>NC_133576.1:139928322-140528322 GCF_964106895.1 Numenius arquata
TAGGAATGACGCAAAACTCACACGAATCCAATACAACATGATGCTCTCAGTGTCTAAGGGTGAAGCAAGATTTCCAGTCACAACTACTGGTATTTTTCCATAAAAGCAATTCCAAAAACAATAAGAATTTAGAATCATAGAATCATAGAATGGTTTGGGTTGGAAAGGACCTTAAAGATCATCCAGTTCCAACCCCCCTGCCATGGGCAGGGACACCTCCACCAGACCAGGTTGCTCAAAGCCCGTCCAACCTGGATGCCTACAGGGATGGGGCAGCCACAGCTTCTCTGGGCAACCTGGGCCAGGGTCTCACCACCCTCACAGCAAACAACTTCTTCCCCACATCTCATCTCAATCTCCCCTCTTTCAGGGTCAAACCCTTCCCCCTCCTCCTATGGCTCCCCTCCCTCATCGAGAGTCCCTCCCCAGCTTTCCCGGAGCCTCTTGAGGGACTGGAAGGGGCTCGAAGGTCTCCCCGGAGCCTTCTCTTCTCCAGGCTGAACCCCCCCAACTCTCTCAGCCTGTCCTCACAGCAGGGGGGCTCCAGCCCTCCCAGCATCTCCGTGGCCTCCTCTGGCCCCGCTCCAACAGGTCCATGTCCTTCCTGTGCTGAGGACTTCAAAGCTGGACACACATAGCCTTCAGGTAATGGCCTTATCCAAAATACACTGAAATTAAGGTTTAATGTCTACCGATGTCTTCGCACCATAAATAACGTAACAGAAGCAAGACACCAAAACATACACTTGCTGCTGCCTTGTACCAAAGCCAACACCAAATCAAGCGCTTGCCCAAGTCCAAAAAGATGTGTCGGGGAGGTATTACCTACGACCGATGATTAAATTCTTGTTAGAACTCAGCGCTGCAGCTATTTTACAACCCACTTCGGCGTAGGGTTCCTTAAAGCCACCGGGGCTGGAGCACACCGAGGCGTCTGCAGCCTCATAGCTTTACGTTATGAACTCTTCAAAGTCTTTTGTGCGTTCTGCAAAGAACCTGGCACACGTTAGAGAGCGATTACATGATTTACAGCTGCACACACCCCCCCCTCCCCTTATTTATGCATTTTGAAACAGAAAAAAAAAAAAAAAAAAAAAAAAAAAATCAGGCTTTTGATTTGCAACCAATTTGTGACACATTTATTTTCAGGCTGATAAGCACCGTCTCCGTACGTAAGAAGCTTCTCGCCATCCTTCTTCATAACAATTCAATCCACATCTTAAATTAACTCCATCCATCATACCCACAGGTGCACACCACCTACTCGAGAGATTCCCTTTCTCCAAATTTTTCCCTGCTCCGACGCTGCCCAAATTGATATTACCCGTGATGAAAAACACAGCCTGGCAAGGGACTAATTTTGCCAAGATTCACTCTAGTTTTTAATGAATTCGCAGCTTTGGTTTTACATCCTCGGAAAAAAAAAAAGCTCAATATTCCCAGTCGGCATTTTGTGAAATATTGAGTGTTGTGTTTTGTTTTTTTTAAAAAACAACAGAAATGGAGTTCCTGGTTTCAGTTCGACGATTAATTCAGGTTTAAAAGATGATTCTGACAGCAAGGAAGAATGATGCCTGGAGAGCTAACGAGGAACTGGGATCTAGAAAGAATCAAATAGAGAGAAAATGTAGGAAAATCCCCTGCAGCCCCGGGGAGTAAGGAAGAAACCAGGCTGGATGTGCAGCCTCTGGAAGATCAGTCCTAAGATGCTCGACAACGTGACCGGGAGAGAAAAAAAACCCAGGGAGAGCACAGGGCAGGACCTAAGCGATCTTCACGTGAATTGCCAGGCAACACGGGGGGGGAAAAATGTCCTTGATGGAAAGAAAAGGAGGGCAAATGGTGAGAGTAATCATGACCTCTGCGATCTGGAGAGCCTGGGAATATACACTTCATAAAGAAGGAGCGTTACACAGCGAGACGCTTCCCCCAGGTGCCCCCCCCTTCCTTTCTTTTTCTTTCTTTCTTTCTTTCTTTCTTTCTTTCTTTCTTTCTTTCTTTCTTTCTTTCTCTTTCTTTCTTTCCTTCTTTCTTTCTCTTTCTTTCTTTCTTTCTCTTTCTTTCTTTCTTTCTTTCTTTCCTTCTTTCTTTTTCTTTTTTTTCCCCCCAAACAGACTTCTTTCAATAACTATAAAATAATCTGGTTATTCCTTTTCACTTCATAATATATGCATTTTAAACATGTAATAATATAAATATATATAATCTACATTTAAAGATATATATCATCTATATTTAAATATACAATAATATAATATACATAACTTTTATATTTAAATTTCTTTAGGTATGTGAATGCATTTAAAGAGAGTGGTGCGTGCGTTGAGACGTCAGAGCACGGTGAATACACCCCATAAAGTATATAAATATAGATTTATAAAGTATACATTAAGTATATAAATATGTCAATATAAATTTTCCAGGATAGTGGGGTCCCTGCATTACTGGGGTCGTCCTTTCCCCCCCCACAGCCCCCCTCAATGTGCAAAATAGTCCCAGTCCGATTACAGAGGAAGACTCAGGATGCACGGAGAGGAAGATGCGCTTCACGTCCTTCTGTTTTTTACGGAAATAATAAAGCACCAGTGCCTAGATTCAGATCTCAGCACAACGGCGTCCGCCTTTTCCTCCTGACGTGGCTGAAGGCTACGGAAATGTAATTAAAAAAGCTTTTTAGGAGTGGCACTTTAATTTCACCCTCAGGCAATCTGTTTGCCACAGGCAAGCAATTAGTGGAACGTGCACCTTCAGCGTGGAAGCCCTTTGCAGAGGAAGCCCAGGTCCCCCCGCTTCATAGCCCCCCCCCGCCCCCGCAATAGGGCTATTAGTCGGCAAATTATCCAGGAGGCCACGCTGAGCGCGTACAAAACCGGCAGGAATTTTCGACCCCGGCACGGTGTTGATGAGTGGGGCCTTTCCCACCTCTTGGAGAAGCTGCCGTTGATGCTGGCGGATCCCACATCCCTCCTTTGTTCAGATCAGCCCGCGCTGAAAGCATCCGTAAAAAGGTGAAGCTTTTTTCCTGCACCTCTACTATTTTTTTTTTTCATCGGATGGAAAATCACCAAATCCCAGAATGATCTGGGGTTGGAAGGGACCTCTGGAGATCACCTAGTCCAACCCCCTAGATCATCTAGTCCAACCTAGAGCAGGTCCTCCTAGAGCAGGTTGCACAGGAACGTGTCCAGGCAGGTAAATACTTCTATACATAAAATACTTAGAATCATAGAATCATAGAATGGTTAGAGTTGGAAGGGACCTTAAAGATCATCCAGTTCCAACCCCCTGCCATGGGCAGGGACACCTCCACCAGACCAGGTTGCTCAAAGCCCCATCCAGCCTGGCCTTAAACACTTCCAGGGATGGGGCAGACACAGCTTCCCTGGGCAACCTGTTCCAGTGCCTCACCACCCTCACAGGAAAGAATTTCCTCCTAATATCTCATCTAAATCTCCCCTCTTCCAATTTAAAACCGTTACCCTTTGTCCTGTCACTACAGCTCCTGACAAAGAGTCCCTCTCCGGCTCTCCTGGAGGCTCCCTTCAGATATTGGAAGGCTGCTATGAGGTCTCCCCGGAGCCTTCTCTTCTCCAGGCTGAACAACCCCAGCTCTCTCAGCCTGTCTTCATAGGGGAGGTGCTCCAGCCCTCTGATCAGCTTCGTGGCCCTCTGCTGGACCCGTTCCAACAGGTCCATGTCCTTCCTGTGCTGAGGACTCCAAAGCTGGACACAGTATTCCAGGGTGGGTCTCACGAGCGTAGAGTAGAGGGGCAGAATCACCTCCCGCGACCTGCTGGCCACACTTCTCTTGATGCAGCCCAGGATGGGGTTGGCTTTCTGGGCTGCCAGCACACGTTGCCGGCTCATGTTGAGCTTCTCATCCACCAACACCCCCAAGTCCTTCTCCTCAGGGCTGCTCTCCAGCCATTCTCCGCCCAACCTGGAGTTGTGCCTGGGATTGCCACGTCCCAGGTGCAGGACCCTGCACTTGGCCTGGTTGAACTTCATGAGGTTTGCATGAGCCCACCTCTCCAGCCTGTCCAGGTCCCTCTGGATGGCATCCCTTCCCTCCAGCCTGTCGACCGCGCCACTGAGCTTGGTGTCGTCGGCAAACTTGCTGAGGGTGCACTCTATCCCACTGTGCATGTCTCCGACAAAGATGTTGAATATTATATTATATTATATAATATATACAGGAAGGACGTATATATATTATATACACAGAAAGGACATGGACCTGTTGGAACGGGTCCAGCGGAGGGCCACGAAGCTGATCAGAGGGCTGGAGCACCTCCCCTATGAAGACAGGCTGAGAGAGCTGGGGTTGTTCAGCCTGGAGAAGAGAAGGCTCCGGGGACACCTCATGGCAGCCTTCCAATATCTGAAGGGAGCCTCCAGGAGAGCCGGAGAGGGACTCTTTGTCAGGAGATGTAGTGACAGGACAAGGGGTAACGGTTTTAAATTGGAAGAGGGGAGATTTAGATGAGATATTAGGAGGAAATTCTTTCCTGTGAGGGTGGTGAAGCACTGGAACAGGTTGCCCAGGGAAGTTGTGGCTGCCCCATCCCTGGAAGTGGTTAAGGCCAGGCTGGATGGGGCTTTGAGCAACCTGGTCTGGTGGAGGTGTCCCTGCCCATGGCAGGGGGGTTGGAACTCGATGATCTTTAAGGTCCCTTCCAACTCTAAACATTCTATGATTCTATGATTCTAATATGAATATGAATATAATATATATGAATATTATATAACTTATATATTTAAAATACTTATAATTGGTTGAAAGAGAAAGAAAGGTACAATACCGAAGAACAAAAAGGACATTTTCCAAAGATTTATATTCTGCAGAGACAGGTAAAACCTCCAAGCAATTCCACAGGAGAACAAAAAACCTTGGCAGAGGCAAAGTATCTGTCAAGGTAGCCTTGTAGAAGGCCCAGAGCAGAATATCAGGCGGCCAATGTCACCGAACTCTGCTCCTCCTCGTCCCTTCCAGCAGCACCCGCTCCTCGCCTCCGCTCCCGAGCTCTTGCTATCGCCTGACCCAGGACTTGTAATCTCCTTCTGCCGGAGCGTGTTTGATACAAATGCTAATCCTCCCCATTTGCAATTCGCTGTTCCCATCTGATTTGGAAAATCTTCTGCAGACGTCGGAGAGGGGAAAGAGAAAACCGAACATTAGAGAGAACTGCTAAGCGTGTGCTGCCGGTTATCGGCCATTAAGAGGTGAGGAAAAATACTCATCAGCTCCTGAACCATCTTGAAAATCTGAGAATGGTTTGGGTTGGAAGGGACCTTAAAGATCTTCCAGTGCCACCCCCCTGCCCTGGGCAGGGACACCTCCCACCAGAGCAGGTTGCTCCAAGCCCCATCCAACCTGGCCTTGAACCCCTCCAGGGATGGGGCAGCCACAGCTTCTCGGGGCAACCTGGGCCAGGCTCTCACCACCCTCACAGCAAAGTTCTTCCCCACATCTCATCTCCATCTCCCCTCTTCCAGTGTCAAACCCTTCCCCCTCCTCCTATGGCTCCCCTCCCTCATCAAGAGTCCCTCCCCAGCTTTCCTGCAGCCTCTCTGGAGCGGAGGGCTTCCTTCCCTGGAGGGACTGGAAGGGGCTCCAAGGTCTCCGTGGAGCCTTCTCTTCTCCAGGCTGAACCCCCCAACTCTCTCAGCCTGTCCTCATAGGAGAGGGGCTCCAACCATTGCATCATTGACAACGTCAGCTTCCCATCCCATCCCTCTCCATCCTTCTGCATCACGTTGTGTCCAGCCTGCTCATCTCCATCTCATGGTTATTGAATATTCTGCGTGAAAGGAGTTAATGATTTCAGTCTGGATCACAGTAAATGGACATTTACATCCACAACGGGTAGTAACTGCCCCGTTACTGGCCGTTAATGGGAGAGCACACATAAAATCAAATGACCCACCGTATTTTGCCCCAGCTCTGTGCAACATGAAGAGGGAGATTGAGATGAGATCTCAGGAAGAAATTTTTCACTCTGAGGGTGATGAGAGCCTGGCCCAGGTTGCCCAGAGAAGCTGTGGCTGCCCCATCCCTGGAGGGGTTCAAGGCCAGGTTGGAGGGGGCTTGGAGCAACCTGGTCTGGTGGGAGGTGTCCCTGCCCAGGGAAGGGGATTGGAACTGGATGGTCTTTGAGGACCCTTCCAACCCAAACCATTCTGTGCTTCTATGATTTGTGTTATTAAAACGTCAGGTGAAGGCTTCGTGACAGTCTATCAGCCAACTGGATACGGTGAATCTCCTGTGCTGAATTATTCTCCTGATGCTAATTTATAAAACCTTGTAACAATTTTAAAAATCCCGGGATCATGAGGAAAGCCATTTAAACTGAAGAAGGCAACTTGAGGAACGCGAGAGGACTGGATTAGAAAAGAAGAGGGGGAAACTACAGAGGAGGAGGGAAGTGCTACGAAACACAAAAGCAGCAAGCGGATCTCCAAGTCCAAACCCAGGAACGGAGGAGGCTGAGTCACAGCAGCTATATTTGGTCTAAATCCAGAAGAATCATTCCCTAAAATAGGTTAAGAAAATACTAAGAAGGAGAAAAAAGGAAATTCCACCTTGAATAGAGAGAGCAAGACTTCGTCACGGAGAGTTTCACGCGGTGGGAAAAGCTCTGGGGTCACCAGCATCCAAAGGTAATGAAACGCTGGTGTAGATGAAGAGGATCTTTGTCAAACGTAATCCTGGAATTACAAAAGAGCCGTATAAAAGTACGACCCTATTTCCAATCTTGTAATCCAGTATTTAACACTTGCTTTCACTAGAAGAGAAAAAGCATCCCGGTTTGGGGTTTTTTTAAGGCTGTTCAGTGTTTTTTCGAAAAGCAAAGTAAGGTTGCAGACAAAAGAGGAACGAACTCTGGTGTTTTACTCTCCCAGGGATAATGAGACCAAGGAATGATGTGCAGCCCAGGAAAAGTTTGTGAAAAGTTTGTGTCCAGTTTTGGTCAGTACCTTACCACAAAAAAGATGTTGAGGCGTTGGTGCGGGTCCAGAGAAGGGCAACAGAGCTGGTGAGGGGTCTGGAGCACAAGTCTTGTGAGGAGCAGCTGAGGGAGCTGGGGGTGTTCAGCCTGGAGAAAAGGAGGCTGAGGGGAGACCTTCTCGCTCTCTCCAACTCCCTGAAAGGAGGGTGTAGCCAGGGGGGGTCGGTCTCTTCTCCCAAGGAACAGGCGATGGGAGAAGAGGAAACGGCCTCAAGTTGTGCCAGGGAAGGTTCAGATTGGATATTAGGAACGATTCTTATACAGAAAGGGTCATTAAGCTTTGGAATGGGCTGCCCAGGGAAGTGGTTGAGGCACCATCCCTGGAGGGATTTAAAAGACGGGTTGACATAGAGCTTAGTGATGGGTTTAGTGATGGGTTTTTATCAGAGTTAGGTTGATGGTTGGACTAGATGATCTTAAAGGTCCCTTCCAACCTAGACAATTCTATGACTCTATGATTCTAAGGACAGGTGGGGAAGTTTTTGGGCTTCCTTGGCCAGCAATTAATGATTTCAGGAATTCAATGGGAGCTCTTATTTAATCATAGAATCATAGAATGTTTAGAGTTGGAAGGGACCTTAAAGATCATCCAGTTCCAACCCCCCTGCCATGGGCAGGGACACCTCCACTAGAGCAGGTTGCTCAAAGCCCCATCCAGCCTGGCCTTAAACACTTCCAGGGATGGGGCAGCCACAACTTCCCTGGGCAACCTCTTCCAGTGCCTCACCACCCTCACAGCAAAGAATTACTTCCTAGTATCTAATCTAAATCTCCCCTCTTCCAATTTAAAACCATTACCCCTTGTGCTGTCACTACATCTCCTGACAAAGAGTCCCTCTCCGGCTCTCCTGGAGGCTCCCTTCAGATATTGGAAGGCTGCTCTGAGGATGATACACCTTCCCGTCCCTTCCTATAGCACCTAGACAGCAGTTTCAGGGGGCTCACCCGTGCCTTCTGCCTTGCAGGTAATATTCCCATCAGCTCTTAAAGGTCCCTTCCAACCTGGACCATTCTATGATTCTATGAATACTCAATATTCCCAAAAAGACGGGGCTCAGGCCTGCTCCAGCAGCCTCTGCCCTCCAGGGGTGGCCTTTTCAGCCAGCAGAGGCTGCCGTGAAACAACCCACCACCTCAATCTCCCGCAAACATCTTTCACAGGATGTTCTCTGGACGCATCACGCTTCGTATCCTGTGAGACTTTGGCAAATCACTCTGTTATTCACCTGTTAATTATGGCGACGCATCACTTCTTTCTCAACATCAGACTCTTCGCAATTCTACATCTTACTCCCTTCTGGCTTTTTAACCTGATTTCTACGTCCACGTCCCAGGAGAGGGCTGGGTGTTGGGTGGGTTTAGCTCCCTCCTGACCATCTGAGGTGATTTTGAGGTGGTTTGGTTAATGAGGTGATCTGCTGGTCCATGCCCTATATGTCCTACGTATAATCCTGACACAGGTTGGAGACTTCACAAGGGTCTGTATAATTCCCTGAGAGACCTGTCACCAATTAGTCCAAAGACATCAACTACCAGAGGCTTCAGGTTATTCCAAAGCTGCTCATAATTAAGCTAGCCCCAATTTCTGAATGATGTCATGAATCCTTTATTGGGGAAAACATGCAATAAATCGAGAGTAGAGATCTCTGTGAAGCACATGCACTAGTTCACCTGGAAGGTGGCCTGGTGGAGACATTACTGCATGAAGTCTGTTGAGTAACGCCAGGCCAGATGCATCAACCAAGCCCTTCAAGCCTCTAAAAACCTCTTAAATCCGTTCAGCGATGAGGCCGAGGGAAGCCTTTCCGCAAGCGAAGGAAGGGAACGCAACCGCCTGCGACTCAGCAGCTCACCCACACTGACCATCATCCACTGCCAGGCCTTCTTCTGCTCCCCAAGTTGCAAACGAGCCGGAGACGAATCCTTAACGGATCCGTGGACTTTCAGAACAAAGGATTGTTTCTCCAGCTCCAATCTGCCGTGTTTCTTGGCCGGCTGGATGAGCAGCGCCGTGCCAAGAGCAGGTATTTCACCCACAGATGCCACAAAGACATTTCCAGGCTCGGATGCAGCAGGAGGACAAGAAGAAACTCTAGTTCTTCACTCAGCGTCGCCCTGAAATACATCACGTCCCATAACCAGCCTGGCTTTTAATCTGTCACCCAAAATTAACTACCCCATTAGAAGCAGCCAAGTTTCTGCAATTTTCAAAGCAGATCTCACTAATTTCTTTTGGAGAGCTTTGCTATAAGCTTATAAATGTTTTTAATTTGGTTCCAATGCTGTGAACAATAACTTTTTACTTGCTAATTTGCGGACTTGCACTGATTATTAAATGAGGCGTGAAAAGCAAAGTAAATCCCACTTATTTGAGTCTGCGTTAGCAGAGTGCTCTCCATCCCAGTACTGGAGTGCGGTGACATCTGTCACACACGAACCAACCAGCAGCTTTACGGGATCCTGCAGCCGAGTCTGAAAAAAGAGAACAAAACCTGCACTAAAGAGAACAAAACCACACTGACGGTATCACAGCGGAGCAGATACATCCAAGGAGCAAAGGTGTCAGCAGGTGTCTCCAGGCAGCTTATCTTGGCCATCAGGGCACCATGAGGTTGACGAAACCAAACAGTGATGGTTGGACTAGATGATCTTAAAGGTCCCTTCCAACATAGACAATGCTATGATTCTATGATTCTAAATCTCCCCTCTTTCAGTGTCAAACCCTTTCCCCTCCTCCTATGGCTCCCGTCCCTCATCAAGAGTCCCTCCCCAGCTTTCCTGGAGCCCCTTGAGGGACTGGAAGGTGCTTGAAGGTCTCCCTGGAGCCTTCTCTTCTCCAGGCTGAACCCCCCCAACTCTCTCAGCCTGTCCTCACAGCAAAGTCCTCCAGCCCTCAGAGCATCTCTGTGGCCTCCTCTGGCCTTGCTCCAACAGGTCCATGTCCTTCCTGTGCTGAGGACTCCAAAGCAGGACACAGTACTCCAGGTGGGGTCTCACAAGAGTGGAGTAGAGCACTAGAATCACCTCCCTCGACCTTCTGGCCACATTCTAGGAAGCGAATCAACAGGAACCCATTCTGTGGACACGCGCCAGCCTTGTTCCACTTGGTATCTCCTTCTTCACCAGGCGAGGAGAGAAGCCCTTCAGCATCAGTAGCAGCTGCTACTGTGGTTCTCCCCAAGGTTTTCCGCTGAATTAAGAGCTGCTTTTAGCAAGTTGCTCACAACGTGAGTTTCTCTGTGAGCAATAGGAAGCCCTGTTCAGAGGTCAGTCAACAAGTAGTATTGATCGCTTCTTACAGCACCCAAAACTCCACTAAAGGCTACACAATAGGGATAAAAATAGAAATGAACTTCTGTTCCCAGAAGAAAGAAAGAACAAACATTGCACAGCGAGGAGCAACAGCCCCAGGGCTAGTCTGTGCCCCATAAAGCAGATGGGCTCTGACGAGTGACCCTGGTGCAACTGGAGGTCTGGAGCTGCGCTCTCTCCTTCCCTCCCCTGCTTCGAGGCAAACGCACATGAAACACAGGGCTTTTATTCCCCCCTCCTTGTTTCCAGCAAGAGCAGAGGCTGCCAAGAGCCAAAATTGTTTAGAGCTGGCCAAGGATTCCACAGCTGCTCAAAGGAAGGAGGAAGCAACAGAGCTGGGAGAGTGCCCGTTTCTAGAGAGAAGGTTGTGGACAGATGCAAAGCTGCTCTGCTTCTCCTCAAACCACTCAAAGCCACGTGAATGTCACTGGTGCAGCCATAGCGTTGGCTCCCAAGACAGCATCTTGGCCCGTATCAGCCATAGTGTGGCCAGCAGGACTGGGGCAGTGACCGTCCCCCTGGACTGGGCACTGGTGAGGCTCCACCTCCAGGGCTGGGTCCAGTTTTGGGCCCCTCACCACAAAAAAGACATTGAGGGGCTGGAGCGTGTCCAGAGAAGGGCACCAGAGCTGGTGAGGGGTCTGGAGCACAAGTCTTGTGAGGAGCGGCTGAGGGAGCTGGGGGTGTTCAGCCTGGAGAAAAGGAGGCTGAGGGGAGACCTTCTCGCTCTCTCCAACTCCCTGAAAGGAGGGTGTAGCCGGGGGGTGTTGGTCTCTTCTCCCAAGGAACAGGCGATGGGACAAGAGGAAAAGTAGAAGAGAAGAGAAGGCTCCGGGGAGACCTTAGAGCCCCTTCCAGTCCCTCAAGGGGCTCCAGGAAAGCTGGGGAGGGACTCTTGATGAGGGAGGGGAGCCATAGGAGGAGGGGGAAGGGTTTGACCCTGAAAGAGGGGAGATGGAGATGAGATGTGGGGAAGAAGTTCTTTGCTGTGAGGGTGGTGAGAGCCTGGCCCAGGTTGCCCAGAGAAGCTGTGGCTGCCCCATCCCTGGAGGGGTCCAAGGCCAGGTTGGATGGGGCTTTGAGCAACCTGGTGTGGTGGGAGGTGTCCCTGCCCAGGGCAGCGGGTTGGAACAAGATGATCTTTAATGGTCCCTTCCAAGCCAAATTACTTTGTGAATCTATAAGTTGTGCCAAGGGAGGTTTAGGATGGATATTGGGAATAATTTCTTCACGGAAAAGGTTGTCAAGCCTTGGAAGAGGCTGCCCAGGGAAATTTTGGAGTCGCCATCCCTGGAGGGATTTAAAAGCCGGGCAGACGTGGTGCTGAGGGACATGGGTTAGCAGTGGTTTGGTCAGTGTTGGGTTGATGGTTGGACTAGATGATCTGAAAGGTCCCTTCCAACCTCGACCATTCTGATTCTCTAAAGCCATTGGGGTGGTTTCGGCAGGCTCCGAGCATGGACAGAGCAAATTCACATTGGTTTGGGACTGAGCAGACCTACACGCTGGGAAAACACGTGCTTTGGGGAATGACTGAGCGCATGGGGCTCCTACCTCTGGAGGTGCCTCTACTTGCAACCTGTCACCTAAAGAGCGACACTAAAGGAAGCAGCAACTGCAACTTCAGTAAGATGATAAAACACAGCTTAGCGTGGAGGGTTTGCCCTTTGAGAAGCACCTTTCTTCCAGCCTCTCTAATATAAGCGTGTCCTGAGGAGGAATCTGAAAGCCTTAAGAACTGAGGCTTCACAAAATCATTTCCGAGGAGGCTCGGGGTGCCCGGAAAGCTGCCGGAAAAGCAATTTAAAGGTCACTTCTTACCAAGCAGGAGAGACAACAAAACTCACCAGCCTCATCTCGAGAGCAGAATAGGTGATGTGAGCAGAAGCACAACCAGATAAGTAGGGAAGTATTAAAAAAAAAAAAAAAAAATAAAGGACTCTAAGACTCTGGATTTACGCTCCCGACAAGGAGTCTTAATTCATAGCGAGATAAGTTCGGAACAGCCCATCAACACTTGGCCCTCCCCGCTCACTCGTTGCCTTAGATCCGCTGAGCTGTTTGGGCTGAATGAGCAATTAAGAGTGTAAGAAAACAGATGGCTCTATTTGGCAACTTCTTTAAAAGTGTCATTTTGAGACTAGCCAGGTCATATCACAACTAAATTACTCCAGACGAACTGCTTTCAGGCGACCTGTAATAAAGAGATGAAACTATTTGGGCAGCAATCCCTAAGACTGCCCAACTGCACCCATTCAACTACCAGGGTGTTTTATCGTTAACAGCGGAGTCAATTATCCCTCATTAATAGCAACACAGACTCATAGACTGGTTCGGGTTGGAAGGGACCTTTTAAAGATATTTAATCATGGCAGAAGAGATGAACGTTTGGCTAACAAAGTATTTATATGCTGCATGTGTCCATTTCCTTTTCCGTTTTTATTGAAAATCCCAAAGCTTTTCCACATATGGAGAAAGACTCCTCTTCTAAAATGTCTTTGGGACTGAACAGGGAAGCTACTGAAGGTAGCATCTGATGCTCCTGTGTGAAGGAGGAGAACTGTCACCAAAGGACAACTGGAGTTGGACAACAGCCTCTTCTACAGAATGAGAAACAACATAAAGGGCAATGGAGGAGAAGGACTTGGGGGTGCTGGTGGATGAGAAGCTCAACATGAGCTGGCAACGTGCGCTGGAAGCCCAGAAAGCCAACCACATCCTCGACTGCATCCCCAGCAGCGTGGCCAGCAGGGCAAGGGGGGGGATTCTGCCCCTCTGCTCCACTCTGGGGAGACTCCTCCACAGTGCTGCCTCCAGCTCTGGGGCCACCAACATCAGAATGACATGGACCTGTTAGAGTGGGGCCAGAGGAGGCCACAGAGATGCTGGGAGGGCTGGAGCCCCTCTGCTGTGAGGACAGGCTGAGAGAGCGGGGTGGTTCAGCCTGGAGAAGAGAAGGCTCCAGGGAGACCTTCGAGCCCCTTCCAGTCCCTCAAGGGGCTCCAGGAGAGATGGGGAGGGACTCTTGATGAGGGAGGGGAGCCATAGGACAAGGGGGAAGGGTTTGACACTAAAAGAGTGTCAAGATTGAGCTGAGATGTGGGGAAGAAGTTCTTTGCTGTGAGGGTGGTGAGAGCCTGGCCCAGGTTGCCCAGAGAAGCTGTGGCTGCCCCATCCCTGGAGGGGTTCAAGGCCAGGTTGGAGGGGGCTTGGAGCAACCTGCTCTGGTGGGAGGTGTCCCTGCCCATGGCAGCGGGGTTGAAATGAGATGATCTTTAAGGTCCTTTCCCACCCAACCCATTCTCTGATTCCATGATTCCATGTTTGGATCGCAAAACCACAGGATGATTTAGGTTGGAAGGGACCTCCAGTAGGGATGTTCTCCAACCTCCAGCTCCAAGCAGGGACAACTTCAAAGCCGTGTTATGACAATCCAGCCATAGTTTTAGCATCTCTGGGAACAGAGACTCGTGTATAGCATTAATACAATGGTTATACAATTAATTCTCATTCTCTTCATAGTCATCTTGGTTCAGAGTAGAATAACAAGAACAAAACACATACTAGATTAATCTGAAGACAAATTCAGCCAAGAGCATCATTCTCAAGTTCCCAATCTCAGAAATCAGCTATAATTTCAGAAAGGACTTGGGGTTTTCAAGGCTTTGGTGGAATTTGTTTTGACCACTGTTACCTAAAATTTCCACATTACATTCAAGACAGATGTCAGTTCGGGACAGCTTCAAAGTGACCCCCCCCAAATTCTGCAGCCCCCTCCGAGGCTGCAGGATCCTCCCCAGCTTCAGAATTAATAGACAGCGGTTTGGGTAAAATAAATAGTCGATGTTTTCCAGGATGAAAGCAGTTCTGCTGCCGAGTAAACATCGTGCTTTTCAACCGCTGCCAACATGTGATTTCAACGTCCAATTTTAAATCAACAAATACAATCGGAACTTCCAGCACCACAAAACACATGAAGGAATTTTAAGCCGGTGGTTTGTTTGGTTTTGTTTTTTTTTACATTCGGTAGTTGCTCGTTTTATACAAACTACCAGAAAAACAGACAACACAACCCAAATCCGTCTCTCGGTTCCCCGTCAGTAGAACGGGACTGTAAACCCGTGACTAATTTCAGACCCAAAGATGCCATTCGCAATTCAGACAAAAATCTGGCAATCACATTTTTCAAAAAGCACAAATCCTACTTTTCTATTTCAGCTTAATCACGGAAAGGTCCAGTCGGGGGAGGGGTTAATTAATTTTTTTTCTGAAAGACAGTAACTGCTTTCTATAAAAAAATCATGAAGTCTGCAGTTTTTAGCAATGCCACCTCAAGAGAATGCTTCCCACCTGACCCGTTCCCACCAGTTAAGTTCTGGCCACTTGTTTAATGCAGAACAAGATGAAAATTCATAGAATCATAGAATCATAGAATGGTTAGAGTTGGAAGGGACCTTAAAGATCATGGAGTTCCAACCCCCGTGACACGGGCAGGGACACCTCCCACCAGACCAGGTTGCTCAAAGCCCCATCCAGCCTGGCCTTAAACACTTCCAGGGATGCGGCAGCCACAACTTCCCTGGACAACCTCTTCCAGTGCTTCACCACCCTCACAGCAAAGAATTTCCTCCTAATATCTCATCTCAATCTCCCCTCTTCCAATTTAAAACCATTACCCCTTGTCCTGTCACTACAGCTCCTGACAAAGAGTCCCTCTCCGGCTCTCCTGGAGGCTCCCTTCAGATATTGGAAGGCTGCTGTGAGGTCTCCCCGGAGCCTTCTCTTCTCCAGGCTGAACAACCCCAGCTCTCTCAGCCTGTCTTCATAGGGGAGGTGCTCCAGCCCTCTGATCAGCTTCGTGGCCCTCCGCTGGACCCCTTCCAACAGGTCCATGTCCTTCCTGTGTTGAGGACTCCAAAGCTGGACACAGTATTCCAGGTGGGGTCTCACGAGCGCAGTGTAGAGGGGTAGAATCACCTCCCGTGACCTGCTGGCCACACTTCTCTTGATGCAGCCCAGGATGGGGTTGGCTTTCTGGGCTGCCAGAATCATAGAATCATAGAATCATCCAGGTTGGAAGAGACCCTTGGGATCATCGAGTCCAACCATCTACCCTACTCTACAAAGTTCTCCCCTACACCATATCCCCCAACACCACATCTAAATGGCTCTTAAACACATCCAGGGATGGTGACTCAACCACCTCCCTGGGCAGCCTGTTCCAATGCCCGACCACTCTTTCTGTGAAAAATTCTTTCCTAATGTTCAGTCTAAACCTACCCTGTTGGAGCTTGAAGCCATTCCCTCTTGTTCTGTCATTAATTATCTGTGCAAAGAACCCACACCAACCTCTCTGCACCAACCAGTGCACACTTCCGGCTCATGTTGAGCTTCTCATCCACCAACACCCCCAAGTCCTTCTCCTCAGGGCTGCTCTCCAGCCATTCTCCACCCAACCTGGAGTTGTGCCTGGGATTGCTACGTCCCAGGTGCAGGACCCTGCACTTGGCCTGGTTGAACTTCATGTGATTTGCACGAGCTCACCTCTCCAGCCTGTCCAGGTCCCTCTGGATGGCATCCCTTCCCTCCAGCGTGTCGACTGCGCCACCGAGCTTGGTGTCGTTGGCAAACTTGCTGAGGGTGCACTCTATCCCACTGTCCATGTCTCTGACAAAGATGTTGAACAGCACTGGTCCCAGTACCAACCCCTGAGGAACTCCACTCCTCACTGGCCGCCAATTGGACATTGAACCATTGACCACAACCCTTTGAGTGCTGCCATTCAGCCGGTTCCTTATCCACCGAGTGGTCCATCCAAATTGGATTCCTTAACCTGAATTTAACTATTCATAATTAGGTTTTAACTGCAGAATGAGTTAAAGATGAAAACTGCCTAAACCCGTTTGAAAATGTAATTTCAAGAACGTATTTGCTTATGCCTTTTTCACTGAGCCAGACGTCCGAGGTTAGAGTTTGCTGGGTCCCTATGCCAGAAGGATGCCTTGAAGGTCGGCACCAAGAAGTTCCAGGGGGTTTCCAGTTATTAACGGGGTACAGCAGAAAGAAAATCTGACCTGACAGTTCCCTTTTTCGAAGGTTATCTGAAACACAAGTGAAAGAGCTGGGAGTTATTCTAGGAGAGGGATTTAACAGTCCTGGGGAAAAGTGAGTCCCCAGAGGCATTCTACTAATTTTTTCTTAATTTAAAAAAAAAAAAAATTGTATATATATATATGTGCTATTTAAATAGCTAGACACCTATATAGAATCATTTTTAAAGACTGATCCTTCCTATGTTCTAATTGCATCGATAGCTTTGAGTCATGAGATTCGTCTTGACGCTGCCAGTGGACCATCACTTAGTGGGGCTTATGAAAACATGACACTTCAGGGAAAATGATGTTTCGCCTACATATTTTGCAATTTTCTATCACTTTCTTTTTTAAAAAAAAAAAGACTCAGACATTTATTTGCTCATTCATTTGCGCTCGTGAGACCCCACCTGGAATACTGTGTCCAGCTTTGGAGTCCTCAACACAGGAAGGACATGGACCTGTTGGAACGGGTCCAGCGGAGGGCCACGAAGCTGATCCGAGGGCTGGAGCACCTCCCCTATGAAGACAGGCTGAGAGAGCTGGGGTTGTTCAGCCTGGAGAAGAGAAGGCTCCGGGGAGACCTCATAGCAGCCTTCCAATATCTGAAGGGAGCCTCCAGGAGAGCCGGAGAGGGACTCTTTGTCAGGAGCTGTAGTGACAGCACAATAGGTAATGGTTTTAAATTGGAAGAGGGGAGATTTAGATGAGATATTAGGAGGAAATTCTTTCCTGTGAGGGTGGTGAAGCACTGGAACAGGTTGCCCAGGGAAGTTGTGGCTGCCGCATCCCTGGAAGTGTTTAAGGCCAGGCTGGATGGGGCTTTGAGCAACCTGCTCTAGTGGAGGTGTCCCTGCCCATGGCAGGGGGGTTGGAACTCCATGATCTTTAAGGTCCCTTCCAACTCTAACCATTCTATGATTCTATGAATTGTTAAGTGAACAATCTTTGGATTTATTGACTTTAGTATATAATTACTTTTTCTTCCATCTTGTATTTCTCTGGTAGCTCTTTGGAGATGCCTGATCTTTCTGTACCCGAAAAATAACACACATGGAACGGATTTGTAACTGGTATATGCACTTTTTAGGTTGTTTCTGATATTTTACCTGTTTGTGCTGCTCTTGATTTGGATTTTGACTCATTTGCTTCCCATAATCTTGTTTTCTGGTGAGCCTCCCCACTGTTCTGCTCCCATTGGAGGTTCTGTTACATCTCCTCAAGTAGACAACAGGCAGAGTCTATTGTCTTTAATTTTTTTATCTTTGACTTAAGGCTATTCTACACTATTATCCTTATTTTAAAATCCTCCAGTAAATTAATACATCAAATTTCCATGTCACCGTGCTCATTTGTACCTGAAAGCATTGGCTTCCGTGGCATTGTGACTCTTGGTAATTGGTGACCGCAACTGTTGGTATTTGCAAATCCAGTCTTGTTATTCATGTTGTTTTGGACATTAGATTAAAGTAGTCTCAATTCTTAAATGCAATAGAATCATAGAATGGTTTGGTTTGGAAGGGACCTTAAAGATCATCCAGTTCCAACCTCCCAACACCTCCCACCAGACCAGGTTGCTCAAAGCCCCATCCAACCTGGCCTTGAACCCCTCCAGGGATGGGGCAGCCACAACTTCTCTGGGCAACCTGGGCCAGGCTCTCACCACCCTCACAGCAAAGAACTTCTTCCCCACATCTCATCTCCATCTCCCCTCTTTCAGGGTCAAACCCTTCCCCCTCCTCCTATGGCTCCCCTCCCTCATCAAGAGTCCCTCCCCAGCTTTCCTGGAGCCACCCCCTTTAGGGACTGGAAGGGGCTCCAAGGTCTCCCCGGAGCCTTCTCTTCACCAGGCTGAACCCCCCCAACTCTCTCAGCCTGTCCTCACAGCAGAGGGGCTCCAGAAATAGACACAGCTATCTCAAGAAAAAATTCTGAAGTAACTGAGAAATTTCTTCTCTGAACTCTGCTGGGACAGTTGACACCATTCACCTTTTCCCGTGTCAACCAGTTGGATATCACCAGACCCTAAGTAGCTCCAGCCCTCTGATCATTTTCGTGGCCCTCCGCTGGATCCGCTCCAACAGGTCCACGTCCTTCCTGTGTTGAGGACTCCAAAGCTGGACACAGTATTCCAGGTGGGGTCTCACGAATTCATGAAGAATTTTTAGAATGACCTGTCCATCATGTTTACAAAAATACGGCATCCTATTCAAATGGCTCATTACATAACGGCAGAAGATTTGTACTTATCGTTAAGAAGTGTATTAAGGATTATCATGGAATTACCCGACGTCTTATTTCACATGAAGCAAAACTGGCTGCAACGATGCACCGCCCTACGATGCTCAGATAAACAGACACACCAAGGGAAACCAAATGACTCGGACAAAATCCTTCGATTGTGACTATATAGTAATGACTAAAGAGTCCATAACTGAGGGGGGACGACTTCAAAAAGCTATTTATAAAAGCCCTAACAAGACACTATTGAAAAACTAAAGTTACAGGATGAGAGGGAAAGGGACTGTCGTGGATTAGAGAGCAGCTTAGGTCTAAGAAACAGCCCAGTATTGGATTTTCAGGCTGCCAAAAGGGTAACAGGAAGGTGCTCCAAGATCCTTTGCAAGGACCAGCGGTATTTCCTGGACGGCACTAAAATCGGAAAAGGGAGTGAAAGAGATAAGGTAACGTTTGCAGAGATTGAATTCTTCATTGTAATTCCTTACGTTGGGAGATTCAGAGAGCTCTGACAACTGCAGCCAGTGAAGTCATCTGCTGAGAGATGCAAGGTGGTGTGTGTATTCTGAATAAAATAATATATTCTGCTCATAGAATCACAGAATGGTTTGGGTTGGAAGGGACCTTTCAGATCATCCAGTCCAACCATCAACCCAACACTGACAAACCCACCACTGACCCATGTCCCTCAGCACCACGTCTGCCCGGCTTTTAGATACCTCCAGGGATGGGGACTCCACCACTGCCCTGGGCAGCCTGTTCCAAGGCTTGACAACCCTTCCTGTGAAGAAATTTTTCCCAATATCCATCCTAAACCTCCCGTGGCGCAACTTGAGGCCATTTCCTCTTATCCTATCTCTTGTTTTTTTCAGAAATTAACAGCATTTCTGCATTAAATCTGTCCCTGCATGAAACCTGTCATTGCCTTGAAGAGCTTGGGGAGGAAGAGGGGACAGGAAGGTGACGTCCAAGAGCAGATTTGTCCACTTCAGATGTTACTGCCCAGTTAGACTGGGCAGCACTCTAACCCTAACCAAGAAAAGGCACATTTTTTCCCTTCCTTCCTGAAGATACTAAGTCTAAAGGTTTTTATAGCCATGACTTTTATAGCATGAGATGACAACTCCCTGAGCTTTGGGAGGCAAGAAAAAAAACAGCCAGACAGAAAAACTCAACCACGAAACATCACCCCATAGCGAGTATTCCCGAGTATAAATACTGAACGTGAGGTGCTGAATGGGTCCAGAGGAGGCCACGGAGATGCTGGGAGGGCTGGAGCCCCTCTGCTGTGAGGACAGGCTGAGAGAGTTGGGGGGGTTCAGCCTGGAGAAGAGAAGGCTCCGGGGAGACCTTCAGGCCCCTTCCAGTCCCTCAAGGGGCTCCAAGAGAGATGGGGAGGGACTCTTGATGAGGGAGGGGAGCCATAGGAGGAGGGGGAAGGGTTTGACACTGAAAGAGGGGAGACTGAGATGAGATGTGGGGAAGAACTTCTTTGCTGTGAGGGTGGTGAGAGCCTGGCCCAGGTTGCCCAGAGAAGCTGTGGCTGCCCCATCCCTGGAGGGGTTCAAGGCCAGGTTGGAGGGGGCTTGGAGCAACCTGGTCTGGTGGGAGGTGTCCCTGCCCAGGGCAGGGGGTGGGACTGGATGGTCCCACCATCCAGGGGGTGGGACTTTAAGGTCCCTTCCAACTCTAACCACTCTATGATTATTGTTATTTTGCTCGGGTTGTGTTACTGGCAAAAAGCTCATACAAAGCTCAGATTTAATTCTCATAAAACTGCCTGTAGCTCATCTCCAGCAAAACACAACCAATTCTTCCAGATATGAGACACCCTTCCTCAGGCCCATTACCTTTCATTTTTAATTCCCCCTGCTGTCAATTTATCACCCTATAAAAATATTAAACAGCTTGTAAACCCGTTTTGTGTCCATTCTGAGGCCGACATGCATTTGCGAGCCACGGCGGAGTGATACAAAAACCAGATCATAATTTGGGTTTTCTTTTTTAAAACCACAGCGGTGGGATGGAAAACAACTTTAAAAGAAGATGGACACAAAAGATGGCAAAGATAATGAGAACTGAAGGTTCAGCTACTTGTCTGGCTCTCAAAGGAAAAAGCAGAATCAAAGGAGCAGAAAGGAGGAGGAACTCTTTAAAAAAAACATATTTTTGAAGGCAGCACCGCGAGGCATCCTGAAATCCTCTCTTTGGAGCTGGGGGACAACACACACGTATGGATCATTGTTTCCTCTCATTTCACCACCACAGATATTCCTACTATAAATTGATGATTTTAATGATCAGGAGAAAAGAGTTTTACTGCTGCCCACACTACACATACCACTGCCCGTCTGCACCCCTCGGTGGGGTATTAAAGGCAGCACGTCAGAACGGTTTCTCTAATCAATCATAGAATCATAGAATGGTTAGAGTTGGAAGGGACCTTAAAGATCATGGAGTTCCAACCCCCCTGCCATGGGCAGGGACACCTCCACTAGAGCAGGTTGCTCAAAGCCCCATCCAGCCTGGCCTTAAACACTTCCAGGGATGCGGCAGCCACAACTTCCCTGGGCAACCTGGGCCAGTGCTTCACCACCCTCACAGCAAAGAATTTCCTCCTAATATCTCATCTAAATCTCCCCTCTTCCAATTTAAAACCATTACCCCTTGTCCTGTCACTCCATCTCCTGACAAAGAGTCCCTCTCCGGCTCTCCTGGAGGCTCCCTTCAGATATTGGAAGGCTGCTATGAGGTGTCCCCGGAGCCTTCTCTTCTCCAGGCTGAACAACCCCAGCTCTCTCAGCCTGTCTTCATAGGGGAGGTGCTCCAGCCCTCTGATCAGCTTCGTGGCCCTCCGCTGGACCCCTTCCAGCAGGTCCATGTCCTTCCTGTGTTGAGGACTCCAAAGCTGGACACAGTATTCCAGGTGGGGTCTCAGGAGAGCAGAGTAGAGGGGTAGAATCACCTCCCGCGACCTGCTGGCCACACTTCTCTTGATGCAGCCCAGGATGTGGGTGCCTTTCTGGGCTGCCAGCGCACATTGCCGGCTCATAATCAATATTTGACTCATAACCTCCCATCCCCAAGCCATTCTGATTTTTTTTTTTTTAAATCACCATTAGCACCAGCCAATTCCTACCTGGCATTCCGCTGGCATCCTGCAGAAACAAAACCTTCATACAAAAAAAAGGGATTTTTTTTTCCCCCCAACAAATTATTTTAATGTAGCCAAAAGGCCTTTTATTTTTTTTTTCCCTTAAAGCAAGTTGTATTTCTGTTTGAGGAGGAAAATTTAATACACATTTCCTCTTGTGCAGAAAATATTCTGATTGCACTACAGAGACCCATATTCTGCTGATGCACTTTCAGTGTAAAAAAAAAAAACACTCAGGAAAATGAATTTTTAAAAACGTAAAAGACAGTAAAATATATACATTACCGGCTTCGAATACCTACAGCCACTCTGTAATCCCCGGGGGATAAACCCAACACATCCCTCCGTTCATTAATTAGCTCTCATTGCCTGCCACATGTGGAAACCAACAGCTTTCCTGCCACCGCGGCAATAATCTGCAGTCAGGACGCGTTTTATCATCGGATCAGCTGCAGCCACCGCCGGCTCCGACAGCAACCCAACGCTTTGGCAGAGAGCCCCAAATTACTGCCGACTAAAAGCACTTTAAACCGTCCTGCTGGAGCTTGACATGACAAATAAAGCAATGATTCATAACTGAATTACAGCGAGATGCTCTGGAAGGCAACGAGAGGGGTTGCTGACGAAGAGAGCTCGCCATTCCTCCGCGCCGGCTGCTGGGGGAAGGGAGCCCCGGGGATGCTCCGGTGACGTGCCAGAGTTATCAATTCCACCGGAGGGATGGCTAACGGGAGGGGAGGCACCAGAGGAAGCAAGCGATGGTAAATAAATACAGGTATCCATACAGGCTGGGGATGAAGGGATGGAGAGCGGCCCTGAGGAGAAGGACTTGAGGGTGCTGGGGGGCGAGAAGCTCAACATGAGCCGGCAACATGCGCTGGCAGCCCAGAAAGCCAACCCCATCCTGGGCTGCATCCCCAGCAGCGTGGCCAGCAGAGCGAGGAGGGGGGATTCTGCCCCTCTGCTCCGCTCTGGGGAGACCCCCCCACCCCAGTGCTGCCTCCAGCTCTGGGGCCTCAGCACAGGAGAGACATGGACCTGTTGGAGCGGGGCCAGAGGAGGCCACGGAGATGCTGGGAGGGCTGGAGCCCCTCTGCTGTGAGGACAGGCTGAGAGAGTTGGGGGGGTTCAGCCTGGAGAAGAGAAGGCTCCGGGGAGACCTTCAGGCCCCTTCCAGTCCCTCAAGGGGAGGGCTCCAGGAAAGCTGGGGAGGGACTCTTGATCAGGGAGGGGAGCCATAGGACAAGGGGGAAGGGTTTGACACTGAAAGAGATTGAGGTGAGATGTGGGGAAGAACTTCTTTGCTGTGAGGGTGGTGAGAGCCTGGCCCAGGTTGCCCAGAGAAGCTGTGGCTGCCCCATCCCTGGAGGGGTTCAAGGCCAGGTTGGATGGGGCTTTGAGCAACCTGGTCTGGTGGGAGGTGTCCCTGCCCAGGGCAGAGGGTTGGACTAGGTGGCCTTTAAAAGTCCTTTCCAACCCAAACCATTCCATGATTCTATGATAAACAAGCTGCAGTGGTCTTCGCGTACAACATCATTACACTCAATTACTTTCCATAGTCTGTAAGCTTTCTGCCTATAATCCTTTTTAAATCAAGAAGAGAATTGACTACCGATTCTGAAATCCCACGTTATTTGAACATTAAACGCAAAGCAAGTCCACCAGAGCAACCAAAGCGATCAGCTTATCAACCTCCAGCAAAACCTTTAATGAACTGACAAAAATAATCCTCCAGCAGTACCCGTGAAACAACCCTCCCCTGTCCATCGACAAACCGTTTTCTTGTTCACTTGTGATGAATAGCAATTCTTTTCAGTTCTTTTCCAGGTATTTTTGCTGAAGAAATCCCTTTCAAACCTGACCTCCCCATAGACGAGACAACAGCATCTTTGCAAACGTCGGGTGCTGCCATGATCTCGTCCGAAGAATCCCTGTTGAAGGCCCTTTAGAAAGAAGACGGTGGCTTACACTGTGGTACCAGATCTCTCTTGTACAGCTTTTGGAGGATATTGCGCTGAATTTATTTTTATGGTCAGCTTTCCTTCCTTGAGCAAGATCTAAGTCCTCTCAGTACCCTCTTTAAGAAAAAAAATAATAGGATACCGGCCACCCGAAAGAGGTTCAAAGCTGATGTACGATTCCTAGATAGATCATTTGAGATACAGTACTTGGTTTCGGTTCTTATAAAGAGGACAAATTTTAATTAAATATCTTTAATATATTTAATTAAATATCACATCCATAAGTCCATGGGCCCTGATGGGATGCACCCACGAGTGCTGAGAGAACTGGCAGATGTTATTGCTGAGCCACTCTCCATCATTTTTGAGAGGTCTTGGAGAACAGGAGAAGTGCCTGAGGACTGGAGGAAGGCAAATATCACACCAGTCTACAAAAAGGGCAAGAAGGAGGACCCAGGGAACTGTAGGCCAATTAGTCTCACCTCTGTTCCTGGGAAAATAATGGAGAGACTCGTTCTGGATGTCATCTCCAAACACATTAAAGATCAAGAAGTTATTGGAAGTGGTCAACAAGGATTTACCAAGGGTAAATCATGCTTGACCAATCTGATAGCCTTCTATGACGTTATAAGCGGATGGCTCCGTGAGGGGAGAGCAGCAGATGTCATCTACCTTGACTTCAGCAAGGCTTTTGACACTGTCTCCCATAACATCCTCATTAGAAAATTAAGGAAGTGTGGGCTAGATGAGGGGGCAGTGAGGTGGATTGAGAGCTGGCTGTGTGACAGAACTCAGAGGGTTGTAATTAATGGAGCAGGGTCAAGTTGGAGGCCTGTAACTAGCAGTGTCCCCCAGGGGTCAATACTCGGCCCAGTCCTGTTCAACACATTCATCAATGACCTGGACAAGGGGACAGAGTGTATCCTCAGCAAGTTCGCTGATGATACCAAACTGGGAGGGCTGGCCGACGCTCCAGAGGGCTGTGCCACCTTCCAGCATGACCTGGACAGGCTGGAGAGCTGGGCAGAGAAGAACCTAATGAGGTTCAACAAGGGCAAGTGTAGGGTCCTGCACATGGGGAGGAAGAACCCCAGGCACCAATACAGGTTAGGGATGCATCTTCTGGAAAGCACCACTGAGGAGAAGGATCTGGGAGTCCTGGTGGATAGCAAACTTTCCATGAGCCAGCAATGTGCCCTTGTTGCCAAGAGGGCCAATGGGATCCTGGGCTGCGTAGGGAAGAGTGTGGCCAGTAGGTCGAGGGAGGTCATTCTCCCCCTCTACTCTGCACTGGTGAGGCCACAACTGGAATACTGCGTCCAGTTCTGGGCTCCCCAGTTCAAGAGAGACAGGGAACTACTGGAGAGAGTCCAACGTAGGGCAACTAAGATGATTAAGGGATTGGAGCATCTCCCTTATGAGGAAAGGCTCAAAGAGCTGGGGCTCTTTAGCCTGGAGAAGAGAAGGCTGAGGGGAGACCTTATCTATGTTTACAAGTACCTAAAGGGTGGGTTGAAGGAGGATGGAGCCGGACTCTTTTCAGTGGCTCCCAGCGATAGGACGAGGGGCAACGGGCACAAGCTGGAACATAGGAAGTTCCATTCAAATATGAGGAGAAACTTCTTTCCCGTGAGAGTGCCAGAGCCCTGGAACAGGCTGCCCAGGGAGGTGGTGGAGTCCCCTTCTCTGGAGATCTTCAAGACCCGCCTGGATGCAGTCCTGAGTGATGTGCTCTGGGCAATCCTGCTTCAGCAGGGGAGTTGGACTGGATGATCTCTAGAGGTCCCTTCCAACTCTGACAATTCCATGATTCCATGATCTTCTATAAGCACATGTGTATATCCAATAGTAGCCACCGATGTAGGCAAGATTCGCGGGGTCTTCCTTCCCTACATCTCCATTATCTTATCGCTTATCTTCCCTATATCCCCACTGAAATTTTTGGTATCTATGCTGGCCCAGATGTTCTCCATCATCAACTGGAAGAAATTTCAAATGCAAATTCACCCCATTTTAAGACAACTATCTATAGCAGGTATCTATGCGTCGCCACGAACTATGAGAGTTCAGAACAGGAACAGGCTGCCTAGAGAGTGTGTGGAGTCTCTGTCTCTGGAGATATTCCAAACCCACCTGGATGCGTTCCTGTCCAACCTGCTCTGGGTGACCCTGCTTTGGCAGGGAGTTGGACTGGGTGGTCTCCAGACGTCCCTTCCAACCTCTAGAATTCTGTGATTATTTCCACACTTCAACACAAAAAATGGAAAATAAATATATATAAGGAACCCATCTCTAAAACAAGGGAGAACACCGGGCAAAAGGAATTTGTGACAACATTCTTATGGCAGCTTTTGCTCCTCTACCAATTTGTCTTCAGTTTTCCCAATGGTTTTGTACCTGACCTTCTCTTTGCTACATAACCAGCCCACATCCAAGGGTAAATAGGATCCTAATGATCTCTCATTAGCTAAACTTCCCAGCAGAACACTTCCAAAGATAAAAAAGGTCAAAACCTGCCATCAGTAGAAGGAAAATTTCAAAGGACCAGGAAACCAGCGAAGTTGTTAGCTTTTTCTGCTCAAAATCTGTACCTTATGAGTATCCACTCCCCCATGGAAAAGCTGTAGAACATGGACCCAAGGAAAGGCTGTTGCATTAAATAAGCCATAAAAGAATTATAAAAGGTTAAGAACTGTTGGCAGATGTTGTGTAATATCTTGTGACTGAATACAGCATTTGATGGGGGGGGGGGGGAAGAGATTTTAAATGACAAACACTTAGTCCATGCACCATGAGGGCCACCAGCCAGAACTCACCACATCTTCTTTCATTGACTCTGCTCCAAAGGGGCACAGACCACCCACTCACAAATTCTACGCGGGATTTTCACCCGTCGAGCAACAGTAGATTGGGAGGCTTCGGGGACTCTTATGTGGGATGAAAAGGAGAACGAGGGAACCCGCAGCCTTGAATTAACGCGTGGGATAAAGCAAATAAAATCTTTTGAACCCTGATGTCTAGACAGCGCCGACGTCTTTGTCTTGGGGAAGAGGGATTAGGACAGAAATCTGGCTGTGCTGTCCCTCATTTGATAGGAAAGCGAGAAGACACTTTGGGCTAAAGGCCTGGCCCTGTTCCAGAAACTACTTTATTATGAAGGAACCGAAGAAAAGGAGGTCTGTAAGACAGGAGAGTAAGATTTCTGCCTAGCAGTCAGAGCAATTAAGCAAGCTGTCTTGATGAAGAGGAAAAAAACATTGGAATATAACCCAAAGGCTCAAAAGAGCAGGGGAAAGTAATTTTGAGAGTAGGTCAAGACTCCAGAGGGGATTACCTTTCCAGTTTGAGACTTAATGCTAGAGACACGCTTCGAAAAGCTGACCAGTGAGATTCTGCTGATACCGCAGATGACCCCATAACGTCTGTGCGCTCAAGCACAAGTTGAGTATTAAAAGTGAATGTTGAAAACCGTGCGAGTTAGAATCAAAACCATCAGAACTAAAAGGTGCCTTCTCCTTCCTTCCTTTCTTCCTTCATTCATTCATTCCTTTCCTTTCTTCTTTGCTGCCTCTGTCCCTCTCTCTCCCTCTCCCCCTCCCTTCTTCCCTCCCTCCCTTCCTCCTTCCTTCCTCTCTTCCTTCCTTCCTTCCCTCCCTCCATCCTTCCTTCCTTGCTGCCTCTGTCCTTCTCTCTCCCTCTCTCCCTCCCTCCCTCTCTCTTTCCTTTCTTTCTTTCTCCCTCTCTCCCTCCCTTCTTCCCTCCCTCCCTTCCTCCTTCCTTCCTCTCTTCCTTCCTTCCTTCCCTCCTTCCTTCCTTCCCTCCTCCATCCTTCCTTCCTTGCTGCCTCTGTCCTTCTCTCTCCCTCCCTCCCTCTCTCTTTCCTTTCTTTCTTTCTCCCTCTCTCCCTCCCTTCTTCCCTCCCTCCCTTCTTCCTTCCTTCCTCTCTTCCTTCCTTCCTTCCCTCCTTCCTTCCTTCCCTCCTCCATCCTTCCTTCCTTCCTCCCTCCCTCCCTCTTTCCCTTCCTTCCTTCCTTCCTTCCTCTTATATTAAATATATATATATATTTTTAATATATACTTTGTATACCTGGCATTATTAGGTCATTCAACATCTCAGCTTGAACACGGCAATCTAAGCACGGCTCTCTGGAAGAAGGACAGAGCAGACTTTATATTATAAAGTTTCCAGAAACAAGGGCCTCTCCTCCTGTATTTTAATCGATTCCACTATACCTTGAATATTTTCTTTATTAGATATCGGTATGATTCCAGTCCCTCAATTACCGCACTGTCTGAGCAGGGAATAGCCTTAAAATTGAAGGAAGAGCTGCTTATACTTGTTGGAGCCGAAATAGCTAGTGAGATTCTCCCAAATAAAATCCTTGCCATGAGGCTGCTGGGTAAAAAACGGTCTAATCGAATCCCAGATCATATAAGAAACTTCAAAGATTCACTTCAAAGCGCGACTTCAGCAAACAAAGTAGTTGAGTCAATTTAATGCTTCTCATATTGGAAAGAACCACTTCTTTCAAGTGGGGAAGGAAAACAAATGATGGTGGAACGTTTGTGGGAGCTGTGAATAACCATCCTTGGGCTGCAGCTGGAAAGGGGACGATGGGCTCACACTTTCCTGGCTGGACCAGCCCATGGTGAGATGCCCCATGTGGTCCCAACAGGCTGCACTTCTCATAGAATCATGGAATGGTTTGGGCTGGGAAGAACCTTAAAGATCATCCAGTTCCAACCCCCTGCCATGGGCAAGGACACCTCCCACCAGACCAGGTTGCTCAAAGCCCCGTCCAACCCGGCCTTGAACCCCTCCAGGGATGGGGCAGCCACAGCTTCTCTGGGCAACCTGGGCCAGGCTCTCACCACCCTCACAGCAAAGAATTTCTTATTGCTAAGGATGTGCTGACTGAGTGAAAAAAAAACCAAAATCGAAGCTCAAAGGCATTCATTCTTACCCAAACGATGTTATCAACTGCAGCAGGAGAAACCAACTTGGGAGCCCACACAAACTCACAGATAACCCAAGAAAGAACCAGCTCTTAAATACCTCCGTGCTGCTAAAGATATTTGTCATTTTAGACCCGGCTGTGTTGCCGTTAGGAACCAAGTTTTGCTAAAAATGCAGTTTAAAGGCAGTTTCCATTTCCCTGAATTTGCAGAGGACATTTATGGTTCAACACTTCGAAGTCCTCCACAACCACCATCACCCCTCGAGGTGCCTGGTTGGATTCCCAGACATCTCATTTTCTCTACTGAGCCATTCAAACATACGCATGGGATTTCTTTCAGGGTATAAACGCACCGCCATTTTTTTCCCAAATGGTTTTAATTCAAATAAAGAAGTAAATAAACCCCAACCTAGAGAGACAACCCCTCTCTCTAGGTTGTCCTGCCTCCAGTCCTCCCTAATCCCTTCACCAGTCTAATCAAAGCCATTAAACACGATGCTGGAAATTCTGTTTCCACTACTTTTACTGGAAACAACTGGACAAATTGCCAAGCAGCAGGTCTGAGTTTGGGGTTTTGCAGGAAAGGAAGGAGCATTTATATAAATATATGTATATACATATATAAACTCATGTATTTTAAAGTTTCTTGGAGAGTGTATTTTGAATAGATACAACACTCCCGAAACACCATGCAACCACCCCACTCCTAACTCTCATAATCTTACCTCATCATTCAAAATACTCTTTCACCTTTTTCCCTAGAGGAAAAAAGCTTGAGATATAGGATTAATTGATTAATGACAGGAAAAAAGGAAAAAAAAAAAAAAAAACCACAAAGAAAATAGAAAACAAGAAACTCCTTCAACATTGGTTTCGCATGGAGTTGTTTCTCACATCGATTGATACATGAGAGGGTACATCAAAGGGCAGGTACATCAAAAACCAGGGGAGGAAGGTCATCCTCCCCCTCTGCTCTGCCCTGGGGAGGCCACAGCTGGAGCACTGGGACCAGTTCTGGGCTCCCCAGTTCAAGAAGGACAGGGAACTGCTGGAGAGGGCACAGCAGAGGGCTACAAAGATGATGAGGGGCCTGGAGCATCTCTCTGATGAGGAAAGGCTGAGGGACTTGGGGCTTCTTAGTCTGGAGAAGAGAAGACTGAGGGGGGATCTGATCAACACCTATAAATACTTAAAGGGTGGGTGTCAGGAGGATGGGGCCAGGCTTTTTCCAGTGGTGCCCAGGGACAGGACAAGAGGAAATGGGCACAAACTGGAATGTAAGAAGTTCCATCTAAACGTGTGGAGGAACTTCTTTCCTGTGAGGGTGGCAGAGCCCTGGAAGAGGCTGCCCAGAGAGGTGGGGGAGTCTCCTTCTCTGGAGACATTCAACACCCACCTGGACACGTTCCTGTGCAACCTGCTCTGGGTGGACCTGCTCTGGCAGGGGGTTGGACTGGATGATCTCCAGAGGTCCCTTCCAACCCCAGATCATTCTGTGATTCTGTGACTTTGGTCAAGTGGAAACTCAAAACAAAGCTTCTCCCATGATTGGGCATTGGAGATTTTCCAGGTCACTGGAGATTTTCTGGTGCCTTGTGTGGGGATACATCTTGCCACTTTATCCACCTACACCTACACAAAAAGTCTTCATTTCCATAAGACGTAGAAGAATTTAATCATCCCTGAGAGACTTCTCCCTCCCTTCCCAAGTTTGCAGAATGAAAATGCTAATTCAGAAAGTCTAAGGCCCAATTTCTCTAGGATATCAGGTTTTGAAAAGAAATGGTTAAATCCTAATTATTTTAAGTCTAATTCCTGATTCTAAACGAATCTAAAACTAAACTCCCTACAGAATTGCTCTGCTTTCCCTGCCACCTACCTCTGCGATTTATTTGAAGAAATTAGGTTAGCAGTGTTTACAAGGCTCATGAAAATAAAAGCATTCTCCAGCCAAGACTCAATCCTCGGACCTTCTTGCTGTTCTTCTGCCCCCGTCCTCTCCCTGCCCTGCCTGCCCCATCCTCTTCTTCTTACCATGTCCCCCCAGTCCCCGTTAAAGACTGGCGTTTCCCCAAATTCAAATAAATAAGCCCAAATTCCTAGTTCACCCTGTTCTACTCTAGATCACGAGCTTGCCGGGAAAAGGGGGAATTTTTCCCAGACTGTCCCCATACCATAGGACGTGCCTTGTCTTACGCTAATAATCATAAGCCGACTTAATATCTGAAGCAGAAGCATACGCTTTCAACTCCTTCCGAAAAGCAAATATCCCAGAGATGACAAATTATCATTAACGTCTAACTGAGCAGGCAAAGAGAAATCATTTTATTATTATAAAACCCAGCCTGTCTCATGAAAAATAGGTCTTCAGCTATTCCTAATTTTCTCTTTTGCCATTATTCAATAGCAGAGAAGGAAGGAACCATTTGAAATTGTTTAAATTATGGAAGAAAAAACCCGAGCAAGAGGGACCAATGATGATAATGAGCGAGAGGAGGACACTCCGCAGGAAAAATCCTTCAGGAATGAAGACTAATTTGGTGGTGAAGCAGCACAGGTGCTTCCCAGCACTAACTCAGGTACGTACTTGGGCAGGCCACGCTTTTTATTTCAATTGCAACGTCCTCTTCTAAAACACTTCTTCTTGCATCCATCTCCAAGCAAAGTCAATAACCCCACATGACCACAACCTTTAGTCCCAGTCCTCATCATTAGCTCACTGGGAGGTACAGACCATCATGCCGCTGCAGAGGACATGGCAAGGCAGAGCTTCTGGTTCTGCCTTGGTTCAACAGGTTCAATAGGTACAACAAGGCCAAGTGTCGGGTCCTGCACTTGGGTCACACCAACCCCATGGACACTCCAGGCTGGGGGAAGAGCGGCTGGAGCCAGGAAAAAGGACCTGGGGGTATTGGCTGACTGTCAGCTGAACCTGAGCCAGCAGCGTGCCCAGGTGGCCAAGAAGGCCACCAGCGTCCTGGCCTGTATCAGGAACAGCGTGGTGAGTAGGACTCGAGAGGTGATCATCCCCCTGTCCTGGGCACTGGTGAAGCTCCACCTCGAGGGCTGGGACCAGTTTTGGGCCCCTCACCACAAAAAATGACCTTGAGGGGCCGGAGCGTGTCCAGAGAAGGGCAACGGAGCTGGTGAGGGGTCTGGAGCACAAGTCTTGTGAGGAGCGGCTGAGGGAGCTGGGGGTGTTCAGCCTGGAGAAAAGGAGGCTGAGGGGAGACCTTCTCGCTCTCTCCAACTCCCTGAAAGGAGGGTGTAGCCAGGGGGGGTCGGTCTCTTCTCCCAAGGAACAGGCGATGGGACAAGAGGAAACAGCCTCAAGTTGTGCAAGGAGAGGTTCAGATTGGATATTAGGAACAATTTTTACACAGAAAGGGTTATTAAGCCTTGGAACGGGCTGCCCAGGGAAGTGGTTGAGGCACCATCCCTGGAGGGATTCAAAAGACGGGTTGACATAGAGCTTAGTGATGGGTTTAGTGATGGGTTTTTTTATCAGAGTTAGGTTGATGGTTGGACTAGATGATCACAGAATCACAGAATCACCTAGGTTGGAAGGGACCCTTTAAGATCATCTAGTCCAACCAAAAAAAAAAACAAAAAAAAACCAAAAAAAACCCACACAAAAACACACACACCACACACACACAACACACCACCCAACACTAATCCATATTCCCAAGCACCATGTCAACTCCTCTCTTGAATACCTCCAGGGATGGTGCCTCAACCACTTCCCTGGGCAGCCCATTCCAATGCCTGATAACCCTTTCAGTAAAGAAATGTTTCCTAATATCCAACCTGAACTTCCCCTGGCACAACTTGAGGCCATTACCCCTTGTCCTATCATCTGTAACTTGGGAGAAGAGACTGACCCCTGCCTCTCTACAGCCTCCTTTCAGGTAGTTGTAGAGAGCGATAAGTTCTCCCCTCAGTCTCCTCTTCCCCAGACTGAACAACCCCAGCTCCCTCAGCCTCTCCTCGTAAGACTTGTGCTCCAGACCCCTCACCAGCTTCGTTGCCCTTCTCTGGACACGCTCCAGCACCTCAATGTCCCTCTTGTGGTAGGGGGCCCAAAACTGGACACAGTACTCGAGGTGGGGTCTCACCAGTGCCGAGTACAGGGGGACGATCACCTCTCGGGTCCTACTGACCACACTGTTCTTGATACAGGCCAGGATGCTGTTGGCCTTTTTGGCCACCTGGGCACACTGCTGGCTCATGTTCAGCCAACAGTCGACCAACACCCCCAGGTCCTTTTCTGCCGGGCAGCTCTCCAGCCACTCTGCCCCAAGCCTGTAGCGCTGCCTGGGGTTGTTGTGACCCAAAATTCTATGATTCTATGATTCTGGGGACATGCATCATAGAATCATAGAACAGTCTAGGTTGGAAGTCTAGGTTTTAAATCATCACAGAATCACATAATCACATGGAGTTGAATCACTCTGAAGATCATCCAGTCCAACCCCCTGCTAAAGCAGGTCTACCCAGAGCAGGTTGCACAGGAACGTGTCCAGGAGGGGTCTGAATGTCTCCAGAGAAGGAGACTCCACCACCTCCCCAGGCAGCCTACTCCAGTGCTCTGCCACCCTCAAAGTGAAGAAGTTCCTCCTCATGTTTAGGTGGAACTTCTTATGTTCAAGTTTGTGCCCATTTCCTCTTGTCCTGTCACTGGGCACCACTGAAAAAAGCCTGGCCCCATCCTCTTATCACCCTCCCTTTAAGTATTTACAGGTGTTGATCAGATCCCCCCTCAGTCTTCTCTTCTCCAGACTAAAAAGATTCAGTCCAACCATCAACCCAACACTGACAAAAACCATCACTAAACCATATCTCTGGGCACTATGTCTACCCATCATCTGTTTTGGTTCGTTATCTCCATAAAGAACCTGGAAACCCAAGACGGGCACCCAAAATTAGACAATTGGTTAAATGTTCAGGGATCTAACTCTGTGCAACTGTCTGATTTTTAAAACACAACTTGTCAAAAAAATCAAAAAGAACAACCCTAATTTGTCATTTAACAAATAATACAGGTTTGTTTCTAACCCCAACCCTTTATTGGACCAGGCAGAATGATCATCACGATTCTTTGCAATGGCTGTTTTCATTTCCGTTCCCATTCATAAATGGATTTAAGTGAGGAATCGCAAGAAGAGGAAGATGATTAAAAAAATCTCCAAACCCATCCTAGCGTTGCTTTACAAATTCGTTAAAATGCCAAAAATCAGAGGTCCTTTTCCACCTTCACTAATCAAAACTCGGTTATTTAAAGCAAAAGGGAATTTTCCACAGGGTTGGAAAGTCCGTAGCCTGGCAGCTTTTGGCCATGGGGCCAAAGGTAGCCCAGGTGGACACGTTTTGAGCGGAACACCATAGGTTTAGAAACCAAGCATGAGGGTACCCAGAGAGAGGTGACAGCTCTTACTGTGGCCTAACCCCAGCAGAAACCAGGATGGTCTCTCCAGCAGCGATCCGTGACACCCTCTGATAAGGCCACCATTAACATCTACCTGCAGAGAAGGTCTCCAGTTGCTGTTGGGTTTCTACAGACATAATTAATGGTGAGAGGAGGGAAAAATATACGCTATTATGGCTTCAAAGCTGCCAAACCTTGAACCTGAACTACAGAGAATGGCAGCCAACTTCACAGCGCAAACATCTTTGAAAATGCAAATGACAATAGAAGACATCAGTATCTCATTATACACGTATAAAATATTCAGGAGACCAAAGAAGGCTTTTTGTTAAGCCCAGGAGCTTCAGATGTATTCCACCATTCTCCTTTAGATAAAGACTTAAAATCTTCTGTGCTCCAATGTCCAGCGGTGGGAAATGTGGAGATTTTCATGTGCAGCTGGATATTTGCATGGTTAAAAAACAGTTCTACAGTGGGTCACCATTAGCAACATCACACGTGCCCACGGCCAACTGTTATAATAAATAGATATTATCATAGAAAGGAAATGAAGGCGGCACTGGAGATACCACACTGGGCAACTGTTGGCTCTTTAATCACAAGTTTGGATGGAAACCCAGTCCAAAGTTCTATTTATAGAGCAGTTAATGTGATAATATCTAAAACAGAAGGGAACTTTACATGGACAGAGGAAATCTTAATTCACAAACAAACCTCACAAGAGGTAATTATCAAAATTAGACCAATGGTATTCTTTTTTTTTTTTTTTCCCCACAGTTAAGCATAATTAGGGAAGTTCTATTAAAAAAACCCGTAGCCTACAATTTGCATTTCAATTAATTTTCAAACTTCTGTGTGGGGAACAGCTGGCTAGAATTGGGTACTACAGAATCACAGAATCACAGAATGATATGGGGTTGGAAGGGACCTCTGGAGATCATCCGGTCCAACCCCCTGCCAAAGCAGGTCCACCCAGAGCAGGTTGCACAGGAACGTGTCCAGGTGGGGTTTGAATGTCTCCAGAGAAGGAGACTCCACCACCTCTCTGGGCAGCCTCTTCCAGGGCTCTGACACCCTCAAAGTGAAGAAGTTCATCCTCATGTTTAGGTGGAACTTCTTATGTTCAAGTTTGTGCCCGTTCCCTCTTGTCCTGTCACTGGGCACCACTGGAAAAAGACTGGCCCCATCCTCCTGACACCCACCCTTGAAGTATTTATAGGTGTTGATCAGATCCCCCCTCAGTCTTCTCTTCTCCAGACTAAGAAGCCCCAAGTCCCTCAGCCTTTCCTCATTAAGAGAGATGCTCCAGGCCCCTCATCATCTACCAGAAACTACCATATACTGAAAATATGCTCATAAATGTTATAATGTAAGAATTCCAAGTATGAAACACAAGCAATGCTCCAAAGTCTGGTTTTTTTTTCCTATTCGTCTGTAGGGAATGGGTGAAGATGTAGTGGAAAACAACAAAAAAAAAAATCAGTTCTACCTGCGATGCTGTTTTCTTGTGCTGCTGAATTACTGCACAACGGATAAATCCAAGGCTCTGGAAAATGCATCTGCTCTGAGGTTTATGGAGGGTGCCCAAAGCTTTCAACAAATCCCCTGGAGATCGTTAGTGCAAATCTAACAATACCAAGTTATCCACATGTTAAAAAGAACATTTCTCTATTTAAAATATATGTCAGGTTCTGGCCAATTGCTTTGCAACTTTATTGCTTGTAATTGTGGGGGGCTCTTGCTCTTCAAGCCCAATCACTGTATTTCTCCACTAAACCCTAATTATACAATCTAGCATGAAAAAAGCCAGAGATACAGACCCTTTAACAAGCTTAGGCAAAAATCAAAGGCCCGCAAAGGGCTAAATCAAAAGCTGGCGCACACCAACCCTATTCTTTGTGCAGTCAACCAAGACTAATTAACGCTTTTAATGTCAGTTTACCCCTTTTGGCGCTATAAATCAGAACACGCAGCTTTTATGAGTTAACAAAAGAATCCGTGAAAGGTGTAGCTTATTAACCAAACTCACAAATTCAAATACACTTAATCAGAAACAGGTATATTTAGCAGCGTTGTACTCGACAAGCGGAATTCTCTGCAGGCTGTACGCAGAGAACATTCATTTATCAATACAAACAAGGCTGGCGCACCGGGAAGGGCTGGTAAATTATACATCTGAAAGAAAAGCCACTGCTTCCAGCACGGCTTATGTGAGAGGAGAAATGTGGAGCAAACGCTGCGGGAAAGCGCTCCAGAAAGGTGGAGGGAACATACCGGATGTTTCCCTATAACCTCATCGCAGCGACAGCAAGAATCGAGCGTGTTATTGCATTTCTTCGGCGGGGAGAGAAAATGGGACCTCAAGCCGATCTCCTCCCATTGCCCACCTGGCAAGGACCATCGGCAGCTTCTCTGGAGCGTGATGGGCTCGTTTGAAGAGTTCTCATTAGGGTTTTGTTTCTTCCCCTCATCAGATCTCCATTTTTTGTATTGTTTCTGAAATCTATTTTGCTCTTCGTGTAGCAGCCAGTTGAGACTTTTACTTTGCACGTCTGCTGGACATCGGTCTGGCCTCTAAGGAGGGGGAATTGTTTAAACTGGAAGAGGGGAGATTGAGATGAGATGTGGGGAAGAACTTCTTTGCTGTGAGGGTGGTGAGAGCGTGGCCCAGGTTGCCCAGAGAAGCTGTGGCTGCCCCATCCCTGGAGGGGTTCAAGGCCAGGTTGGAGGGGGCTTGGAGCAACCTGCTCTGGTGGGAGGTGCCCCTGCCCAGGGCAGGGGGTTGGAATTGGATGGCCTTTAAGGTCCCTTCCAACCCGAACCATTCTATGATTCTAAGAGAAGCAGCTATCACAGGGCTACAAAAAGATACCTCCATGGTAAACATCAGTCCAAAAAGAAGTCAAGGCCACAAAGCTTTCAAGATCATAGAATCACAGAATTACCTAGGTTGGAAGAGACCTTTCAGATCATTGTGTCCAACCATCAACCCAACACTGACAAAAACCACCACTGACCCATGTCCCTCAGCACCACGTCTGCCCAGCTTTGAAATCCCTCCAGGGATGGGGACTCCACCACTGCCCTGGGCAGCCTCTGCCAAGGCTTGACAACTCTTTCCAGGAAGAAACTATTCCCAATCTCCATCCTAAACCTCCCCTGGAGCAACTTGAAGCCGTTTCCTCTTGTCCCATCGCCTGTTCCTTGGGAGAAGAGACCAACCCCCCCCGGCTACACCCTCCTTTCAGGGAGTTGGAGAGAGCGAGAAGGTCTCCCCTCAGCCTCCTTTTCTCCAGGCTGAACACCCCCAGCTCCCTCAGCTGCTCCTCACAAGACTTGTGCTCCAGACCCCTCACCAGCTCCATTGACCTTCTCTGGACACGCTCCGGCACCTCAATGTCTTTCCTGTTGGCAGGGGCCCAAAACTGGACACAGCACTTGAGGTGGAGCCTCACCAGTGCCCAGTCCAGGGGGACCATCACCTCCTGAGTCCTACTCACCACGCTGTTCCTGATACAGGCCAAGATGCTGTTGGCCTTCTTGGCCACCTGGGCGCACATATTTTTTTAAGAGATGTAGATACAGCTCACATCCTAGACTCAGGGAAAGAAAAGAGACCCTCACTGCATCTTTTTGGGTGAGCAGACAGACAAAAAGCGTTTTGGTGTGCTCTCCACACACCTCAGGGCAGTATCTACCGCACACTATAATATGCATTTAAACTCATAGATCAAAGGCAGAAAGTTAGTCCAGAGCATCTGAGAAGTCTTGTGTCAGAGATCTTCTCTGCTGCTTATGTCCATAAATCTTATTAAAAACCTTCCTTTGTTTTTAAATCAGTTTTTGACAGTTGGGTTTTTTTTCCTTGTTATGGGAAACGTCATCTTCCTAGCGATGCCTCGCTCCTTATTCCTCTAACAATTACTGTATATCAGCTGTATTGAGCCATAAAGAATCACGAAGCCGCTTTATCGATAAAATAATTCCTCTACGCCCCAAACTAATCATCATGGGATGTTCAGGCTGATCTTCCTCTCCCGACACTCAATTACGAGCCATCCCTGTGGCACAGCATCCGTCACAGGCAAAGGAGAGCACGGGTTTCAACTAGAGAGCTGCGGTGGGTACAGGAAGGGTCACAGCCCCAAAACACTGAGGCAAAAACATTAAAAGAGGATTTTTTTTAAGGGAGCAGACCCGGCTAAGAGAAGCATTTGCATAAACGCTACTGAGGATGAAATGCTGGGTCATTAATCATTATGAAGTCATCACCTTACGCAGGGAAGACGTTTCCCTATGTGATATATTCCAGTATATTTAGGTACATCACCGAGGGGAGGGTCCTTTTCCTTTCGCTGTTTGCCATAGTGCTCACAAAGGAACAAAAATCATAGAATCAGAGAATGGATTGGGTTGGGAGGGACCTTAAAGATCATCTAGTTCCAACCCCCCTGCCATGGGCAGGGACACCTCTCACTAAAAATCTTCTCAGGAAGTGAAAATTTCCATGAAGCAAGGATGGGCAGATCCCAAAACCTTCCAGACCCTGTAATATTTGTTATGGGCGTGGGAGAGAGGGAAGAAAGGGAATCCAACCAAAATCCAGCACTTTGTAGGACTTGGAACTGTCTCAGTGAGGTAGGTTTAAGAGAACCTTGTTGCTCCATGACTCTCAGACTGTGTGTAACGATGAAGGAGATCAAGATTAAGAGAAAGACGAGCACCCACATTCTCCATTATGGACCAAGGGTGTCCATGTTCCTGTTTCTCCCAACATACGGCAAGAAGTTGCTGGGCAAAACCAAAAGCAACAAGGGCGGAGGAAACACCTTGGAGGGTTCCACTCTCAAGGCAGCCGCTCACGCTTGCTCTAAGAGCATCCTTAGGAAATGCCCAATCGTGTCGCACACTCAGCACAGGTTCAGTGATGTGGTACGGTGGAAAACACCAGTCCTATGACCTGCCCTCATAACCAAACCAACAGCAAGGTTCTTATTCCATCAAGCCCACCATCTGAATGAGAAACATGAACCACTGTCCTTGGTATCACCATCATTAGACTCTACCAGGAAAAAGGGACAGGTTTCTCCTTTCACTCTACCCATACGATGTCTCATAGGATCCTGGGATCTGACAGAATCATAGAATGGTTTGGGTTGGAATGGACCTTTGAAGATCATCTAATCCAACCCTACCTGCTATGTGCAGGGACATCTTCCACTAGATCAGGTTGTTTACAGCCCCATCCAACCTCACCTTGAACACTTCCCATGATAGGGCACCCACAACTTCTCTAAGCAACCTGTTCCAGTGTCTCATCACCTTCCTCGTAAAACACTTCCACCCTCCTCGTAAAACACTTCTTTCTTATGTCCAATCTAAACTTGCCCTCCTTAAGTTTAAAACCATTGTCCCTTGTGCTATCACTACAGGTCTTGGTGAAAATTCTCTCTCCATCTTTCTTTAGAAGCCACCTTTATATATTGAAAGGTTGCGAGAACATCTCCCCAGAGCCTTCTCTTCTCCAGGCTCCAACTCTCTCAGCCTGTCCTCACAGCAAAGGTGCTCCAGCCCTTGGATCATCTTCATGGCCTCCTCTGGACCTTCTCCAACAGGTCCATGCCTATCTTGTCCTGGAGAGTCCAGTGCTGGATGCAGTACATAATTTGGCTTAACAGAAATCCCCTTCCATATCGTATGTTCTCTGAAACAAAATTTCTTCTCCAAAACATTCAAGAAAACTTACGATGTGTGAAGAAAGGCTTTGCTCGTGCAGTAGAAAACAAAATCCATTAAGTGAGATAGTCGTGCCCCGACACAGAGAAGTATCCATCACCTGCTGGTATGCTGCTTTCCTTCAGCTCTGGACTTGGGGCATTCCCAGTCCAACGAAGATCACCAAACTGGCATAAATGGTTAGGAGACTAAAGAGCAGAAATTTTCCCTATGAGTTCAGGAACGTTGAGGTGAACGGAGCAAAAGAATAAAGTCCAGGCCCCAGTAACCACACACCAAATTCCACAGTCTAAAAACCAGCCTAACGTAAAAGCACTTTTAAAAATATTTACATCAAACCAAACCATTAGACAGATAAGAGTGGTATTTTTAGATACACGTGGATTTTACACACATGCAGTGATTAACTATTTAATTCCTGGAATTCCACTTAGGATTTGGGGGAGTGAGGTACTTCCCGAGCAGGAAATAACCCAGACTAAGTAAACTAATTTAGGAGGTCGGGCACACACACATGCAAGAGTTTAACTCCATTTCTTCTGCCTTTTGATTTCTGAACACTATTTACCATCATGAATGAAAGGGGGAGGCTCAATCCAAGATAAAGACACCTGAAAAGTAAACGAAGTGGCTGACGGAGATCCCAAGCAGAGCAGTCACAGCCTGGAGAGCAACCCCGACTGACCTGAAGAGGACAACCAGTAGTTCAGTCACCCTAATCTCTCCAGGCTCCATCAGTTCCAATCTTGAGATCTCCAGGGACCAACTGGGAGCTCCAGACACCCAGCACACACAAAGCTTGAACTTAAATTTCTTAACGTGGAGCTGAATTGGACCAGGAGCCCCTTGGACCAGAAGTTCTCTTTCTCGTGCAAAGCCACCACTTAACAACGTGCTCTCATTTGAAAAAACAGCTTGTCTTCCAGTTCTCCCACCAATGCCAGTCCCAATTCTCCAGTCTGAGAAACTCAGCTCCGACTTCTGGTTTCTCCCTACCTCCCAACCCATCCATCGGGCACCCTGGGCTTTATCTCTCTCCCTTCTGTAGCCCTGGACCTCTGTTTCTCAGGCCCAGAAAAAGCAGCTTAGCCCCAACTGTGTCTCTTCACCTTGGAGGCAGTGGGCAGAAAACAGGGACAGGAGCAGCATAAAGGTCCTTTTTTTTTTCCCCCCCTTTATCCTTTTTTCACGATATTCAACAAAAGGGTGAGGGAGACGGAAAGGGGCCCATCATTGTTGTTTCAGGGACGAGCACAAGCAAGGAGGAAGCAAAGCTTTTCTGAAATGTTTGGCACTTTGTGTCCCGTCCCACCTGAGTCAGGTTGAGCTGCTGAGGGTGGGATGAGAAAGAACCAACAGCCTGATTTTCTCCGTACCCAAAGAACAGGCATCTAAATCAGGGCAGGTTTTTCCAAAGCAGGGCTGGAGCGCTTCCGAATGCTAAAATATTGGGAGAATAGGGGTCCCAACACGCCGAAATGTTCGATCCCGGCGCAGTGCAGTGGATCCAAGCGCAGAGAGCACCCGTCAGGACTGTCTGCGTCTGGTTTTCAGCAAATCTGACTTGAGTAGGAGCAGAACACTCAGTGGGTATCCTGGCAGCTGATATTTAAAGTTCACGTCAGCAAGCAAGCAGCAAAACATATAAAAGGGTGGGGGGAGGCAAAAAAAGAGTCAACCCCGGTTTTTCCATACTTCTGCACAAAAAGAGCTGGGTCGGGTCAGGCTGACACTTCAACAACCACGTGGGAACACCCAGGGGAAAATCTCAGCGCGGGGCAGGCATAAGGTGACATTTCCCCAGCAAACTTTCCAGCCCCTAACAGCGTGCGACACAGGGATTTCCTGAAGTGGCACGTTTGTATTTAATATCTAGGTGTATATCACGTTATACTACTATTATAATATATTTTATTTTCCTATCTATAAATGCCTAGACACCCGTTCAGGTCTCGTAACGTTAAGCACCATATGCAAAAATAAATAGGGAAGATCGAAGCTGCTCCAACCAATTTACAGCCCGCATAACACTGCAAAGTTTATATTTTAAAAAACATAAACTATAAGAAAACGATTTGCCTGTCTAAAGGCAAATGAGAGTAATTTATACCAGGAATCATGCCTTTGCCAACTCACTGATTCTGACCCAGCTAGCGAACACGAGTAGTACTTTTTGCCTTCTTTTTAATATAAAATAAAAATAAATTATTTACTAAGAAGATATTAAGACTAATAAACACTAAAAAAAAAATACCCTAACTCTCACAGTTCTTTCTAGCAGCACATACCTACTGCGTGTTCTACTCCAGTCTGCTGATTACCTTAGGCTTATTGACTTTATAAATCAAGACAATAAAATAACGCTAGACATACGGCGTTCCTGGGGTTTCAGCTTATGCGTTTCCTGATGCAGAAATGACTTGCTTAGTTTAAAATGCAATGTAATTCCGTACCAAAGTTCACTTAATACAAGCAAAGGTCCAACTCGTACCAAACACCGACGCTTTTTAATCAACGCTTGCGGTCTCCACGGCACGGGAGTTGGGAGGTGTTTGGAGGAGTATCTAAACTCAAGTTCTACAGTCGAAGGACACACATAAAACATGAATTGGTACCTCTTGGAGATGAGCTTCCTTCGGATGGAGATGATCCGGAGAGGAGTCTGCCTAGGGCTGCAGGGCAGTGAGTCTTCACAGCATTCCACAGCTCTGCAGCAGCAACCAACAGAGAGAGAGAGAGAGAGAGAGATATCCGTGAGGCTCCGCGGCCAAACCTCTCCGACAGAAAACACGGCTTTTTCTAGAAAAAAGTGGTCTTTATCTCCACCAGAGCAAAAGGGTAGACGTAAGAGATGCAGACAAAAAAGGAGGAGCGATGGAGAGGAGGAGAGAGAAGGGAGTCGGGAGCTGGCTACAAGACCGGCTGTCACAAAAAAGATGTGAATGGTTTGTCCCCCCCATTTCATTAGAGAAATAACTATGTGTATTTACTGCAGCTCTCCTACAAAAAAAAAAATCTCAATTTGCCTTCCCCTAAACATACCAAGGGTACATTTTTCCATCACTAGAGATATAAGGAAGAAAGACAGCAGAAATTCAACGTTTGCCCCTTCAAATCATGACACGAAATCTTTTGGCGGCAGCTCAATGGCTTTGGGTGGAATATTCACATGGGGCGTCCTGCACAACGTCTACATCAACGATGCTTCGCCAACGCTCTGCTGAAGAATTGCACAGAAACCAGAAACAAACAGGACCAGGAGCGGGTGAAATCACAACCAGGGTCTTCTCAGCTTTCAAAAGGAGAGAAAAAGTTCAAGCTTCCATTTCCTGGCTGCCCAGTTCAAGAAGGACAGGGAACTGCTGGAGACGGTGCAGCAGAGGGCTACAAAGATGATGAGGGGCCTGGAGCACCTCTCTGATGAGGAAAGGCTGAGGGACTTGGGGCTTCTTAGTCTGGAGAAGAGAAGACTGAGGGGGGATCTGATCAACACCTATAAATACTTCAAGGGTGGGTGTCAGGAGGATGGGGCCAGGCTTTTTCCAGTGGTGCCCAGGGACAGGACAAGAGGGAATGGGCACAAACTTGAACATAAGAAGTTCCATCTCAACATGAGGAGGAACTTCTTTCCTGTGAGGGTGGCAGAGCCCTGGAAGAGACTGCCCAGAGAGGTGGTGGAGTCTCCTTCTCTGGAGACACTCAAACCCCACCTGGACATGTTCCTTTGCAACCTGCTCTGGGTGGACCTGCTTTGGCAGGGGGTTGAACCGGATGATCTCCAGAGGTCCCTTCCAACCCCAGATCATTCTGTGATTCTGTGATTTCAATCCTTGCTAACCAGCTATTTGTCAGGATTCAGGACTGAAAAGGCCAAAAACAGATTTACATGTTATTCCTACACCCTCCCTTCCCGGCTGACACAAAAGCCCAGAGAAGTGAAAATGAAATACCTCCGAATAAAGTACAGCACACACAAAAAAAGCTCTCAAGCAGCTCCACATGCTTTATGCATTAGACAGAGGAACAGAAAACCTACTGTTCACAAACCAGGCCCAGTGCTCCTTCTAACAGTTGTTTATTTTAATCAACCCAGCACCAAAAGGTTTACATTAAATATTTTTTCATTGCTTCCAACCACTGATCCAGTATTAGTTTACATTCACTCAAAAAACACTCTCAGGGAGAAAACAGGCCACAGAAAACATTGAATCCGGTAAAATAACTGAGAGTTCCTTTGGGAGGGTCGATCCATCCCACCTTTTCCTACAGCGTTACACCAAGAGGCCCTGAAAGCCCAGAAAAGGAAACAACATGAAATTGGAACTGAACAGAAAAAAAAAAAAGATAAATTATAGAATCATAGAATGGTTTGGGTTGGAAGGGACCTTAAAGACCATCCAGTTCCATACAGGGACACCTCCCACCAGACCAGGTTGCTCCAAGCCCCCTCCAACCTGGCCTTGAACCCCTCCAGGGATGGGGCAGCCACAGCTTCTCTGGGCAACCTGGGCCAGGCTCTCACCACCCTCACAGCAAAGAATTTCTTCCTAATATCCAATCTTCGTTTCCACTGGTTCTTAATTTTTGACTGAAGTTCCTGGAATCGCCAACTGCAGGCAACCATCGAGAAGCCACCTGAGATGAGAGAAGTCAAAATCCACCCTGCTGATGCTCAAAGGTCCAGATAATCCCAACACTGTTGCTACCAAAAGCGTGAGCGCGCTCAAGGAAACGGCTCAGTAATATTCCCACGTGTTGTATAGATGGTTCACTTCTGTATTACCACCTTACAACAAGCACATTCATTGCTTGGAATTTAATCCCGGTTTTAGGCTTTTTCACTTGCCTTGACGGACCCCCAGTTCAAAGACACAACTGTAAAATATATACACAAAAACCTTTAGGAGAGAGAAAAAAGCGTAAGTGGATTTCAGCAGAAACGACGACTTGACAAATCTCATCGCATCAAGCTCTCCAGTGGCAAATTAAGTCTCTCTTTGAGCACATTCTGTACCCAAAGTAGCTTCAGCGCTTCGGGAGGCACCAAATATAACCCAGCCCCGTTTTAACTTCCTTCCAGGAATACACGCAGTCATTTATCAAGAAGACGTGGTCTGCAAGTTTCAGTTCCAACAGCTTCAGTAACGTTTTGTAAAATTAAACAAGTGACTCCTTTTGTGGCAAGAAAAAAGCAGAAAACTATCTGGGTCCAAGCAAAGGTGGGAGAAAAACCACCTCCCCCGAGTCTTCCTCTACCTTTTAGCAATTTTATGAAAAGGACCCCTCATCAGCAAGACCAGGCCCAGCATCAACCATGGGGTTAATGATCCTTCTTTCACCACTTTTACACAGAATCACAGAACGATCTGGGGTTGGAAAGGACCTCTCGAAATGAGTCCAAACCCCCTGCCAGAGCAGGTCCACCCAGAGCAGGTTGCACAGGAACGTGTCCAGGCGGGGTTTGAGTGTCTCCAGAGAAGGAGACTCCACCACCTCTCTGGGCAGCCTCTTCCAGGGCTCTGACACCCTCACAGGAAAGACGTTCCTCCTCATGTTGAGATGGAACTTCTTATGTTCAGGTTTGTGCCCATTCCCTCTTGTCCTGTCCCTGGGCACCACTGGAAAAAGACTGGCCCCATCCTCCTGACACCCACCCTTTAAGTAATTAAAAGCATTGATCAGATCCCCCCTCAGTCTTCTCCAGACTAAGAAGCCCCAAGTCCCTCAGCCTTTCCTCATCAGAGAGATGCTCCAGGCCCCTCAGCATCTTTGTAGCCCTCTGCTGTACCCTCTCCAGCAGTTCCCTGTCCTTCTTGAACTGGGGAGCCCAGAACTGGACACAGTGCTCCAGATGGGGCCCCACCAGGGCAGAGCAGAGGGGGAGGATGACCTCCCTCCACCTGCTGGTCACACTCTTCCTGATGCCCCCCGGGATGCCATTGGCCTTCGTGATGGCACAAGGGCACATTGCTGGCTCATGGTCATCCCGTTGTCCACCAGGACTCCTAGGTCTTTTTCCTCAGAGGTGCTCTCCACCTTGAATTTCAATGCCTTTTCCGTTGCTGTCATTTAGCAGAGCTGGTTTGATAACTAAATTTGCTTCAAGTCCGAGTTTTGGAACATTTTTACATCTTTATCCCTGTATGGCCAAGGAAGTCAATAAACTCTGCTTAGCAAATACTAAAGGTTCTCCAGACAGTTCCAACATGGCTGAATACATGAGGGTTTCCAGAAATCACCTCGACTTAGCAGGAGAACAGGATTGCAGTGAACTTGAACGCCGAGGAATTATCAGAAATTCACCTTTTTGTTCATCTCTAGCTGCTACAGAGACGGAGAGAAATACGGTACCCACCTCCCATTAACCTCGTTGGTGGGATCTTTCTTTAGCTGCGACAGCATCAATAGCTTTTTGTATTGTGCTGTCACACAGACACTCAGCAGAATCACCCTTTCTTGGGGAGGGGGGGAGTTTGCTCCTTTTTCTAGTTTTTCTTGACCAGAAGTCAAAACGATTAGATTCATAATAACTGCAGAAAGGAGCTGTGATGAGCCGCATGGAGATGGAGGCATCCAACTGTCTCTACATCCATATCACCACGAATGCTCTCAGTCACACAATCACAGAACCACAGAATGATACGGGGTTGGAAAGGACCTCTGGAGATCATCTAGTCCAACCCCCTGCCAGAGCAGGTCCACCCAGAGCAGGTTGCACAGGAACGTGTCCAGGTGGGGTTCGAATGTCTCCAGAGAAGGAGACTCCCCCACCTCTCTGGGCAGCCTCTTCCAGGGCTCTGACACCCTCACAGGAAAGAAGTTCCTCCTCATGTTTAGATGGAACTTCCTATGTTCAAGTTGGTGCCCGTTACCTCTTGTCCTATCCCTGGGCACCACCATGCAAAAACTGGTCATAAATGGTTAAGATGGTTTATTAATTAAAGAAAAATCATTCAAATCATTACAAACACCAAAGAAACCTAGTTTCACGTGGATCTTTCACTTCTCTTGAACTGGAAGAGGCTGCCCAGAGAGGGCATGGAGTCTCCGTCTCTGGGGTTATTAAAATGCCACCTGGACTCATTCCTGTCCAACCTGCTCTGGGTGACCCTGCTCTGGCAGGGGGTGTCTCCAGAGGTCCTTGCCAACCCCTACAATTCTGTGATTCTGTGTGAGAAGGTGCAAGACGCAAAGCATAGAATCATAGAATCATAGAATGGTTAGAGTTGGAAGGGACCTTAAAGATCATGGAGTTCCAACCCCCCTGCCATGGGCAGGGACACCTCCACTAGAGCAGGTTGCTCAAAGCCCCATCCAGCCTGGCCTTGAGCCCCTCCAGGGATGGGGCAGCCACAGCTTCCCTGGGCAACCTGTTCCAGTGCCTCACCACCCTCACAGGAAAGAATTTCCTCCTAATACCTCATCTAAATCTCCCCCCTTCCAATTTAAAACCATTACCCCTTGTCCTGTCACTACATCTCCTGACAAAGAGTCCCTCTCCGGCTCTCCTGGAGGCTCCCTTCAGATATTGGAAGGCTGCTATGAGGTCTCCCCAGAGACCTCAAATGTAATTGAAGCTGTGTCAGATTCCTCACTATACTCTCTTGCTTCGTGCTATACCCCCATCTCCTACCCGCTTCAGCTGGAGTCCTGCCCTGCCACATTCTCTAACCACAGCGATGGCACATACACACAAAATTTAAATATATTTTGCAGAAATGCAGTCAGTCTCAATCAAGGTCTTCCACTAGAAGTACAAAGTTCCTCCTCATGTTGACATGGAACTTCTTATGTTCAGGTTTGTGCCCATTTCCTCTTGTCCTGTCACTGGGCACCACTGGAAAAAGACTGGCCCCATCCTCCTGACACCCACCCTTGATGAGATCCCCCCTCAGTCTTCTCTTCTCCAGACTAAAAAGCCCCAAGTCCCTCAGCCTTTCCTCATCAGAGAGATGCTCCAGGCCCCTCATCATCTTCGTAGCCCTCTGCTGTACCCTCTCCAGCAGTTCCCTGTCCTTCTTGAACTGGGGAGTCCAGAGCTGGACCCAGTGCTACAGATGGGACCTCACCAGGAAAAAACCATGTGCTCCCTTAAAAGCGAGTGCAAAGCATCTAGAAATCAAAAGGAGCAGTTATCCAGCACGCAAATCCCTATCCAGTCACTGCTTCCTTGGGGAAGAGTGCTAGGGAAGAAGAGGGTTCTCCTCATCGGTGTTAATATTCTTTTTTTTCTGTTTGTGTCTAAATCTAAACTGGGGTTTTTTTCCACCTACTAAAAGAACGGGGAGCAAAGACTTCAAGAATACAGAAAAAACGGCCCTGCCTTCCCCAAGAGAGACAGGTTCCTTTTCCCGCTCCTGCCAGCCCAGCGAGCTCTTCCAGGCTCAGTTTCAGAGCTGACGGAGGTATCACCATCATCCCTTGGTACCACGGGAAGCCAAATGCTGATCTCACACTGATGGAAACCTGGAATCCACCTCCTTTAGCGAAGGCAGAGCACCAGTTACCCCAGTTATCGAGCTGACAACATTACCATAGGTGGGACTGCCTGAAAAAATGACGTATTTTTTCCTGAAATGAAATATAGAAAGAAGAAAAGGAGAAATATTCACTAACTAGAAAATGCTTTCGTGCTTGGTAAGTACTATGGCTCTTTTTATTCATTTTAAATTATGATCTGGATGTTAGAGGGTCTGGGAGAGATGCTGGAACCATCCTCATCCACCCCTCACCCTCCTCTACGGGCAGGGGCACTGCCAGCCACCAACAGCTGAGACACATGAAGAAGGTAATTAGATGCTTTATGGAGTTTGGGAGGTGCTTATTTCTTGGTGATGAGGGGCCCTATTTGTTTTTTTTAAAAGATAAAAGATGTTGCTAAACCTTCTCCCTTCAGTCCTTACAGATTTTTGCCCAGAGAAGCTGTGGCTGCCCCATCCCTGGAGGGGTTCAAGGCCAGGTTGGACAGGGCTTGGAGCAACCTGGTCCAGTGGGAGGTGTCCCTGCCCAGCGGTTGCAACTTGATGATCTTTAAGGTCCCTTCCAACCCGAACCATTCTGTGACTCTATGATTTTTGCCGCCTTCGCTTGTACACCAGATTTTTGCAAGTGGAAAACCATCTCGGTTGAGAGTTGAGACTCTTCCAGCTCCCGTTTACTACGTTCGACTTCCTACCAACCCTTGTCAACTCTTTTTCTAGAGCCAAAGTTGCCCCAACTTGCTGAATAAATTCATTAATTAACGCAGAACACATATCGCACAAGTTTCCCATTAACTTCTAATTTCCTAATTATTAGATTACACACTCTAAGCTTTTAAAGCAATTTACCTCCATCAAGTTTGAGCAAAGAAAACCAAGCAGGGTTCCTGCTGCCTGCTCCGTAATGAAGTCCTCCCTCCCCTCACATTTTCTTCTGGGAGTGAAAAAGTTTCAATCTTTTTAACGTTTCTTTGTAAGATTACTGCAGCTGCTCAGTAAGAAAACTTGGTCTCAAATATCTTAGAATCATAGAATGGTTTGGGTTGGAAGGGACCTTAAAGGTGATCCAGTTCCAACAAGTCCTCATCAACTACACGCGGTATTTCAAGTGGGGAAATAATATTTTTCATTTTAATTCTATCCTCCCCTCCTAAGACCAATATTTAATTTGCTGCTTTGGTTTTAGTTCCTATACCATTATGTTCTTATTACAATGATTCTTCTATAGGTCGCCTTTTTTATCCAGTACTTTTGTTCTTCTTTCTATAGAAGTGGACTGCAATGGTTGGAGCTGGGTATGTGGATTATAAAATAGATTAAGAATTAATTAGAACGTGGTGATTAAAAACCTGCCTCGGTGGATTGCAGATTGTTATGATAAAATAGTGGTAGAATAATTCATTTAAAAATAAACTCCACAACTACTTACTGAATGAAGATAAAAATATTCACTAAGTGTTTGACGGGCTGGAGAGTGAAAATACAGCATTCTCCAGTGAAAAAAATAACTTTATTCAGTCAGACAGCCCTGCAAAACTTCCCTCATGAGCCAATTTTCCATCTGAGAAACCTTCCGCACCACTTGAGTCCCTCAAATTGCAGGGCCATCCATCAGGACACTCACCCAGACCGAGGTTTTTGAAAGAAGAGGAAAACATTCAGAGCTAAAAATCCAACTGGACAAGGTCTAACGATGCTTGTCTGCAGCCAGGCACCTTCCTTTAAAGCCTATTCCACAGCAGTGTTTAACCCTCTGAGTATCCAAACCCAGCAAAACGGAAAGGGATCTTCTGGGCTCCAATAAATAAAATTAAATTGACTGAGATTAGTGAATAAACATCCCTCGGGGCAGCAGAGGGGGCTGACATTGAGGTTGCATCGCCTCATACATCAGGCTTATCACAGAATCACAGAATGATACGGGGTTGGAAGGGACCTCTGGAGATCATCTAGTCCAACCCCCTGCCAGAGCAGGTCCACCCAGAGCAGGTCCCACAGGAGCATGTCCAGGCGGGGTTTGAATGTCTCCAGAGAAGGAGACTCCCCCACCTCTCTGGGCAGCCTCTTCCAGGGCTCTGACACCCTCACAGGAAAGACGTTCCTCCTCATGTTGAGATGGAACTTCTTACATTCAAGTTTGTGCCCGTTCCCTCTTGTCCTGTCCCTGGGCACCACTGGAAAAAGACTGGCCCCATCCTCCTGACACCCACCCTTTAAGTAATTAAAAGCATTGATCAGATCCCCCCTCAGTCTTCTCTTCTCCAGACTAAGAAGCCCCAAGTCCCTCAGTCTCTCCTCGTAAGAGAGATGCTCCAGTCCCTTCATCATCTTTGTAGCCCTCTCTGTACCCTCTCCAGCAGTTCCCTGTCGTTCTTGAACTGGGGAGCCCAGAACTGCACACAGTGCTCCAGATGGGGCCCCACCAGGGCAGAGCAGAGGGGGAGGATGACCTCCCTCCACCTGCTGATCACACTCTTCCTGATGCCCCCCAGGATGCCATTGGCCTTCTTGGCCACAAGGGCACATTGCTGGCTCATGGTCATCCTGTTGTCCACCAGGACTCCCAGGTCTTTCTCCTCAGAGCTGCTCTCCAGCAGGTCACCCCCAACCTGTCCTGGTCCCTGGGGTTATTCCTCCCCAGGTGCAGCGCCCTGCACTTGCCCTTGTTGAATTTCATCAGGTTCCTCTCTGCCCAACTCTCCAGCCTGTCCAGGTCTTCAGAAAGTTTCAGTATTAAAAAATCATATGCAGCCATGGTCTTCAAAATCAAATTAAACCTTTCAGCCTCAGTTTGACCTTTCCCTCTATTTAAAAAAAAAAAATAAAAGCTAAGAAAAACACTCGAACACAAGCCTCCACATCGTTACAGAAAAGCGATTAACGAGATGACAGAATCTATTCAGACATTGGGAAAAGCACTGACAGTGTCTCAGTCTGAAGTTAATTCAGACACCTTCACTCACGCAGTGAATATAATTAAAGGACTATAGCTTAAAGGCAATAATAAAGGGTGTGGAATTGTGTTGGGAGCAAGGAGATACCACTGAGAGGAAACGGGAGACATTTGTCAAAGAGCCTAACACATGTAGTATCTAAATTAAAGAAGAACAGGGCAAAATGTTAACGAATGTACAGAGATTATCCAGAATGGAGCCGAGTTCAGTTCTTCTCAAGGCACGTTGAAAAAACAAACCCTGTGAAACCAGAGGTATTGGCAAAAAAAATATCAGCTGAGATCCACCTGGAGGAATTGGAAGCCAAAACATCTGTGAAAATACCTAGCAGGAAATAAAGGCATGGAAAGAAATAATTTTGGAAGGCAGAAAACATGGCAGGAAACCACAGGGACGTTACTGGCTGGAAGCGCCTTCCCGAATTTCCTCCCCTCAAAAATTGCCAGTTCCTTTTGTACCAACAGGACTGCTTTGGAGCTGTAGAGCAAACCAGCTCAGAGATCTGATCCGGGTTAAAAATAACCTTTTTTTTTTTTGCTGTTCACTGCTCTGGTTCACCATATGGCCCCTGGTGGGATACTTGTACCAGTAGAGTTAAGGGAGCCCAGCAATGGGAACGGGCAGAAGAGGAGGAGGGAAACTCCCAAGAAAAATACTTCACCCGAAGAAAGAAAATATAGCAGCCTTCCAGTACCTTAGAGCCCCTTCCAGTCCCTAAAGGGGGGGGCTCCAGGAAAGCTGGGGAGGGACTCTTGATGAGGGAGGGGAGCCATAGGAGGAGGGGGAAGGGTTTGACACTGAAAGAGGGGAGATTGAGATGAGATGTGGGGAAGAACTTCTTTGCTGTGAGGGTGGTGAGAGCCTGGCCCAGGTTGCCCAGAGAAGCTGTGGCTGCCCCATTCCTGGAGGGGTTCAAGGCCAGGTTGGAGGGCGCTTGGAGCAACCTCTTCTGGTGGGAGGTGTCCCTGCCCATGGCAGGGGCTTGGAACTGGATGATCTTTAAGGTCCCTTCCAACCTGAACCATTCTATGACTGCCTGCATCTCCTGAGCTTGCTCCTGCCAAGAAGACCCATCTCTGGCACTTGTCCTGTCCAGTTGGTGGAACCAGGTTGGGGATCTCGCAGCCCAGAAGGCCAATCCCATCCTGGGCTGCATCAAAAGAAGTGTTGCCAGCAGATCCAGAGAGGTGATTCTGCCACTTTACTCTGCTCTGGTGAGACCTCACCTGGAGCACTGTGTGCAGGTCTGGAGCCCTCAATATAGAAAGGACATGGACCTGATGGAGCGGCTCCAGAGGAGGGCCACCAAAATGATAAGGGGGCTAGAGCACCTCTGCTATGAGGACAGAATGAGGGAGCTGGGGTTGTTCAGCTTGGAGAAAAGGAAGCTCCGGGGAGACCTCATAGCGGCCTTCCAGTACCTGAGGGGGGCTACAGGAAGGCTGGGGAGGGTCTGTTTCCAAAGGCCTGCAGTGACAGGACGAGGGGCAATGGTTTTAAGTTGGAGAAGGGGAGATTTAGATTGGATATTAGGAAAAAGTTCTTTACCATGAGGGTGGTGGAACACTGGAACAGGTTGCCCAGGGAGGTGGTTGAGGCCCCTTCCCTTGAGATATTCAAGGTGAAGCTCGACGAGGCCCTGGGCAACCTGGTCTAGTTGGGAGTGTCCCTGCTGACTGTGGGGAGGTCGGACTAGATGACCTTTGGAGGTCCCTTCCGGCCTGGACCAATCTATGAATCTATGAATCTATGAATCACCAGCCATGACTCTGGCCAGTCTGGAGGAAAGAAAGTTTTTGGAAGAAGAGGGTGAAAAGGGACTGGAAGCAGCACGGGAACACACACACGTGCTTCACTATCAACCTCATGGGCATCCATGAAACCTCAACATCAAAATACACAACTCAAAACCTCAAGGCGTGCAAAGGAGTTGCTAAAATTAAAGGGTTCTGTAAAGCCAGAATATTAAACATCACACAGAGCAACCTTTTTTGTTACATACAGGATGTGAGTGTGGTATCGAGATGTAAGAAAAGTACGGAAGTCATTAAAACTGGCAAAGTTGGGCATCATCCTTCCTCCAGGAACATCCTGTTGTCTCAGCTTGCAAGAAAAAGAAGTGACTAAGGTGGGTATTCATCTGCTGAGGCTGAGCATCACCCCCAGCCCCACCTCCCTTTTACATCATTTCTTCCACTATATTGTTAGAATTAACATCTTTGTCGGTGACATGGACAGTGGGATAGAGTGCACCCTCAGCAAGTTTGCTGATGACACCAAGCTCGGTGGCGCAGTTGACACGCTGGAGGGAAGGGATGCCATCCAGAGGGACCTAGACAGGCTGGAGAGGTGGGCTCGTGCAAATTGCATGAAGTTCAACCAAGCCAAGTGCAGGGTCCTGCACCTGGGACGTGGCAACCCCAGGCACAAATACAAGTTGGGTGGAGAATGGCTGGAGAGCAGCCCCGAGGAGAAGGACTTGGGAGTGCTTATGGATGAGAAGCTCAACATGAGCAGGCAGTGTGCACTGGCAGCCCAGAGAGCCAACCGTGTCCTGGGCTGCATCAGGAGAAGTGTGGCCAGCAGGTCTCGGGAGGTGATTCTGCCCCTCTACTCTGCGCTCGTGAGACCCCTCCTGGAGTACTGTGTCCAGCTCTGGAGTCCTCAACACAGAAAGGACATGGACCTGTTGGAACGGGTCCAGCGGAGGGCCACGAGGATGATCAGAGGGATGGAGCACCTCCCCTATGAAGACAGACTGAGAGAGCTGGGGTTGTTCAGCCTGGAGAAGAGAAGGCTCCAGGGAGACCTTATAACAGCCTTCCAATATCTGAAGGGAGCCTACAGAAGAGCTGAAGAGGGACTCTTTGTCAGGAAGAGTGGTGACAGGACAAGGGGCAATGGTTTTAAATTGGAAGAGAAGAGATTTAGATTAGATATAAGGAAGAAATTCTTTACAGTGAGGGTGGTGAGGCACTGGAAGAGGTTGCCCAGGGAAGTTGTGGCTGCCCCATCCCTGGAAGTGTTCAAGGCCAGGCTGGATGGGGCTTTGAGCAACCTGCTCTAGTGAGAGGTGTCCCTGCCCATGGCAGGGGGGTTGGAACTAGATGATCTTTAAGGTCCTTTCCAACTCTAGCCATTCTATGATTCTATGATTCTATGATTCTAATTACTTTCCTGCCTGAAGGATGTCCTATCAAGGCTGGAAGGGCAGAGGGAGATCAGGCAAAGCAGCAAATCCCAACCCCATTTTTACTTACTCACCAGTTACTGATTAAAAAAAAAAATCATGGAATCACGGAATTTTTCGGAGTTGGAAGGGACCTCTAGAGATCATCTAGTCCAACTCCCCTGCTGAAGCAGGATTGCCCAGAGCACATCACTCAGGATTGCATCAAGGTGGGTCTTGAAGATCTCCAGAGAAGGGGACTCCACCACCTCCCTGGGCAGCCTGTTCCAGGGCTCTGGCACCCTCACCAGAAAGAAGTTTTTCCTCATATTTGAATGGAACTTCCCATGTTCCAGCTTGTGCCCGTTGCCCCTCGTCCTATCGCTGGAAACCACTGAAAAGAGTCCGGCTCCATCCTCCTTCAACCCACCCTTTAGGTACTTGTAAACATAGATAAGGTCTCCCCTCAGCCTTCTCTTCTCCAGGCTAAAGAGCCCCAGCTCTCTCAGCCTTTCCTCATCAGGGAGATGCTCCAATCCCTTAATCATCTTAGTTGCCCTACGTTGGACTCTCTCCAGTAGTTCCCCGTCTCTCTTGAACTGGGGAGCCCAGAACTGGACGCAGTATTCCAGTGTGGCCTCACCAGGGCAGAGTAGAGGGGGAGAATGACCTCCCTCGACCTACTGGCCACACTCTTCCCTATGCAGCCCAGGATCCCATTGGCCCTCTTGGCAACAAGGGCACATTGCTGGCTCATGGAAAGTTTGCTATCCACCAGGACTCCCAGATCCATCTCCTCAGTGGTGCTTTCCAGAAGATCCATCCCTAACCTGTATTGGTGCCTGGGGTTCTTCCTCCCCAGGTGCAGAAATACTCTAATATACTCTATAAAATACTCAATAAAATACTCTATGAAATACTCTAATCCACTGGAAAAGTGGAGGGTTTGCTTTTAGAGTCAAAGATTGGCAAAGAGACAAGTTTTAGGGACATCTCAGTGGCGTTTTGCCCGTGTGGCTGTTGTGGAGCCCTGGATTTCAGCACCGGAGAGGATCCAGGTGGGGAGCTGGGAGCCGACAGCGCGGCAGGATGGGTGGACTCGAGGTATTCGAGTCAATCGCTCTAATCTCAACTCCCATCAGCAGATAAGAGAAACAGAAACAAACTTGGAGAATCTGATTTGGTTTTATAGTTACATCTATTTAAAAAAAAAAAAAACAAAAACAAAAACAAAAAAAAACCCAAAACTAATTCTTATAAGGCCAGTCTTTCAAACACACCGGTTTACAAAGAAATGTTGCTTTATACCACATCGGCTACATTTTGTAATCCAGAAAAATACACTCTGGAGACAAACGCACTCGTTCTTGATTTTCATTTTACAATGTTTAGAATAGAAAACAACATTACATTCTAGTCTAGTTTAATAATCTACTTCAATTCATACAGTCTGTCTTTCAAGAAGATTTTTCCTAAATCTCCAAACTCTATGAGAAGAATCAGGCTGAAAACACTGCCCGGTAGCAGGGTTTGGGGAGACTGCTTCTACCCTTGACATAGGACTAAATTAAGGACTAATTAAATAAGCCGGGGACACAGAAGTCCCCAGGACACGTCCAAGGATGCTGAGGGAGGTGGCCAACATCAGCGCAAGGCTTTTCGATACCAAATTTGAGGGATGACAGCAATCCCACCCTGACTGCCTCTGGCAGGGAGGTGACCAGCTCTGCGTATGACAAGAGCACAGCGGGTGGCACTTACCGGGACTTTAGCAAGGTTTTCCACATGGTGTCCCACCACTGCACCATTTCCACATGTCCTGGAAACATTACAGGCCAGGCTGGATGGGGCTCTGAGCAACCTGATCCAGTTGAAGATCTCCCTGCTCATGGCAGGGGGTTGGACTAGATGGCCCTTAAAGGTCCCTTCCCAACCAAACCATTCTATGATTCTATGATCTCATAGAATCATAGAACCATAGAATGGTTAGAGTCGGAAGGGACCTTAAAGATGCCATGGGCAGGGACACCTCCCACTAGACCAGGTTGCTCAAAGCCCCATCGAGCCCCATCTCCCACCATTATATCCTTGGAATCTACCCATTCCCTTCGTAGCTCCCCAGCGTGGCTACAAGGTGCATGGAAAATTGGTGGGGCTCTCAGACTGGGAAGGCGGTTGTCCACGGCCCCAAGTCTAGCTGGTGGCTGGTTGCATGTGGCATCCCTCAGGGATGACAGTGGGACCAACGCTTTTGAACAGCTTTCTCAATAACTTTGTAAACGGGACGTATCTGAGCAGCATCCCTGGACCGAACTACACTTAAATCACAGAATCACAGAATGATAGGGGGTTGGAAGGGACCTCTGGAGATCATCTAGTCCAAACCCCCTGCCAGAGCAGGTCCACCCAGAGCAGGTTGCACAGGAACATGTCCAGGCGGGGTTTGAATGTCTCCAGAGAAGGAGACTCCACCACCTCTCTGGGCAGCCTCTTCCAGGGCTCTGCCACCCTCAAAGTGAAGAAGTTCCTCCTCATGTTTAGATGGAACTTCTTATGTTCAAGTTTGTGCCTGTTACCTCTTGTCCTGTCACTGGGCTCCACTGAAAAAAGACTGGCCTCATCCTCTTGACACCCATCCTTTAAGTATTTATAAGCATTGATCAGATCCACTTAATCAAGTGGTTAATTGAGCTACTAATACAGATTAGGTAGCAATAAAAATAATTTTAAGGTGGGTGACTGCTTTTCCATAAAGCTACTTCCAAAGCTCACCACAATTTTTCAAGGACTTTAATTTCTTATCTTTTCAATAGCAAACTCACTTTTAAATAAGCTTAAAAGCAATTAAAAACGAGTTAAGTCAACGTTACTTTCACTAAGGTCTATTAAGCACTTGTTTGAAGGAATCCCAATCTCTCCTGCCTTTGGAAGTCATTAGCAATTTCTGCACCATAGACTTTATTTTTCTTCACTTGATTCCCTTTGCCACGCAGAGAGACGCAGATATTAGTGAAAAAGCTAGTCGGAATTTAAAGGAATAGCCACCAGTCCTTAAAGAGGTCATAGGAACGCACCTACAAATATTTCACCTTGAATATCACACATGGCTTAAAAAAAAAAAAATCTTGCTTATATTAGGGAAAAAGAAAAAGCTTTCTTCCAGCCCCGTAACAGCTTTCCTAAAGGACTTTAATCATCTGCTCTTCCACTCATGGCCAATCCCAGCAAAGACCATGCCTAAAAGCACTCTAATCCTTACCCCACACATTTCCTATCCCGCAATCAGGTCAGGTCACTAAGCAGGCCAGAAATTATCCGTCATTAATTATTTAGTAGATACGGAGTGCTGAGTTTCACCATTTTCAGGAACGCCATTTCCTAAGTTCCTAGCGTGTCAGGGTACTCTTCAACTTCCCCATCAGCTCCAATAAATCCGTGTACTCGTTCCAAGGGACCCCAGGTTGCTCTCAGTGCTTCTTCCACCCCACCATCTCCATTCCAGCTGTCCTCCTCTGTCTCACCCTGGACCTCCATCTCCTCCCTACACTTTCCACTACTCCTCTACATTTTGCCACACTTTCTCCTACTTTGAAAACTACTTTTCCTTGCACAAAAAATCCAAACAATTCCTAAAAATCTATCTTTTACCCATTCTCCTTTACACAATAGCCACTGTTTCCACTCTCGCCTTTTCTCCTCATTATATTATCTTTTTTCATTCAAAATGCAACTTAGAATCACAGAATCACAGAATCGTAGAATGGTTTGGGTTGGAAGGGACCATCAAAGATCATCCAGTTCCAAACCCCTGCCATGGGCAGGGACACCTCCCACCAGACCACGTTGCTCAAAGCCCCATCCAACCTGGCCTTGAACCCCTCCAGGGATGGGGCAGCCACAGCTGCTCTGGGCAACCTGGGCCAGGCTCTCACCACCCTCACAGCAAACAACTTCTTCCCCACATCTCATCTCCATCTCCCCTCTTTCAGTGTCAAACCATTACCCCTCCTCCTATGGCTCCCCTCCCTCATCAAGAGTCCCTCCCCAGATTTCCTGGAGCCCTCCCCTTTAGGGACTGGAAGGGGCTCCAAGGTCTCCCTGGAGCCTTCTCTTCTCCAGGCTGAACCCCCCCAACTCTCTCAGCCTGTCCTCCCAGCAGAGGGGCTCCAGCCATCCCAGCATCTCCGTGGCCTCCTCTGGCCCCGCTCCAACAGGTCCATGTCTCTCCTGTGCTGAGGCCCCAGAGCTGGAGGCAGCACTGAGGGGGTGTCTTCCCAGAGCGGAGCAGAGGGGCAGAATCCCCCCCCTCGCCCTGCTGGCCACTCTGCTGGGGATGGGGTTTCTGGGCTGCCAGAGCACATTGAACTTCCCTAGGAAAGGGTTATGTCAATTTTTGTCCAAAGTCCATACTGAAATTAAGAAATATATGACGGATAATTTTTTTTTCCTCTTCATTGACTACAGTGAAAAATATTCCAAAGCAATAGCACACAATGGCCAGCACCAAAGCTTATCATCTTCTGCTCAAGCGCCCTTGATGTACCCTCTTTTGGAGAAGCTACAATTCATCTTCAAACAGCCCTGAAAATGTGCCTGGAGAACATATTCTGAGCCAAGCTCATTACCCTGCCCATAGCTATCTTAATTAGATACCCACATGGCCTCATCTTCTCAGTATCTAACCACAAAAAAACCCCCACCTATCTGAAGTATTTTTCTTTATAACATTCCTGCAAGAGAGAGAACGGTAGCAGTGCCCCTCTTGTACACATAAGAAATAAACCATATTACATAGACTGCAGCCTAATCCCTCAAAGATATTTAGGAGCTCAATTCCTACTGAAGCGATGAAGTTAAATTCCTAAATTCCTCTGCAGATCCGGGCGACGGAGAAATACAATATTCTCCTTCAGCCGGGTATTTCACGTTCAGTTTTTTGTTGCACGTTCTGGAGAACCTCCGAATGTGCCAAAGCCTCCAAAACCACCACAACCCCAAAACAGAATCACAGATTCATGTGGGGTTGGAAGGGACCTCTGGAGATCATCCACTCCAACCCCCTGCCAAAGCAGGTCCACCCAGAGCAGGTTGCACAGGAACGTGTCCAGGCAGGTTTTGAATGTCTCCAGAGAAGGAGACTCCACCATCTCTCTGGGCAGCCTCTTCCAGGGCTCTGACACCCTCACAGGAAAGAAGTTCCTCCTCATGTTTAGACGGAACTTCTTATGTTCAAGTTCGTGCCCGTTTCCTCTTGTCCTGTCACTGGGCACCACTGAAAAAAGACTGGCCCCGTCCTCCTGACACCCACCGTTTAAGTATTTACAGGTTTTGACCAGATCCTATAAATACTGCTGATCAGATCCTACAAAAATCTGCCACAACCTCTAAGCCTCCGCTTCCAAAATTTCTTTGCCCCCGCCGTTATTGCGGCATTTTCAGTTCAGGCCGTCGGGAAGGGATGAAAGGTTCAGCCATTTCACGCTTTCAGCGATCGCAACGTCACTCCATTTCATTTCACGCACGGCGAGGAGAGTTTTGCCCGTAGTTTGGCAGCTTTTTATACCATGTAATAACAATTAACTCCCTTTGGCACGATTTATATGAATCATTGATTTAATACAGATAGCTAGGAAAAAAAAAAATAAAATAAAAAAGACCTATTAAGTCATCTAAATGACCCTACCGTCACCGCTGGATTGTTCCCGGCAGCACACTTTCCCTGCTTGTTTTAAATCTGCTTGTACTGCATAAGTACAAAAATTGTCTGCAAAGCAGAGACATGTTTCACTAACATATGCTTTAAGTCAACGCGGTGTTGGAAATCTTCAATTTATGACTAAATGTTGCACTGCACTTTTATTCCTCCGAAATAAGACTTGAATGTTTCTTGAGGGAGCGAAAAAAAAAAAAAAAAAGGCTATTTGTATTTCACTGCGCAGCAAAAAAAAAAAAAACGTGTAGCAAATAAAATACTTCCCTGATGGTTTTCCAGTTGAATCCAAGGCTCATGTGTCCAACAAACCAGGACTTGGAATACACTGGTGCCCACCTCTGAGAAGATATGGATGCATGGCCAGAGGATGTCCTGTTCTAGAAATATAAATAATATGGACAGGCAACATATTTTCAGGTTTTTGGTGGTTTTTTTTATCTTTATAAGAAAAGAAGGTGAGATTTTCTTCATGGAAGTCCAAGAGGCAAGGCAAGAACGATACTGGAACTATTCCTGGCAGATGTGCTTTCTAATTTAAATCTTTCTAATGGGGATTCCCATGTTTCTTCAGGCAATAGTTTGGGGTTGCTTTTCCTCCCCTCTCCATGTGGAGCCTAAATCTAACTTGTGTGTGTTGCCTCTTATCTCTCCACACCTCTGAGAAGCACGTATCACCTTCCCTGGAACCTCCCCTTCGGGTAAATGTAGATAACAGCAGTAATAAGGTTCCTCCTGCACCTTCTCCAGATTCAGCATACCCAGCTCATCACCTTTTCTAACATCAGACACTCCAGCGTGCAACCATCTCGGAGGCTTCCCCAGCATTTCATTGCCCTTCTTGTGCCAGAGACTCTCTTGGATAAGATTAATTCCATCCCAGATGAAGGACTCCTCTGCTGAGCTTCATGGGTTTCCATCAGCCCCATTCTCCACCTTGTGTAAGTCCTTCTGATGGGAATCCCGGCCCATGATCGCAGCATTTCTCCCAATTCAGCTCCATCCATTTATTTGGATTTAATTTGGGTCACGGAGATGCTGGGAGGGCTGGAGCCCCTCTGCTGTGGGGACAGGCTGAGAGAGTTGGGGGGGTTCAGCCTGGAGAAGAGAAGACTCCGGGGAGACCTTCGAGCCCCTTCCAGTCCCCCAAGGGGGGGGCTCTAGGAAAGCTGGGGAGGGACACTGGATGAGGGAGGGGAGCCATAGGAGGAGGGGGAAGGGTTTGACACTGAAAGAGGGGAGATGGAGCTGAGATGTGGGGAAGAAGTTCTTTGCTGTGAGGGTGGTGAGAGCCTGGCCCAGGTTGCCCCGAGAAGCTGTGGCTGCCCCATCCCTGGAGGGGTTCAAGACCAGGTTGGATGGGGCTTTGAGCAACGTGGTCTGGTGGGAGGTGTCCCTGCCCATGGCAGGGAGTGGGACTGGATGATCTTTAAGGTCCCTTCCAACGTGACCCATTCTATGAAAGTTGCGAAAATCCTTTTTTTCAAAGGTTATTGTTTTCAACTTACCTATTCAGGATTCTGCCTTGTATACATGGGCATGCAATAAAGTCCTCTTAAAAAATGAAACTGGATGGTCTTTAAGGTCCCTTCCAACCCAAACCATTCTATGGTTAATTTACAAAAGGTGCACCCTATCCCGTCTATCAAACTGTTGAGAAAGATGTTTAAAAGTGTTGGTCCCACAATTAATCCTCAGGGAGGCCCCACGCAACCAGTCCTCTGGTTACACACCAAACCACTGACCTCTGCAACCAGTTTTCCACCCATCTCATGGTTCACCGCTCCCCAGTACGGCTACGAGAATGTAGAAAACCTTGCTAAATGGAAGTAAATGACATCCACTGCGCTCTCATCATCCTCAGAGCCGGTCATGCCGGCAATCGAGGAACTATCATGAGTACCACGGCAAGAAGAGAGGTGTTTGCAACAAGCAAATTAAATACGCTCCGTGCTTTATTTGAAGTCAGCAGCGCTGGCAGAGCATTACTGGTTTTCTTTTGCTGGCACGGCTTCGAAAGCTGTAACCTGAAGGGATAGAGAGGGAGATTTGTCGAAGCAGCGATAAAACAAAGCTAAGCAAAATCATTTCGTAGCCCACTTTAAGAGCCCCCCTACGTGCGCTTCCTTGACCTGCTAAAAGCCTACAGCAATAAAAAGGCAACCATACAAACGTACGAGCTCCTCCCGTGGAAGCCATTACCTTCTAAAGAGTACATAAAAAGTGAAAAATAAAGAAGATCAGCGTTTCCAGGAAAAAAAAAAAAAAAAAAAAAAATGCCATGAACTTGCAAGAATCAAAAGTCCTTAATTTCACTTTGTATCTCACATCACATGCTCCAAAGCAGATTTAACGTCCCTTCAATCCAGAGGGAAAGTCTTTTTGGCTTCCACGTTTTCTACCAACTATTGCTGTTCTGGCACCACTGTATCTCCCGCGGTTTCTCTTTGGGGTTTAATTCAGACAAACACAAAGTACAAGACAAACAGAAAGCTGGTGAGGGGTCTGGAGCACAAGTCTTGTGAGGAGCGGCTGAGGGAGCTGGGGGTGTTCAGCCTGGAGAAAAGGAGGCTGAGGGGAGACCTTCTCGCTCTCTCCAACTCCCTGAAAGGAGGGTGTAGCCGGGGGGGGGTCAGTCTCTTCTCCCAAGGAACAGGCGATGGGACAAGAGGAAACGGCTTCAAGTTGGGCCAGGGGAGGTTTAGGATGGGTATTAGGAAAAATTTCTTCGTGGAAAGAGCCATCAAGCCTTGGCAGAGGCTGCCCAGGGCAGTGGTGGAGTCACCATCCCTGGAGGGATTTCAAAGCCGGGCAGACGTGGTGCTGAGGGACATGGGTCAGTGGTGGGTTTGTCAGTGTTCGGTTGACGGTTGGACTCGACGATCTGAAAAGTCCCTTCCAACCTCGACAATTCTACGATTCTATGTCAGCATCTACCCATGTCCTTCCTTGGCATCCTCAGATCATTACCACCACCAGACCGACGGCTCCAAACTTTGTTGTATGTTATCAAATTGCCTCCATTTTATTGTCAATATGATTATCGCCGTGTGTCCCGCTGCAGGATTTTATTTCTTTCCCAAAAGAAAAAAAGACGGAGGAGGTCACAGTTCGTGGCGGTCACTAATCTGTTTACACAGTCAGTGACCCTGCGAGAACGAAATCGTTGGTCTCCTGAATATAAATCACTGCCCTCGCCGTGATCATGACCGCTGCCATGTCACAATGTGCAAGAATTAGCTCTAGAAATTGTCTGCACTATAAATTTTAACACTAGATATATATATATATATTAAAAAAATCCCTAAAAACCTCTCTACTCCGCCACAACAAGGAAGAAGACAGAGAGGAAAAACTTGGATGACTAATAGGGAAGATGTTCAGCGCTACAGATAATGCATCAAAATTTTATCCTCCAACCTTTTACACAACCCAAAAAAATGAGTAATTATGTGCCAGGAGATATCATCTACTCCACAAATCAAGTCACTGAAACTAGAGACTAAAAATGGGTTTTAAAAAAGTCAATTTATTAGAGATTACTGTGCAGACAGACATATGAGTGCTCTTGTGTACTTGCTGCATTAACAACCTCTCAAAAGCCACAGGAAAAGGAAAATCAATACTGTATATTTTTTCTCACATCAGTTTATCTACTGCTGAAAAAAATAACTAGCTTCTGCGTATTTTATAGGTACCATATTCAAGGTTTCCTTCAAGCAGGGGGAAAAAAAAAAAAAAAACCCAAGCTTTTGCTGGTTTTAACAAATTAAACCCTCAACTTAGATTTTGCTTTTGATAAAACCTGAAATAAAACTTGGAAAAAAAAAAATCAGGAGCTGTCTCAGGCAACTCGGCATTGGCACACAGAGCTTTTTGTTACGGATCCTGTGGTACCGGCGCAGATCTGGAGCCCATTAGCGATGAACTGTCCGCTAAATATTTCATGATTCTGGATTTCAGGCTTTTCCCAGGACAGGCTCTATCACTAGAGATCGTACAAACCGCCGTGACGGTTGCTAAATAAAGTATATCATCCAGAGCAGCTTCTCCAAAGCACTCACACATTCCCCACCCAGGACTAAAAACCCAAAAAAACCCAAATTTACTGTTTTTCTCTCCAACTATAAACCACCAAATTTCACTCTGTAAAGTCTTTCAGGCTGGTACTTTCCCAGGAACACAAATAAATCCCACGATGGTGTTCCCTGTCGAGCAGACTAACCTTGCTTCCTTCATTTTCTTTTTCCAGGTCACCAGTTTATTTCTCTCCGCCGGGAGCTCCCCATCGACTGCGGGAGGACATCTTAAAGAACTCCTTGCAGTCGCAGCATTTTACCACCCCATTACAAAAGCCTTAAGAGCCCCTTAAAACATTTCTGCACATCGGCCAGATCCCAAACGGGAGCAAAGTCCTCTCCAGAAGTAGCGTCACAGCTTTTATTCTCCAGGCCAGTTGTGATTTCCAAAGATAAAGCCTTGCTGCTTTCCCACGGCTGGGGGAACCAGGAATGGATACCCACGAAGCCTGCCTGGGGGTGGATGCAGGAGAACGTGGTCTTCACCAGCTGCAGATGAGCAGAAGTTGGATGGTGAAGGGTTTGGTATTGGGGCCATTTCTCTTTAATATCTTTATCGATGATCTGGATGAGGGGATCAAGCGCACCCTCAGTAAGTTCGCAGACAACACCAAGTTGGGTGGGAGTGTTGATCTGCTTGAGGGTAGAAAGGCTTTGCAGAGGGATCTGGACAGGCTGGATGCTGGGAGGGCTGGAGCCCCTCTGCTGTGAGGACAGGCTGAGAGAGTTGGGGGGGTTCAGCCTGGAGAAGAGAAGGCTCCGGGGAGACCTTGAAGCCCCTTCCAGTCTCTCAAGGGGCTCCAAGAGAGATGGGGAGGGACTCTTGATGAGGGAGGGGAGCCATAGGACGAGGGGGAAGGGTTTGACACTGAAAGAGGGGAGATGGAGATGAGATCTTGGGAAAACACTCTTTGCTGTGAGGGTGGTGAGACCCTGGCCCAGGTTGCCCAGAGAGGTGGGAGATGCCCCATCCCTGGAAACATTCCAGGTCAAGTTATACGGGGCTCTGAGCAACCTGGTCTAGTCAAAGATGTCCCTGCCCATGGCAGGGGGTGGGAGTAGATGACCTTCAAAGGTGCCCTCCAACCCATACTACTCTCAGGCTGAGAGAGCTGGGATTGTTCAGCCTGGAGAAGAGAAGGCTCCAGGGAGACCTCACAGCAGCCTTCCAATATCTGAAGGGAGCCTCCAGGAGAGCCGGAGAGGGATTCTTTGTCAGGAGATGTAGTGACAGCACAAGGGGTAATGGTTTTAAATTGGAAGAGGGGAGATTTAGATGAGATATTAGGAGGAAATTCTTTGCTGTGAGAGTGGTGAAGCACTGGAACAGGTTGCCCAGGGAAGTTGTGGCTGCCCCATCCCTGGAAGTGTTTAAGGCCAGGCTGGATGGGGCTTTGAGCAACCTGCTCTAGTGGGGGTGTCCCTGCCCATGGCAGGGGGGTTGGAACTCCATGATCTTTAAGGTCCCTTCCAACTCTAACCATTCTATGATTCCCTCCCGTGCCCCGTTGCCAGTGCCTGCAGTCAGTCAGGTGATCAAAAAAGAGATCACCGCTGAGCTCAGAAGTCTGCCCTTCCCCAAACATCACCATCCATGAAACATCAAACCCTGGCAGAAAAGTTATTTTTTTAATCAAAATTTGGTTGACCCACGTGCTCAAAATCTGCGAGGAAGCGGCGGACGAACAGATGTCACTGCTGTAAGCCTCAGCTCTTTAGGAAGCCGGGCTAAAAATGGAACCAGCGATCACCACCATCATCTATGTTTAGACCCAAGATTCTAAACAATTCCTTCCTTTGCAGTTCTTTTTTTTTTTTTTTTTTTTTTTTTTTTCCCCTCCCTCCCCTGAAACTATCTTTGGCAGAAAAATTAAACAGCTGCCACCGAGAGCGGGAATTGAGTTAAAAGATGGAGAAATACAGCGCTGGTAGCGAAGGAGAGACACCAGCTGGATGCCTTCCAGGTCACTGCCGCCCCTCACTTCTCCAGAAGAGGACAACCCCGCAAGCTCCCAGTTTCCTTTCCCCCCCCCCTCACGGATGCAAAACCCAACAGCTCTTCTATAGATAATAATTTCACGCTACCAGCTACGCGAGTCCTTTTTTTTAAAAAGCTTTGCCGATCAGATTATTATGTTCAAGCTACAGGAAAAAAAAAAAAACCAAACCCAAAAAAACCCAACGCATACGGAAAGACTTTTCACGGGGAAAACATTCCACTGGAGATTTTACTTGTCTTCCTGTGCCAAATTGGCAGGAGAGTTGTATAATTACAGCTCTTTTGCAAACAAAATTAATTTATTGCAAGTCTGTACACGGTCACCCTTACATACATGCATTTTATGGAGAACGGAGAGAAAGGATGTCATAGTTTTATCCCATCCCACAGTTAAGCCACTCTCCCCCTAAAAAGCAATATTTTTAAATAAAATAAAATCACTGCCACAGACTGTAGTCCCCTCTTCGGTTTTTAAAGACAGACAAACCTCACAACACAGAGGCTGTTTGGGGACACTGACAGAAAAGCCAGGCTACGGAGAGCAGGGACAACATCCCTGAGGTGTGTGTTCCCACGAGGGGACCGGGATGCAGGCTGCCCAGGACTGGCACCAGGACATGATATGCAGATACGGAGACAGAGAAATCTGTCACAGAATCATAGAATGGTTTGGGTTGGAAGGGACCTTAAAGATGGAATCACGGAATTGTCAGAGTTGGAAGGGACCTCTAGAGATCATGCAGTCCAACTCCCCTGCTGAAGCAGGATTGCCCAGAGCACGTCACTCAGGACTGCATCCAGGCGGGTCTTGAAGATCTCCAGAGAAGGGGACTCCACCACCTCCCTGGGCAGCCTGTTCCAGGGCTCTGGCACCCTCACCGGAAAGAAGTTTCTCCTCATATTTAAGTGGAACTTCCTATGTTCCAGCTTGTGCCCATTGCCCCTCGTCCTATCGCTGGGAACCACTGAAAAGAGTCCGGCACCATCCTCCTTCAACCCACCCTTTAGGTACTTGTACCATCTAGTTCTAACTAGTTCCATCTAGTTCCAGACCATCCAGTTCCAAATCCCCCTGTCCTGGGCAGGGACACCTCCCACCACACCAGGTTGCTCCAAGCCCCGTCCAACCTGGCCTTGAACCCCTCCAGGGATGGGGCAGCCACAGCTTCTCTGGGCAACCTGGGCCAGGCTCTCACCACCCTCACAGCAAAGAACTTCTTCCCCACATCTCATCTCCATCTCCCCTCTTTCAGGGTCAAACCCTTCCCCCTCCTCCTATGGCTCCCCTCCCTCATCAAGAGTCCCTCCCCAGCTTTCCTGTAGGCCCCACTGAGGGACTGGAAGGGGCTTGAAGGTCTCCCTGGAGCCTTCTATTCTCCAGGGAAGAACATATATACATAGTAATATGTGTGTGTATATATATATATACTTTGTTAAGCACAAAACATTGTTTTCCTACGTGTCTGACCAGAAGACCCAAGCTTAGGACGTATCATTTTTCAGACTAAAATATAACCAAATATGCGTATCATAAACATGAATTATCCAAAAAAGCCACATTGTCAGATACTAAAGGTTTCTTTCCCCTTCGTTATCCAGCATATCAGTCCCATTAAGAAACGCTACCAGCTTCCAAGAACCTTCTGGTGCTTTCACAAATGTTCATTCTGTGTATCCTAATTTTCAGTTGTTTTCCCTGTCACGTTCAATCCATCTCATGCTCATAAATTATAGACTTGCTTCATTTTCCTGACGTTACTCAAGAGTCTACAGTCCTGCGGGAACCCAGCAGAAGCTGGAGAGGTCCAAGTCAAGATGCTGAGACTTTTTTTAAGATGCTAACAGACTAAAGCACCTAATTCCCCCGAGACTGAGCTGGCCACCTTCCTTTCCTTTGTTCTCCCTCCAAAATTCAAGCCCTAGAAATTTGCAGTTGAAGAGATGAAGATCCGTGTGTGTGGTCCCCGGACCTGCTGGTGTAGGACCACACCTCACACGGTGCACGATCCAAAATTGTGCCGAACAATTTTATGGCATCAAACTATAGATTCTCTATTTCCCAGTGACACGAGACACATCCCCACTCACTCACGAGTCACAACCCAGGTTTTTTTCTTTGGAAACCAGATCTGTCATTTCACCTCCACAGGGCCATAGCACCGTGATCATAAAGGAAATTACTGGCTCAGTGACTTTTTTAGTTGGGAAAAATGCAGATAGACTTCTCATAAGTAAATTCCTTCCGAACTCTGTGTGGCACAGATGACACGCTGGACAGGAGGGATGCCATCCAGAGGGATCTGGACAAGCTGGAGAGGTGGTGGGACCACGTGAACCTCCTTAAGTTCAACCAGGCCAAGTGCAAGCTCCTACACCTGGGTCACGGCAAACCCAGGCACAAGTACGGGTTGGGCAGAGAATGGATTGAAAGGAGCCCTGAGGAGAAGGATTTGGGGGTGTTTATGGGTGAGAAGCTCAACATGATCCGGCAACGTGCACTGGCGGCCCAGAAAGCCAACCCCATCCTGGGCTGCATCCCCAGCAGCGTGGCCAGCAGGGCGAGGTGGGGGATTCTGCCCCTCTGCTCCGCTCTGGGGAGACTCCCTGCAAAATGCTGCCTCCAGCTCTGGAGTCCTCAGCACAGGAGAGACATGGACCTGTTGGAGCGGGGCCAGAGGAGGCCACGGAGATGCTGGGAGGGCTGGAGCCCCTCTGCTGGGAGGACAGGCTGAGAGAGTTGGGGGGGTTCAGCCTGGAGAAGAGAAGGCTCCGGGGAGACCTTCAAGCACCTTCTAGTCCCTCAAGGGGGGGGCTCCAGGAAAGCTGGGGAGGGACTCTTGATGAGGGAGGGGAACCAGAGGAGGAGGGGGAAGGGTTTAACCCTGAAAGAGGGGAGATTGAGATGAGATGTGGGGAAGAACTTCTTTGCTGTGAGGGTGGTGAGAGCCTGGCCCAGGTTGCCCCGAGAAGCTGTGGCTGCCCCATCCCTGGAGGGGTTCAAGGCCAGGCTGGACGGGGCTTGGAGCAACCTGGTCTGGTGGGAGGTGTCCCTGCCCACGGCAAGGGGATTTGGAACTGGATGGTCTTTAAGGTCCCTTCCAACCCAAACCATTCTATGATTCTGTGATTAACTTTAGTATTACTATGGATGCAGTAATGCTACCGATGCCACTGTAATTTAGATCAACAAATGTCCAAAATATTCCACTTCTTTCTTCACGCCTGTGAGAAGCTGCACAGCAATTAAAACACGTGTGTTGAGTTGAACACATTTGCCACAAGCTTCGTAGCTGCCACCCTGACAAGCTTCTATCCAATTATTCATGTTCTTTTCCCATCGCTAAGAGGCTCTGTTTGTATTGTCTTGGGGTTTTTAAGTCATCTTATATCCACTTCCCTGGTAGTTCTCTTTGCGGGGGGGGGGGGGGAGTGGAGGGAAGAACCCTATCTTTAAGAGGATTTTAACTTATTTTAATCTGAAGAGGGCTATAAACATTTCCCACTATACAGGAAGAACAATCTGTTGTTGTTCGTACATTAATCCTGGCAAGGACTTGAAGGGCAGGAACACAATGGGGTGAAATTGTTACAGATCGCCTCGGGGTTATTCCAATACTTGAACAACTAGAATAACGGGGTGGAATTAAAAACGTAGGGAATTAAAAGCGTAGGGAACGTGCCTCCCGATAAGATCACGGTGCTCAAAAAAGAGAAACACAAAACTACCGAAGAGGAGACAGTCGTAGAAATTAAAAATGAGCCGTGTAGAAGCGTACGAAGTATCTGTTAGCCCAGATACAAAACCATCCATCCTTTTCCACTCAAAAAAAAAAAAAAAAAAAAAAAAAAAAAAAAAAAAAAAGCAGCAGGAGGAAAATTATCTCTCTTCCATTTGGACAAGGAAAATTTCACAAGGTTACTGTAGAGAACAAGCCAGAACTGGCAAGATGGAAGAGGGGCGAGATAATCTAATAGGCCTTTTCCATCTAACTTTCATGATACTTATAAAAAATGACCTGAATAAGTGAAGTTATTTGCCCTTGTCCTCTTTGTTCATATTGAATTTAGTCATAAGGGAAATCCTGCCAAGGATAGGAGGTTTTACTCAATTTACTATCCTTTGTGATTGCTCTATAAAATATTAGATACACGATAGGAAAGGTGACGGGGGTTTGGGGTGGGGGTTTTCTTTTGCAATGGAAGAAGGAGGAACACCTCAAGTATTTGCTAGTAGAAAAAATTTAGACAACAGGAAATTATGAAATTTTCTGTAGACTATTAGTCGACGTTCAGAGGAATGTATTAAACCCAAATGCAGCATAATTTTTTTAAAAAAAATAATAATTGAGTATCGAACAAACAGTTTGTTAAAAGATTTCGGTTCCAAGTAGGTCACAGATAACGGTGGAGTCGGAAGCTCGATCTATCTGGTGCTCAGCCTTCGTAATTGCGAGAAGCTGAGGCTTTCCTTTGACGGCAGCGGTATTTTATTAGCCTGCTGCTTCTGGACTCTCGCTGTTAATCATATGGTTAGACTGCTACTGTTATTACAGAAAAAAAGCAAGAAATAAGAACCCACTCTTTCAGGGTTTGCGTTCGTTGTAGCCGACTGATACCGCACTCATCCTGTCACCGTGCTGCAGGTCTCCTTTGCAGACTTCTTCCACAAAATACAACGCTAGTCACAGAATCATAGAACCATGGAATGGGTCACGTTGGAAGGGACCTTAAAGATCAGCCAGTCCCACCCCCTGCCCTGGGCAGGGACACCTCCCACCAGACCACGTTGCTCAAAGCCCCGTCCAACCTGGCCTTGAACCCCTCCAGGGATGGGGCAGCCACAGCTTCTCTGGGCAACCTGGGCCAGGCTCTCACCACCCTCACAGCAAACAACTTCTTCCCCACATCTCATCTCCATCTCCCCTCTTTCAGGGTCAAACCCTTCCCCCTCCTCCTATGGCTCCCCTCCCTCATCAAGAGTCCCTCCCCAGATTTCCTGGAGCCCCCCCTTGAGGGACTGGAAGGGGCTCAAAGGTTTCCCCAGAGCCTTCTCTTCTCCAGGCTGAACCCCCCCAACTCTCTCAGCCTGTCCTCGCAGCAGAGGGGCTCCAGCCCTCCCAACAAAACCTGGGTCACGCAGAGAGCAGACTGTGAACCATAAATAACGGGCAGAGAATTATGGTAAAACCCAGGTGCAGCCGATCACAAGCGCCGCTGCTCAATTCTTTTGGACTCGAACACACCGAAGTTGTTTTTCTCAAGCTCTAAAGGCCAACCATAATTATGCAGGATCTGTTAAGTCTTGGGAACGCATTCCCCGCACACCCCGCTACACGTGCAAGCCGTGCCGCAAGATTCTGGTAAGGGGTTTTGACATTTCTCTCTTAACCATTCAGTCCTACCCCAAAACAAGAGGCTGGGAAGGAGCAGCTGCACGCCATTGTAATAAGCGGTGTCAAAAATGCCAAGCAAATGAGTAACACATGTCTGAGAAGCAGAGCCTTTTTCCCCGGCCTGACCTCTGAGGCTCGACGGCTGCTCCTTTCCCGACAAAAGGATTGCAAGAAAGAAAAACATCCCGACTACCGTGACGTAATCACGTGGATAAGACCCCGCGTCCCTTCTGGTGTAAAGAATGTACGTGGTGTGGTGGGGATAAGATGGAATCCAACCGCCGTAAGTAACAGCTCAGCTCCTTAAATACCCCCATTTCTTAGAAGTTTCCTTAAAAGTTGAATGGACGGACTCCCACGGAGCAGGTCTTCGTTCCCTCAGACCCTGGGATTTTTATTTTATTTATTTTTATGGGGGATTTGCTAAATCGCTGCCGCTACAGCATCCCCCATGGATTTGTTAAGGCTGTTCTTGGAACGGATACTGAGAGACGAAGTCAAAGCAGAAGCCCTGACTCACCTATAGGTTTGTGGAGGTTGGATTTTTGTTGTCCTGGCTGTCAGGAGGATGGGGCCAGTCTTTCTTCAGTGGTGCCCAGGGACAGGACAAGAGGAAATGGGCACAAACTTGAACATAAGAAGTTCCATCTCAACATGAGTAGGAACTTCTTTCCTGTGAGGGTGGCAGAGCCCTGGAAGAGGCTGCCCAGAGAGGTGGTGGAGTCTCCTTCTCTGGAGACGTTCAAAACCCCGCCTGGACACGTTCCTGTGCAACCTGCTCTGGGTGGACCTGCTCTGGCAGAGGGTTGGACTAGATGATCTCCAGAGGTCCCTTCCATCCCCATGTCATTCTGTGACTTTTCAGATCATCTAGTCCATCCATCAACCTAACGCTGACAATGGACGTGCTCCTCTCCAGCTGTGTCAGACATCAGCATCAAAAGGCCTAGAAATTATACATGTTCTTCCTTAACCTCTTTCACAGCAAGTTCCTCCTGACCCTTTAACTTTGGGCTAAATTATACACATTTACAAAAACTAATTGTCTAAGATGCGTTCCAATTACAAGTCTAATTACACTTTTCTAACTGTTGCCTGGCTGACAGGGTCTGAAATCAAACCGTGCTTTTTTCTTTTAGTCCAAATTAAACTGGGTTGAAAGGCTTTCTGGAGTTCTATAAAGTTCAGAAGCAGATAAAATTTAAGAATCTGAAGACTGGGTAGATAAAAGGCTGAGCCAAGGACAGAGGAGCTTTCCAAGCATTGCATTGGAAGGACCCGTCAAGATTTAATGAATCTTGGACTCTGCTACCCTCCCTAGGAGGATGCAGGAGGGTGAAAGCACGTACCTTTCTCCCCTCTCTTCTTCATCCTCCTGCATCCCGGATTTCTGTCTTTGGGCATGGGATTTGGCTGCACGATTTCCATGAAATTGGAAAGCGCTGGCAGCTCTCAGCCTTCTCCCTGGCAAGAAGAGCCCCACACGGTTCCTCAGCCATCTCGGAACTTCTCTCATTTCCTCCCTGTCTTTCCCAACCCTTCTCTAGTTGCCAACTTCAGACCTTATCCCAGCTTCCAACCCATTATTTATCTGGCATCAGGCTCTGCCCTGTCCCTCCACCCTGGTCAGGACGAGCCAAAGCTCCTTTCCTGGAGTTCTCCTGCCCAAATGACAGCTTCTGAGAAGCCTCCGCTTGTATCAAGCCACCAGAAGGAGGTTTTTTGCTTCTTTTCTGGCACTTCCTTTAAAAGGAGAGGGAGAGCAATTAAATACTGTGAACATTTATCTGGAGTAACAATAGGCTCACCGTTGCTTTGTGTCTTTACGTGAACATTAAGTGTTTCCAAAATGCTCCATATTCCAAGCTTTGGGAGAGTTTTTCAGCCAATTTCCAGTTACAACCGGATGATTATGTCAGTCGCTCCTGATCTTGGAACCTGTACATCCAAGTCAGCCTATTTTATATTTCTGGGGTTTTTTTTGGAGACTCTGAACGTACCTATAAAAATCTTGCAGCTACATATTAAGGCAATCACAACAAGCAAAGATACGTGTGTAAATGGCTTTAAAACGATCTGGACCGCTGTGCTCAAAGGACAGTAATCAATGGCTCAACATGGAGTTAGCAGCCAGTGGTTGACACTTGGGTGAGTGTTGTCCAAAAACTTCATGAGTTACTTGAAGCCCACCACCCTTCCTTCAGCAGATTTGCAGACACGACCAGCAGCGCTTAAACCGAATGAGACCTTGAGAAATTTGAGGGCTGAGCCAACAAAAAACATAGAATGGTTTGGGTTGGAAGGGACCTTAAAGACCATCCAGTTCCAAATCCCTTGCCCTGAGCAGGGACACCTCCCACCAGACCAGGTTGCTCCAAGCCCCATCCAACCTGGCCTTGAACCCCTCCAGGGATGGGGCAGCCACAGCTTCTCGGGGCAACCTGGGCCAGGCTCTCACCACCCTCACAGCAAACAACTTCTTCCCCACATCTCATCTCAGTCTCACCTCTTTCAGGGTCAAACCCTTCCCCCTCCTCCTATGGCTCCCCTCCCTCATCAAGAGTCCCTCCACAGATTTCCTGGAGCCCCCCCCTTGAGGGACTGGAAGGGGCTCGAAGGTCTCCCTGGAGCCTTCTCTTCTCCAGGCTGAACCCCCCCAACTCTCTCAGCCTGTCCTCACAGCAGAGGGGCTCCAGCCCTCCCAGCATCTCCATGGCCTCCTCTGGCCCCGCTCCTACAGGTCCATGTCCTTCCTGTGCTGAGGACTCCAGAGCTGGACACTCACAAAACCTGGAAATCTCAAAGTTTCACAAGGAGAAGTAGGAAGTTGCACACCTCCAGCAGAATAACCGTTAAATTGGGACAGGCTGGGAATGTACCAGCTCAGTAGCAGCCCTGCTGAAGGGGTTGTGTTTCAGCAGATATCAAGATGAACATGTGGTCAGCCATGTGCGCTCAACTCTAATAAAGCAAACCCCACACTGAGCTACGTTAGGAGGAATGTGGTTAGCAGGTCAAGAAAAGGCATTACTGGCCCCAGCTTGGCGCTGGTGAGGCAACACCTGGCAGGTGGTGGACACCCTTGTCCAAGAACAACATCAAACAAACCAACGAAAACCCAGCAGAGAGCTACCAAGATGATCGGGGCATACAGCACAGGACCTAGGAAAACAAGTTGAGGAAGTCTGGGAGGTCATCCTCCCCCTCTGCTCTGCCCTGGGGAGGCCACAGCTGGAGCACTGGGACCAGTTCTGGGCTCCCCAGTTCAAGAAGGACAGGGAACTGCTGTAGAGGGCACAGCAAAGGACTACGAAGATGATGGACTGGAGCATCTCTCTGCTGAGGAAAGGCTGAGCCCTAGGGCTGTTCAGCTGGAGAAGAGCAGACTGAGAGGGGATCTCATCGATGCTGAGCAATAGCTAAAGGGCAGGGGGCAAGAGAACAGGGCCAGACTCCTCTCAGTGGTGCCTGGTGACAGGACAAGGGGAAACAGGCACAAACTGGAACATGGGAAATTCCATCTGAACATGAGGAGGAACTTCTTTCCTGTGAGGGTGGCAGAGCCCTGGACAAGGTGGCCCAGAGAGGTGGTGGAGTCTCCTTCTCTGGAGACATTCAAACTGCACCTGGACACGTTCCTGTCCAACCTGCTCTGGGTGACCCTGCTTTGGCAGAGGGTTGGACTGGATGATCTCCAGAGGTCCCTTCCAATCCCCACCATTCTGTGACTCTGTGAACTTGGGCTTGTTTCATCTCGCCAAGGGGAGGGTAAGGATAATCTAAACACAGCCTGCAGCTACCGAAAAGACAGCTACGAAGATGACAGAGCCACAGTGTTGTGGGGTGACCTCTGTTGTGGCCTCTTCTCAGGCACCCCAGAGCATCGTGCCTGACGTGCTCAGGATCAGTCCCAGTATCAGATTAAGTCCAGGAAGGAAGGAATCCCCTTCCCTCTTCCTCTGTTGCATGAACTGTGCTCAAGTGAACCTTCAGCAATGCCCCGTCAAAACAGACTCTGCAATTAATATTCTCTTTTCTCCCACCCTTTGCTTACAACGGAGTTTAGGCTGTATGGACTGAAGGAGTATATTTAGTTTATTGCTAGAATTTGCACCATCTAATTTACTCATAATTAGCACAGACGACCTAATATTCCTTTCTGACCTTAATTTCCACAAAACCCATCAAATTAATTATTCTTTCGGATGCGTACCCAGATTACAAAAGCTCAAGTCATTAACAATTCCCATCCGGTTCCGTGCTGGTGTAAATGAAGAGAATCGGACCCTTAAACTCCCAAAGAACTTGTTAAGCGGCGTTGCATTAATGGATCTCCTGGAACAACCACGTCTCAGCAAAGAAGAATGTCAACCGCTTGTACAGCAGCCTTTGAAGAGCCTCTCCGCAGAGGAAACAAGCCATCAACCCAGACAAATTCACCGCCCGGGTTTGGATGGTTCGATGGATCACACGACAAACGGATCCGTAGGCGGCATTTCAAACAGACGCTGAAATTGCTTTCTGCTCCACGGCTTCTACTCCCGGGAATCGCTGGTGTCAATAAAGCGGAACGGCACCCGACTTATTTCGCCTTCTGTGGTTGCTGTTATTGCCGCCGCGTAAGAAAAATACCTTCTGACAAAGCGTGGGGGTTTTTATGCAGCCTCGTACTCTTGACCTCCCTCCTACTGCTGTCCTGCTCAGCCCCTCCGCTCACACGGCCTGCTAGAAAAAACCTTAAAGTGGCTACCTACATATTCGGGGATGCAAAATATTTACTGTAAATCCCCGTGCAAAGAGAGCACTTACACATCTGAGGAGAGAAAGTTAAAAAAAAAAAAAAAAAAGCATCTTTCATTTGAGTGAGCTCTTGATGTTTATCTTCTACACCAAACGAGCTGAGACAGGTTCACACTTTTATGTACCTTCAAGTTTTCTAAAACGGGCCAAAAGCATTGAAGATATCATCTGCCTAACGACGAAGGAGAAAAGGCTTATTCTGAGGATGCCAAACAGTTGGATATCAGTGCCAGGTCCTGGTTCTGCTCACCTACAGGATCTTCTTACACAAGCAGGGGAGACCTTAAAACGGCCTTCCAGTAACTGAAGGGGGCTACAGGAGAGATGGGGACTGTTGATCAGGGAGTGTAGTGATAGGATGAGGGGTAATGGTTTTAAATTGAAAGAGAGGAGATTCAGATCAGATACTAGGAAGAAATTCTTTGCTGTGAGGGTGGTGAGACGCCGGCCCAGGTTGCCCAGAGAAGTCGTGGATGCCCCGTCCCCGGAATTGTTCAAGACCAGGCTGGACGGGGCTTTGAGCAACCTGGTCTGGTGGGAGGTGTCCCTGCCCAGGGCAAGGGATTTGGAACTGGATGGTCTTTAAGGTCCCTTCCAACTCTAACCATTCTATGATTCTATGATTCCAAGCCTGAGGACAGCACTCCTCACCGGTACCTGTCGCCTCCCACCAATTTTGCATTGGGCAAAATGAGAGTGGAGGAAATAAAGAGCAACGAGGATGAACCACTGAACGGACAGAGAACGGAGCTGAGACCCTTCCTTGCCAGTGGGGATGAGGCAGGGCAGAAATGGGACAGGAACTACACAAACACTTTGAAAATCTAGTCTCCAGTGACCACAAACCACCCTAATTCATACCTGCTGCTACCATCGTTTGAGAGAGGTCTGTTGTTTTTCTCAGGAATCCACGAAAATTGTGGACCCCACACTGCATTAAACTGAATTCCAGTTTCCAAGGACACTAGTCACCACCACACATCATCGCTGAAATGTATCATTCTCTGTTTCCTACATAATAAAAAATTAAACAAAGACTCTCAAGTTACTAATTAAATGTCATTGTTTAAATAAGCGTGCAGAGAAGCAATGGTCAAAATAAAGGCGTTCTAATTTTAATGAAAAGGCAACAATTTACGACTAATATTGGAAGGGTTGTAGCAAGAAGGGAGTACAAACGTCTTTCAGGAAAACAGAAGCACAAAGGAAAAAAAAAAAAACAACCAAAAAACAAGTTTACAATCAAATGTTTTAAATGAGCAATCTGGGATTCTCGACTTAAATGCAATTAAAAACCAACAATAAAATCAACTTGAAAATACAAACCAGGAAGATTCAATACAAACTGAAGATTCAGCAGCTCTCACCCAAGGAAATTCCTGCACATCACAAACCACCTGCTTCGTTAAGCCACAAATATTTCATTTACACCCAAGAATCATATAATCTAGGGGCATAAAATAAACACACGGGTGCAGCAAAGCAAGCCTAAAAGTTATAGGAATCTTGGTCTTATTTTCTAACACTTGTTCGTGTTAAAGTCAGCACCTCAACGTGATGGGAATGGGGTTTTTAGCAGAAAAAACCCATCGTTTTCTTTAATTAACAGGAAAACAAGTCTCTCTCCAGAAACAAATTAAGGTGCATCTGAATCTGAAGGAAAGATGAAGAGGACGACTAAATAATACAGAACACATCTATAAAAGTAGGTAAAGGAAAACAGGCAAAAAATAATCACTTCCTCTCCCCACAGACATGACTCCAAGATTCCCTTTGCCAAATAAATAGGAAATTTTAAGAGAAATTCAATATTTAAAATGCATTATGGCTACTGCAGCCCTTTCTCATAGAAAATACAATAATCCTAAAAATAGAAGCAGTCAAGCTTCTCTGACAAGGTTATTACTAAAGTATTTGCACCATCATTTTTCACCTTTGATGTATTTCGCCAGGAAGAGGAATAACTTCTAATCCGCCTGGAAGAGCAGCATCGCTCCCCACCGCAGCCCGGGGAGGGGATGCAGAGGAAGGTCTGAGGCTGCAGCAAACTTTAAGGAGTTCTGTAAATCCCGCCTGGGCTGGCAAATAGTGGAAAGGGCCACATGGGATGAAAGAGAGGAGATATTCCATGGGATTCCTCGCTTTTGTCTCCCACAATTACACCCTCTCGTATCTTAGGCTTACGGTCTCACCCTCATTCAGAAAATTCAAATATCAAGCTGTGCTGCATCGGCAAACCCAAGGATAGCAGGGAGATCAGCTAAAAAGCTTATTTTTTTTAAGAATATATCAACATACTTAAAGCAACACAGATAACTTCACAGGGCAGACAACAGTTTCCTATTTTCTAGCACTTCCCCATTTATCCTGACTAGAAACAAGCACGGCAATAACAACACAGCTTTAGCAACTTCTTTAAAATTCTTCCTATTTCAACATACGATTGGGCAAGTAAAACGGACCATATATATATATGGTCCGTATATACAGACCATATATATATGTCCTAAATGTGTCAGATACTGACTAGTCTCATAATCCAAATTATTCTATACGGAAAACAATCCAAGGAAGGCAAAAAATATTTGGAATAGGACGGTAAACGCTCAAACCCAACTCTACCACCCTTCCCCACCAAGAATGCAGATGTACACGCCGTGTTTATACGCAGAAATGCAACAGGAAAAATTAAACAGGGTGTAACAACAACAAACAGAAGGCAAAAAGAAGCTATTCACATCCTCCCACCACCGAATTCCTTTGATGGCGATCGCTGGAATTAACATGAATCCGAAGTAGAAAAATCAAGGAGATAGAAGATGCAGGTTCACTGGCACTAATTACCTTTGCTTGTACTTAACTACCTAAAACACTCGAGGACTTTAAGTATTATAAAAAATCAGTTCTTTCTTCAGTTCTCACCATTAATTTTAAGTGGCACCCATGCCAAAATTCAGAGCTACAAGGACTTTTCCTCTATATAATTGATCCCTGCAAAGGTTTTATCCAAGACGAGTAAAAACAGCCTCGCAAGGGAAATACCAATCATTCCATTGCAGGGATATGAAAAACAAAGATCCAGACAAGCTGCAGGTCCTGCTCGAAGTCACACATGAAATCAGCTCCCTTGTCATGCACAGTCTGTGTCTAGGTCCCTACTTTTGTCTTTCCCCTTCACTTGATGGAGACTCTCTTCATCCTACACCTAAAAAAATACCGTAGCAGACTGTGAAAGAGTTCATTTCCAAGAGAAAAGCATCACTTCGCTTCCAAGGACAATTATTCCCATTGGAATACCCTATTGAACAAGAGAATTTTCCACAATGAAAGGGTTTGAAAGCTCTTCGTTGCGCCAGGGGAGGTTCAGATTGGATATTAGGAACAATTTTTACACTGCAAGGGTTATTAAGCCTTGGAATGGGCTGCCCAGGGAAGTGGTGGAGTCACCATCCCTGGAGGTATTTAAAAGACAGGTTGACATAGAGCTTAGAGACATGGTTTAGTGATGGGTTTTCATAGAATCATAGAATGGTTAGAGTTGGAAGGGACCTTAAAGATCATCCAGTTCCAACCCCCCTGCCATGGGCAGGGACACCTCCACTAGAGCAGGTTGCTCAAAGCCCCATCCAGCCTGGCCTTAAACACTTCCAGGGATGCGGCAGCCACAACTTCCCCGGGCAACCTGGGCCAGTGCTTCACCACCCTCACAGGAAAGAATTTCCTCCTAATATCTCATCTAAATCTCCCCTCTTCCAATTTAAAACCATTACCCCTTGTCCTGTCACTCCATCTCCTGACAAAGAGTCCCTCTCCGGCTCTCCTGGAGGCTCCCTTCAGATATTGGAAGGCTGCTGTGAGGTCTCCCCGGAGACTTCTCTTCTCCAGGCTGAACAACCCCAGCTCTCTCAGCCTGTCTTCGTAGGGGAGGTGCTCCAGCCCTCTGATCAGCTTCGTGGCCCTTCACTGGACCCCTTCCAACAGGTCCATGTCCTTCCTGTGTTGAGGACTCCAAAGCTGGACACAGTATTCCAGGTGGGGTCTCACGAGCGCAGAGTAGAGGGGTGGAATCACCTCCCGCGACCTGCTGGCCACACTTCTCTTGATGCAGCCCAGGATGGGGTTGGCTTTCTGGGCTGCCAGCGCACATTGCTGGCTCATGTTGAGCTTCTCATCCACCAACACCCCCAAGTCCTTCTCCTTTTTATCCGTTTTATCAGAGTTAGGTTGATGGTTGGACTAGATGACCTTGAAGGTCCCTTCTAACCTGGAAGATTCTAGGATTCTATGATTCTTGCTAAGTTTTCAATGGTATTATTCAGGAATAACTTCCCAAGGAAACCTTGGAAACTACTGGAAAGTAGCAAATAAAGACAGGGGTTTGCCCAAAAGTTTCTGCAAGGTTTCCAGGCAAACCTGAAAGGAGAGAGGAGAAAAGAGGTGAGGGAAAAGGAAGAATCTAGTTACTGCGGCTGAACGAGCACTGAAAATAGAAAGTTTTGGAGTTTTTTTCCAGTCCCATAGGTAGCTCTACTGTCTAGAGCTGAATAAAACTGGTTGTCTCCACGGCAGGTATCCAGGGCTCTGCAGGCTACAGCAGTTGCATCCATAATTCATGTCGTTTACACATCTACCTGCTGCTCGGGAAAGATGAGCAGAGAGAGACATGACACGGGGAAGTGTCTTAGTTTCTTCCTTCTTTTACTCTTGTTTCCGCTCTCCCAAACAAGAAAAAAAAAAATTTAAAAAAAAAAAAAAAAAGGAAGAGGCTAAAGAAGCAGAATAACAATAAATCCCAGAAGTGGAAGAAAAACTTATTGCTTTTTTCCAGCCTCCACGCAAGTCCTGGGTGGCGACTGTCCGCACACCGATAAAAAACAAGTCTCGTATATCATTTTTAAAAGTTAAAGATAATATTTTACCTTTTCAGTTACTGGTTTGGAACTGCAGGGAAAGATATACTCCTTTCGAAACTTAAAACGACAAGGAAAATAGTTTAGATTTTCAAATCTCCACATTGCCTAACTTGAAAAACTTCTTAAAATAAGCACAATAAATGGAGAAAAGTTGACTACAGGAAAGAAAAGTGCTTAATTAACACTATAGTGAATCAAGGAGGTTACATTTTCTTACTGAGCAATTACTATCGCTATTAGTAGACGATAACGAGCTGGGGGTCATGTCACGGAACACTCCAGTATGTGAAGTATCATGCATTTAGTTTGTATGCAATTAAGACCATTTCATTGTCTCATCAGGTTCCCTGTGACACCCAATTAAGTAATAACACAAGGAAAGTGCTCTTAATTAATGAGGAAAATCCTCTGCAAGCTAGACACAGGTGTGTATATCTCAAGTAGAGCCTGAAATAGTTGAATAGATCATTTAATCTTTATTAAAAAAACCCACTCAAATTTGTACCTAATTAACTCAAGAGCAGGATTCTCTTCGATTTCTTCCAAGGGGGTTACATTTCTTTGCGATATTCAACAATGAAGTGGTTTGTAAAAGATGAAAATTCAAACTGACACTTGGAGTAAAAGAGTGGTTGCAAGTGATAACAATTTGCACATCGTTATCCCCATTTTTTTCCCAAATTAGTTTAAATGATCTTCCCTCTTGAAACATTTTGTCAAAACCATTCTCATATAGCGGTATGGAGTGACCACATTCGTATTTGTTTCTAAGCAGGTGCTTTTCAGTGTATTTTACATTATTTTCTCAATTAAAATAACATCACCAAGAGGAGACCATATTTCATATCCATCATCTCTGACCCAAGCATTTTTCTTGCTTCTTTGATCAGAATCACAGAATTGTCCAGGTTGGAAGGAACCTTTAAGAACACCCCTTCCAACCATCAACCTAACTCTCATAAAAACCCATCACTAAACCATGTCTCTAAGCACTATGTCTGCCCAGCTTTTAAATCCCTCCAGGGATGGTGCCTCAACCACTTCCCTGGGCAGCACATTCCAAGGCTTAAGAACCCTTGCAGTGTAAAAGTCTTTCCCAACATCCATCCTGAATCTTCCCTGGTGCAACTTGAGGCCGTTTCCTCTTGTCCCATTGCCTGTTCCTTGGGAGAAGAGACCGACCCCCCCCGGCTACACCCTCCTTTCAGGGAGTTGGAGAGAGCGAGAAGGTCTCCCCTCAGCCTCCTTTTCTCCAGGCTCAACACCCCCAGCTCCCTCAGCCGCTCCTCACAAGACTTGTGCTCCAGACCCCTCACCAGCTCCGCTGACCTTCTCTGGACACGCTCCAGCCCCTCAACGTCTTTTTTGTGGTGAGGGGCCCAAAACTGAACCCAGCACTCAAGGTGGAGCTTCACCAGTGCCCAGGACAGGGGGACAATCACCTCCCGAGTCCTACTCACCACGCTGTTCCTGACACAGGCCAGGATGCTGGTGGCCTCCTTGCCCACCTGGGCACACTGCTGCCTCATGTTCAGCCGACTGTCCACCAACACCCCCAGGTCCTTTTCTGCCAGGCAGCTCCAGCCACTCTGCCCCCAGCCTGGAGTGTCCATGGGGTTGGTGTGACCCAAGTGCAGGACGCAGCACTTGGCCTTACTGAACCTCATCCCATTGGCCTCAGCCCATCCATCCAGCCTGTCCAGATCCCTCTGCAAAGCTTTTCTACCCTCCAGCAGGTCAACACTCCCACCCACCTTGGTGTCATCTGCAAACTTCCTGAGGGTGCACTCAATCCCAGAGATCCATTGCTCTTCTCACACTACAAAAGAATATTTCCAAACCACAAAACATACGCAACAGCGATGCTCACCTCCTGGGACGGTATTTTCCACTATTTATTTCTGGTTTTCCTTTCTGTGCTGTCTACTCAGTACAAAAGTTTCTTCAAAAGAGGGAAAAGGTTTTCATTTGTGAAACTTCTACCCAAATCATAGACACACCCTCCATTAGCTCCCCCCAAAAGGTACTCTTTATCAGGGAATTTAGGGATAGGATGAGGGGTAATGGTTTTAAATTGAAAGAGGGGAGATTCAGATAAGATACTAGAAAGAAATTCTTTACTGTGAGGGTGGTGAGAGCCTGGCCCAGGTTGCCCAGAGAAGCTGTGGCTGCCCCATCCCTGGAGGGGTTCAAGGTCAGGTTAGATGGGGCTTTGAGCAACCTGGTCTGGTGGGAGGTGTCCCTGCCCATGGCAAGGAGTTGGAACTGGATGATCTTTAAGGTCCCTTCCAACCCAAACCATTCTATGATTCTATGATTATAGATTGCAGGTGTGGATGTTACTTTTCTAAGAATCAAGAAGATCTTTTTCAGGTCTAGTCTTTTATAGATATATATATATGCATATATATACATCTATGTAAGTCACAGAATCACAGAATGATATGGGGTTGGAAGGGACCTCTGGAGATCATCTAGTCCAACCCCCTGCCAGAGCAGGTCCACCCAGAGCAGGTTGCACAGGAACATGTCCAGGTGGGATTTGAATGTCTCCAGAGAAGGAAACTCCACCACCTCTCTGGGCAGCCTCTTCCAGGGCTCTGCCACCCTCAAAGTGAAGAAGTTCCTCCTCATGTTGAGATGGAACTTCCTATGTCCAACTTTGTGCTCGTTACCTCTTGTCCTGTCCCTGGGCACCATTGGAAAAAGACTGGTCCCATCCTCCTGACACCCTCCCTTTAAGTATTTATAGGCGTTGATCAGATCCCCCCTTCAGTCTTCTCTTCTCCAGAGTAAAAAAAAAAAAAGAGTAAAAAGTCTAAGGCCTTCCCCGAGAGCTAGTTTGTGCATATACAAAGTTAAGTCCAAAAGCCGTATCTGAACCAACTAAAGTCAGATTTATAGATACTATCTGAAACACTCGCATAAAAATATTCGTCTTATGCACAGCTATGCTATTTTGGTTGAGCTGAATGAAACCCCATCGCAGCCACCAATGTTCGATTAGTCAGTGCAGCACCTTTAACACTCTGTGATGCCTGTCAAGTACGATGTTGTACAGAGGCTGTAGCAAAAATATAATACTAGAAAAAGTCAGAAGATCATCCCAGGTCTCTTTCTTACACGCTTCAGTAAGCGGAATGGCAAAATTTAACTGCAAAGAATGACATTTCCATCAAGTTTAGTAGTTTTGCACCCAAATTTCTCCAGCTAAATAAAGCAGACGTGTGTCTTTCAATGCATTAACCACACAGGACTATTCACAACTCTACATAAGATTGCGTCTCCGTAATGCGCAGCCGGTACGGACAACTTCAGTTAAGGTATTTCCCATTTCCCATTGCTTGGTTTCAGGGACATCGCAACCAGAATAAATTTATAAATTTTAATTGTTCGAGCCACAGGTTTCTACTTTTGGCGTCTGACTTGGAATGTATTTTGCAGGACTTCAGTCCTGGGAAGTTGGAACTGGTCCACTTCTTCCGAGACGAAGGAGGTCCAGACCTTATCCGAGTACTTTGTATTCAAAATTTGGTGACAGGAGTTGGCCAAAAGGTGAGACAAAGTTAATAGACATTAAAGAGGTGCTTTTAACTATACTCATAAAAAGCAGCCCTAAGTGGCCGAATTATAGAGCTCTGGAAACTGCAGCTTTTACAGGTTAATTTGGACAATTAAACACACAATATTTCATCTTCCTGCTCCTCCACTCAGGCCGTTTACATACGCCAGAAATAAGCATCCTCCACACACAGGGTCTTTGTAACTCCCCATCATCATAGAATCATAGCATTGTCTAGGTTGGAAGGGACCTTTAAGAACATCTAGTCCAACCATCAACCCAACTCTGATAAAAACCCATCACTAAACCATGTCACTAAGCTCTATGTCAACATGTCTTTTAAATCCCTCCAGGGATGGTGCCTCAACCACTTCCCTGGGCAGCCCATTCCAAGGCTTAATGATCCCTTCAGTGTAAAAATTTTTCCTAATATCCAATCTGAACATCCCCTGGCACAAACGGGGATTTTTCCAATCTCAGCACCCTCCAGCATCAAAAAAAATAAAATAGTAAGTAATATCAAATAGCATGAGTCCCTTCTAACAGTTACTTTGCACAAATAGTATCAACTTCACGGTATTTATGTTAGAGCCGTGTTTCCTACTTAAAGTCCTAATGATCAAGATAGTTCCGTATTATAACACCTGATTTTTCACATTTCCAGTTCATTAAAGCCTGGCATGAATATACACTTATAATTGCAAAGTCACACAACAGAATCACAGAATGATACGTGGTTGGAAGGCACCTCTGGAGATCATCTAGTCCAACCCCCTGCCAGAGCAGGTCCACCCAGAGCAGGTTGCACAGGAACGTGTCCACCAACATGTCTCCAGAGACGGAGACTCCACCACCTCTCTGGGCAGCCTCTTCCAGGGCTCTGCCACGCTCACAGGAAAGAAGTTCCTCCTCATGTTTAGATGGAACTTCCTGTGTTCAGGTTTGTGCCCATTTCATCTTGTCCTGTCCCTGGGCACCACTGGAAAAAGACTGGTCCCATCCTCCTGACACCCACCTTTTAAGTATTTATAGGTGTTGATCAGATCCCCCCTCAGTCTTCTCCAGACTAAAAAGACCAAGTGCCTCAGCCTTTCAGAGCTGAGAGTATATTTTAGAACTGCTATTTCACACATTTATTTATTGATAGGACACCTATCTTAATCCACTCAAGAACAAAATTAGCCTTTAGAGTGAATAAAGCCGTTGTCAGCAGGACTCTTGCCCTCTTGGGTGAAGAAGCTGGATGGCATTTAGTACAGACGACAAAAAACTGCGAGAACAGCAGGTACGGTCTTGCCATCAAGCATTAAGATGAACGCTGCCCTGAGGAACTGGTCTTCCCCAGCTCCTGCCACGGAGATACTCTGTGCTGCTCAACTCAGAACTCTTTCTAGCTGATTAACTAATTGTGTAATCTTCATTTTCTGGACACTCAAGGCCAAATCTGCAATTTAGATGCTGAGATCTGACAATCACATCTGAGGCCAACACAGCTTCGTATTTGAATATATGAAGTGCTATGAAGATGCAAAGATTCTCTGAAAACACACGCCCCAGGCATCTCAAGAAAGAAATGTGACATTCGTGAGCATGTATTTTTTTTCCGATGAATTACTTAACTATCCTCTTGGGAATTCAGTTCCTCCACTGTAAAACGGGGACCCGTTACAGGAGAATTAACGTATCACACTCCTGCTTGTGAAACTGCCTGATCCTGCACGTGAATTTGGACCTATCGTACAAAAAAGGGATTATTCACAAGCATTTCCAGCTCGGGTGGCCCACTCTTTGCACGTAGTCGTGCTCGGATACACAAGAAGAACCCGTGTACCGTGAACCCAAATAATCTGCTTCCAAACAGATGGAGAGCCCGGTTAATCTGGTGCGAGCACAGCCTTTATCAGCTTCCACCTGCAAGCCCAGCTCCGGGTACCGCGCCAGGCACCACAGATCTATTCTTCCAGCTCCTCATGCCACCTCTGCCACAACAAAACGTCACCCTTTTTATTTTAGTAGCCTTAGTACGTGGCTAAAGTGCCACTAAGGAAGCAGAACTCAGAGCACCACTGCATCTGTGAGCTCCCCTGCCCATTCCCCAGCCTCCTCCTTCCTCCCTGCGAGCACCGTCACGACAAGGCCACCACCTCTGGTTGCCACTGCCACAGGGAACACCGAAACGTTGGGAAATCCTACATTTCTTCCCCTGAGAATCAAGCATGGAAAGAAACTCCTAAATCCCTACTTTAGGGGCAAACATGGGCAGGAATTGCAAGAAACAGGGAGGGAAGCACTCTAAAATTTGCATATACCCTTCTTCCCAGGCTCCTCACCTCCTCTCGGAGATCAACCTTCCACCGCTTTTTTTTTTTCCCCAGATGGGGAAACCAGCTTTCTAAAAACTCAAATCTTTACAGCACTATAAAGATCTTTGATTAAAAAAAAAAAAAAAAAAAAAAATTAAAGTAACTATCCAGACTACACTTGCCTGTCCAAAGTCTTCTACAGCAGATCCCTACGGGGAACCATCGATGAAGAGGACAGAACTGTCATCCTGTACTTTCATAACCTCCCACCCCAGTTTCTGTCATCACGTAGGTTCTTCCCTCAGCCCTAAATCTCTTACCTCGGCTGCCCATTTTCAGCTCTTGAAAGTTTTGGTACAAAGAAGCCACTGAGTCAATTTTCTTTTTTTCTTTGATCAATCATGTCCCCACTGTTCAGAAAACAGGTTAAAACCGTTAGTCTTGCTTATGTTATCCAAACGCTTGCTCGGATCTCATCTTTCCCATCATTTATTTAGCACCGAATCCCTAGACAATACATCTAGAATATTCTTAGATCACTTCAAATATCCCTCAAACCACCAGTTTTGCTCGTGAGGCAGAACTGACAGAAACAGGGTTTAGATGCAGACAAAGACCGATCGATGTGTATGGCGTTATTTTCTGGAAACCGCTAGACTAGGGGCCGCCTGGTCCTTTGGTGAAGCTTCAACGATGACAACAGATTGTCTGGAGACATCCAGATACTATAATACATCACCCGGAGCCCAGGGATTTAGAATCATAGAATTGTCCAGGTTGGAAGGGACCTTTAAGATCATCTAGTCCAACCATCAACCCTAACTCTGATAAAAACCCATCACTAAGCTCTATGTAAACCCGTCTTCTAAATCCCTCCAGGGATGGTGCCTCAACCGCTTCCCTGGGCAGCCCATTCCAAGGCTTAAGAACCCTTGCAGTGTAAAAGTCTTTTCTAATATCCATCCTGAATCTCCTCTGCTGCAACTTGAAGCCGTTTCCTCTTGTCCCATCGCCTGTTCCTTGGGAGAAGAGACCGACCCCCCCTGGCTACACCCTCCTTTCAGGGAGTTGGAGAGAGCGAGAAGGTCTCCCCTCAGCCTCCTTTTCTCCAGGCTCAACACCCCCAGCTCCCTCAGCCTCTCCTCACAAGACTTGTGCTCCAGACCCCTCACCAGCTCCGCGGACCTTCTCTGGACACGCTCCAGCCCCTCAAGGTCTTTTTTGTGGTGAGGGGCCCAAAACTGAACCCAGCCCTCGAGGTGGGGCCTCACCAGTGCCCAGGACAGGGGGATGATCACCTCCCGAGTCCTACTCACCACGCTGTTCCTGACACAGGCCAGGATGCTGGTGGCCTCCTTGCCCACCTGGGCACACTGCTGCCTCATGTTCAGCCGACTGTCCACCAACACCCCCAGGTCCTTTTCTGCCAGGCAGCTCCAGCCACTCTGACCCCAGCCTGGAGTGTCCATGGGGTTTGGTGTGACCCAAGTGCAGGACCCGGCACTTGGCCTTACTGAACCTCATTCCATTGGCCTCGGCCCATCCATCCAGCCTGTCCAGATCCCTCTGCAAAGCCTTTCTACCCTCCAGCAGGTCAACACTCCCACCCACCTTGGTGTCATCTGCAAACTTACTGAGGGTGCACTCGATCCCCTCGTCCAGATCATTGATAAAGATGTTAAAGAGAACCAGCCCCAGTACCAAGCCCTGTGGGACACCACTCGCGACCGGCCGCCAACTGGATTTAACTCAAGTCTTTGTCTTGCTGCTCATATGCCTTACAATATTCTTGTTGCATCCTTTTAGCCGCTGCTGACATGCACTAAAATTCCCATTTCATGGAAGTTTTCTAAATTCATTTCCGAAGACACAGCAAGTCAGAGGTAAACACTTGGGATGAGATCACTTCGGAGGGAAAGAAAGTTTACAGATGGTAATTACAGATACTACAGATACTACTATAATTGTTACAGATAGCAATTTTACAGGTGGCTGCGTTTCAGAAATCCCTCCCTCAACGGATCCCAAATGGAGATCATCAGCCACCGCCCATCGCCCCGTGAGCACCCCCAGATTTCAAACGTGTATTTTACAGCTTTTAGAGACTCCCTATTATAATAAATGAAAAGCTTTTTACCCGTAATTCTCAGCCATACAATTCCATTCCCGTAGTCACCGTGTGCTCTACAACATTTTTAGGGCTTTTTTTCAGCCTGCAGATAATTTGAGCTATAACCTAAACCCGCCCTTACCAGAGTCTCATCCTGTACAGAAATGTTTAACTACAACAATGTAGTAATTTTAACGTGAAGGTTGGCCCGTTAAGTAAAAACTAATGTTTCAATTAGCAAACTCCATCACCTCCAAACACAACGGCCACAGGTTAACGGCGCCTGGTGCCTTTCCGCAATCCTTTCTGCCCAAGAAGAAAAGATGTGTTTGTGGTTTCATCAATGTAAAGGCCAAGAAAAGACCACAGCTCCCCTGAAATCCTCCTCCTGCCCAACACACACAGGAAGGACATGGACCTGTAGGAGCAGGGCCAGAGGAGGACAACAGAGATGCTGGGAGGGCTGGAGCCCCTCTGCTGGGAGGACAGGCTGAGAGAGTTAAGGGGGTTCAGCCTGGAGAAGAGAAGACTCCGGGGAGACCTTAGAGCCCCTTCCAATCCCTCAAGGGGCTCCAGGAAAGCTGGGGAGGGACTCTGGATGAGGGAGGGGAGCCATAGGACAAGGGGGAAGGGTTTGACACTGAAAGAGGGGAGATTGAGATGAGATCTCAGGAAGAAATTCTTTGCTGTGATTCTGCTGAGACCCTGGCCCAGGTTGCCCAGAGAAGCTGTGGCTGCCCCATCCCTGGAGGGGTTCAAGGCCAGGCTGGATGGGGCTTTGAGCAACCTGGTCTGGTGGGAGGTGTCCCTGCCCAGGGCAGGGGGTTGGAACTGGATGATCTTTAAGGTCCCTTCCAACCTGAACCGTTCTATGATTCTGTGTCAAAAGAGACCCAAAACCCGAACCCAATACTCAACAAGAACATACCCTGTGATGGCCTATACAGTTTTAAAAGAAAAGTGATCAAATAGCGGAACTTCTATAGTTGAAAAATGCTCTTTTTTCTTTGATTGTTCAATGAATGAGGGCCGCCTCCCTGACAAAACCATACCTTACTTCAACTCAGAACTCCCCAATTTCCCCTTTAAACACCAATTTTAAAACGCTTTCCTCGGATGCACAGGAGGACACTCAGTGCCTGGAATTTTCTCTCTGTGATGCTTCTGTGTTCAAGGGCTCTCTCTGATAAGCTAAACAGACTGAGCTCACAGCTTCTCCGTGCCATGTTTTTTCCAGCCCTCAGACTATTTTTGTGTTTCTTCTGATCCCCTACAACTTATCCATGAGCTATTTCAAGATGTTGAAATGGAAATCATACACAAACTTCCCGTAAGAAAGAACCAAATACAGAAATGAGGCTTATTCTCTTCTAAATATTTTCTTGCTCATAAACCTAGAAAAAATATGCATTTTCCTTTTTTGCTACAGCATCGACACCAGTGTTAACACCGACCTGCCTTGCCCATCATTCACCTTTTAATCCCTTTCAGCATTACTACGTGTAATAAAACCTTCTCCTTCCTCCACCTCATTCTCTAGACATGGCTTGCAACTCTTACCTCCAGCTTTGCATCTGTTTGGAAGTGTTCAAGACCAAGTTGGAGGGGGCTTTGAGCAACCTGGTCTGGTGGGAGGTGTCCCTGTCCATGACAGGGGGTTGGAACTCTATGATCTTTAAGGTCCCTTCCAACCCAAACCGTTCTATAATTCTGTTTTATTCTCCTATTTGAACATAGCTCAAATCAAACACAAAGGTGCCAAGCCCAAGGTACCAAGCAATCAGAACCACCTTGTGTGACGGTACCTAGCCTCGATGAGCACATCTAAGTAGGAGCTCAACGGTGTCTTCAAGTGGCACCATCCCTCCAGCCTGGGCAGCTGGAAACCAGGGGATGCCACCAAGGTGTCTGATCTCCATGTTTAACAGGTCATGATTTATTGCTTTGACCCCCTGTATGGTTAGAGCACTTACAAAAAACTGTTAGATCCACTGCTACTTCATAGAATGATCGAATGGGTTGGGTTGGAAGGGACCTTAAAGATATCATCTAGTTGCAACCCGCTGCCCTGGGCAGGCACACCTCCCACCAGGTCAGGTTGCTCCAAGCCCCATCCAAACTGGCCTTGAGTTCATTGAAACCCTTCTAAAGCCCCATCCGTTTGACCACAATAACCTGTCAATGGTCAGTTTGAAATCCAACTGCTGTTCTTAATGTGATTAATATCATCTCTGTTTGATAACGTACTGCCAATTTTCTTAATCAGAACGTCACTCGGTATTAAAACATCTCAGAAGTCACAATTTGCTGGGACACAATTTAAAGATTTTTAACTGTTGATACATCTGATGATGAGGGGCCTGGAGCATCTCTCTTATGAGGAGAGGCTGAGGGACCTGTGTCTTTTTAGTCTCGAGAAGAGAAGACTGAGGGGGGATCTGATCAACACCTATAAATACTTAAAGGGTGGGTGTCAGGAGGATGGGGCCAGTCTTTCTTCAGTGGTGCCCAGGGACAGGACAAGGGGAAACGGGCACAAACTTGAACATAAGAAGTTCCATCTAAACATGAGGAGGAACTTCTTTCCTGTGAGGGTGGCAGAGCCCTGGAAGAGGCTGCCCAGAGAGGTGGGGGAGTCTCCTTCTCTGGAGACACTCAAAACCTGCCTGGACACGTTCCTGTGCAACCTGCTCTGGGTGACCCTGCTCTGGCAGGGGGTTGGAGTGGATGATCTCCAGAGGTCCCTTCCAACCCCATATCATTCTGTGATTCTGTGATCTCCAGAGATTTTAGGACAGCACCAGGTCTGCAGGCACCGCAGGACAGGGGTTACGTCTCAGTGCTGCTGCTCTCCTTCGGGAACTTGAATTTGAAAACAGTGATTTTAGCACAGTCAACCTGATTTAATTTCCTAGTGAAGAAATAAACTGGCAGCCTATTTAGGCATTATTATTAACTTAATATTAACTTGTTATGAACCTGACAGTAGAGTAGATCTGCTCGAACAAGACTGAGTTCAAGTCTTTAAGCACTCCTTTATTCTTTGAGGTTTGGCTGTCTCTCAACATTCTTCTATGAAGACATTTTTAAGAGAAGTTTATTGCATGCCCATGTATATAAGGCAGAATCCTGAATAGGTAAGTTGAAAACAGTGACCTTTGAAAAAAAGGATTTTCACAACTTTCATAGAATGGTTTGGGTTGGAAGGGACCTTAAAGATCATCCAGGTCCAAATCCCCTGCCATGGGAAGCGACACATGCCACTAGACCACGTTGCTCCAAGCCCCGTCCAACCTGGCCTTGAACCCCTCCAGGGATGGGGCAGCCACAGCTTCTCGGGGAAACCTGGGCCAGGCTCTCATCACCCTCACAGCAAAGAAGTTCTTCCCCACATCTCATCTCCATCTCCCCTCTTTCAGTGTCAAACCCTTCCCCCTCCTCCTACGGCTCCCCTCCCTGACCAAGAGTCCCTCCCCATCTGTCCTGTAGGCCCTGATCTATGGCTTTTAAGAGACCTAAGTTTTGAGAAATTAAAGAACTTGAAATGAAAATCCACATAAAAACCCAATGATGTGAAATGGTGAGATAGTGGCCCAAGTTGTCCAGAGAGTTGGGAGATGCCCCATCCCTGGAAACATTCCAGGTCAGGTTGGACAGGGCTCTGAGCAACCTGGTCTAGTTGAAGATCTCCCTGCTCGTGGCAGGGTGCTGGACTAGATAACCTCTAAAGGTCTCTTCCAACCCAAACCATTCTGTGATGTCTTTAATCTTTAATGATGGGTTCTCATCCATTGTGTGCAGTTTTGCAAAGACCAGTTTTGCACTAGTTACCTAGTGACCACCTGCCAGCTCAAAATTCAAAATTAATTGTCCAGCGCTAACGAAGGCACTAGTCCAGCACCACCCAGGATGAAGAATATCCATCAGACAACCTGCCACCAAACTCCACCACACCAGGAGTCCTGCAAGTCCAAACACATTCTGTTATTTCTAGGAGAATAAAATCACAGCGATACGAGTCCTGCAAATTGCACCGTTATTAAGGCAAATATCCTATTTAAACAACTCTTATCAGATAAACGGCTTTATCGTCTCTATTGTTGCATCCAACTTTTGCAAAAAGGTTCAAACCAGATGATGGCTTGAACTTCATGCAGCAGTGGCTATGAAAAAAGAGAATTAGAGCACCCTTCTGCAAATTTCAGTTTATCTTTTCCTAAACCGTAATATGCTTTAAGTCCAAGAATGTGTGACTCTGTGCTGTGTCACTTCGCTAATGAGTCGACGCTTCAAACAGCTGCAGTTTCAGAGAAAAAGAACATACCGCGGCTTTTCAGTCACCCAGATGAAAATCAGCGTTAAGATAAAAAATCAGAGACTGCTGGTCAGATACATTAGAGATAGCGCAATCATTCTGAACACAAACAGAGTAAGTTAAAGAAACTTAGAATTATAGGTAAATTTTAGGACTCAAACCATAATTAGAGCATAAAAATGAAGATTATAGCACACAGCCTTTCCTGCCACGGCAACAAATAAATGTTTATAGCAGAGATATTTTCACATCCATCATCCCAGATTATCTGAAATTTATTTTTTAATATAGTCTTTTCATTTTCATTTTAGTACGTGAGGACAAACTTTTGAGGTCTTGTTATTAATGTGTATCGTAAGCTTGTTATCAAATGGGAATACATTACCCCCCATAAACAAAAACTTCTAAGACTAAATACTGAGCAGCACTTTTAACATTAAGCCAAATTTTCCAGGCATTCTGGAAAACAGAACTGGTTTTAAAAATAAGGTACCTGCATGCTTTTTCCTTCTGAAATTAGAGGGATACAGTTATCTTCCAAAAAAAACCCCTATTTTTAAAGGCTTTCAGCTAAGTTCCCTGGGTTATCTGATAACATTTCGTCTCCATTTCCTAGTTTTAATTGTTCTTGTTTCTTCACTCTCATATGTCACCTACAAAAAGGGAAATGAACCAAATCAGGAAGAAATCATCGGGGTTAATTATACACAAGCAACAAAGAAATCTCAAGTGCTATTTGTGGCAGCAGCGGATTTTTATCCCCTCTCTAAGTAGGAGATATTCAAAAAAAACACACACAAAAGGTGAACCCAGGAACTACGTCCCCATTGATTCAGGTATTTTTCGCGGATGTTTAGTGTAGTCTCTGGATTCCCTACACGGAGTCTCTGTTTTCTCAGGTGCTGCCCAATTTTTCTTGTTTCTTACTGTACTCAGGCTGCTTGAAATGGTTGTAAAATGCCTGGGGTTTTTATCATCTCTCATGCTACCCATCATTCTTACCGTTGCCACCCTGGCAGGAAGCACGGCTCCCAGAAAGCCGCTCCAATTAAAACAGATTTCCGTTCTCAGTACCAGGAATAGACTCTGGATACTCCCCAATAATCTTAAAATGGATACTCCCATTAAATTATTTCAATATAAAAAGATTTGCAGAGACTACTGATCTCCACCAAAGCATCCGCGTTTCCTCTCGAGAACACAAATGTAATTTAATCTCTGTATTTTTTTCCCCTCCCTCTGTACTAAATGGCAAGATCTCCAAGAGTACAAGATCGAGTCAGTTCCCTGTGTCCACCAAAAGAAACACAGCATTCCTATAACTTTAAAAAAAACTAAAATAAAATAAAATAAAAGGCAGTTGTCCTGCTAGAAGCCCCAGAAGATGCCAGACGTTACCCCAGAGCTTATTCTTCCCCTACCAATTTATGCTTTGCAAGGTTTTTCTTGGTTATTTGCCAGGTTTTCGGGTAGGTTATTTTCCTGCCGGCTCAGTGCATTAAATCAGTTCCCCACGCAGTCAGACGAGCAGAGATGGTGGAGGAAGGTGGCCGGTCCCCTTACCTCAACCACGTTGTACAAGTAGACTCTGAGGATGCTGTTTCAGTTCCTGAAGCCAAACTTGAAATCATAGAATAATAGAATGGTCCAGGTTGGAAGGGACCTTTAAAATCATCCTGTCCAACCATCAACGTAACTCTGATAAAAACCCATCACTAAACCACGTCACTAAGCTCTATGTCAACCCGTCTTTTAAATCCTTCCAGGGATGGTGCCTCAACCACTTCCCTGGGCAGCACTTTCCAAGGCTTAATAACCCTTTCCGTGTAAACATTTTTCCTAATATCCAATCTGAACCTCCCCTGGCGCAACTTGAGGCCATAAGGTCATTTAAATCAATAAACTCCTGGTGTTACCAGAAGATGCAGTCTCGCCTTTCCTTCCTTCTCCTCGGCCATGCATTCCCAAGTACAGGTGGAAACATAACTGGGCGGCTCCAAGCAGAAGGTACTGGTGTATCAGTCCCACCAGTATCTCATGGATAAGTACGTTAGAGAGCGAGGCAGGAGGGAGGGCAGAACCACATCTTTGGCAGCACCGAGGACTTGCACCCGCCTAAACCAGCGACAAAACCAGGCTCTCAGCCCATCTGATGCACACTTTACAGATGGGAAACTGGGGCAAACGAGACTTCTCTACCTCTAAAAACACTGTTATGTTAAATACAGCATATAAGTGGCTCAGATAGTCTGAGAAGGGAGCCATAAAAGTACTTCAGATGTTTCTAGTACGTAGTCTAAATGCTATATCGTTAAAATACTACCTCCTGATAGTTGGCTATCGGAAGGGCCTTCAGAGCATGCTAAATTTCACGTCAGTAGGCAAGCAAGAGCCTTGATTCAGAGACGGTACACGTTGCATCAAGGGAATGAGCTAAAATTACTGCAAGACACCTACACAAAACTTCTTGCCTTCAAAGAACAGCCTCAGGATTTCTGGATTTGGGCGCCAGCGCTTCAGGAATTTGCAGTCATGAAATACAATCGCCGATTCTTACTCTGCTGTGACGCAGATGGCGGCAAAGGGTCCCTTTGTCTTCGGGTTTATTTTGCACCGCAGTATCTCAAGAGTTTGGGGCTGTACCTTTTAGCATCGACAAGATTGTTTTAGCATCAACAAGAATCTATGGTTAGCTCTTCAAGTAGCAGTTATTGCTCAAGAAGTTATACGGTAAGAAAATGGCTATTTTATGTCCACTGGGTGCCACTGATTTACATTTTTCTTCCTATGGATGTACCACAGCCAGAAGTAACAATAATGAGCATAATTCAAACTTTTTAGATGAGTGAGCTCACTCCAGAACAGCCCAACCTTCTACAGACCTGCAAATCTGACACCCCCAAAAGTTCACATTTATTATTTCTAACAGCGAAATAGTTTTGAAACTTGTCAAGATAATGAAAATGTGTGTTGCCATGTCAGTCCTTAAGATCTTCCAATTTTATTTTCTTTTTAAATCAGAACAAGTTACAACCTCTGAAGACAAAGTCCTGCTTCTAGAACTTAACCAAGCAAGTCCGTGTGGGCCTGTTTTCTCCTCCCAGAGGACAATGAGTCCGGTAGCATCTCAGGAGGGCAGGTAGAAACCAAAAGCCAAAGAAATAAAGGATTGTTTTCCCCAATCATAGAATGGTTTGAGTTGGAAGTGACCTTAAAGATTATTGAGTTCCAAGCCCCCTGCCATGGGCAGGGACACCTCCCACCAGACCAGGTAGCTCAAAGCCCCATCCATGCAATGTTCTTCCCGCTATCTTTTTGTTAATGTAAACACACATACAAAGCAAGAAATACGGAATAATAATAATAAGGTAAAATCATAGGAAAGTCAGATAAAACCTAAACCCACTGAAGATGCATACAACTTCCTCCCGTTGCCACTATGGGAAGAAAACCCTGTGATCCGTAAGCCCCACGGCTTATCTCGATAGCCAGAAAATCCTGATAACACCAAGAAAAACATATTCCAGAATCAATGCCCCCCCCATGCCCCAGGAGAAAACTCTGCTGAAGTCCTCTCAGATGTAAAAACAAGATTGTACACGAAGTAAAGCCCAGCTAATCCTGACTGCCAGCAGAGTCCTGGGGACAGAGGTCTCATGAGGAGATAAGATTGAAATCAAGAGTTTCACAGATCAAAGGCACCAGCCTGAATCGGAAACCGAAATGAGAAAGACACCAGAAGAGTCTCTGCTGTACTGCGAGAGCCATTTCTATGTAAGCGAAATAATTTGGTGCCATTTAGAAATCTTTCTAAAACTTAAAGAAAAACTCCACGTAGGGCACAAGGGAGGAACCCAACCAGGCGAGCACAGGGTCAACAACCTCTGCATTCCTTCATGTGCTGGAGAAGTGGAGAAGTCTTTGCTGTAGCATCTTCCAGTATTTCGTCTGTTTTGGGAAGTAGAGGCATTATAGAATCACAGAATCACAGAACGGTTTGGGTTGGAAGGGACCTTAAAGACCATCCAGTCCCACCCCCCTTGCCCTGGGCAGGGACACCTCCCACCAGAACAGGTTGCTCAAAGCCCCCTCCAACCTGGCCTTGAACCCCTCCAGGGATGGGGCAGCCACAGCTTCTCGGGGCAACCTGGGCCAGGCTCTCACCACCCTCACAGCAAAGAACTTCTTCCCCACATCTCATCTCAGTCTCACCTCTGTCAGGGTCAAACCCTTCCCCCTCCTCCTATGGCTCCCCTCCCTCATCAAGAGTCCCTCCCCACCTTTCCTGGAGCCCCCCCCTTTACAGACTGGAAGGGGCTCCAAGGTCTCCCCGGAGCCTTCTCTTCTCCGGGCTGAACCCCCCCAACTCTCTCAGCCTGTCCTCACAGCAGAGGGGCTCCAGCCCTCCCAGCATCTCCGTGGCCTCCTCTGGCCCCGCTCCAACAGGTCCATGTCTCTCCTGTGCTGAGGACTCCAGAGCTGGACACAGTGCTCCAGATGAGGTCAACCTTATCAATCCTTTTTGCCATACTCTAAACGGGAAACCAAGGCATCACTTACGCAGTTTGTGAACCAGAGGGAAATTGTGGGCACGGAAAGAACCGGATGCCGGTTTCCCATGATGTAACCATGAGATCATCATTCATGACTAGCAAAATACTGGCCACAATAAAAAAGGTTGGAGATTTGGGTTCTCTGGCAGAGAGACCTCCTGTAAAGTGAAAGCACGAGGCTGAACCAGACTATGAAGTCATCCAAAAAAAAGCTCCATTGAAGATGATTCCGTTACATGGAATTTTGGATGAAAAGGATAAAGCTAGTGAGGGTGGCCACAAACTGGCCTAAACAGATGCGAGTAAAAAAAGCTTCCCAAGGGCTGAACACAAACAGAGAGGATCAGGCTTTGTTTTGGTCGAAGGGGAAACTATGTAAACCACAGAGAACGGGAGAGAATACGCACACTGTGGAGCAAGAAGCATCAGAGAAGAGCATCAGGAAAGCAGGAGAAAGTCAAGGACAGCCAGAGAACCACCCGTGGTGTAAGTCACAGAGAAACTTGGCGCGTACGTGTGCGTGCGGGAGCGCATGTATTTAGCGCCAGCAGGAAAAAAAAAAAACCGACCTTGGAATAGTGAGCAAAAACGGTCTCCCGCTGTTTGCTTCAGAGCGTGTTCGGGAAAACCAGCCTCTGCAAACACGCTCTGGGAATCAGCAGGAGAAACACCTGCCTGTCATCGATCTCCTCTTTGAACAGACGATCACAAATATTGGCTAACGGTCAAAAGAAGTCACCGTGCAAACCGGGAGCAGGAACTCGGCGTCAGCTGGGCCTAAGAGAAAAGATTTCGGGGATCCTGGAAAAGAACTGCAAAGGAAAATCTTAAGTCAAGGTTTGGCAATCTTTGTACGGTGCCGTGCCAGGCTTTTTCTTCACTCTACGGCTCGAGTGTGCCAAGGGAAACCGAGCAGGATCTGGTAGAAGCTGCCTCTGGAACAGGCAGGGATCTGCCAGTCAATGGTATCTTGCTTCTAGGCAAGACAGCGGCTTTTCCCGAGCTCAGGGAGAGTCAAAAAAAAAAAAAAAAATAAAAATCACAAAGTGCTGCTTCTTGTAAATGAGCCCCTCAAAATGCCATTAGGACCCCATTCAGAGTCTGATTGCACATCCACAGGTTGTGGATCCCCGAGATAAAACATGCATCTGATACCAGATGCAAGAGAAGGCAAAATAATAAAAAAAAAAGGTCGTTGAACCAAAGAAGTCTGCACGACTGATGAGAATATTCGGATTTGAGTAATGGAACGATATTGCAGGGAACAGAGAGATCACGAATTGCAGAGCCAGCACCTTTTCAACTAATAAGACACCTTCCCAGATGAAACTGCTGATGCATCCAGGAAAGGAATAAGCTAAACACAAGAGAAGGACACTTAGAAGGGCAAATGAGGTTCAAAGTCAGACAAGAGCATCCATAAAGAAAATGAATTTTCTATTGCTATATCTGGATGCAAGGATTCTGAATAACAAGCAGGAACAAATAAAATCCGGACCGGTAATAAGAAAAAAAAATGAAATCTGGTGCGATGAGCGTGTGACTGGACTTAAAATCATTAGTTCCAGGGTGCTCAGATATGAAAGGGAAGCGATGGCTGCAACGAGACCTACAAAGAGCTGGGGGAAAGACTTACCTCTTTCATAGTTATCAGTACCCCAGAAAAAAACTGTATTTCCAGGGCAACTCAGCAGTAACTCGACGTGTTTTAATGGGTGAAGCTCAGGAGGAGGTTCTGGGAAGCACCAAGACAGGGAGCACGGTACGTGACTCCACAGGCACATAAATGGTGGTGGGGGGGGAAGATGTGGGGTTACGGAGGAGACCAAAGGGGTAAGAAGCTCTCATGCAGCAAGAGAGAGGGAGATGGAGAGTTGAGCAGAGAGGAACCTGATGAACTTCAGCAAGGGCAAGTGTAGGGTGCCACACCTGGGGAGGAATAACCCCATGGACCAGGACAGGTTGGGCGCTTACCTGCTGGAGAGCAGCTCTGAGGAGAAAGACCTGGGAGTCCCGGTGGACAAAAGGATGACCATGAGCCAGCAATGTGCCCTTGTGGCCAAGAAGGCCAACGGCATCCTGGGGGACATCAGGAAGAGTGTGACCAGCAGGTGGAGGGAGGTCATCCTCCCCCTCTGCTCTGCCCTGGTGGGGCCCCATCTGGAGCACTGTGTCCAGTTCTGGGCTCCCCAGTTCAAGAAGGACACGGAACTGCTGGAGAGAGTACAGCAGAGGACCACAAAGATGATGAGGGGACTAGAATATCTCTCTTATGACGAAAGGCTGAGAGACTTGGGTCTTTTTAGTCTGGAGAAGAGAAGACTGAAGGGGGGATCTGATCAACACCTATAAATACTTAAAGGGTGGGTGTCAAGAGGATGGGGCCAGTCTTTTTCCAGTGGTGCCCAGGGACAGGACAAGAGGGAACGGGCACAAACTTGAATATAAGAAGTTCCACCTAAACATGAGGAGGAACTTCTTTCCTGTGAGGGTGGCAGAGCCCTGGAAGAGGCTGCCCAGAGAGGTGGGGGAGTCTCCGTCTCTGGAGACATTCAAACCCCGCCTGGACACGTTCCTGTGCAACCTGCTCTGGGTGGACCTGCTCTGGCAGGGGGTTGGACTGGATGATCTCCAGAGGTCCCTTCCAGCCCCATATCATTCTGTGATTCTGTAATTACAGGGAATTAGTTTCCCCAACTGCTAGGTGGGAATTTATAACACAAAGTAACTATTTTGGACCTCATTACAACCAATAAAACTGCAGTAATCACTGGACTGGAAGTCTTGACAGGGGAGAAGAAGAACAGACTTGCATTTAAATATATCTAAGTCTAGTAATTCAATCAAGATCGCAAAATGGCTTGATTTAAATAATTGATTTTAACTCGTATGACGTTTGTACTTTTTCGTTATCATCTTAATGAAATATCAACATAATGAAAATAGGCATCACTTAAGATGTTGATTTTTCACAAATATAACTTAGCAGAGGAAAAATTAAGGAATTTGCATATAGATGATCCACTTGTATTCACTCAGAAAGTTTCAAAGTGCTTTTGGGATCAAAAAGGAAGCGGCTACAGAGCGGAGTTTGGAAAAGCTTGTAAAGCAAATCAGAGATTTAACTCCCCTTGCAATCAATGGGAAGATACTAGAAAAATTAAGCAACCTATATAAAAGCAACTATAGGATAAAGGGGGAAAAAAAGAAACAACACGGGTGCGTCAGGATCAAATTGTGTCAAACCAAAATAGCCCGGTGAAACCCAATAAAGACAAGTACAAGAGCAGGGTACACGGCGCAGGTGGAGAATAACTAACCTAGGGGGTATATTAGATCACAAATGAATATAAGTCAACGATACAACGGATTTGCAAAGGGAACATAAAAAAAAAAAAAAAAAAGGCAATTCAGATTCCTTTATTAGAGTGCCATGTGGCAAATAGCATTATTTCATTTTATACAACGCTGACAAGTCCACAGAGTCCCGAGTCCATGTACAGAGGGAGGTAAACACAGCAGAGAACAGAGGAAAGCTGCAAAAATAATAAAGAGATTTGAAAAAAAATAAGATCCATGAGAAGAGATTAAAGGACCTTGTTCAGCCTAGAGGAAAGAAAACTGAAGGAGAACGTAACACGCTCCCATCAGTGAAAACAGAGACGAGGGGATGGGTTATTTTGCACATCCTCTGGAGTGAAGCAAAGCGTCTTAATTTGCCAGAGAAATAAGATATGGGAAAAGCTTTTCACTAAATTGGTTAATCACCCACTCCCAGCTACCAAATGAGGCTGGGTACCTTCTAAACTGGAAGATTTTAACGAAAAATTAGAAACACATTTGTCAGGGATGCTCTAGAGACACTTTATCTTGCCTCAAGGAGAGCGATGAACTGGAGAATCTCCCAAGCTCTCTACCAGCTCCGCATTCCAAGAAGAGAAGGTGAGGACCAGGTTGTTGAACCTGAGAGTCCTCAAAGATTCCTCCACCATTTCTGAGACCCCCAGGCTTCATTTTCAATATTTTGGAAATAATTTGGAAGACAAACATTTCATAGAATGATAGAATTGTCTAGGTTGGAAGAGACCTTTCAGATCATCGAGTCCACTTCTAATAGGACAACATGAGAAGAGGGCAAAAAGTTAACTCAAGTAACTATTAATCAGCCAGACATCGGCTTTCCTGAACAAAATAAGGGAAAACTGAATCGACTTGATCTAGACCACTTTAGACCTAGACCTTTTTGATCTAGATGACTTGATCTAGTCAATTTTGTTTCGGAACAAAATTAATGACAGTCAACCCAACCTTATGGAAAATAAGCCTTGTCAAACAAAGCCAATTTCAGTCTTACATGAGATCCAAAATCGGGTTGATAAAGGTAACTGCTGCAATGTAACAGGGACGCTTCTGTCGAGCGTGACATCTTGATTAAAAAATTATCACTCTACTGTGTCAACAAAGCTGGCTAAAGGGATTTTGAGTTGGCCAACTGACAGATGACTAAAAGCAGTCATCCGTGGAAAATCACCGTCAACAAAGTTAACTGCATCAGGATTCTGCCGGGCTTGATCCGGAGCCCGGTACCATTCAAGAGGTGCACTATGGGTCTGGAAATTAATATAATCACGGACAGGATTTATGAATGTCCCTCTGGATGACAGATGAAGAGGACAGGCTGAAAAGACACAGCAATTTGGCCTGCAAAGACCACTCAAAATAGATTTCAATACAACCAAAGTAACTACTACATCTAGGAAACAAAATTTGAAAGCCACAGACCCTGAAGGACAATCTGAGGTAGTACCAGGCCAGAAGCTGCCCAACGCTTCCCAGCTCAATACCTTGTTTCACTGACCCAAAATAAAAGCCGAAAGACCACTCGGTTATGGAATTGAGTTCCATCCAAAGGGGAAAGTTATTGGGTATCAAAGGACCATTGAATTTAGCCATGAAAAGTGTTTCAGTGGCAATAGTAGGAAAATAATTCAAATTAGACATCAATTTTTTAATCAGAGAGGGTAATTAATTGCTGAAAATATATCAAGAAGTGGCAGACTCTTCATGAGTTGAGATCTTCAAACTAAGACTGACTGACTTGGTAGAAAGCAAACAGCCCAAAATAAATAATTAGGCTCCTTTTCCAGGGAAAACATAAGGATCTGTGGATTTGAGGAGGTCAGCCTCATTAAGCCTTAACCTCTAGGAACTCTCTCCCAAGTCCACACAGAAAGCCACCAACACAGCATCTGAGCACATCCCAACAGCACCCAAAGCAAAGCAAATCCATCTCCCGGCCTCCACAGAGGGAGAAGCAGCCCAGCATCTGACCCAACCTTGCTGTGCAAGGTCAGCAAGAAACCTCCAGGCTCCATTTTTCCACGATGAAAACAGAGATAATACATCTACGCACAAGGATCTTGCGAGGCTTAACCCAGGGAGGTATGCAAAGACCTTCCAAGAATCTTGGAAGCAGCCTTAATGGTATATACAGCTGGAGGTCACTGTGGTAGAGGCAGCATCAGGAAGGAAAGGGGTCTTCTCTTGGACCACCTTCACAGAGGTGTTGTGGAAAAGAGGGAGAGGACAACATGCTTCGTGCTGGACACCGTGCAAAACAGCAATCCAAAAGCAACCAAGAATTCTGAGGGTTTTATGCGTTTTCTTCAGAAGTTGTTTGTAACACAAAATGAGAGCTTTGATTCCCAAGCCAGCAAAAACTCTAGATAACACCCATCTGGCTGTAAAACATTCCACCATCATTTTACAAAGCCTAAAGCAGTTTAAGACATTATTTCTTGAGGGTAACGCTAACAAACACAGACTTAAAAACAAACTCCAGGAATTAAGAAAGAAAAGCTGAAACTCAGATGAGAACAGATACGATAGATACCACGTTTATCTACTGAGCTCACAACATAAGCCTGCTACCGCAGAAGTAGCCAACCCAAACCAAATCATCTTCTCTACAACCTCCATTTGTGTGCATGTTGTGTGATACTTATGGAAAGAAATATTTTATTGAGCTTCCAAATGACATCAGTCCATATTCAGAAGACTCAGCAGCTGAGATGACAGACAGGAGAACGTTGAGGTGACCCTGTTCTCGTGGCCAAGTGACCACCCTCAGTCTGAATACAGCACTGGTCACTCTAGGACAGGAGCAGGGCTCACATAGATAAGTCATATGTCCTCCTCCAAACAACCGCAATCGGAAAATTTATTCTAGCTTCCTATACCACACAACGTTGGACCTGAAAAATATGTGGAATACCACAGTTTTTGCAAAAGCCATTAAATGTCTCATTAAGTTATGATACACACAGGAAACCAAAGAAAATTATTTGCAGAATAAACTACTACAGAATAAATGTTCATACGGGGATCTATTCCAACGTAATTGCACTTTAAATGCTCACAAGCTTAATTCAAAATACTTTTCAATGGGGACAAGTCATGGAATCACAGAATCATCTAGGTTGGAAGAGACCTTTAGGATCAGCTAGTCCGACCATCAACATAACTGATAAAAAACCATCACTAAACCATGTCACTAAGCACTATGTCAAGTCCTTTGAGTCTGCCTGTCCGTACAGATACTATGATCATCTTGGTTGAAAAATCACCAGCAACTGTAACGAGCGATCTTATTTTGTCCACCTAAACGGCAGGAGAAGATCAAACATGCTTGGAGACTTCCTTCAGTTGAGGCCAAGTATCTCTAGGAACAGGTTAAGCCAAGTAGTGCCCATCTAGGGACAATGGGACATTTCAGTGAGCTGTTTTCCACTGCGCACCTCCAACTCTGTCTTGTCCATAATACAAAACAAGGTGTCTCATATGTTAAAAATATATATATATATATACACACATACATAGATACACACAGAATGCCATTAAGTCCAAAACCTTGCTTGAATAGGACGACCCACAGAAGAGGACTTATCTGTTGGGACTGAGAAAATCTTAGGGGTTTGTTATGAACAACCCCAAAAACCTCCTTGTCCATTAAAAAAGCAAGTTGTCATCTCCTATAAATTCAAGGATAAAGAAAGGAAAATGGGGATAAAGCAGACCGTGCTCAAAACTTCTCTCTAGTCTCCAGGATGTATTTCTAATGTCAAAACGATAAAATCCACATGTTATCAAATTTAGAGAGCTGGGTATCCAATGCCAAAGAAAGCAAAAGCCCAAATACTGTGCTTTAATTCCTGGCAGATAAACTAAAGAGTCTGATGCCATAAAAGAGCCAGATCTTTTTGATTAAGTTCAAATTAGGAGGAAGAAAATAAACCCTGCAGAACCCGAGATGTTATGGTCTATTTTAACTTCTGCTGCAGTCTGCAATCTTTATCCATTTTATCAAAGAATTAGACATGCCTTGCAGGCATGATGGCATCTATTCTTTTCTTGCCAGTTTAGTACTTTTTCCTCTCGTAAAATACTCTAAGCTTGTCTTCAATAATCCTCCCAAATCTCTAACCCTTGCTAAGAGAAGGGAAGGCAAAAATGTTCAACCCGCAAATACACTTCAGCATTAATCTTCCTATTGAGAAAGTTATCGTAGGAAAGCTACGATAAACCCCATTTTTCAGCTCCGACTTTTCATTTTCCCACCTTCCAGTTTTCCAGGTGACGGTTTCACGCAAGGAAAAGAAGGAAAGACCGGGAAAAGTTAAGCCAAATACAAACCAGCATCTCCAAAGGAGGACAGGAATGGGTTTTTTCAGCTTTTACAACTCCTGTGGCAATCACCTCCTAAATAATTTGCTGGAGGGCGTCAACAAGGCCACATTTTTTCCTCCCAGAAAGCACACAGCCACTTGAAATTCCTTTGCAGTGCTCAGGGTTTTCAGCATATCCATAGGAAACAAAACTCTAAGGAACTTATTAAAAATTATTCAAGTCCCACTCACACTGTAAGGAAACCCATGCGTCTCCATCATCTTCAACAGAACCTCGTTCCTTACACGGTTCTTTGAAAAATAAAGTATTATGCCATGAATATCATCATCATCACCGCTTCCCTACAGGGTTCCAACAAGAAAAAGGTAAGAAATATAAGGATTAATTCAATAAAAGCATGATCATAGAGTCATAGAATGGTTTGGGTTGGAAGGCACCTTAAAGATCGAGTTCCAACCCCCCTGCCATGGGCAGGGACATCTCCCACTGGACCAGGTTGCTCAAAGCCCCATCCAACCTGGTCTTGAACACCTCCATGGATGATGAACCATGTCATCTACTTTCAGACTGAGAGGCAGTCTGAGAAAGAGATTTTAGAAAAGTAGATAAATAATGAAATGCTCATATTTGAGTGCAGTTATATATTAAAAATCTATCTGGAAATGATTCAGATTTGTGTATTCACGCTGCTGTTTGGAGCCCAAGACCAAATAAAAAAGGCTTGGTTCTCAGAAGTTGCTTCATACTCAAGAGCTTCCCCAAATTTCAGATGATCTGCAAATGCTGGATATACCTTAAAAGCTGGATTTTCCCTGACTGGGATCATAATTATGGGTCTGGGATTCTGTCTTCAGACACCCATGGCAAAGCACGCCTGCCTCTCAACCAAAGAAAACCCTGAAAATTCACAACTCTTTCTGTTCCTACCGATTCAAACTAACAAGTAAATAAAGATCAAATCCCACTTCAAGATTATCCACCCAACAAAGCATCAACATATCAGAGCGCAACAAAAAAATATAGATCCTGTACATGTTGCTCCAAAATCACCAAGATTAAACAAGTATTTACTTCCTATTTGTTTTTACGTGAAGTCCATCAACTACCACCCACAAGATACTTCCAAGCCCTTCCCCTCCTGCTCAAAACTTCTCCCAAACTCCCTCCCGCAGCCTCCAGCTCTTGGTTGGGCAAAGGACCACACGTGCTCCAGCCGCACGCGACCCCACCAGCCAGCGAGATGATTTTTCCCTAGAAAAATCAGGGGAAAGGGGAACTGTTATGAGCCCTGTTCCCCGGGTAGAAGCACCAATTTTATTCTCTCCCCTCTGCCAAGCAGTCAACTTTCTCAAAACTTTAAAAAAAAAAAAAAAAGAAGATCGATTGTCTTCTACGTCTATGACCCTTTGACCTTTGAAATGTGGATTACTGGTGGGCAGGTGGATCACATCACCCTTACTGCCTCAAGAAATCAGGTTTACATGAATTTACATAAACAAACACACCACCGCCACCGACGTTTTCCTCTGGTGTTTAGCGATATCAATGTTTTTAACACAAAAATAGGGACAGAGCGATCCAGTTGAGCGGAAGGAAGAAGGAGGTAACACAATTCAGACACCTCTGGAGAACGGGATCCATTTGACTGGCAGGTAGTGGAGTCACGTGGAAATAATTCCTGAAAATTTATTCCCAGTTCTAAAAAGCGACAGATTAAGAGCCCATATTTTTTTAATTCAAAGAGTTAAAAGGCCATCAACAGGCAAAAAATGGACAGGTGGGTTTTATTTATCATCGCTGAAACAGAAATCTTCATCGATTTATTGAAGAGATGTACAACGGGCGTTCAGGAAACCAGTAACATCCGATGGGACTCGTCGATTCATATTAGAAATCACCAAAAAGCGCTGTTTGCTTAGTTTGGAAAAACACTGGAGAACGCAAGGAGAACACTTTTCTCATTCGATCATTTCAGATCTAATACTTCTACAGACTGAACATGACGACTTACAGATTTTAAGCGGCAAAATTGAGTCTAATTGATTAGAAAAAGCACGGTACATTAAGAAACGAGACCAACACGAATGGTCACCAACCTCTGCTTGGCAGCCAGCTTCTTCTCAGATGCACGATCTCACCCCCAAGTAAATCAGAGACGGCGCTGTACAAAAAATTACCTCATTTGCACTTCGAAAGCCATGCGAGAGTCACTCCTCCCCAGAGCTAATAAGGAGGTTCTCTAGGGGATGTTTCAAATACTTCTTTGTCCTACTGGGGCTTGGAGGAGGAGGAGGAGATCGGCAGGACATCCCGGGTCTCTCACCTGGTGACACCTCCACAGCGCGGGGAGACGGGGCTCGACCATCCGCAGCCGCCCGAGCGTGGCCACCGTCCAGCCGCACGTCAGCGAGCGCCGGGGGAGCTAATTCGGGACCGAAACGCGGGGTTAAGAACGGGGCGGTTTAAGGCAAGACTTTATGAATTGCAGAGGAAACAGAAAAGTACACGGAGCACTTGTGCTGCGGAAAGGGAAATCGGGGGCCTCTGCAAATACAATCAAGCCCAAAAGGCATGACCTGAAGACAAATGAAGATCATAATCCAGGCTGAAGGAAAGAGCAAGCTCAGAAAGGAAGATATAAAAGTTGTATTTCCTTTTTGACAGCTTCATCGACTGCCACCAACCGCTTGAGAGGTGGGAAATGGGCAGAGAGTTCCCGGCTGGAAACGTGGAGGTTTTTAACTACCAGAGGATAAAGGTTCGAAATGCTTCTCTGCCACAGGCAGCAGAAGAAAAACACCTGGGTTTAAAATAAGACTGAATTTATGTTTGTGCCACGGTTGCTGGCTTTCGCGGAGGGTAGGACTTGGTGACCCAGGAGCTCCATCCCAGCTGCGAACATCCCACTTCCCAGAAAAGGAGATCGATGTCCATCTCACGGCGGTCGCCTTTGAAAACTTACCAAAAAGCGGACACTAACCTGGATTAAGCTCACGCTTCCCTTGCCTAAAGTGGCTGTGTTTGCACCTACGCGTCCAAACCCAGGTTCAGGAGCTCTTCTAGACAGATCAGATAATTAAATTTAGACACAATTTAATTATCGTTTTAATTATGCTTTCAGCTGAGGTACTGAAAGCCTTTCACAGAAATGTTTCTCCCAAGCATTTTCGCTTGACAGAGAAATGTTTTCAGGAGCACCAAGAGCAGTATCCCCTTTCTCTCCTGGGTTTCCCCGTTATCCGGGCGGTGAGTAACGGATACAAGGGAGCACGAAAACTTAACTGCAAAGAGGGAGGTTTTAAAAAAATCCCTAAATAGTTCCCCTGCTGCAATGCAGACTTGTCACCGAACCTGACAGATGAGCATCACCTAAGATCAGAAAGGACCTCTACAAAACGTTCTCCCTAAATGACCGTATCCCAGAGTGATTTCTCATTCATTTTGATGCAATACGGGTGTAGCGTTCAGGTTTCTCACTCCAAGCAAGATTTCCCGTTACTGAACAAATTCAAAACACCTTCACGGCACGCAGTCGTTTTGCTTCCAATCCCTTTGTTCCAAAGGAGAAGGGTTATAATCCACCGTTCCAAAAGAAGCGTGTCTTTACTACCAGCCAATTTTAAGCAAGCAAAGGGTATACCAAAAAAAAAAACCCCACCATACATCCGAACAACAATATCTGAAACACTCAGCGCACCTGCATTAAAATGAAAGGCCACTGTAAACACATCATTTCAGAAATCCCTTCTGAAAAATGTAAACATTTACTTTGGTAAATAAAAAAAGTTAAGATGCATAAGGAGGTAAGTTGATATTTGTAACTTCCAGAACAAAAAAAGCCAAAAATTAATCAGATTCAATATATATTTCATCCAAAAAATATATTGTTAACTGCTATCCATCCTCTGAATGACTACATACATCCAGCAAGAAGAAATATTCAGACCATAGTTATTTGTTGTGGGATTTTTTTTACGTACTCAGCCATAAGGGTCAAGAGAATCCATGAAACAGTTAAAATTCAAAATCAAAAAGCACTAAAAAAAAAAAAAAAAAAAAAAAAAAACATTTGGCCTCCTAGTATTAATTTCCTTTTTCTTTACATTGCTCAACATCGCTCCTCAATTGGAGTTCTAATCAACGACCACTTCACGGTTAACATTTCATGAAATAACGTGGTTGATGCAATCAAGTCCAGCAAAACGTTTCCCTAAAGATGTTTCCATCATTCACATTCCTTTAAAAAAAAAAAAGGAGAAAAGAAAAGCTCTGGCTTCCTCCATCGCTATTTAACAGCAAGAATAAACACACCGCTGCATCTTAAAACATATTTTGATTAAAACATAAATAGAATCACTTGGGGTTTCTTTCTGGTAGTACAACATGCCTTTGTCCAGGAGAGGGGGGGGAAAAAAAAAAAGAAAAACCACCCTCAACCTGCTCGTTTTTCTACATTTGACAGGATTCAGCACTAAATGAATGCCTTTTGAATGAAATTCAGTCTATGGAAATACAAGCCATAACCTGAAAGCTTATCATCATGATGTGCAGGGGGAAAAAAAATAAGGGGGAAAAAAAAAAATCCCCCAAATCCAACATAGTACAAAACCTTTTTTTTTTTTGAGAATGAATATTTATTTCATTTCCATATTTTACGGCTCCTCTGGTTTTCTATGAAGGACTGAAGCCAAGCAGCTTTTTGGCGTTATTAACCTGCAATACAGCGATGGACTTCCTTGCCCTGAAAACCACAAAGCCCATAACAAAGTATTCAAGCCATTACCAAAAAAAGAAATCTTTAAAAAAAAACATCCCTTTGGTAAAAATGAGTAGAATGTACTATTTTAAATAGACAGAAAATACAACACCGCTTTACATCTCACAACCTTGCGCTCCCCGCTTTCAGGCTACAGATATTGCACCTTGACATTCCCACCCCCCCATCCCATCTCCTCGAAATCAGGCCATTTTTAAACACCCCCCCGGAAAGGGGAGTGGGACAAGGCGGGGGGGACGGTGGCAACTCGGCCCTTCCCATCCCATAAAGTTGCTGGCGGGCTCCTTAATATTCCCTATATCGCTCCGGCCCTCGTCATCGTCGTCCCCACGTGCCCCTCTCGATATCGGCAGTGGGGATGCCGTGAAGTGGGGGGGGGAGGCGGGAAGCATCCCCCCCATCTCTGGGGTTTCTACCCCCCAAAAACCTCCCCACACCGACATCGATGGACAAGCAGAAGAAAAGTCACCCGCCAGCCCCCGTGTCACTCCGTGTCCCTTCTTCCACCCTCAGAGAAGGTGAAAACTTGGCTTGGACCCGGCGGTGGTGGCTCCTTGATGGGGTCTCCCTTGAGGTGAACCCCCCCTGACCATCGCCGTGCCCCCCCACCACCACCTCGCGGGGGGGGGACACACATCGAGCCCACTCGTTCCCTGTGGGGCTGAAGGCGAAGTCCCCCAAAAAGGCTTGAGGGGACAACAAGCTCTGAGGCGGGGAGGAGGGGGGGGGGCTACAGACTCGGGGAGGAGGGGGGACAACCAGGCTCCTGGGGGGGACACAACAGGCTCTGAGGGAGACAACAGGTTCTAAGGCGGGGGGGGGACACTACAGGCTCCGGCAGTGGGGGACAACAAGTCCTGAGGGGGAGGGGGGGGGGGGACAACAAGCTCTGAGGGGGGACAACCAGGCTCGGCGGGGGGAGGACACGACAGGGTCTGAGGGAAGGGGGACACGATAGGCTCTAAAGGGGGGGGGACGACGGACAACCAGGCTCTGAAGGTGGGGACACAACAGGCTCTGAGGGGGGGACGGGGGGGACACACAACAGGCTCTAACGGGGGGGCGGGGGGGGACACAACAGGCTCGGGGGCGGGGGGGGGGACACGACAACGGGCTCTGAGGGGGAACGACAAGGTGTGAGGAGGGACAACCAGGCTCTGGAGTGGGGGGACACAACAGGCTTTTTTTGGGGGGGGGACACACGACACAACAGGCTCTGAGGGGAGGACACTCAGGGTCTGAAGAGAGGAACGACAAGCTCTGAGGGGGGGGGGGGGAGACACACAACAGGCTCTGAGAGGGGGGAAAACCAGGCACTGGGGGTGGGGGGGGGGGGGTAACTCTCCCTCCCCAGGGCGGTGGTCTCTCCCCCCTTCCCCCCCCGGCTCGGGCTCTCCTCCTCCCACGCCAGACCCTCACCCTCCCGGGGGGCCACGCAAAGCCCCGAGCTGAGAGGATGCTCCCCCCCCACCACCGGCCCTGTCCCCTCGGGGTGGGGGGGAGGCTCACCGCCACCGTCTCCCCCCGCCACTGTCACCCCCCCCACACCCCCTCCCCTCAGCTCCCTCAGGGGGTTCACTTCCCACCCACCCCCCCCCCCCCACGCCCGCCCCTCACCTGCGGCTGCTCGGGCGGCGGCGTCCCCTCAGCCGGTGCGGCGGCGGCGGCGGCGGCGGCAGCGCGCTCCCCCTGCTCGCGCTGCCTGCTCCGCGGCTCCTGCTCTGCCCGCAGCCGCCAGCCGGTGGGGGAGGGGGCGGCGGCGGGCGGGCGAGCGGGCGGGCGGGCGGGGGGGGTGGTGGCAGTGGAAGGAGGGAGTACCACCAGCGGGACCGTTACAGCCGCCTCCGGGACTACCGCTCCCGGTATACCCCGCGCGCAACCGCCGCGGCTGGACGCCGGCCGCCTCGCGCGGGGTACGCTGGGTAATGTAGTCCCGAGGGAGGGCGGAGAGGGATACGGGGGCCCCGGGCGCCGGCGCGGTGCAGGATGGGAGGTGTAGTGCCGGCGCGCTGCCTGCTGGGAGCTGTAGTGCGGCTAGGCGGGGCGCGCAAAGCACGACGGGAGCTGTAGTTCCGCGGGGCATAATGGGAGTTGTAGTCCGCAATGGCTGAGGGAAGGACGCGGGCCGCGGCGGGCATCCCCCCAAGGCCTTAAAAGCGGGGGCTCCGCCGGGCCCTCGGGGCTTGGCCCTAGTTCTGGGAGCCGTCCGGCGGCCGCGGGCCTACAGCAGCCTGTGGAGAGGAGGGGAGAATGGCGGGGCCCGGCCTTGTTCCCCCCCCGCTGTCTTCTCCTCATCTTCCTGCGGCGGCCTGGCCTTGCCCCATCCTTTCTCCTCACAGCCCGAACCGGCCCCTTCCCCACCAAAATCCTTTGCCCCGCGTCCGAGGCCCCCTCGATATCTGGGGAAGGTGGCTGCTGCCCCCCACAGCCCCGGGAGGGGGAACGGGCCCTTCTCTGGGACTGCAAACGAGCGCTTTTAATTTTTCATGCAGGAACCGGGGTGAAAAATGGGCATGAAACCTTTTAGGAGGGACCAGCAGCTCCTGCCGGCATACGGAGCAGCGAGGTGGGTGCAAAAAGGGTCACCGCAGCTCAGCGCCCTGGTTTTAGGGCGGGAAAGGAGCATTTGGGGAAAGTACTGGTGTCTGGGAAGTGGAGAATTGAATTCCTGGGGGTCTTCACCCTGAGACTGACGCCAACAGGGGTGTGTACCCACGGCTCCTTGTCAGTCCCTCACACCACACATTGCTGTTTCATAGAATCATAGAATGCTTTGGGTTGGAAGGGACCTTAAAGATCTCCTTGTTCTAACCCCCCTGCCCTGGGCAGGGACACCTCCCACCAGACCAGGTTGCTTAAAGCCCCCTCCAACCTGGCCTTGAACCCCTCCAGGGATGGGGCAGCCACAGCTTCTCTGGGCAACCTGGGCCAGGCTCTCACCACCCTCACAGCAAAGAAGTTCTTCCCCACATCTCATCTCAATCTCCCCTCTTTCAGGGTCAAACCCTTCCCCCTCCTCCTCTGGTTCCCCTCCCTCATCCAGAGTCCCTCCCCAGCTTTCCTGCAGCTCCCCCCTTTAGGGACTGGAAGGGGCTCCAAGGTCTCCCCGGAGCCTTCTCTTCTCCAGGCTGAACCCCCCCTTAACTCTCTCAGCCTGTCCTTACAGCAGAGGGGCTCCAGCCCTCCCAGCATCTCTGTTGCCCTCCTCTGGTCCCGCTCCAACAGGTCCATGTCTCTCCTGTGCTGAGGCCCCAGAGCTGGAGGCAGCACTGGGGTGGGGGGGTCTCCCCAGAGCGGAGCAGAGGGGCAGAATCCCCCCCCCTCGCCCTGCTGGCCACACTGCTGGGGATGCAGCCCAGGGTGTGGGGGGCTTTCTGGGCTGCCAGCGCACGTTGCCAGCTCATGTTGCTTTCTGTGAAGATTCTTGGTGGGAATTTTTTTGCCAAGCAATTGATGTCAAACACATCCCCTGGGGAATCAGTCAGGACCGGGCTGTCCCAGGGGCGGCAAGGGTTTTTACCTGTGCTGCTTGCTTTGGTTTCTCACTGCTTGGACAAGCTGGTTTTTTGGGTGAGGGTGTTGTGAAAACCACATCAAAGAAAACATTTTTCCGTGCACGTTTCTCCCGCAGGGTGGAGGATGCTGGTGGCACCAATGAGACACGCTCAGCCCCGGCGATGCCCCGTGTCGTACGGTAAAAGGAACCTCCAGTGGGATTCGGGGGCTCTTTAACAGCCCGTCGTGGGGTTTTATCCCCCCCTGCAAACCAGGTACCGGCCCATCCCAAGGGGAGATGTGTGTTAGGAAGAGAAAAAGCAAACTTTGGGGTGTCCTCACCCCAGGTTCAAGCATGAGGAGACAGGAGGAGATGGGGGAGACCCACCAGGGAGATGCTGGTTTCCTACATCATGTGAGATTCAAGGCCAGGTTGGAGGGGGCTTTGAGCAACCTGGTGCAGTGGGACGTGTCCCTGCCCAGGGCAGGGGGATTGGAATTCAATGATCTTCAAGGTCCCTTCCAACTCGAATCGTTCTATGATTCTATGTGGGAAGAGTTTAAAAAAAAAATAATCCTTTTTTTCATACTCAAATGCCAAGGCTTGGATGGGGATCATCTCCGCCGGGCACCGAGACACCTCTCTGTGACAGCTTCTCCCTGTAACAACCACCCCCCCGGGTGAGACAGGGACAGAGCTCTGCTGGAAGAAAACCAAACTGGAAGATTCAAAGTCCGTTTCTTTTACTAAGCAGCACCCAATTGCTACAGAAGAAGAGGGGAAATCCGTGATTTGGCTCCCCTGAGCGAGGGGTCGAGTCTTTTCCCATGTTGTATCCTCTCCCCCTTCCACCTGAGCAGCTTTTCCGGCTGGAAATAACCTCCTGGCTCCTCAGGTCACCTTTTCTACCGGGAGTGCCCCAAATTTATCCCATCACACACACACAAAAAAAAGACCCAGTTTGCAAAAATAAATAAACCGAGCCCCCCAAATGCCGCACAAGCATCATCTTCCTCCCCAGAGGAAAGCAGAGCAATTCAGGGATGGTTTAATGGTCCCACCTTTGGTTTGCAATCCCCGACGCCCGCCGTTTTGGCCCGTCCGGCACAAACACCCAGGCTGCGTTGCTGTTTGCTCCCTGGGGGTTGTAGTTCTTCTCTCTTTTGTTGTTGTTGTTGTTGTTGTTGTTGTTTCCTTCCTCTCCTTTTTGGAATAAAATCGTCGACTTACCCGCCAGCCCACCGGGGGCTGCAGCCGAGCAGAACCCATCAGCGCAGCGCTAGAGATTTTTCAAAGCCATGAAAATCTGCTGCCATTTTAAATCCAGCATCTATTTATTTCACTCGGTGGCGCGTCCTTTCACTGTCAAGGAGAGAAATTATTCCATTCCTGTGGCACCATAACACAGCGGAAAAGCTTTGAGAGCAATTTATACCCAACTGTGGCCTCCGTCTATCCACCCCATATGGGTGGATGGCCCAGAGAGAATTCCAAATTCCATCCCAAATCCCTTCCTAAGGGAACTTTTTTGATTAATTCGTCGCAGAGCAAAGTCTCGGGCCCCCTGATTTCCAAATGTGCGGCTCCGAAATATTTAGCGCGACCGGGCTGTTTTGCAGGCAGATAACCAGCGTGGAGGGATCAGAGAATCACAGAATGATCTGGGGTTGGAAGGGACCTCTGGAGATCATCCAGTCCAACCCCCTGCCAGAGCAGGTCCACCCAGAGCAGGTTGCACAGGAACGTGTCCAGGTGGGGTTTTGAATGTCTCCAGAGAAGGAGACTCCCCCACCTCTCTGGGCAGCCTCTTCCAGGGCTCTGCCACCCTCACAGGAAAAAAGTTCCTCCTCAGGTTTAGATGGAACTTCTTATGTCCAAGTTTGTGCCCATTTCCTCTTGTCCTGTCCCTGGGCACCACTGGAAAAAGCCTGGCCCCATCCTCCTGACACCCACCCTGCAAGTATTTACAGGTGTTGATCAGATCCCCCCTCAGCCTTCTCTTCTCCAGACTGAAAATACCCAAGTCCCTCAGCCTTTCCTCATCAGAGAGATGCTCCAGGCCCCTCATCATCTTTGTGGTCCTCTGCTGTACCCTCTCCAGCAGTTCCCTGTCCTTCTTGAACTGGGGAGCCCAGAACTGGACACAGGACACGTGAGCGCATCCGAGCCGATGGGGCGATTGCAATTTAACTCCTTTGTAATCAATCTCGGGGCTGCTGGATTAATTTAATTCCTTCTGCTGTTGGCCCCAGTAAAGCCAGGGCTGGAGGAAGGGGAAAGGGCTTTACGTTGGAAAACCCGCTGGAATAGATGAGGGTTGGGGTTGGTTTTTTTTGTATTAAGGGCTGCCAAATGCTTAATAAACATCTTTATTATCAGCCCAGCCTGGACTATAAATAACTTGACATGTATTTGGAGCTGCGTAACGCCATCCAGCCGCCGGGGATTGCGTTCCCAAAGTTGTCTCGGGCCCGAGCGTTTCCAGCGGGCAAGTGGAGCCGTAGGAAACGTGCCGTTTCCTTCCCCGGGTGGCAAAAAAATAAGGTTTTGGGAGAGACTCTGGGCTCCCACCGCAGGCTCCTCTCGATAGAAACCCCTCCCTGCCCATGCCCAAATCCTGCCTGCAGTGGGCAATGCCTGCCCGTTTGCCTGGGCGTTCCCTACCCATCTGTACAGAGAGATCTATATATTAAAAATATATATATATATTAAAAATATATATATATACCTTGCAGGCCCTTATTTTATGGAGGAAGGGGCATGGATGAGAGGGGTTGGGTGATTTTTGGCTCTTGAGCTCCCTGAATAATTCAGCCTCCCGTTTTCCCCGCCGTCCTCTGGATCCATGATTTCCAACTCTGCCCGGCAGAAGCCGGAGACCAAGGACTGCGTCTCCGCCAGCTGCATCCCGGGGTCCCTTCTGCTCCTAAACTCCATCTTTTTTTAATTCCCTATACCTTTGCAAAGCTTTGGATGTCTCAAACAGGGTGAGGGGCCCCGATAACACACAGCGACAACTCCAGATGCTTTTCCAACCCTGCAGCCTTTGAGCACCTGGGAGTCCTGGTGGACAACAGGATGACCACGAGCCAGCAATGTGCCCTTGTGGCCAAAAAGACCAATGGCATCCTGGGGGACATCAGGAAGAGTGTGGCCAGCAGGTAGAGGGAGGTCATCCTCCCCCTCTGCTCTGCCCTGGGGAGGCCACAGCTGGAGCACCGGGACCAGTTCTGGGCTCCCCAGTTCAAGAAGGACAGGGAACTGCTGGAGAGGGTACAGCAGAGGGCTACAAAGATGATGAGGGGCCTGGAGCATCTCTCTGATGAGGAAAGGCTGAGGGACTTGGGTCTTTTTAGTCTGGAGAAGAGAAGGCTGAGGGGGGGATCTGATCAACACCTATAAATACTTAAAGGGTGGGTGTCAGGAGGATGGGGCCAGGCTTTTTCCAGTGGTGCCCAGTGACAGGACAAGAGGAAATGGGCACAAACTTGGACACAAGAAGTTCCACCTAAACATGAGGAGGAACTTCTTCCCTGTGAGGGTGGCAGAGCCCTGGAAGAGGCTGCCCAGAGAGGTGGGGGAGTCTCCTTCTCTGGAGACATTCAAACCCCACCTGGACACGTTCCTGTGCAACCTGCTCTGGGTGGACCTGCTCTGGCAGGGGGTTGGACTGGATGATCTCCAGAGGTCCCTTCCAGCCCCATAGCATTCTGTGATTCTGTGAGCACACGCGACTTGAGCCCGTCTGTCTCCAGAGACCCCCCTAGTTTTGCCCTTAACTCCCGCAGGAGCCGGCTCAGACCTCGATTTGAAGTCACCCCCCTCTCAGAAGCTCAATTCAGAGGAACGCTCAGGTGGCTTCAAATGAGGGTTGCTCCTGATTTATGCTCCTGGCATTGATGTGCCCCTGATGCTTGCTCTGCCGTGGCATTAAACACCTCCTCAGGCCCATTCCCAGCACCGAGGAGGGTTCTACATCCCCCAGGCATCCCGTCTCCCTGTGCCCATCTCCAGACCCATCTCTGTGGGGCAGGAGACCCCCGGGGCATCCCCCGGCTGTTTTGGGGCTCCCGTTTGGGCAGAGCCCTCCCAAGGGCACCCAAACTGCTGCCACCAGCGTGTGGGTTATTTACGGCCCCTGTAGTCCCACCGGACCCCCCCTCGATTTCCCAGCTTCTCCCGGCTGCTCCGTCTCCGGAGGAAAAGGGGGACTCTGGGGAGAAAGCGGGGGTGGCCAGATCTCCTCGGTGGGTCACGGCTGGATCAACCACGGGCATCACCGCTGGCACCAGCCCAGCAGCATCCCGGCCGCGCCAGCACCGGGCATCTCCTTTTTGGGGAAGAAAGGGCTAAAAAAGCGGCATTTTCCCCTTTGGCCGGTACGGTGGGATGTTTCTACCCATCCGATCCCGCCGCCCCGGCCCTGCCCGCTCCTGCCCGCCCCTGCCGGTACCGGACTACAGCTCCCGGCGCTCCGTGCGGGCGGGCAGGGCCGGGCAGCGGGAGCGGAGCGCAGCGCTACCCGCAGCGGGGATCCGCCGCGCCGCCTCCGCCCGGTGAGGGATGCGCGGGGGGTTCCGGGGGTTGGGGGCGCCGGGATGGTGGGGAGAGAACGGGAGGAGGGACCGGAGTGGGGGGGGGGGGGGGGAAGACTACCGGGGGTTGGGGTACCGGGATGTGGGTACCAGGGATGGGGGTACCAGAGGGATAGGTGGTACCGGGGATGGAGGTACCGGGATGTGGGTACCAGAGGATGGAGGTACCAGGTATGGAGGTACTGGAACACCCCCTCTGGGGGTACCAGAGGGATGGGAGAAACGGGACGGTGGTACCAGGAATGTGGGTACCAGCGGGATGGGAGTACCGGGATGAGGGTAGCAGAGGGATGGGAGTACCAGGAATGTGGGTACCAGCGGGATGGGAGTACTGGGATGGGGGTAGCAGAGGGATGGGAGTACCGGGATGGGGGTACCAGAGGGAAGGGAGTACCGGGATGGGGGTAGCAGAGGGATGGGAGTACCAGGAATGTGGGTACCAGCGGGATGGGAGTACCGGGATGGGGGTAGCAGAGGGATGGGAGTACCGGGATGGGGGTACCAGAGGGAAGGGAGTACTGGGATGGGGTAGCAGAGGGATGGGAGTACTGGGATGGGGGTAGCAGAGGGATGGGAGTACCAGGAATGTGGGTACCAGCGGGATGGGAGTACCGGGATGGGGGTAGCAGAGGGATGGGAGTACCGGGATGGGGGTACCAGAGGGAAGGGAGTACTGGGATGGGGTAGCAGAGGGATGGGAGTACTGGGATGGGGGTACCAGAGGGATGGGAGTACCGGGATGGGGGTACCAGACAGATGGGAATACTGGGATGGGGTACCAGAGGGATGGGAGTACCGGGATGGGGGTACCAGACAGATGGGAATACTGGGATGGGGTACCAGAGGGATGGGAGTACTGGGATGTGGGTACCAGGTGATGTGGGTACCGAGGGATGTGGGTACCAGAGAGATGCAGAAAGGGGATGCCCCAAAATGTAGGTACAGGGGGGAAAAAAAAGATGTCAAAGGATAAGGGCATGAGCTGCGGGTACCGGGGGCCACAAATAGAGGGGCATGAGGCTGCCACGAGGGTGTGAGTACTGAGGGATGGGGGTACCAGGGGATGGGGGTACCTGGGGGGGTGTGAATACAGGAGGGTGAGGGTGCCAGGGGATGTAGTTACCCAGGGGCTGCTGGGGGATGTGGGAGCCAGGGGGGGCTGTGGCTACAACAGGGACACAGGTGCCGGGGGGACTGTGGGGACCAAGGGGACACAGGTGCCGGGGGGACTGTGGGGACCAAGGGGACATGGGTGCCAGGGGGGGCTGTGGGTACCAGGGGGACATGGGTGCCAGGCAGGGCTGTGGGTACCAGGGGGACATGGGTGCCAGGGGGGGATGTGAGTACCAGGGGGACACGGGTGCCAGGGGGGGATGTGGGCACAACGGGGACGTGGGAGCCAGGGAGGGCTGTGGGTACCAGGGGGACATGGGTGCCAGGGGGGGCTGTGGGTACCAGAGGGACATGGGTGGCAGGGCATGTGGGTGCCAGAGGGGGACACAAGCAGTGGGGGATGAGGGTACCAGGGCTGCGGTCTCCAGGGGGATGTGGGTACCCGGGATTCAGGCACTGGGTAACGCAGTTACCGAGGCACGGGAGTTACCGGGTGTGTGTGGGGGGTGTCTGTGCCACAGCGTGTCCCCAGACCAGGAGGGGACCCAGCCGGGCCGGTCCTGGAGGCCGTCCTGGGGTGCTGAGCCCCCACCATCAGGGCACTGGGGTCCCTGGTTGATGGGTGGAGGGGGGGGGGCCGTGGCCAGGTAACCGCTCCTGCCTGGCACCGGGGTGTTGGCGCCGCTCGGGGACCCGGGGAGCGATGACTTCATGGCTTTATTAAGGACTAATTTCCATCCAGGCAGGGAAAACAAACAAAGGTGGCTGGGGGTTGCCGTGGAAAGTTACCGGGGCCGTTGGGGAGTTGCCGCCTGTTTTCATCCACGGCCCGGATTTCTCCATTTACCTCCACGGGATGATAATCCCTAAATCCCAACGAGATTAAAAGGCGGAAAGAAAGGTGGCCGGAGTCCCTCCGCCCTCCCTGCCTTCGCCACGTTTCCCCCCCGATGACGATAACCCACGTCTGTCTAACCGGGATTAACCCGGGCGCTCGGCTCATCCCCACGCTCCCCCCCCCCCCCCCCCAAAAATAAGGTGGGGGTAAACGAGGGTGAATCCCTGTCCCACTCCGCTCCTGGAGCCGCGGGGAGGTGAGAACTGGGGAAAAACCGGAGGCGAGGCGGGAGCTGCTGGTTTAAACCCCCTTCTTTTTTTCCCCTGTGCCAGCAGGTCCAGAAAACCCTCCCGCAGCCATGGCGCTGGTGAAGAGCGGTTGGCTTTGGCGACAGAGTAAGTGCCACCCTTCACCTTTCCAGGTTGGGGGACACCACCCCCTACCACCCCCCCAAAAAAAAATAACCTCACCCCAGAGAGGTTTTATTTTGGCTACGGGATGTTGGGATAAGGTGTTAGAGGGGGGCGGCGGGGGGAGACCGTCCCGGAGCCGGGCGGTTAATCCATGGCAGCGAGGAAATGGCTGCGGCTCAGCCGCTCGCGGATTTACGTAAGAGGAGAGAGGGACCTTCTGCCACCACAAAACAGACGCGCGGCTCCATGTCCGGGGCTGGACCCGCTCCCGTGGGCACGGCGGGGTGGCACCGAGGTGCCCTGATGGCTTTTTTGGCAGCTTTTTTTTTTTTTGGAAATTAAAGCCACCTGGCCACGCTGCCCCGGATGCTCCTGCCAGGAAGGAGCATCCTGCGGGATGCAGCGAGTGCTGGGATCCGGCTGGAAATTTGGGGGCTGAGAATTCAGGGGACGGCGCCGGGTCTGGAGGGCGCCGCTGGCCGTATCCCCCTGGGCTCGCTGCCACCCTTCACCATCCTCCCCATCCCGCCAGGCTCCATCCTGCGCCGCTGGAAGAGAAACTGGTTCGTCCTCTACCTGGACGGCAGCTTGGTTTACTATCACGACGAGACGCAGCGCGACATGGACGGCCGGATCCACATCAAATACAGCTGCCGGGATGTCAGGACCGGCCGCGAGTGCAGAGGTGAGCAAAGCCTCGTGTCCCCAAGCCCTATGTCCCCAACCCCATCCCACGTAGGACTCTCCACGCAGCTTTCACCCTTTTAAACGATGCTCTGCTCGCGCACAACTTGGTTCTCTGAGATACCCCCAAAAATAATCCAGGCTGCCTAATTCCCCCCCCCTTTTCTCGTTCCCAGCCAGCGCCGGGCCGTCCCCCAGGAGACGCGCGTTGCGTCTTCCCTTGCTTTTCCCCCCGGGGAAAGGAAGGGAAAAGCCTCCCTCTTGGTTTGTGCTCCTTCAAAAACACAATCCCACTCATCCCTGACTCATCCCTCCTCGTCTCGCACAAACAAGGAGAACAAAGCAGCAGCTCGCCTCGGCCCACGGCCGCCGCACAAAGCGCCTTTCTTGGATGGCGAGCGGCGGCGGCGCCGGGATGCCAGGGTGGGAGCGTGAACTCAAAAGCTTTATCCTCACCGGAGGCTTCCGATGAGCTTTGAGAACAGGGAAAAATGCAAAATCCTCACGGATTTAAGGTTTTGTTCTCGCTCGAGCTCGTGATCCAGCTCCGGCTCATCCAACCCCAGAATCTGGCATTTCTACAAAATTTGGGTGCTCGCTGGAATCTGGCGAATTCCAAGCAAACCCAGCTCGACCTTTCGGATTTTTTGGCAGTTTTCTCCCTTTCCAACTTTCTTTCTGCCGCGGGGGTGGAAGTTTCTGCTCGTCAGCTCTTGGCTCGGGTCGGCTTTTAACCTTTGAGAGCCTGATGGTAAGCGGAGCCGGAATTAAACCCGAATTAGGAGCGCGGTGTCCCAGCAGGTTTTTAACGGTTGCATCCGGGGAGGCTGCTCGTGCCAGGGGTAATTTGGAGCCTGATCCTCTCCCAGGAGGGTCCGTGGGTGGATGAGGGGGGGTCTTTAGGAGGAGTCGGAGGCCGGATCCTTCCCCTTCCGTTCGCAGACGTGCAGCCTCCCGAGGGGAAGAGCCGGGACTGCCTGCTGACCGTCGTGCTGCGGGACGGCTCCAAGACCACGCTGTGCGCCGAGAGCGAGGACGACGCCGTGTAAGACCAAATCCCACCACGGCGGCACCGAAATGCCCCTCGGCGGCTTTTTCATCCCAATTATCTGAGCCTGGAGGGGGACTGGGCTGGGAAAGAGCCCTGTCCTGCTCCCACCACGTCCCACCCGCGGCTAAAACTCCACAGGGCCCCTTGTTTTCTATAAAAAATACAAAGTGGGAAACCTCCAGCTGCGCTTAGATGGAGGGAGATGTTCAGCCGTGGCCAAGCTGAGCTCGAGCAATTGAGCTTGACCCCAGTGGACTGGAAATTCATCCGTTACCTGGTTTTTTCCCCCCAGTTTAGATGTCATTGTCCTTCTTTTAGCCGGGGTCGTTCCCAGGGACAGCGTTCAGGCCCATGCCCATTCCCATGCCGTCGAGAACCTCCCAGCACCTTCCCATCCCCACCTATTAGCCTGCATCCAGGTCACTGGGTGGGGGGGAAAAGGGGACATGTGTGGCTGGGTGCTTCCACGGGGACAATTCCCACCCCCCCAGCACACCCCCAAACCGTGTCCCTCTGTTTTGTTTGCAGCGCTTGGAAGATGGCCGTGCTGGAGGCTAAATCCACCCCGGTGAGGCTTCATCCCCCAAAACACGTCGAGGCAGGAGCGGGTGGAGGTTACACCAACCTGAGTGTCCCCCCCCGGGGTTGGTGCTGAGCTTGGGGTGGCCCCCCCTGACACCCATCGGGGAACCCCAGGGCACAGGGAGTAAAGTTCCCGGGAGGCAGAGGGGGTAGAAGGTGGAGAAGTGGAGTCTGCTGGTGATGCCACCAATGGAAGATGATAGAGCTCCGGGGTGACCCTCAGTGGTCTGAGATGATGGGGGCAGAGTTAAGGTGACAGGGGCAGAAGTTAAGGTTGGGGAGAACATAGAATCATGGAATGGTCTGGGTTGGAAGGGACCTTTCAGACCATCGAGTCCAAACATCAACCCAACACTCACAAACCCACCACTGACCCATGTCCCTCAGCACCACGTCTGCCCGGCTTTGAAATATCTCCAGGGATGGCGACTCCACCACTGCCCTGGGCAGCCTCTGCCAAGGCTTGACAGCCCTTTCCAGGAAGAAATTGTTCCCAATCTCCATCCTAAACCTCCCCTGGGGCAACTGGAGGCCGTTTCCTCTTGTCCTACCACTTAGGGCAGTGGGGCAGAGTTCAGGTGCCAGGGGACACAGGGTGGTGGGGGACATAGTTAAGGTGACAGGGGCAGAGTTAAGGTGGTGGGGGCCACAGTTACGGTGACGGGGACAGAATTTAAGGTGATGGGGACATGGTAAAGGTGACAGGGGACGCAGCTAAGGTGACCTGAGCACATGTAGGCGATTCAGGAGCTTGAGCCAAGGCTGTCCCTGGCATTGGGGACACTCTGCCCCCCCCGCCCTCAGCAGCCTGGGGGAACCCAAGTGCTCCTGTCCCCATCACTCGGGCCGGGGGGGGAAACTGAGGCACAGCACTGGCGTGACCACGCTGGGGGGGGGGTGTCCACCCTGCCCCGTGCGGCCCCCGTGGTCCGAGCACCAGCCTCACGCCGCGCTCCCACCGCTCCCAGGTGCACGTCTACGACCCCTACGACGACGACTACTACCAGACGGTGCCCCTGGACTCCCACCAGACCGCCTACATCAGCTCCGGCCACTACGGCCACCAGTACGGAGGTGGGTGACCCCATCCGGTGGCACAGAAGCGGGTGGCCCCATCCTGATACACCCCATCCCTCCCCAGTGTTCGTTTGCTTGCGGGGGGGGGGGTGGGGGGGAGTGTGCGCATCAGGGGGTAGGGGAGGGATGCTGGAAGGAGCCATGGTGACACAGGGGACACCCAAAAATGGGGGTCCCCCTCCATCCCCAGCTGCTGGCACCGCTCGGGGGAAATGATACCCCTCTGTCAGCATCAGGGAGGTGCCATCAGGATGGTGTCCCCCCCGCTGCCCCCCCACCCCCAATATCACCACACCCCTCCCTGTTTTGCCTTGCAGCTCCCGGGGTGACCCACGTCATCGTGCGCGAGGATCCCTACCGGGTCTCCGGGGACCAGATGGCCTTGGGGCTGCTGGCGGGGGCCGCCACCGGCGCCGCCCTGGGCTCCTTCATGTGGATGCCGTGCTGGTTTTAGCAGCCCCCAGCTCTCCTCTCACCCCCCCAAACCGGGCCACCAGCTCCCCTGACACGGCTCCTTTTGCCCCCCCCCTACCCCCCAGCCCAGTTTAACTCCCCCCTGGCTTGGTACCCGCCATGAGCCACCCTCGGCCCCCTGACACCAGCCTGCCCGGCACCCTACACCCTGGGGACAGAGATCCAGCCCCAAACCCATCCCATATCCTCCTCCCAGCCCCGGCTTGTGCATTAAATAACCCCCACGTGCTTCAGAGACCCCCAAAAACCTACCCCAAAGGGCCCGGGGAGCTGCCGGGGCCACCAGCGGAGGGGGAGGGCGCAGCGTCCCCAGCCCCCAAACCTGCCTCAATTCCCCCCCCCAAATCTCTGCAGGGAACTGGCTGCGGGAAGAGTTGGGTTTTTTGGACCGAGGGGGAGAGCGGGTGCTGCTCCCAACACCTATTTTGGGGGAGATGGCTGGGGTTTTTTTGAAGCCCGGAGCAGAACTGCTTTGAGGGGCTTTTTTTTTGGGGGGGGGGGCGGGGAGAGCCCCAGCACCAGAGGGAACCCTGGGAATGCTCAAGAGCCAGGTTAAAGATTAAGGAGGATAAAACTCCTTTGCAGGATTTCCACCCCCTTCCAGCCTCGTACCGGGTCCCCTGGGCATGGCCAAGCTGGAGAAATGGTGCGAAACCCCCCAGGAATTGGGGCTAAACCCCTGGGAACTGGGAGTAAACCCTTGGGAATTGGGGCTAAACCCTTGGGAATTGGGGCTAAACTCTTGGGAATTGAGGCTAAGCCCCCCCGGGGAATTGGACTGGGAATATCACAGCTTCCCCCAGTCGCTGTGGGAGGGACACGCAGCATCTTCGAGTTTCACTCTGATTTTTAGGAGGGGGGGGGGGGGGGAAATCACTTGGGGACAAGGACAGCTCTCCCTGGGGACCAGAGACCCTTTCTGGCAGCCGAGCCGGGGTCTTTGAAGCAGGGATTTGGGATTGAGGGAGGGACTCGGTCCCTCTGGGTGGCCCTGAGGCCAGGGGACAAGTGGCAGCTGATGTTTTTGTGCCACGTTGGGCAGCGCCAGGCAGAGGCGGAGAGAAAGGGGAGAGACGCGGCTCCCGAGCCATTTCAGCCCGGGGACACCGTCGATAGTAAACAAATTGAAGAATTAAACAAAAAAACCCCCAGATAAATACCAAAAATAAGAAAACCACCCCAGTGACACCAGCGCCCCGACCCCCTCTTGCCATTAAAGCCCAGGATCGGGTTGTCCCTGCACCTGACAGGGAATCGGGATGTCCCAAAACACCATCCTCATCCTCCCCGGGCCTCCCTCGCCTCCTGCTGCTGCTGCTGCTGCTGCTGCTGCAAACCCGCTCCCGTCAACTGCATCCGTTTTTTGGAGAGGAAAAAAAAAAAGGAAAAAAAAAAAAAAAGGAGGAAAAAGAAAAGCTATCCGCAGTCTAATAAAGGCAGCGAAAAATGAGAGCCAGCCTACGGGTGGAGTGAGGATGAGGAGGGGGCCGCTCATCCTCGCCCATCTCCAGGGGGTGGGAAGGTTTGGGTCCCCCCTCGGGAGCTGCGCACGGGTGTCACCAGCTCCCCCCCCCCCCCATCGCCTCCTGCGCCCCCTTTTCCTCCCTCCCTTTTCAAGGGAGCTGCGAGGGCAGCTCCAGGGGTGGGACGGAGCTACCGGAAAGCTCCAAAACACCCTTAAAAAAACAACAACAACAACAAAAAAAAACCCCAAAACCCCACTTTTTGCAAAAAAAAAAAAAAAAAAGGGACCTGAGCAGAGGTCGCAGCACCCAGACGCCGTCCCCGGCACCGCAGGGTCTCGGGGTCCCGCTCGCACCCTCTGAACAGCGGCACGACGGCCCCAAAGAGACGCGGAAGGGAAGAAGCCGCCCGAGAAATCCCGCCTGGAAAAATCCAACTCCGACCTTCGCACCCCAAACTCGGAACCTGCGGGATGAGCCGGCTCGGTTCCGTTTGGGAAGGGAGCGGTGCGACGAAGGCCCCCTTTTAAGCCTTGAGGTGGCTTAAAAGCATCGCTGCGTCTATTTAGCTGTTTAATTTGCCCGGCAGAGGGAAGCTGAGCTTCGCCTGCCCCCTGCTTCCGGAAAAGAAATCGCATTTTCCGAGCCGAGGGTGGAGGGTCTTCCCCCCCCCCCCCGCAAAAACCCCCAGCCCCTCCGTGGCTGCAGGGATCCCCAACACGCGAACCCCAGCTTTGAGGGGGGTGAAAGGAGAAGGACCCGACCCCGGACGTCCCTCTGCGCCCCCGTCCCCTCTGCCATCTCCTGCTCCTCAGCCCAGCTCCCGCCGCCTCCACGCTCACCTCTACGCCCCTTCCGACGCCGATTCCCGGAGCCCCGCGGGTTATTCCCGCTGCAACGGGGTGGGGGACGGGGACAGAGAAGCGACACCGAACCCGCCATGGCTTTTTGGATGCCCGTCAGATGGGAAACGGAGACCAAACAGCTCCACGCTCGGCCCCGTCTAACGCATGGGGCTGCTGTCCCGCCTTCCGACCTATTTTCCATCGTCACCTCCACCTAAATCTGTCCCCGCAGGCCCAGAAGAGCCTGTCCCCCAAAGGTAGGGTGTCCCCCAAAGGCAGGGTGTCCCCCAAAGGCCAGCCCTTTCCTCCACGTGGCTGGGAACAAGCCGGGGAGCGGGACCTGCTGCAGGGCAGAGGGACGGGGTGTCCCCCCAGCCAGCGCGGCCAAACCAGGGAGGGCACCAACCTGTCCCCACCACCACGTCCCAGGGTACAAACGCCGAGCCCCAGCTGCCTCCACTGCCAATTAGCGCCAACGGAGAATCCCTGGTGCCCTCTCATCTGCCGGGAAGCAGGGCAGCGCGTGTGGCTGCTAACGAAGCGCTGCTAACGAAGCAGCCTGGGATGGGGAGCTCCCGGGGTCGAGCCCAGCTCCGGTGGGAATAAAGCACCCGAGTGAAAGCAGCGAAATCATAGAATCACAGAATGGTTTGGGTGGGAAGAGACCTTAAAGACCATCCAGTGCCACCCCCCTGCCCTGGGCAGGGACACCTCCCATCAGAGCAGGTTGCTCAAAGCCCCCTCCAACCTGGCCTTGAACCCCTCCAGGGATGGGGCAGCCACAGCTTCTCGGGGCAACCTGGGCCAGGCTCTCACCACCCTCACAGCAAAGAAGTTCTTCCCCACATCTCATCTCCATCTCCCCTCTTTCAGTGTCAAACCCTTCCCCCTCCTCCTATGGCTCCCCTCCCTCATCAAGAGTCCCTCCCCAGCTTCCCTGGAGCCCCTTTAGGGACTGGAAGGGGCTCGAAGGTCTCCCCGGAGCCTTCTCTTCTCCAGGCTGAATCCCCCCAACTCTCTCAGCCTGTCCTCACAGCAGAGGGGCTCCAGCCCTCCCAGCATCTCCGTGGCCTCCTCTGGCCCCGCTCCAACAGCTCCATGTCTCTCCTGTGCTGGAAGGAAGGACCTGCAGATGCAAGATGGTTTGGGCTGGGCAGGGAAGAGGCAGTCGTAGGGGCGCGCTAAGGAGTGGGACATCCCCAACCCCTCTTTTCTTGGGGACTTGAGCAATGCCAGGAGCTGGCAGGTCTGGGAAAAGCTGGAGGTTTTCCTGGGCAAGCCCATCTCCAGGAGCTGCTGGCAGGTATTTACCACTCAAGGCGCATAATCTGAGGGTGAGACACACCTGGAGATGGAAACATCTGGAAACGCTTCGCCCGGAGCAGCACAACCTGGAAACGGGAGCTGCTTTCCAGCTGCTGACCTGCAAAAGCTCCTGTTTCCCAGCTCAGACCCCCATGGTCCCCATCCCTGAGGTACCTGAACATCCCGGGGCCGATCCTGCTTCTCTCCTACCGAGCGGGGCCAGGCCGGTCTCCCGTAGACCCAGGGACACCGAGGGATCCAGGAGAGGCCACCAAGAAGGGCAGCGACGGACCAGCAGCGATTCCTGGGGTCTTCACGCCGTCGGTGGGAGCAGCTGATGGCAGCCAGACCCCTCGCTAGGAAGCTAAATGTAGGAGCAATTCAAGAAGTGAAAAAATAAATTTGGAAGCACAAGAAATTGGGAAGAACAGAAACCGTCGTCCGCAGAACCACGTGGCTTGGTTTCCGCTCCGCTCGGGTCTTCACCCGCAGCAGAGGGGCTTCCTGGGGGGCTTTCGGTGCCGACCGGGACCGCCGCTGCGCGGGATCAGGGGGACAAAAAGTGCCGAGAAACAGAAATTAGGCTCGATCCGCTCCATTCACCCTGGAATACAGGCTCGCACGACCCCTCTCTCCCAGCAGCCAGAGCTGCCGAAGCCCCAAACACCGGCCAAAACCCAGAACGACTCGAAGAACCCTCCAAAAATGAGGATTAACGCGGTGGGATCTGCCATACGGACCCGGCACCGGCGGTTAACGTCCAATCGTGCCCACGAACAGCCGGTACAAGATTAGTCCCCGAATGTCCCGGCAAAGGAATCACCCGGAGGCGGCTTGACCCTCGCTGCGATCCAAACCCATTTATCTGGACATAACGGAGCTGCATCGCGAGCCGTTCCGCCCCTCGGCAAATGTCAGGGTCGAACCTTGAATTTCCACCCATCCCGCTCTTCCCGAGCTGGGATGGACACGGGAAAGGTCAGTGCCGAGTCCACCCCCAGCCCCGGGGAGCATCCACAGACACCGTTTCCTCCCTCAACACCCCGCATCCGAGGTCAGGGACGGACCGATTGGCTGTGGAGGGGGGATACAGAGCCATTTCAGTGCTTTAATTAGCGGGAACTTTAATCAAGCCCTTTAATACAATCCTCGTTCCGGATGCGCTCTCCAGGTGGCCGACAGCAAACGCTCAAAACGGCTTTAATTTATCCCCAAAACCTCAAAAACAGGTGGAAAGCCTGGAAGATTCGACCGGGAAAACGGCGGTCGCCGAGAACCTCCTCCCTCCCAACCCAGCAGGGCGAGAGAGCCACTGGGCAGCAGGAGCATCACCACCCCCCCGGAGCTGAGCTGCCTTCAGCCCTGCCCTGCTCCTCCTCATCCTCCAGGGAACTCGGTTTCATGGCAATTCGGCCGGCGGTTTTAATTCCCGACGCGCCCGAGCCGGGCGGCGACGGCATCAGCCGCTCCGAGAGGATGCCAAGTATTTCATAAAAAGCCACGTTGGACTTCGGCGCGGGCTCAGACCAGGGTGGGGAAGGGAAAGGTGGTTAAAAAAGGCAAGGGGGGGGTTGGGGGGGAGGGGGGGGGGGGGGCAAGGGAGGGGGGTAAAAATGGGTTCTTTTGCAAATGGATGGAAAAAACATCAAGCTCGGAAACCTCCGCGTCCGGGCGTTTGGAACCGCTTCCCTGACTGCGGGGAGAGTCTCAGCCGCCGCCGCAGCCACGGCGCAGGTAACGCGGCGAGAAGCAGCCCTGCCCACCCCCCCCACCCCCCCCCAATCCCCTCCCAATCCCCCCCCCAATTCCGCCCCCCCTCCGCCATTTATCTTCTTTTCGGGGCCGGTACATGCCCGGCATGGAAAAAGGCGCCTCTGCATCGGGTAAGAGCCCTCTCCCGGTTTGCTTCGCTGAGGGTTTGAGCGCTGGGAGCCAAAAGCGACGCCGCGCAGGCAGAGGACGGAGCGGAGCCGCGGCAGGAGCTCCGCAGACGCTGCCGGGAGGACGCTGCGGTTTCCTCCGGCCCGGCAAAAAATCAGGGCTGGTCCCCCACCAGCGGAGAAGACAAAGGAACCGTCAGCGAACGTCGGCGGGAGGCAGCCTGGAACCCGAGCCAGACGCTCCCCGGCTGAGTTCACAGCTAATAAAAACCAGCGGGGTTGGGAGCAGAGAGCTTGACCCGCTGGGAAATCCATGGAAAACCAAGCCCAGCAAAGCTGGGAATGGGATCAGAGCTGATGGGCACCCCCCCAGGGCCGTGCCTTGCCCAGAGACAGCCCCTTCTCACCAGTTTAACCCATCCCGGTGGGAAACTGGGATACGGGCGTTTGAGGCAAAAGCCCCTTCTTGCCAGTTTAACCCATCCGGGTGGGAAACTGGGATACCGGCGTTTGAGGCGACAGCCCCTTCTCACCAGTTTAACCCATCCCGGTGGGAAACTGGGATACCGGCGTTTGAGGCGACAGCCCCTTCTTGCCAGTTTAACCCATCCCGGTGGGAAACCGGGATACCGGCGTTTGAGGAGAAAGCCTCTTCTTGCCAGTTTAACCCATCCCGGTGGGAAACTGGGATACCGGCGTTTGAGGCAAAAGCCCCTCTCGCCAGTTTAACCCATCCCGGTGGGAAACTGGGATACCGGCGTTTGAGGCGACGGCCTCTTCTCACCAGTTTAACCCATCCAGGTGGGAAACTGGGATACCGGCGTTTGAGGCGACGGCCTCTTCTCACCAGTTTAACCCACCCAGGTGGGAAACTGGGATACCGGCGTTTGAGGAGAAAGCCCCTTCTCGCCAGTTTAACCCATCTGGGTGGGAAACTGGGATACCAGCGTTTCAGGCGACAGCCCCTTCTCGCCAGTTTAACCCACCCAGGTGGGAAACTGGGATACCAGTGTTTGAGGAGAAAGCCCCTTCTCACCAGTTTAACCCATCCGGGTGGGAAACTGGGATACCGGCGTTTGAGGCGACAGCCCCAGGGCTATGTACAACAGCAGTGCGAAGGTAATTCCGCAGCAACGGGGAGCGGCACGGAGAAATTGGGATCGAGACGCTTCAGGAGACACCACCCGCTTGTATTTTAGTTCAGCTCCTTCCAACGATTGATTCTAGACCCGCTTTTGAGAGGTGAACGCGTCGTTTCCAGGTGCTTCCTCCCATTCCCTAAAGCCCTCGGGGTGTTGCTCCCACCCAGGGCAGGACCCGGGGGCGCCAGGTACGAGGAACAGAAACTCCCCCCCCCCCCCCCCCCCAGCCCCAGATCTATTTCCCAGATCCCTAATTCCAGCACATCTCCCCAGTTCCAAATTTCTCGCCTGTCAAATTTCACGCCCGATTTATTGACGGTCCTTGTAAGATAGAAAAGCTCGAACAAGCCGACAGAGGTCAGGCTCCTGGTGTCACCGGATCGAAACCGGTTCGTTTCCCCTAGACTACCAGACAAGGGTAACTCCCTCAACGAGCTCCTCCGTTACCGGTACTCACCCACCCGTCCCCCAGTAAGAAGGAGGCTTAAGGAAGCTCCTGGCACCTGGGGAAGCCGCACAACGCGCCCAAGTCACCTTTGCAAAAGAGAAGGGAGGAAACATCTGGATTTCAAGAGAAAGGACCAGAACGGGACAGTCGCAGAAGGCAGAGGATGTGCTCCCCCCGTCCCCCGTATCACCCGTCCGTCGCCGGGAACAGTCGCGGAGACACTGCACAGAACCGGAGGAAGAGCGAACACACACCTCCACCATCTTCCCTCCTAAAAAAAAAAAACCTTCCGAAGGGCTCCTGCAGCTACTCCAAAGCCAAAAAGCAGCAGCAAGAAGCAGCCTGACGCCCCGCGCCCCCGCGTTCTGATGGAGCCAGGTAGAGAAGAGACCCAGAGCTTTCCAATGAGACAGGTATTTATTTAGTTCAAGCGCTAAGGATTCGTTTTTCTTTGTCGTCATCATCGTTTCATATTATCAAACAGAGCTGAGGTACCAGTGACATTCCAACATGAAGAAAAGGAACCTTTTTTTTTTGTTTGTTTGTTTTTTGTTTTTTTTTTTTTTCCCCTTATACAATTTCTTCAACTACTTGTATCAAGACAAAAAGGGAGTAATGGAATAGCCGCGTAATGTACTGTACAACGATCAAGCCAGAGCGGGGAGGAGAAAAGAAACAGAGCAGAAACCTTCACTGTTTTACAAAATCAGCGTTAAAAAAAAAAAAAAACCAAAAAAATTTCTGTTCCCGTGGTTCTACCGGCCATGGCGATGGAGCAAAGAAAAAAAATCAAAATCAAAACCAAAACCGAAAACCCGAGAAATGACGCCAGGAATTACGGTGCAAACGGAATTTAAGACGGCTCCTGTGCTGGCTTTGGAAGTGGTTTGTTGTTTTTTTCTCTGGAAAACTGGGATTAAGAAAGGATCGAGTCACGTTAAGCACTGACTATCAGCAAGGACACACGTTAAAACATACCTGGCTGTCCCGGGCGGACGTCAGGAGCCTTCCTGGGGGCTAAAAGCCAAACAACTGAGGACTGGTCCCTTTTTCCTGCAGCCCCCCCCCGAGCTGGTGGGTACGCTCCTTTTTAGACCTTTTTTTTTTGGTTCGTTTTGTTTTAAAAGAGTAAATTAGAAGGGACCCGTCGCACAAACCTGCTCCCGGCGGCGCAGCCGCTCTCCCCAAGCAGCTTCCACTAAAAGCAGCCGAGCTGCTCGTCCGCCGGAACCCGGCCGTGCTCCTTGCAAATCCAGTGCTTAAAGCTTGTAACTACGGGAAAGGCAAGAGGTTTGGTTATATCAGAAGCCAAATAATAATTAATAATAATAATAATAATAATAATAATAATAATAAAAAGGATGCGCTTGTGGAAAACAGCCAAATGATGACCAACGTAAGCTGCATGAAGAACCAAAGGGATAAAAAACCACAACCCCGAAACGAAAAAGCAGGAAAACGGACCGTTTTTGCAGAGTTAAGAAGGGTACGATACAGGAAAAGTAGCCAGGTTTCCTTCCCCCCAAAGAGTTTTCTTTTAAATAAAGAATGATCCTTTGTCACATATCATTGATGTTTATTTCAAGACATGCCACGTCAAAAAAAAAAAAAAACAAAAAAACAAACCCAAAACTGGCTTTTAATATTGCATTATAAAAGCACTTTACATCTCGTTCTGCCTTTTCAGTTCTTATCGGTTGTGCAGAGTTGCTCTAAACCCCAGGGCAGGGCACGAGTCTAGAATTCCTTCCAGGAACGAAGAATTCCCAAATGTTTTATCGCCCCCCCCCCCCCCTTTTTTCCCGGTGAAAGCGGGGGTGAGGACGATTCCCTTTCTCTTCCCAACCCCCCCCCCCCGGGGGTGGTTATTTTAAGATGGTAGAGGGGCGGAAGAGAACCAAGGAGGAACGTGAATATTCGCTTTGCAATTTGTTCCTCGAAGTAGGAATCGCGACACAAGACTCAAGAATTCCTTCCTGCTGCACTGTTAACTCAGCCAGAGCCGCCCAGCAAACAAATGTATTTACAATTGTGTTAATTAACTTACACAGCAACTTCACAATGACTAGTAAAGATTAAAAGGGTGCACTTTTCTAGTGTGTTCCGATTCCGTGTTTTCTCGGGTAGCTACATCTCGCAACGTCGGCCAAAGCTCTAAACGGATTATTCTCCTCAGCCCAAACAGACCCCAGAAAAAAAAAAAAAATAATAATAATTACGGAAAATAGTACAAAAAAAAAAAAAAAATTAAGCCAAGAAATAAATATCAAAGAAAACTGGTTAATTGTAAGCCTAGTTAAATAGAAAACTAAATTACTAGTTATTTAACCAAACTATACAGCTCTAGGGAACCAAACTAAACCAACTCGGAAGACTGAACATTAAAAAAAAAAAAAAAAATTGCTAAAAAATAAAGGCATAAATCTGCATAATCATAAATTGGTTTCCATCCTATTAAACTCCCTTCCTTTCCCATCTAAGGTCTCTCGACTAGATTTCTGGATGATCAAAGCAAACACCCCTTCCTCGCTCCACCTACGACCCTGCTACGGAAAAGAGGGTGCGATATCCCCCCCCCTTTTCTGCCGCTCCCCCCCCCTCCATCTCTCCCAGCCGGGAACCGGCCCGTGAGCCCGGCACTGGGATAAATCCGGCCGCTCTTTCCTCTCTCTGCCAAATTTAAAAGGTTTCCATCCGCTTCGGCAGGTTTTAGTCCTGAATTCACTTAAGATTTCCCCTAAAAAAAAAAACCAAACAAAGAAGCGAAACGCTCTCTCCTCCAAACAGCTCCAAACGTTCCGCTCCCATCTCTCGGGCAGGAAGAATTTTACTCCATTGGTGTTTCTACGTCAAAGGAAAACCAAAAAATGCTCTTAAAACCTCATCTGCACTCAAAAACGTTCTTTCCTGCAAGTGTTTTTGTTTTTTTGTTTTGTTTTTTTTTTTTTTTTCCTAATGCACATCCACCCCTTTCCTTCCCCCTCTCCCAAAATCCTCCAGGAGCCATTCAATCCCCTTCGGAAAAGACCCCTCTGGATTTTCTCCGGATGCTTCACGTCGCCTCTGCACGAATTAAATAAAAAAATCCAGCGGCGTCAAAACCCTCTCCCCCCACCCCCAACTAAAATCGGTTTCCAAAAAAATAAAAAAAAAACCAAACAAAACATTTTGGGGGTTTGAAAACCAGTCAGGCTTCTCTCTGCTCGAAAGATGAAGAGCTCGGTTTGAATTATTTATTATTATTTTTGTTTTAAACGATTGTAAGGATAAGCGTTTAACCCTCGGCACGTGCCGCCTCCGCTGGCGTTTCTGTGACCGGCTGCCTGCTCGTTTCCAGTTCGTTAAGAGAAATCAAACGGGTTAAAGATTCGCAAGCTTTTTTTTTTTTTTTTTTTTTCTTCTGCACGTACATCTCGCCTAAATCCAATCCCAAACTTCCTCAGTTTCCCTCGTTTCAAAGTGCAATATCGTAACATATTAAAAAAAGGAACAAATATTAAGAAATTGTACCTATTTTTTTTCTCCTTTTTTTTTTTTTTTGTTGGTTTTTTTTTTTTTTTTTTTAAAGTTATAACTAGAATATGCTGGAATATTTTGGCTTTTTTTTTTTTTTCCTTTTTTTTACTTATAAATAATGAAGACACTGACATTTTCTTTGCGCGCGCGCGTGTGTGTGTGTGTGTGTGTGTGCTTGTGAAGCCAACAGATCATCTCCACGAGACAGCCAGCGATGATGAACTGCAATACGTTATTACTGAAAGGGGAAGGTTCAAGCCGATATTCACACCGCAGTCAATGAAGAGTAAAAGGGAGGGGGAAAGCCGTGATGTTCCGGAGAAAAAGGAAAAGCCACGTGGTATTAGCAGGAACAGCCTCCTTCACTGACAGGCTGCTCTTGAGGCTTTTCCAGTTTTATGTCAATCACTGGAAAAAATAAGTTAAGGCGAACAAATATCCGACTCCGTTTCCCTGGCGAGAACAGGTGGGGTGGGATTTGGACCGGTGTTTTCACTATTTCCCACCCAAAATACTTGGAAAGTATTTTCAGAGAATCACAGAATGATATGGGGTTGGAAGGGACCTCTGGAGATCATCTAGTCCAAACCCCTCCCAAAGCAGGTCCACCCAGAGCAGGTTGCACAGGAACGTGTCCAGGTGGGGTTTGAATGTCTCCAGAGAAGGAGACTCCCCCACCTCTCTGGGCAGCCTCTTCCAGGGCTCTGCCACCCTCACAGGAAAGAAGTTCCTCCTCATGTTGAGATGGAACTTCTTATGTTCGAGTTTGTGCCCATTACCTCTTGTCCTGTCCCCGGGCACCACTGAGAAGAGTCTGGTCCCACCCTCTTGCCCCCAGCCCTTTAGCTATTGCTCAGCATCCATGAGATCCCCTCTCAGTCTGCTCTTCTCCAGCTGAACAGCCCCAGGTCCCTCAGCCCTTTCTCAGCACAGAGATGCTCCAGTTCCTCATCATCTTTGTAGCCTCCGCTGGACTCCCTCCAGCAGTTCCCTGTCCTTCTGGAACCGGGGAGTCCAGAACTGGTCACAGTGCTCCAGATGGGGCCTCCCCAGGGCAGAGCAGAGGGGGAGGATGACCTCCCTCCACCTGCTGGTCACACTCTTCTTAATGCCCCCCAAGAGACCATTGGCCTTCTCGGCCACAAGGGCACATTGCTGGCTCGTGGGCTTCCTTCTCATGCGCCGTGAGCATCACTAACCCCTGAGAACTTACACCACGTGATGCTCCGTACACGCCATCCTGAACTCTCCCATCAATCCTTCCTCTCGTTAAACCCCACAACAAACCCCCTGCCGCCTCCCCCCTCCCCAGCTCGCCCCTCACAAAGACAGCTAATACCCAACAAGAACGCAAGGTCGCTGGAGACGTTGCTGCTCTGAACCAGCCTCTGATAAACTGCTCCCTTTGTGGCACTCGAATTCCCAACCGATGCCCTCCAGCTCCAACGCTTCCGGAGCCTTTTCACAGGAGGAGCTTTGAACATTAATCCCCAACTCACGTCTCAAGCGTTTCTCTTATCATTTAACACCGAGACAGAGGTCACACCGCTGGTACCTCTAGCTTATTCCTTCAGGGGGTTGAAGTTGCTTTTTACAGAGGTTAGGAGAAAATAAACACAAAAAGGGAAAGAAAAAAAGCCAATAATTCACCTCAAATATTTGGTCCATTTGTTTCGCTGATCTCAATCTCGATACACACTTAAGAGTCAGAGATGCTCAAAATGAGTCTCACCAGCTCCATCACCGAGCACGAGCAGCTCAAGATCCTTGAACCCTCAACGTTTTGCAAAAAAGACCTACGGAAAATCCCGCGCCCCGCCCCCCCTCCCTTCCTCCCCATCCCCATTAATCCCAGCGCAGCCGTCTGGGAGACAATCATATGCAATTCCTGCTATCTGCAGTCTGCAGGAAGCCAAATCCAAAGCGCCCTCATCGCACTCCCATTTAGAGACCAGTGATCACGCTCCCCGATAGGGAAACCGCAGGCCCAGCAGCCTCCTCTCGTTAATAACGATTGTTGCTCATTAACCTTTCGGTGACCCGCATAAGGGAATGTTTTTGATCAATCAAGTCCATATCGCGCAAAGCTCGTGCCTGAGCAGTTGCAACCCACAGCTTCCCAAATCCTCCTTCCCCCTACGCAGTAAGATTTGTCCCCCTCCTACGGTCCAAGGTTGTCCCCCTCCTCCGGTCCAAGGTTGTCTCCCTCCTGCAGTTCCTGCCGCGTTCTTCCCCCAAAACACCGTTTCTCTTCCATTCGCCAGCTGCCAGCTCTGTGATCCCCGCTCCAAATAAGACCCACAACCCTGAAAAAGTTCCTCTTCTCAAAAAAGCTCACTCGCTTCCAGCATCTCCTCAACTCTTTCAATCGAGATGCAACGCAACCCCTCCCGGCTCCCTCCTGGATGTACCCACCGGGATTTCCTCCCCTCTTTGTCCATCTACTCTTGTTGCAGGAGAAGCTGCGGGCCGAGGCAAGAGCCCTCTCAGTTATCACAGAACTTCTTTCATCTTTAGAGCTACACTGAGCAAACACCACCACTCCTAGAGTCACAGAATCATAGAATCATCAGTGTTGGAAGGGACCTTTCAGATCATCGAGTCCAACCATCAACCCAACACTGACAAAAACACCACTGACCCATGTCCCTCAGCACCACGTCTGCCCGGCTTTGAAATATCTCCAGGGATGGTGACTCCACCACTGCCCTGGGCAGCCTCTGCCAAGGCTTGATGACCCATTATAGTGAAGAAATTTTTCCTAATATCCATCCTAAACCTCCCCTGGCACATCTTGAGGCCGTTTCCTCTTGTCCCATGGCCTGTTCCTTGGGAGAAGAGACCGACCCCCCCTGGCTACACCCTCCTTTCAGGGAGTTGGAGAGAGCGAGAAGGTCTCCCCTCAGCCTCCTTTTCTCCAGGCTGAACACCCCCAGCTCCCTCAGCCGCTCCTCACAAGACTTGTGCTCCAGACCCCTCACCAGCTCTGGTGCCCTTCTCTGGACCCGCTCCAGCCCCTCAAGGTCTTTCCTGTCAGGAGGGGCCCAGTCCCAAAACTGGTCCCAGCCCTCGAGGTGGGGCCTCACCAGTGCACAATACAGGTTCCCCAAGGCTCATCCCTTCAGTTTAGTCTTCTCATTCGCACCACTTTCCTCGCTGGCCCAGAGCTGTCTGTGGTCAGGCACTGCAAGAGGCTGCCCTGGGACATTATGGGATCTCCATCCTAGAGACTTCTGAAGTTCCCCTGAGTACAACCCTGAGAAAGCAGTCTGATCTTGGAGGTAGCCCTGCTTTGAGCAGGAGGGTTGAAGAAGGGACCTACGAAGGTCACAGAATCACAGAATCACATGGTGTTGGAAGGCACCTCTGGAGATCATCCAGTCCAACCCCCTGCCAGAGCAGGTCGACCCAAAGCAGGCTGCACAGGAACGTGTCCAGGCAGGGTTTGAATGTCTCCAAAGAAAGAGACTCCACCTCGTTTCTGGGCAGCCTCTTCCAGGGCTCTGCCACCCTCAAAGTGAAGAAGTTCCTCCTCATGTTTAGGTGGAACTTCTTATATTCCAGTTTGTGTCCATGTCCTCTTGTCCTGTCCCTGGGCACCACTGAAAAAAGACCGGCCCCGTCCCTTCCAACCATGCTTATTCCAGGATTCCGCAAGTCACATCTGCAAGAGCCACAGTCTTTTTTTCAGGCCTCTTTGCAGGTGTTTTCTCCCAGTCCAGTCCATAAGTTTCTCCCTCCCTCCCCACATCCATCCTGCTCAAACACCAAGAGAAGAATCCTTCTGGATCTGCTTGCACCCTTCTGCACCTTCCCGTTGTTCTCCCTTCAGTTTTCATTCAGTTGTCCTCACTTTTATACTACCTCATAGCCCTAAGCGTCCCTTGCTTCCCCTGCTTTATAGTGGGGGCCTCCACCCTTGACACCCCATGTCATATAGAATCATGGAATAGTTTGGGTTGGAAGGGACCTTAAAGAGCATCTAGTTCCAACCCCCTGCCATGGGCAAGGACACCTCCAGGTTGCTCAAAGTCCCTGGAGGTCTTAAACCCCTCCAGGGACTGGGCAGCCACAGCTTCTCTGGGCAACCTGGGCCAGTGTCTCACCACCCTCAGAGTGAAAAATTTCTTCCTAATATGAAGTATAGTCCCAGCCTTCTATCCCACCAAGCCTTCCACCTCAGTACTTCAAGCTCCAAGGTTACTCGCCCTTATTCCCCCTGTCTCAGGCCACTTTTTGGGATGTCCATAAGCTGACCGAGGGCTGCAGGAGAGACATTCCTCCCTCCCTTCTTCACCCTTGTTATTCAGGGCATTTTCCTCGTCCACGGTAACGCCTGGCAGCGCTTTGCCACCGCTGAACCGCAGCACAAACGCATAAAGGATACTGTCTTCTCTACTTTTGTCTTGTGTGCTTTCCATTCCAGGCAAGGCAGCTGCCACGCGTCGGAAAAGCTAAAAAAAAAAAAAAAAAAAAGAAAAGAAAAAAATCACACAGGGAACAGATCAAAACAATCAGACTTTTTTTAAAAAGAGTGGCACCCCAGTTGATCCAGTTCAAACAATGATTCGATACATCCTTGGGTACTATTTACACTGCTTCCACCAAAAAGCCTGACACCAAATATAACCTTTATTCTCAGGAAATGGCAAACCGCATTTTTTTGTTGTTATTGAAGATCAAATGTTACTGGCTACAAGCTGCAAACCTTCTGTTACCTTCTCTGCACATACGCTCGGTTTGGAATCCAGCATTTCCACCTCCCATCTGCCACAGATGTCCAACAACTTCCCCACATCAGGTGGGAACTCGACCTTCCCACCTCCACACGGGAGCACGGACACACTGATAAAGTCAAAAGCAACATCCAGGCGTCTGTCACCAATATTGGGCAAGCCACCACACGCAGAAAACTGTCAGAAAAAGGGGATGCATTTCATAGAATCATAGAATGGTTAGAGTTGGAAGGGACCTTAAAGATCATGGAGTTCCAACCCCCCTGCCATGGGCAGGGACACCTCCACTAGAGCAGGTTGCTCAAAGCCCCATCCAGCCTGGCCTTGAACCCCTCCAGGGATGGGGCAGCCACAGCTTCCCTGGGCAACCTGTTCCAGTGCTTCACCACCCTCACAGCAAAGAATTTCCTCCTAATATCTCATCTAAATCTCCCCTCTTCCAATTTAAAACCGTTACCCCTCCTCCTGTCACTACATCTCCTGACAAAGAGTCCCTCTCCGGCTCTCCTGGAGGCTCCCTTCAGATATTGGAAGGCTGCTATGAGGTCTCCCCGGAGCCTTCTCTTCTCCAGGCTGAACAACCCCAGCTCTCTCAGCCTGTCTTCGTAGGGGAGGTGCTCCTGCCCTCGGATCAGCTTCGTGGCCCTCCGCTGGACCCCTTCCAACAGGTCCATGTCCTTCCTGTGTTGAGGACTCCAAAGCTGGACACAGTATTCCAGGTGGGGTCTCACGAGCGCATTTAATGGCATCCCCTAAACATCTTCTTCCAGGCTCCACCTATCTGTGCTTTGGGCTCCCTGTGAACCAGACAAAGGATCTTTCTCCCAGGAATTTGCCCGATTCTTTTCTGAATGCCCTCAGATTTTGGCACCCGCTTCATCATGTATAAAATGGGTACAAAGGGTCCAAGACACAGAACAGGAACGTGCGTCAAGTGCACCTGCAATCCCAAAGCAGTTGTTCTACCTCTCACTTGGACGCTGTCTCCAGTCTCCCAGCAAGGTCTTACCTCCAAACTCGCTTCATAGTTTTATTCCACTTGAAGGAGGTTGAGAGATAAGACTAAACGGGACCAATTCCCTCTCCTGCATTTCCTACCTTTGCCCCTGAGGCTCAGACTTGAGGTTCCCACCACACGGCTTTTCCCCAGCCCCTTGGGCAAGGACCATATGGATTTACCCACTATTAATGCATGAGAATTCACTTGGAATTTTCTGAGCCCACAATGGTCTGTCTTCTCCTGCACAGGAACAGACAGTTCCTATCCTTCAGCCGAGGAGTGGGATTCCTCTTGAGAAGCTGCCGTGTTCAGTCGGTAGGAACCACCCAAGTTTCAACAGTAACTTTCTCTTTTCATAGATTCATAGATTCATAGATTGGTCCAGGCCGGAAGGGACCTCCAAAGGTCATCTAGTCCGACCTCCCCGCAGTCAGCAGGGACACCCCCAACTAGACCAGGTTGCCCAGGGCCTCGTCGAGCTTCACCTTGAGTATCTCAAGGGAAGGGGCCTCAACCACCTCCCTGGGCAACCTGTTCCAGTGTTCCACCACCCTCATGGTAAAGAACTTTTTCCCAATATCCAATTTTCCACCAGCACGTGCGCAGCAGGAGGGAAGGACAGGACAGATCAGATGGATGGAAGGAGAGGCAGCACCTTTACTATTCACCAGGTTTATCAAACCATTATCTAATTGTTCCTTACCTTTGAAGAACAGCCTAGAGTTTTGATCCCGTGCTGATGCCCTCAGCACATACCCGGATATAAACACCTGACAAAGACTGCGTTCATATTTTTACACCGTTACAGACTTCGTTACCAATCTATATTTCTTATCAAGCAGCCAGGGCGCTAGATGTTTAACATCTCCACCCATCAGTGCGTTAAAATCGTGCCCCCCCCCCCCCTGCCCCGCGCGCCCGACAGCAGGTCGGGAGTCCCGAAACACCCAGCGCGAGCCTGACGTCAGCCTTAATGTGTTCGCCTGACAATATCGCACATCATTTCAGTCCTCTCCTCAAATGACCCAAAGCTAAACCACTTATTCCCAGTGACCCACTTTCCGGAGAAAACTGAGCCAAGCCACCGTCAGACTGTTTATGTTACCAATGTAGGTACCGACAGCTTTGCAGATCAGTCCAAATGATGCCGGGAAGACACCCAAGATGACTTTGTCAGCTTGACAAGTACCCTCCAAGCTAATCACAAACAAACCCCCAGGTCTCTCAGGTGCGGCTGTGACCTCCACAGGGTCACAAACACACTGTGCTCCTTGCTGTCTGACACTTGCTGTCACCACTGATCGTTTCTGACTGAAGAGATGCTACATGAGGAGAGGACAAACAGGTAGAAGGCAGCAAAGCCGCTCTCCTTCACCACATCCATCATCTTCCTCGTAACCACCTCCAGCATCCTCACCCCCTTTTCACCAAGAGCAACACCGCTTTGTGGGCATCTCCTGAAATCTGGACTGAGACAAGGATATAGGTCTGGAAAGACCAATTTTAGCCAACAATTTCAAAGTGAAAAAGCTCAGTATCCCCCTCTATGTTTCCATACCCTCTGTCATTATCCTGAGTCTCCCACCCTCGCTGAAAAACTTCAGGCGAATTCTCCTATGTCAACAGCAAACTAACAAAGATCGTGTCAAAATTCCAGATGCTAAACCGTACAAAGCCACCGACGCTGAACAGATAGCAGGAATGCACGACCTCCCAAAAGTATAAAGGCAAGAGAGATCTCCTGGTAAGAATTAAGATAATTTTGACACAGATCTAATTGTAATCCTTGTACAAAAAATGTCCTATCAACTGAGCTCACCGCTACTTGTTACCGTATCTGCTTTCCTCATCTCTCCATCACTCTTCACTCTTAATTCTCCTTGAGAAAGCAACGCGACTGTCATTTTCCAAGCATTCTCAAACTCGTCAGACATGAGCACTTTGGCTTATGAGAATGAAATGGGGGAGAAGAAAGAAGCTGCAGAGTTTCAGAGCAATCTCCCAGCACATCCTCGTGGTCAGCATTATTTTTCCTTCCCATTCCAATCAGACACGAGGACAGCAAGGCCAACCTTCTTAATTACTTTTCAAAAGGTTTTTCATTCACTCAGTATAGCACCAGACTATTCATTATAGAATCATGGAATCATAGAATGGTTAGAGTTGGAAGGGACCTTAAAGATCATGGAGTTCCAACCCCCCTGCCATGGGCAGGGACACCTCCCACCAGACCAGGTTCCTCAAAGCCCCATCCAGCCTGGCCTTGAACTCTTCCAGGGATGAAGCAGCCACAACTTCCCTGGGCAACCTGTTCCAGTGCTTCACCACCCTCACAGGAAAGAATTTCCTCCTAATATCTCATCTAAATCTCCCCTCTTCCAATTTAAAACCGTTACCCCTTGTCCTGTCACTACATCTCCTGACAAAGAGTCCCTCTCCGGCTCTCCTGGAGGCTCCCTTCAGATATTGGAAGGCTGCTATGAGGTCTCCCCGGAGCCTTCTCTTCTCCAGGCTGAACAACCCCAGCTCTCTCAGCCTGTCTTCACAGGGGAGGTGCTCCAGCCCTCTGATCAGCTTCGTGGCCCTCTGCTTATAAGTTTTTTTGCATCTTGGAGATGAACGAGGACGTAACTGAGATTAAATCTCATCTTCCTCTGGAAGCCTTAAAAGTTTTACTACTATATTTGAATCCACAAGGGCTTTTCAACCTCGATACTTTCTTTCCCTTTAACAGCCCTTGATAAACTTCCCAACTCGATCACATTTGGGTACAGAAGGTTCTGCCTCTCCTTCCTTATTGCGCTTTGTATCTAAACTTGCTTCTACTCTCAAAACATTCAATATTCAGTGAGCTTTCACAGGTTGATTAATGGATCTGAAGTTCAATTTTATGAAAGAAAACAGCTTTGTGACTTCTGGGAAAAAAAACAAACAAACAAACTAAGGCTTCAGAGAAATCACAGAATGATGTGGGCTTGGAAGGGACCTCTGGAGATCATCCAGTCCAACCCCCTGCCAAAGCAGGTCCACCCAGAGCAGGTTGCACAGGAACGTGTCCAGGTGGGTGTTGAACGTCTCCAGAGAAGGAGACTCCACCACCTCTCTGGGCAGCCTCTTCCAGGGATCTGCCACCCTCAAAGGAAAGAAGTTCCTCCTCATGTTGAAATGAAGCTTATTTTCATGTTTGTGCCCATTTCCTCTTGTCCTGTCACTGGGCACCACTGAAAAGACTGGCCCCTTCCTCCTGACACCCACCCTTTAAGTATTTACAGGTGTTGATCAGATCCCCCCTCAGTCTTCTCTTCTCCAGACTAAAAAGACCCAAGTCCCTCAGCCTTTCCTTGTAAGAGAGATGCTCCAGGCCCCTCATCATCTTTGTAGCCCTCTGCTGTACCCTCTCCAGCAGTTCCCTGTCCTTCTGGAACTGGGGAGCCCAGAACTGGACACAGAACTCCAGATGGGGCCTCCCCAGGGCAGAGCAGAGGGGGAGGATGACCTCCCTCCACCTCCTGGTCACACTCTTCCTGATGCCCCCCAGGATGCCATTGGCCTTCTTGGCCAAAAGGCCAAGGGCACATTGCTGGCTCATGGTCATGCTGTTGTCCACCAGGACTCCCAGGTCTTTCTCCTCAGAGCTGCTCTCCAGCAGGTCACCCCCAACCTGTCCTGGTGCAGGGGGTTACTCCTCCCCAGGTGCAGCTTACTCAACAGCCACCAGGTTGTGTTGCAAAAATATTCAAATACCATCTATAATTTGCCTTCAGAAGTCTACTGGTGTGTTGCCAATACATAAACAGATTATATGGTAAATTCTGTTCCTTTCTGGCACGTCACTGCATCGCTGCATCTATCCCCATTAGCTCTGCAGGGGAAGGTCTGGGAAACCTCTCGCCCGTCCAACACACGCTTTCCTGCTGATCTGCAAGTGATACATTAGAGGTGGAGAGTGGAGCAAATCAGTTCACCTACCCTTCCAGTATACTGCCTTTTTTTTTTTTTTGCTCATATTCTGCAGAAGAATGTTAATTTTAGAATCATAGAATGGTCGAGGTTGGAAATGACCTTTCAGATCATCGAGTCCAACCATCAACCCAACACTGACAAACCCACCACTGACCCATGTCCCTCAGCACCACGTCTGCCCGGCTTTTAAATCCCTCCAGGGATGGTGAATCCACCACTGCCCTGGGCAGCCTCTGCCAAGGCTTGACAGCCCTTTCAGTGAAGAAATTTTTCCTAATACCCATCCTAAACCTTCCCTGACACAACTTGAGGCTGTTTCCTTTTGTCCCATGGCCTGTTGCTTGGGAGAAGAGACCGACCGCCCCCCCGGCTACACCCTCCTTTCAGGGAGTTGGAGAGAGCGAGAAGGTCTCCCCTCAGCCTCCTTTTCTCCAGGCTGAACACCCCCAGCTCCCTCAGCTGCTCCTCACAAGACTTGTGCTCCAGACCCCTCACCAGTTCTTGATACAGAAGGTCTGAGGGGGAAAAAAAATCCTTCCTACTGGATGGTGACGACATTAGGATGTTCACTTGACATCTTTGCTCTGACAGAAAGAAGGAAATACAACATCTCGTAGAGCACTTTGCTGATGTCAAGTGCTTTGAGATCCTAGGTGGAAGCATTATTATTAAAAAAAAAATGTTCTAAACTGCTATTTATTGCTATTTATTTCCCCCTTGTACAATACACAGAAAGTGAGGGATGCAGTGTATAGAGGGGAGTCTTAAAAAACCCTCAGCTGATGGGAACCAACTGGAATTACTGCATTTATACCACGCTGCTGACAGAAAGGCTAAGTGTTCAAAATACACTAATCCTTTCTCCACATTAAGACCAGGAATAAAATTATGCCATTAGGGATATTTCTCCTCAAAATGATTTGATTCGAAAAAGGAATTTGGCAACTAAGAAAATCAACTTTCTTTCTTATTAACCTTCTGCTCTGCTTATCAGGCACAGCATATGTGAGCAAATCCAATTAGGGAAACTTCAGGATGGTTAGAAAGCAGCCTTCTATGCAAGGATCTTCCTGCTGTGCAGCACCATCAGGACCCACTCCAGCAGCCTTATCTCACTGGAAAAAGCCACAGGCAGTTGCACATTTATATGTATATATAATATTGTGTATATACACACAGAAATACATACAGCTATTTATGCGTGTGTATAAAAACACATGTATTGGTGAGGACTAGTGTAGTGAGTAGGACTGGGGAAATGACCGTCCCCCTGGAATGGGCACTGGGGAGGTCCCACCTCGAGGGCTGGGTCCAGTTTAGGGCCCCTCCCAACAGGAAAGACCTTGAGGGGCTGGAGCGGGTCCAGAGAAGGGCACCAGAGCTGGTGAGGGGTCTGGAGCACAAGGAAAAGGGTCTAGAGAACTTCTGAGGGAGCTGGGGGTGTTCAGGCTGGAGAAAAGGAGGCTGAGGGGAGACCTTCTCACTCTCTCCAACTCCCTGAAAGGAGGGTGTAGCCGGGGGGGGTCGGTCTCTTCTCCCAAGGAGCAGGCCATGGGACAAGAGAGAACAGCCTCAAGTTGGGCCAGGGGAGGTTTAGGATGGAGATTGGGAACAATTTCTTCCCCGAAAGGGTTGTCAAGCCTTGGCAGAGGCTGCCCAGGGCAGTGGTGGAGTCACCATCCCTGGAGGGATTTCAAAGCCGGGCAGACATGGTGCTGAGGGACATGGGTCAGTGGTGGTTTTTGTCAGTGTTGGGTTGATGGTTGGACACAATGATCTGAAAGGTCTCTTCCAACCTTCCAACACTTGGGTTCCCCCAGGCTGCTGAGGGCGGGGGGGGCAGAGTGTCCCCAATGCCAGGGACAGCCTTGGCTCAAGCTCCTGAATCGCCTACATGTGCTCAGGTCACCTTAGCTGCGTCCCCTGTCACCTTTACCATGTTCCCATCACCTTAAATTCTGTCCCCGTCACCGTAACTGTGGCCCCCACCACCTTAACTCTGCCCCTGTCACCTTAACTATGTCCCCCACCACCCTGTGTCCCCTGGCACCTGAACTCTGCCCCACTGCCCTAAGTGGTAGGACAAGAGGAAACGGCCTCCAGTTGCCCCAGGGGAGGTTTAGGATGGAGATTGGGAACAATTTCTTCCTGGAAAGGGCTGCCAAGCCTTGGCAGAGGCTGCCCAGGGCAGTGGTGGAGTCACCATTCCTGGAGGGATTTCAAAGCCGGGCAGACGTGGAGCTGAGGGATGAACCAATGACCGGTCACTAACCTTTACGTTGGTATTTAATATCCTGCAGTAGGTGATCTCAGTTTTTACACAAATACGTTTCATTATACGTAGTCAAAATATGGGCTTTTTATCTAAAATAACTTGACACTTGAATTAAAAATCCTGTATGAGAATTTATATACCCACAGAAATATGTATAGGTATTTGTGTGTGTACAAAAACACATGTATTGGTGAGCGTTCAGGACTTTTTTTCCCCTCCTGTCTGAAAGACTGAGCCACACAAAGTCCCTTTGAAAATTCAACCCTGCAATCTCCTTCCTGATTAAACTCCGGAAAAAAAACCCCAACCCTCATCTCTCGCCATTAGTTTCAACTCATTTGCCAAATTGTGCCTTTCCTACTGCTCCAGCCCATAAATCCCCAACGGATCAGTGTCACCGTAGGCATGAAACAGTTTTCATTGCAACACTCCGGCAGCAATATGGAAAGGACGAGAGGATCAGGGTCCAGATGGAAAAGCCAACCACGAAACCTGTTCCCGAACGCAAAGCGAACAAAAACGTCTCCCTAATTCTCATTCTCCGAGGAGAGCAGCCCAACTCCGGGAATGAATTCCTTGCCCATCAGACAGACAAAAATCAACAGGCGGGAGAAAGAGCCAAGCTGCTAAATACAGCCAAGCTCCGTGAAAACAGGGTTATTCGAGGGGCCACGGTCCTTTAGCTGCTACCGTGAGAAAGTTTTGCTGCCAAATACCGTATATTCAGCCTGTGGCTCTCCGAGAGCAAACGTGACGTGTGCCAGGTACCGCTGGAAGGAGCTGTTCAGGCCTCTCCCTCCTCCCCTTCTCTTTCTACAAGACGGCGAAATGAACCCTGACATATTCTGGGCATGAAATGCGCAGACTAACAATAAGATTCCCTGAAATACAGACTGCCGAGATAGAGCATGAATGTCAAGGTCTTTTAAAGCTTATTCGGGGCTGACAAATAAAACGAATCAGAGACTACAATTCTCCGCATTAAATGAAGCAAGTTATCTACTTCTCTCCTCAGTTTTAAGGCTCCCCTGGCAATCGGTCTTTGCTGAAACTCGCAGGATCCAAAAGCCAATTTTTTCCCTCCTCTATTGCATCCATTTAACCCCAGAATAATACTATCACTATTTTTACTTCCTAATATCAGCCACTCATTTTTTTTTTCCTTCAACACCCTCTCCCCAAAGGCAGAGGGAACAGTAAGTGTATAGGAGCCTGGTGACTGGAGACAGCTCTAGATTCAACAGTACACAGCAGCTGTACGTTAACATCTAGTGTGACGGTGTGCAACTAGAAGAGATGAGGCTGGTCCCAGCAGCTCATCAGATCAGCCTCCGGGGAAAAGAAAGACAGAGAAGTCATAGAATCATAGAATGGTTAGAGTTGGAAGGGACCTTAAAGATCATCCAGTTCCAACTCCCCTGCCATGGGCAGGGACACCTCCACTAGAGCAGGTTGCTCAAAGCCCCATCCAGCCTGGCCTTAAACACTTCCAGGGACAGGGCAGCCACAGCTTCCCTTGGCAACCTGTTCCAGTGCCTCACCACCCTCACAGCAAAGAATTTCCTCCTAATATCTCATCTAAATCTCCCCTCTTCCAATTTAAAACCATTACCCCTTGTCCTGTCACTACAGCTCCTGACAAAGAGTCCCTCTCCGGCTCTCCTGGAGGCTCCCTTCAGATATTGGAAGGCTGCTATGAGGTCTCCCCGGAGCCTTCTCTTCTCCAGGCTGAACAACCCCAGCTCTCTCAGCCTGTCTTCATAGGGGAGGTGCTCCAGCCCTCGGATCAGCTTCGTGGCCCTCTGCTGGACCCGTTCCAACAGGTCCATGTCCTTTCTGTGTTGAGGACTCCAAAGCTGGACACAGTATTCCAGGTGGGGTCTCACGAGCGCAGAGTAGAGGGGTAGAATCACCTCCCGTGCCCTGCTGGCCACACTTCTCTCGATGCAGCCCAGGATGTGGTTGGCTTTCTGGGCTGCCAGCGCCCGTTGCCAGCTCATGTTGAGCTTCTCATCCACCAACACCCCCAAGTCCTTCTCCTCAGGGCTGCTCTCCAGCCGTTTTCCGCCCAACCTGTATTTGTGCCTGGGATTGCCACGTCCCAGGTGCAGGACCCTGCAACTTGGCCTGGTTGAACTTCATGCGATTTGCACGATCCCACCTCTCCAGCCTGTCCAGGTCCCTCTGGATGGCATCCCTTCCCTCCAGTGTGTCGACCGCGCCACCGAGCTTGGTGTCGTCGGCAAACTTGCTGAGGGTGCACTCTATCCCACTGTCCATGTCTCCGACAAAGATGTTGAACAGCACTGGCCCCAGTACCCACCCCTGAGGAACTCCACTCGTCACTGGCCACCACTCGGACATTGAACCATTGACCACAACCCTTTGAGTGCTGCCATTCAGCCAGTTCCTTATCGACCGAGTGGTCCATCCATCGAACCCATAACTTTCCAATTTTGAGACCAGGATGTCATGCGGGACAGTGTCAAACGCTTTGCATAAGTCAAGGTAGATGACGTCTGTTACTCTGCCCTTGTCCACCAAGCCTGTGGCAGTATTGTAAAAGGCCACCAAATTTGTCAGGCACGATTTGCCTGACATTTCGTAAAATGGAAGCCTGCTGTGTCCAGGTTTCAGTTCACAAGTACACGGGCTGCAAGTCCTCTGTATTTCTCTGCAGTGGCTACTTGGAGATCCACCTCCAAGCCCCTAAACTGAGCCACGTGCTACTCACTTCCACCTCAGTCCCCACAACTGCGTGAGCTGTCCCCTTTCATGTCACAGGGGAATGGCAAAAAAAAAAAAAAAAGCCTGCCAGCAGTATGTTCCCCTCGATTTCTTTGTTGGTAGAAGATCCTGGTATTGAAATTCAGGCTGTTTGAAGTGTGGGTGCAACTCACCTTCTGGTGTCACGCTACAAAGCCAAGCACTCTGGGTTTGTAGGAGAGCTACAGCGAGCACCGAGCTGAAGACAGTGCCCTTTCCTCTCATCAGTGCTGCCTTCCAGCAGAAAAGGATGAACAAGAAGCTAAAAGTAGCACACGAGGTCAAAAGTACCTTGGCTTCCCACCGGCAGCTAGCACACGAGCAATAAGGCCGAGGAGGTGAAAAAGTCCTAGCCATTACTGTCCCCAAGCAGGACAAGAAATTAAGCTTCTTTCGCATCCTTAATAGGGCAAACACTGATTGCGATACCTTGTGGGCAGCACCCCTCAGAGAACCAAGTGCTTGGGCCAACACAAATAGCACCAAGATTAACACTAGTGTGGTGAGCAGGACTGGGGCAGTGACCATCCCCCTGGACTGGGCACTGGGGAGGCCCCACCTCGAGGGCTGGGACCAGTTTTGGGACCTGACGACAGGAAAGACCTTGAGGGCCTGGAGTGTGTCCAGAGAAGGGCAATGGAGCTGGTGAAGGGTCTGGAGCACAAGGAAAAGGGTCTAGAGAACTTCTGAGGGAGCTGGGGGTGTTCAGCCTGGAGAAAAGGAGGCTGAGGGGAGACCTTCTCGCTCTCTCCAACTCCCTGAAAGGAGGGTGTAGCCAGGGGGGGTCGGTCTCTTCTCCCAAGGAACAGGCAATGGGGCAAGAGGAAACGGCCTCAAGTTGTGCCAGGGGAGGTTTAGGATGGGTATCAGGAAAAATTTCTTCACCAAAAGGGGTCATCAAGTCTTGGAAAAGGTTGCCCAGGGCAGTGGTGGAGTCACCATGCCAGGAGGTATTTAAAAGCCAGGCAGACGTGGTGCTGAGGGACATGGGTTAGTGGTGGGTTTGTCCGTGTTGGGTTGATGGTTGGGTTGATGGTTGCACCAGGGGAGGTTTAGGATGGATATTAGGAAAAATTTCTTCACAGGAAGGGTTGTCAAGCCTTGGCAGAGGCTGCCCAGGGCAGATGGTGGAGTCACCATCCTTGGAGGAATTTAAAAGCCGGGAAGATGTGGAGCTGAGGGATAAACCAATGACCGGTCGCTAATCTAAAATTCACCTTTACGTTGGTATTTAATATCCGGCAGTAGGTGATCTTAGTTTGTACAGAAATATGTTTCATTATACGTAGTCAAAATACGGACTTTGTATCTAAAATAATTTGACACTTGAACTGAAAATCCTGTACGAGAATTAACTTGGACAGTAATTAATCTGCAGACTCGGAATATATTACAGACGAAGTTATCAGTTACAGGAAGGTCAAATTTGCATTCGGCTTATTAAAGAAAGCTTTTATATGGGTTATGGGAAGGGCATCCCTTCTGCAGTTGTACCCGTCCGCTTTCCCATTTCATTGGGGAAGAATCTATATATAAATCTATATATAAATAGCTTTGAAGTTTCTGAAAATCCCAGTCCATGCCTGCAACACAAGGATCAAAAACTCAGAAGAAAAATCCATTTTTAGTGCTTTGTGAATAACCGCTCGTGTCTTTTGTTTTGATATTGTACACAGAGAATGAAGCCACTTCAAAACTGTCCCTTTGTCCCATTCTGACAAGACTTCACCCTATATGAGTTACCCACTCGGATTACGAGGCAGTGATATGTAACAGCCCCGAGTTTTTTAGATATTACTGTTTATTACTGTGAGCGAAGAACAAGAATTGTGTCTCGGAACATCAAATCTTGCATTTAATACAGAAGGAACCAGCCCCCAGGTTCCCACCGCCACTTTTTATTACCAAACCTATTTTCTCACAGAAGTAGTCTTACAGCACGTAACCTGGCAATTAAAATCAGAGGCATAATTTATCTAGACCTCTGTTATACAACTAAGAATTTGCTCTAGAGAGCGTGCAAGCGAGGCTACAGCTACAGAAATGGCTTTACGCTCTGACAATCTCATTAGTACAATCCCCGAACGGCTTCGGCATAAAATACAAAAAAGGCAACGTTCGCTCCTTCATAATGTATTAAATAGAGCTACCATCCTTCGTGATGAAGGCTGTGGTAGCTTTCCGAAGCCCATGTTTTATTAAAACGACAGTATCTTATGCCAAAAGGGACTCCAGGCAACCTATATGAGATTTTCCTACTTATATCCCAAAACATCAGGGTTCCAGCTGGCCCTGGAAGCCACAAAGTACCTTAAAGGCTTGGACACGGACTTCTGGAAACGTGTCAGCAGCTCCCTCAAGGAAAGAGGGAGTATAGAGCTTCATCATCATCATCATTCCTCTCAGCGAGGCAACTGCTCTCAAGCGCACACTCCCTAGTCTAAGTAAACATTAAGGATTCCCACACAGAATCCAAGCCTTAATTACAAGTCTCTGTGTTGTGGCAGGATAATTGGTGGAGCCTGGAACGGAACACTTTCGTGCTTGCTAATGCACTCAGATGCAGTGCTAAGTTAACACGTCTTATTATTCCATTATATAGGGAATAATTTTGCTACTAATATACAAAGTCAAGGGACACTTTAATAATAGACCCTTTAGTCCTGTCTATAACATACCAAGTTGTTTATAACCCCATTTTAGCAACTCCTGATACACTTCTGCACAATCTATTTGTGTTACTATATATATATGCAAAATATTTATGTGATTATATACATACATATATGTGTGTGTGTGTGTTTGCTCTGTGGAGACACCCAAGAATCATAGAACCATCTAGGTTGGAAGAGACCCTTGGGATCATCGAGTCCAACCATCTACCCTACACTACAAAGTTCTTCCCTACACCATATCCCCCAACACCACATCTAAACGGCTCTTAAACTCATCCAGGGATGGAGACTCAACCCCCTCCCTGGGCAGCCTGTTCCAGTGTCTGACCACTCTGTCTGTGAAGAATTTCTTCCTAATGTCCAGTCTAAACCTACCCTGTTGCAGCTTGAAGCCATTCCCTCTCGTTCTATCGCTATTTGCTTGTGAGAAGAGACCAGCACCAACCTCTCTACAACGTCCTTTCAAGTAGTTATGGAGAGGGATGAGGTCACCCCTCAGTCTCCTCTTCCTCAGACTAAACAGTCCCAGCTCCCTCAATCGTTCTTCGTACGATTTATTCTCCAGGCCCTTCACAGAATGAATGTCTTCTACATCTTGCGCTACTGCTTTTCCTCCTACTGTAAGACCAGCTGCCAAATGCTTTAGCGAGTCATGACTCCATATGAGAAATTGCTCCATCAATGAAAAACCAGTATCCCATTAAAGCACTGAGTCAGTGGGGATGTACAGCTCCAGCTCCCCATTCACGACCCGCTAGTAAAGCATATTTGTTTGCATAACTAATAAACTCAAACAAAATCTCTTTCACGTAAACACCAGATCAGTTCCGCAGTGTTTACTACTTCCACCAGTCCACTGTTTGCCAAGTGATTTATCTTCATTATCATTAACACAACTGCTAAAACCACAGCGAGCAGGTCAGAATTTAAAGAGCCGCCGCTCATCTCACAACATAATATCGAATTTTGTTGCAGTTGCATCAGTTCAAAAGACATTTCGCTGCTTTCTCTGGTTCAGAAGCAACTCGTCACCTACCAGAAATAAATAGTTTAGGCTGTCCAAGAACGTTTGCTCACACTTTCAGTGCCTTCCAGCAGAGTGCGAACACCAGTTTACAGAATCACAGAATGATATGGGGTTGGAAGGGACCTCTGGAGACCACCCAGTCCAACCCCCTGCCAGAGCAGGTCCACCCAGAGCAGGTTGCACAGGAACATGTCCAGGTGGGTTCTGAATGTCTCCAGAGAAGGAGACTCCACCACCTCTCTGGGCAGCCTCTTCCAGGGCTCTTCTACCCTCGCAGGAAAGAAGTTCCTCCTCAGGTTTAGGTGGAACTTCTTATGTCCAAGTTTGTGCCCATTACCTCTTGCCCTGTCACTGGGCACCACTGGTGTGGTGATGGGATGGAGCTGTAAGGAGCAGCAAGGGGGTATGAACATCTCCCTCAGTAATTATTCAGCTCCTTGTGGTTGTAACACGTGGTTACACTGTCTCACTGTACAGTGGAAGCATTTTAAGCCACCACATCGCTCCTTGACTGGTTTTGCCCGCATTCATTCACTGGATTGGTATCAGAAACAGCCCTCAGACCTGTGTTTCCCCAATTTTTGGGCTCATGCCTTAATCCCTTCAAACTTAACACCAAATCTGGATTATGAAGAATCCTGTACCCAACAAAGCTTCTTCAATAATTCCTCTTTTCTAAGGGGAAAGAAGTTCCCAGTCATTCGCTGCAAGGTCCTCAGCCGACAGGTCAACCCCGAGATGTTGCGTATGGACTACCAATGTCCCTCTGACACCCTCTGCAAAGGCTTCCCGGTGCCCAGGGAAGTCCCATTTCCACAACAGTGCGCTAATAACAGAGGGAGACTCGAGGCTGGATTCGGTCAACACATCACTCACCTGTTTTACGTTGTATCCTGCTTTTGCACTAGTTTCAATGAACATTACATTCAGCTCTTTGGCTTTTCTTTCTCCTTCCTCAATGGACACTTGTCTGGGGAAGATAACACAGAATTAGGAAAAAAGATAAACAAACAACTGGAAAATTAAGATTTTCGTCTTCAACCCAAGGAGGTGACAGTTTCATTACAGTTCTGAAAGCATTTCATGTTTTTTTCCCTGCATATAAGGGGCTCACATATGCATAAACAATTCTTAATAGGACGTTATAAATCTGAAGTAAAGGTCTGTTAGTGAAGTTTTTCTGAGGAAACAGGAATTTCAATCAAATCCAGAATACTTCCCTATCATGCTTTTGGTTTGCCTTTGTGATTTTTTTACTCATTTGTGTTAAGAACACCATAAACCCAGAATAAGCATCCACACAATGCAGCAAAACCTGAAGATGCACAACTTCTAATAAAAATATTTACGTTTGGCAACTTATGAAAACCTCTGAAGGGTTTTCAAAGGGAAGATGACTTGCAGCTATCATTTTTATCTGAGCAAGTCTATTAAGCATGAATATTTGGAGTGACTTTAGCTCATTCATTCACTGTTGCAGGTTGCGGCTGACGCTCCATTCTCTCACAGAATCACAGAATGATCTGGGGTTGGAAGGGACCTCTGGAGATCATCTAGTCCAAACCCCCTGCCAAAGCAGGCCCACCCAGAGCAGGTCGCACAGGAACGTGTCCAGGTGGGTTCTGAATGTCTCCAGAGACAGAGACTCCACCACCTCTCTGGGCAGCCTCTTCCAGGGCTCGGCCACCATGACCACTAAAATGAGGGCCACTAAAATGATCAGGGGGTTGGAGCACCTCTGCTGTGAGGACAGGCTGAGGGAGCTGGGGTTGTTCAGCCTGGAGAAGAGAAGAGTCCGGGGAGACCTCATAGCGGCCTTCCAGTACCTGAGGGGGGCTACAGGAAGGCTGGGGAGGGTCTGTTTCCAAAGGCCTGCAGTGACAGGACGAGGGGCAATGGCTTTAAGTTGGAGAAGGGGAGATTTAGATTGGATATTAGGAAAAAGTTCTTTACCATGAGGGTGGTGGAACACTGGAACAGGTTGCCCAGGGAGGTGGTTGAGGCCCCTTCCCTTGAGATATTCAAGGTGAAGCTCGACGAGGCCCTGGGCAACCTGGTCTAGTTGGGGGTGTCCCTGCTGACTGCGGGGAGGTCGGACTAGATGACCTTTGGAGGTCCCTTCCGGTCTGGACCAATTATGAATCTATGAATCTATGACATCAGATGCCTCTCTGACGTCTGAACAAGTTGGTGATTGTCTCTCAACTCGTTCACAGCATCGAAACTCGTGCTTAACCAAATAAAATAACTGGCTTAACTGGCCTCAAGTTGTGCCAGGGGAGGTTCAGGCTGGATATTAGGAAAAATTTTTTCACTGAAAGGGTTATCAGACGTTGGAATGGGCTGCCCAGGGAGGTGGTTGAGGCACCATCCCTGGAAGTGTTCAAAAGACAGGCTGACACAGTGCTGGGACACATGGTTTATTTCACTGAATTTCACTGAATTTTTAGAGTTGGAAGGGACCATAAAGATCATCTAGTCCAACTCCCCTGCTGAAGCAGGATTGCCCAGAGCATGTCAGAGCATGTTACTCAGGACTGCATCCAGGCGGGTCTTGAAAATCTCCAGAGAAGGGGACTCCACACCCTCCCTGGGCAGCCTGTTCCAGGGCTCTGCCACCCTCACCGTGAAGAAGTTTTTTTGAGTGGAACCTCCTGTGTTCCAGCTTGTGCCCGTCGCCCCTCGTCCTCTCACTGGCAACCACTGAAAAGAGTCTGGCTCCCTCCTCCTTCAACCCACCCTTTAGATACTTATAAGCATTGATAAGGTCTCCCCTCAGCCTTCTCTTCTCCAGGCTAAAGAGTCCCAGCTCTCTCAGCCTTTCTTCATAAGGGAGATGCTCCAATCCTTGAATCATCTTTGTTGCCCTTCGCTGGACTCTTTCCAGTAGTTCCCTATCCCTCTTGAATTGGGGAGCCCAGAACTGGATGCAGTATTCCAGTTGTGGCCTCACCAGTGCAGAGTAGAGGGGGAGAATGACTTCCCTCCACCTACTGGCCACACTCTTCCCTATGCAGCCCAGGATTCCATTGGCCTTCCTGGCCACAAGAGCACACTGCTTGCTCATTGTCATTTTGCTGTCTACCAGGACCCCCAGATCTTTCTCTTCAGAACTTGACTCCAGCAGGTCCACCCCTAACCTGTATTGGTGCCTGACATTCTTCTTCCCCAGGTGCAGGACCCTACACTTTTCCCTGTCGAACCTCTCCAGCCTGTCCAGGTCTCTCTGGATGGCAGCACGGCCCTCCGGGGTGTCAGCCACCCCTCCCAGTTTGGTATCATCAGCAAACTTGCTGAGGATACACATGGTCCCCTCGTCCAGGTCGCTGATGAATATGTTGAACAGTGATGGTGTTGCATTTTGTTGTTTTGTGGGTGTTTATTTTTGTCAGTTGGGTTGATGGTTGGACAAGATGATCTTGAAGGTCCCTTCCAACCTAGAAGATTCTGTGATTCTGTGAAATGAGTTTTAAAATTGAGATTTCTCTAGTCACAGCCACTTCCCGCATCGTTAAAACAAGCTTGAGCATTTTGGGAAAAAAATAAATACAAGTGTTCTTTTTAAAACAGTTGTCTGTTAGAAAACAGTAAATTAAGAAAAGCATTTGAAAGATACTATTCCTCCATACCTCTTATCTGCTAGGTCTGTTTTATTTCCCACCAGCATAATGATGACATCGCTGCCCCTTTCCGTTCTGACATCATCAATCCATTTTGTTGTTTGCTGGAAGGAGTTTACATCTGACAGAGAACAGCGGAGAGGATTATCACCGCGGGTATTCTTCACAGGTCACCAGTAAATACATCTCTTAAGTCTTAAATAAAAGCTTCATATACTCTGGAATTGGCGTAATAGGGTGATGAAGAATCAGCAAGTGAAACCCTAAGTCTCCCACGCTTAAGTACATGAAAACTTTGGCATTAACTTAAAAAACCCCCTTCGTTACAGGTGAATTCAAAGCCAGGGAGTGAACTGAGATGATCTATAATATGGTTTTGAAAGCATCTAAAATGAGAAGTCTTATCACTGTGTTTTAAACCTTTTTTTTTTTTTTTAGTTCAATATAAAATATTTTATATAGAGAACGGGGCTTAATGCGATATCGCATTCTACGCTGCTCACGGCTTGTGCGTCTACAGCAAGAGGTTCCTACAGTTTCGTTGCTTCTCAAAAGTACTTAATACCAGCTACACGTTTTGTACAGATTAATTAATTTCTACTTGCTGGGGTTTAGGATAGGAAATATCAGGGTTATCCAACATACTTGCAACTCCTGTATCATTGACTGGCGAGTTCAAAAGAGTTTCCAAATCATTTGCATAGAACCAAAAATCCAAATTTAACCTATCCACAGCCATTTTTTTCTTAATGATACATCCCTAAAAGCTGCAAGGTAAGAATTTTGGGAAGCTTTCCTGACCTAATGAGACATTACGGCGTTTCAAAAGTTGCATCCCGTGAGGAAAACCTACACAAAAAGCATCTGAGCTGCCAATGTAGTAAAAAAAAAAAGGGTGGGGGGGGATTCTGCAGCAGTTCTTGATGAGTATTGATTTTTTTTTAATGGCTTCTACTGCATAGTAATATATCGTACGCCGGACAGCCAAGACTCGATCGTTTGCCAGCGTCTTAATTCTTCTCTTTCCCACTTGGTAATATTGAATTTGCTAGGTCAGTAAAAAAAAATTCAAAGTTCACAGGTAACCTGTAATTTTAGCTGAAACGAAAGTGCTATTTTTAACAATTAAAGCTTTTCTAGGTAAATCCCATATTCCTGCTGTTATCTTCTAGTGTTTATAAATCAAAGGAACTAGTGCTTTTGCGTTTGTATAGAATGAGGCCATTGCTCTCAGTCAATTCCGCTTTAGAACTGAAAGCGTCTGAAGGTTTTAGTTCTCCTGAAACAACATTTCTGTTCTTTGTAAGTACAGCAAACTAGTAAGTTAGGGGGCTCTGGACTGAGGGGAGGGACAGAAGGAGAAGAGCTGAAAAAGCACTAATATTTTAGTTCACAAAAATGTACATACCTTAGTAAGAAATGGAAAGAGCAATTGTTAAAGGGTAAGGGCTTAGTAGTAAGTTTTACATATTGCAAAATGTGAAAGTGACTGATTCAAATGAAAATGTGATGTTAATGCATTTTTCCCCCCAGCCCATGCCCAGATATTTTATTTTTGGGGAGGGGGGGGGAGGGAGGAGGGAGGGAGAGCAAATGGAGTGAAGCAAGCTCCGGCTATCAGTGCAAAGTCTCTAATTTAAGAATTCCGATAACTATGAACATGATTCAGGTGTTTGAGACCAAAAGTCATAGGTGATATTACGATCAAAAAAGCAAATGAAAGAGGGGAAAAGTGCAACGAGACCAGCCAGGACTCAAGGCTTCGGGAGGATGCAACAGGGAAGGGTTACAAAACGATGTCGTTTGTAAAACAGATTCTACGTGACAAGGGCAGCGATGGGGTAGTTTAAAACTCGACAACAATAAAAGAAAAGGTGGGGGTTTTTATTCATGCCAGGATGAAGAACAAGCAGATGAGTGCGATAGGACATGCAAAGCTAGGCTAAAGGATGAAAGGGGCAGAGTATTAGAAATGCAGAATTCCCCCCACTCACTTGTGATATCATAAACAACAACTGCAACAGTGGAGTCACGAATGTAGCTAGGAATCAAGCTCCTGAACCGTTCTTGACCTGCTGTGTCCCATAATTGCAACCGTACCTAACAAAATCAGTCAAACAAGCAAGAAAAATAAGAAAAAAAAGGTCAAACCCAGTGCAATATACCTACTTGTGATATCGTAAACTACTACAGCAGCGGCAGAGTCACGGATGTAACTGGGAATGAGGCTACGGAAACGTTCCTGACCCGCAGTATCCCACAGCTGCAACCTGATCTGTGGGCGGGAGAAAATTAAAAAAGCCAAACTGCCACTAAAAATAAAAGAGTAAAGAAATTTTACTGTTGTTTTTTTTTTTTTTTTTTTTAAAAAAAAAAAAAAGCTAAATAAAAAAGTATAAAACTCATGCAGGAGATGACTGGGGACTGGGAGCAGCAGCACACTGTCTCCTCCTCTGCAGCGATCTCGCCCAAGCGCTGCCAGTAGCCAAACCGGTATTTGTGCACCTAATCTTGCCTTTCCACTGGTTTTGTTTTTTAAAAAAACACTTCCCTGCCAAAAGGGGGAGAAATAGAACGGCTCGGCTTTCAAACCGAGAGGACCGACAAGGCAAACGTTCACCTGCAGTTCTGCCTACACAAGGTTTTCGTGCTCTGCTGCTAATCCTTTCCTCGGGACTCGCACGCGTCACCTCCAGCAGCCTGGAGGACGGTTGGTGGTGGAAGAATCTGACCACACATCGTAATTCTAAAAGAAGAGCTTTCGGCTGCTGGCAGAGCCCTGCAAAAGCTACCAAAGGGAATTTTTCGAGGAGTATAAAATGCTAGTTATTATCTATATTTAAGCCTTAGCCCCACTGCAGAGTAACATGCGCACAGATGAGGTCGAACGTCTCTTACCATCAAGGTTCTGAAAGAAAAAGCAAGATAAACTACAAGCAACACATACGGCAAGATGCGCAAGGGCCACTTCTGCTTTGGGAAGAACATCCCATCGCTCGAGCGTTTTCAAAGCAATCACATTTATTGTGGGTTCCTACAATACCAAAAGCTTATGCAGCACTGCACAATTTGCCTCTGCAAATAGCTCAGCGGCTGAATTTCTTAATTAAGAATCTGAGCTCATTTTAAACCACGGAGTTGCTTCCACAGAGGAGTGATTTCATTTCAGGGACTGAAGCTGCACCAAGCTAAGAAAACAAGTAACGTTTGTGGATTATTACAGAAGGCAACCTGCTTTTTAAACAAGTAATATTAAGAACTACTGAGCTAGCTATTAACTGGCAGCTTTTGACAATTTGTATTTTAGCCTTCTGTCTCGTGACACAAAAAAATGAAGGGGTTAAAGGGTGGTTCCCTTCTCCAAATTCCCACCATCAAACCCTCTGGATCATCTCTTTTCCTTCAAGGAGGATGACACCATAGCAACCTTCTGCCGCTTGTAAAATGGCACTCATGAGCCCTCCAGAGAGGAACCAAATGGTGATTTCCCGTTTCCCCAAACAGAGAAAGGAGCTGTTTCCACGGCACTTGTCAGTCTGGAAGCAGCTGGTAGATGAAGGCTCAGCCTGTACTTCCAAGTGATCTCAGAACCGGGGGCTGCACAATGACAGCAGATGCCGCTCCTCAGTCCTACTGTACATAGAGAAGCGCAACAAAAGTCTTACTCACTGTTCGATCCTCCAAATACATGGTTTTCGATAAGAAGTCAATGCCAATTGTTGCCTGTAAAAAAAATGGAAAAAAACAACACCTCTTAAATTAAATGTCAGAACTGTAGTGATTTTCAGGGGAGTGAGAATTACTGCCGCATCAGAATTCAGCACCTGTAGCGGATCTGAAAGAAAAATATGTTGGTTTTCTTACTTTCAGGATGTAACTCTACGTATAAGATTCAACAGGCAGTTTCATAGAAGCACAGAATGGTTTGGGTGGGAAGAGACCTTAAAGATCAGCCAGGTCCAACCCCCCTGCCATGGGCAGGGACACCTCCCACCAGACCAGGTTGCTCAAAGCCCCATCCAACCTGGCCTTGAACCCCTCCAGGGATGGGGCAGCCACAGCTTCTCGGGGCAACCTGGGCCAGGCTCTCACCACCCTTCTTCCCCACATCTCATCTCCATCTCCCCTCTTTCAGTGTCAAACCCTTCCCCCTTGTCCTATGGCTCCCCTTCCTCATCCAGAGTCCCTCCCCACCTTTCCTGGAGCCTCCCCTTTAGGGACCGGAAGGGGCTCCAAGGTCTCCCCGGAGCCTTCTCTTCTCCAGGCTGAACCCCCCCAACTCTCTCAGCCTGTCCTCCCAGCAGAGGGGCTCCAGCCCTCCCAGCATTTCCGTGGCCTCCTCTGGCCCCACTCCAACAGGTCCATGTCCTTCTCCTGTTGGTGGCCCCAGAGCTGGAGGCAGCACTGGGGGGGGGGGTGTCTCCCCAGAGCGGAGCAGAGGGGCAGAATCCCCCCCCCCTCGCCCTGCTGGCCACGCTGCTGGGGATGCAACCCAGGATGCAGGGGGCTTTCTAGGCTGCGAGCCTTAATATCCATAACCAGAACAGCATCCTAAAGCACAAGAAGTTGTTAACCTTAACTTCAGTTTACGCATATTGAGAGTTTAATCCACACATTCATATGGCTATCAGGAAGGATTTTTATGCCCATGACCTATGTTAGTGTACATCAGCTGAACCAGGACATATGGGCACACTGTATTCTTCCTGACTGCCAAATATCTTAACGTATCTTAACTTTAAGCCTTTTTCATTAAGGCGAAGGCGGACACCTTCACATCAGCTGCAACACAACAGCGTGTGCACGCACATGGCCCCCCAACCATCGTTAAAGCTCAATTAATACTAAAGCTCACTGCAGCGTAACTGCATCCAAGTTTCTAGACGCTAGTGGGAGCTTTGCATAGAACATCCTCGGATGCGTTTAAGAGAAAGAGCAAAGCACTGTCGAAAGCTGCTTCTTAAATACATGATCTTCCCCCCCATTTTTCAAGGCTGCAGTGAGGGTGAATCCAAGCTCTAGGAGTTCGTTTGCAGCAGGGATAGGACCAAGCTGACCTGCTGGGGCTTCAGCAGGACACTGAGCATCCCAGGCAGCTGGACCACTCAGCAGCATCAATAGAGCCTGGAAAACGTTCCAAACAAATTGATTTCAAAAGAAAAAAAAAAAAGAATGCCCAACAGGTAAGAGTTATCAGCTTGGGCAAAGGGGCTTGATACAACCTCTTCCCTGCTCTCCCGCCCTGAAGTAGGTATTTCTAACGGGGACTCTATTTTACTGTATATATTCCATATTGTTAGACTGCTATTATGCCCTCCCTATACATCCCCATAATTAATTCCTTATATTCTGCCAGATATTTTACGTGGTTGGAATAAAGAATAGAGCCAGCCAGCCTGCTTGTGAGCAATACATGAAAACCAGCTGCAAAAGAATTTAAAAAAACAAAAAAGCTGAACTGAACAATCCAAACTGAATTTCCATTTGCAACCAAACATAACATGTCAGAAAACAACCTTTCCTGGCTGGATGAGGACAGCAGATCTGGAGTACCAGAGATGCATACGGGAAAAATAAATAGCGATGGATCCCAGGATAGCTCCCCAGTGATTTTTCTAACCTGTCATCAGGAACTGGCAGCCCAGAAAGCCAACCCCATCCTGGCCTGCATCAAGAGAAGTGTGGCCAGCAGGTCGCGGGAGGTGATTCTACCCCTCTACTCTGTGCTCGTGAGACCCCACCTGGAATATTGTGTCCAGCTTTGGAGTCCTCAACACAGGAAGGACATGGACCTGTTGGAACGGGTCCAGCGGAGGGCCACGAAGATGATCAGAGGGCTGGAGCACCTCCCCTATGAAGACAGACTGAGAGAGCTGGGGTTGTTCAGCCTGGAGAAGAGAAGGCTCCGGGGAGACCTCAGAGCAGCCTTCCAATATCTGAAGGGAGCCTCCAGGAGAGCCGGAGAGGGACTCTTTGTCAGGAGCTGGAGTGACAGGACAAGGGGTAACGGTTTTAAATTGGAAGAGGGGAGATTTAGATGAGATATTAGGAGGAAATTCTTTCCTGTGAGGGTGGTGAAGCACTGGAACAGGTTGCCCAGGGAAGCTGTGGCTGCCCCATCCCTGGAAGTGTTTAAGGCCAGGCTGGATGGGGCTTTGAGCAACCTGCTCTAGTGGAGGTGTCCCTGCCCATGGCAGGGGGGTTGGAACTCCATGATCTTTAAGGTCCCTTCCAACTCTAACCATTCTATGATTCTATGATGCTATCTACGATTACCAGTCCAGAGAGATGATACTGAAACTGTCAGGCGAATATGAAAAGCCCTCAAAAGACTAATGCAACAACATGCGTCCCTTCTGCTTTTGTTTTCCATTGTTTTGGCAGAGGATACTCCTCGGAAGATTGCCTCAAAGATGCTTCTGTTTTCCCTTGTGTTTATTTGATTTCACTCTACAGAAGAAAAGCTACAAATCCCCTAAAATCTGACAGCATATATCCAAGTCAGGATCCCATTCTGGCTGACAAACTGCTGGAGACTCGGGTTTTTCTCTGCTCTCGGTAGGAGCTGGAACATCAGCTGCAAAGCTCGAAACCTGCCTCAGCCTGTACTTCATGCCATCCCTCCTACTCAGCTGCGTGGCAGCGAGAGCGCCGAAGCTCCCGAGCTGCCATAAGAAATCTCCGGATGCCTGGGGAAAATGCAAGTGCCACCCAAAAACTCATCGGGACAGTGAGATTCCTGCACTTGAACACTCAAAGGCACAGGAATTGCAACAAAACTTATTTTAGATCCAGGCAATGAAAATATTTGTGCTCATCACGTTGAGAAGAACACATGGGAGGTCTGTTACTTTCAAGTTGTGAATTGGCTCTTGACCTAAGGCCCCACAAGCTTTAAGAATTGCATGGGATAACTTAAAATCAAATATATTTGTCCACCTGGACTGTTGTGACCATATCACGATGGTACAGAGAAGCAGCAGATGCCAAGGAGAAGATTCGGGCACTCTAAATCCCGGACTTTCACTAGAACAGGTAACATCCAAAGAGGCATTTTGTCACAATTCTGACAAAAGGAGCAAAAAAGCTTGGGGGATCAGTTGTAAAGAAATCAGAAAATGGTTTGGGTTGGAAGGAACCTTAAAGATCATGGACAGTGGGATAGAGTGCACCCTCAGCAAGTTTGCCGACGACACCAAGCTCGGTGGCGCGGTCGACACGCTGGAGGGAAGGGATGCCATCCAGAGGGACCTGGACAGGCTGGAGAGGTGGGCTCATGCAAATCGCATGAAGTTCAACCAGGCCAAGTGCAGGGTCCTGCACCTGGGACGTGGCAATCCCAGGCACAACTCCAGGTTGGGCGGAAAACGGCTGGAGAGCAGCCCTGAGGAGAAGGACTTGGGGGTGTTGGTGGATGAGAAGCTCAACATGAGCCGGCAATGTGCGCTGGCAGCCCAGAAAGCCAACCCCATCCTGGGCTGCATCCCCAGCAGCGTGGCCAGCAGGGCAAGGGGGGGATTCTGCCCCTCTGCTCCGCTCTGGGGAGACCCCACCTGGAATACTGTGTCCAGCTTTGGAGTCCTCAACACAGGAAGGACATGGACCTGTTGGAAGGGGTCCAGCGGAGGGCCACGAAGCTGATCAGAGGGCAGGAGCACCTCCCCTATGAAGACAGGCTGAGAGAGCTGGGGTTGTTCAGCCTGGAGAAGAGAAGGCTCCGGGGAGACCTCACAGCAGCCTTCCAATATCTGAAGGGAGCCTCCAGGAGAGCCGGAGAGGGACTCTTTGTCAGGAGATGTAGTGACAGCACAAGGGGTAATGGTTTTAAATTGGAAGAGGGGAGATTTAGATGAGATATTAGGAGGAAATTCTTTCCTGTGAGGGTGGTGAAGCACTGGAACAGGTTGCCCAGGGAAGCTGTGGCTGCCCCATCCCTGGAAGTGTTTAAGGCCAGGCTGGATGGGGCTTTGAGCAACCTGCTCTAGTGGAGGTGTCCCTGCCCATGGCAGGGGGGTTGGAACTCCATGATCTTTAAGGTCCCTTCCAACTCTAACCATTCTATGATTCTATTTTATAGGCTATACTTGCTGACACGGAATTACCCACGACTATGCCAGGAAGCCTGAGGCAAAGCAAGAACCTGAATTATCTTTAAAGTCACAAGCCAGGGTTTCAACTCAACTCCGTCTTCCCTCTCCCTTCCTCCAAGAGGCTGAAGGTAAAGGGAAAGCGTGGCCTATAATTCTCCTCTTGCGTAACACACACAGCATCATCGTGTTTGCCAACGTTGGTCTTTCATTATACATCACACACGGTGCCGCAGAACAAGGAGGAAAAAAAAAAAAAATTAATCTTTCCCAGCACGTCCACGGAGAGGAATGATTCCTGGTAAAATAAACGCCACCAATGGCATGATTTTATTTCAGGTGTTTGGGTTTCCTTGACACAGTACAGCGAGTTCTTGTTTGATTCACAGGGCGGCTTTGACAAAAACAGCTTATTAATAAGCTACGGGCAACAGCTGAATTCCTCTTATCTAGCAGCAAGCAAAAGAAAACTAATGCACGGCACAGATTTTATTAAAAGGCAGCTTTCTATTTTTACCGACTGAACACAAAAAACCCTTGTTCAAATGATAGGTTGTGGCAGCTTTCAGAAAATATGCATTCAAAATTTATCAGAAATGTCCAGAACGAGCAAATCATCCATCAAGTAACCTACAGCTCCACTTAACCACCTATAGGGTTTGATATGCGTTATCATTCAAGTACCTGGCTTTGAGAGGTCTCTATATAATCCCGGGCATTGAGAAATCTATATTCTGGTTTGACACCAACACGTAGCGTGATTTTGGCCAAATTACTGGAGCTTTTATGACTCATTCTTTTCTTCCAGCTATAGCAAAATAGGACATATCGCCCTACCTCAGTCATGACTTCAGTAAAATTGAGGTCTTTGGATGAATGACATTATACCAAGCACGTCACCACCCAAACTACGCGCACACCAACGATAGCTAAATTGAAGCTATCTTGTAAGCCCTTAAGATTTCTTACTGTTCTAAGTCCCACTCATTCATTTTGTAATTATTTAGGATATTATTATGTCAGACCAGCTTCCCATGGAGACAACTACATTATCATAAAGCACAGAGGGTCAAACCTCTTCAAGAAAGAACTAGGATTCAAGCTCCGGAGAGAAAAGGAGCAGACCTGAAAGAAAAATACTGTGGGAAAAAAAGAACCCAGATTAAATAAACTGCATTCACATGTCCATGTAATTACAGCGGGTAGGATTTGAAAGGATGTTTGCTCCCGCGGGAGCAATGATGTGTACTCTAGCCCTCCTACACCATGGAAGCTTTGCTTCTCCCGTAGTTAAGTGAGAACTTGCATCTCATTCTACCCAACTTGCCGAGCAGCAGAAATGAGAACTACTCGACAAGCAGGAGGGAAATCACCAAGAGGTAAAGAGATTTAAACAAGATACTTGGATAGACACTAAGTAACAGAAGAGGCACAATGCTTTTCTTCTTTTTTTCCCATTACCTCCTCCTCCCACCCCCCTAAAAAACCCTTCACGTTCATCAAGGAACCGATTTTTCTCAGCTTGGTGTATTCAGAGCATCACCAACTATAACCAAGTCATGAAACATGTTCCGCTTGGAGAAGACACGCTTTATGAAGCCAAAGTACTTTTATAGCTTGCCACCTTTTCAAGCTCATCCTAAATTCTGGGAGTGGGCAACACTATTCTTAGAACAATTCTCCTAGAATCTAGACAAGTTACTGTGCGTCAACTGGAACTGATTTGTCACCAAACACGAAGCAGTGAGGAGGCTGCAGGGCCGGTGGGAATAAAAGACAACCACTGCTTCAGCCCCGGGTCTTGAAAATCTCCAGAGAAGGGGACTCCACAACCTCCCTGGGCAGCCTGTTCCAGGGCTCTGGCACCCTCACCGTGAAGAAGTTTCTCCTCATATTTGAACGGAACTTCCCATGTTCCAGCTTGTGCCCGTTGCCCCTCATCCTATTGCTGGCAACCACTGAAAAGAGTCCAGCTCCATCCTCCTTCAACCCACCCTTTAGGTACTTGTAAACATAGATAAGGTCTCCCCTCAGCCTTCTCTTCTCCAGGCTAAAGAGCCCCAGCTCTTTGAGCCTTTCCTCGTAAGGGAGATGCTCCAATCCCTTAATCATCTTAGTTGCCCTACGTTGGACTCTCTCCAGTAGTTCCCTGTCTCTCTTGAACTGGGGAGCCCAGAACTGGACGTAGTATTCCAGTTGTGGCCTCTTTGTTCCAGTAAACGGCATAAAATAGCCTCCTAAAGAACGTCCAGTCTTAAAATCCACTCCTTTCTGCTCCGCAAGTCCCTGTTCATCCCACAGCAGAACCTCTTTGCAGCTCTTAAGAGGCAGGTACCTGTTACATTTTCCCCACAGAGGCATTAGACCTGACACGATTTGGTAGCAAATGGTGGAAAACAAACACCCTGGTAGATGGAAAAAATGCTGTTTTTTGGGAATACCTACGAATGCCATCCTTTCGAGCTCATCTCGGGGCGAGTAGCAGATAAGCTGCTCGAGCGGAATCTAACACTGAAATGCCATTTTGAAAGATTATTAAAATACAAAGCTTGAAAGATTTTACAGTTAAGAAATTTTCAGTGTCCCAACCCTTTATCCGCCGCAATCAAATGGGTTCTTCCCGCAGCGGAAGACTCAGCACAGGGGGGGCCTTACAGAAGACGATAAAAGGGATTAATTTACCTGGTAGGTGTTGTCAAAGCTGTCATACATGAACCTGGTGATCAAGGAAGTCTTCCCCACTAAAAAAAAAAAAGAAAAAAAGAAAAACAGATTTAAGGAACAATTTCAGTGCAAGTTTTAAGCAAATGATTTTAAAACGGTTTCAGGAAGAGTTTTGCTCTGTGTCCAACAGATCCGTACTGTGCAATTAAACTCCCTACAAGCAAAAGAGCAGTCGTTTGATTTTGCAATTGCGAAGTCACTAATAGGTACATTTTTCTGAAAAAGGCTGGCTCCTGCATCATACCCGAGCAGCAGTTTTACTCTTAAACATCCCCGATTCAAGACGAAACTTGAACTAATTCGCTTGTTCCAGTTTCTGCCACATCATTCAGAAATTTTAGTCGAATGAAACGCACAAGTGTAACAGGTCTGAGAACCCCTACAACAAATTCTTAGACACCAGACGGCTCTTCTCGCTCATAAAACAAGGTAGATACGTCGCTTTAAAACACATCGTGCTGTGCACCCCCTTAATGTCACACTCTCTGTATTTGTCACACGAACGGCAGTCCCTGCCGTAGTATAAGACTGAAGAGCATCAGCCTTGAGAGGCTTGTTTACCATCTGCCCACGACGCCCACAAGTCCTGAGATCTCCGTTAATGTCATCCTTCCTTTGACGAGGGATTTTACTACACCTTTTTGTGGCAAAAGGCTCATACGCTGTTAAAAATGCCATTATCCGCCCCAATGATGGGGGCTGTACTGGGCAATGGAGAGGCCCCACCTCAAAGGCTGGGTCCAGTTTTGGGCCCCTCACCACAAAAAGGACATTGAGGCGCTCAAAAGACATTGAGGCGGGTCCAGAGAAGGTGAACAGAGCTGGTGAAGGGTCTGGAGAACAAGTCTTGTGGGTCCTGATGGGATGCACCCGCAAGTGCTGAGGGAGCTGGAAGAAGTCATTGCTGAGCCACTCTCCATCATCTTCAAAAAGTCCCAGAGAACAGGTGAGGTGCCTGAGGGCTGGAGGAAAGCCAATGTCCAGGTGGGTTTGAATGCCTCCAGAGAAGGAGACTCCACCACCTCTCTGGGCAGCCTCTTCCAGGGATCTGCCACCCTCACAGGAAAGAAGTTCCTCCTCAGGTTTAGGTGGAACTTCTTATGTCCAAGTTTGTGCCCGTTTCCTCTTGTCCTGTCACTGGGCACCACTGGAAAAAGACTGGCCCCATCCTCCTGACACCCACCCTTTAAGTATTTATAGGTGTTGATCAGATCCCCCCTCAGTCTTCTCTTCTCCAGACTAAAAAGACCCAAGTCCCTCAGCCTTTCCTCATCAGAGAGATGCTCCAGGCCCCTCATCAACTTTCTGGTCCTCTGCTGTACCCTCTCCAGCAGTTCCCTGTCCTTCTTGAACTGGGGAGCCCAGAAGTGGTCCCAGTGCTCCAGTTGTGGCCTCCCCAGGGCAGAGGGGCAATAGGCTTCCAGAGATGTCAGTTCTCTGCAAGGGTGACCATCAAGGGAGCAGGAGAATTTAAGCCAAGATTTTGGGGGTAGGGGTCTAGTTTTTGGGGTGGTTTCTTGATTTTGAGGGGTTTTTTTAAATCTTAGCGTAAAACTTTCAACAAACTCTCCAGTATCGTACTAAGCAGCATTTGAATTCATCTGTGAACTTCAGTTAACTCTGTAGAAGCACTAAACCAACAGGAACCCAGGAGACAGCCTTTGAGAAAAAGGATTTTCCCAAGTGTCAGGATTTGAATTCCTGCGTGCATTTTTAACATATTCCCCTCCACAGGCATAATCAGGTTTCCCCCGAAGTTTAAAAGCTGCCTTCGCAAAGGCAGAGCAAATATTCCCCTTGGGGAGTAGGTTTTGGGAAGCAACGCATCTCACATGGGCAGGACTTCTGAATCCCTTACTCAGTTTTGTCCCAGCACCCCTCTCTACTCCCCCCCGAGATGTGTTGAAGAACAGCACAAGCTGGTGCAGGACAAACAGCCATGGGATGGGACAGGAGGAAGGTTTCACTCCAGACCCAACAACTCAAAGCCTCGAGAGACAGAGAACAGCAAATCCCACCCCTTCCCACTAGAGAACACACTATAAATGCCAATAACTGGTTTGCAGCACCACAAAGAAGCTGGCTTTTCATCACGTGGCCAACGAAGCAAACAGTCAAATTTAATTCTTTAGAGGTGCAACGGGATCCAGGATCACAGAATCACAGAATGCTATGGGGTCGGAAGGGACCTCTGGAGATCATCTAGTCCAACCCCCCTGCCAGAGCAGGTCCACCCAGAGCAGGTTGCACAGGAACGTGTCCAGGTGGCTTTGGAATGTCTCCAGAGAAGGAGACTCCACCACCTCTCTGGGCAGCCTCCTCCAGGGCTCTGCCACCCTCACAGGAAAGAAGTTCCTCCTCATGTTGAGATGGAACTTCTTATGTTCAAGTTTGTGCCCGTTCCCTCTTGTCCTGTCACTGGGCACCACTGGAAAAAGACTGGCCCCATCCTCCTGACACCCACCCTTGAAGTATTTATAGGTGTTGATCAGATCCCCCCTCAGTCTTCTCTTCTCCAGACTAAAAAGACCCAAGTCCCTCGGCCTTTCCTCATAAAAGAGATGTTCTAGTCGCCTAATTGTCTTTGTGGTCCTCTGCTGTACCCTCTCCAGCAGTTCCCTGTCCTTCTGGAACTGGGGAGCCCAGAACTGGACCCAGTGCTCCAGGTGTGGCCTCCCCAGGGCAGAGCAGAGGGGGAGGATGACCTCCCTCCACCTCCTGGTCACACTCTTCCTGATGCCCCCCAGGATGCCATTGGCCTTCTTCGCCACAGGGGCACATTGCTGGCTCATGGTCATGCTGTTGTCCACCAGGACTCCCAGGTCTTTTTCCTCAGAGCTGCTCGGACGTAATCAAACCCTCGAAATACTTTTTTTTGGTAAGTCACAACCCCTGAAGGACACTGAAGTCTTCTGGCAAATCATTTCCCTTCCCACCTACACTGAGATGTTCCAGAGGGAGTCTGTCTAGAAACTATAAAATCTGAAAAGATTTTCTATTTCATATTATTTCAGCTTCCCTACCCTACCTTCACTCACTTCACAAAAAAAGGGGGGAAATAAGGTTCCCCTAGGTTTACTTATATTTAAATATCTGCTTCAAGCAACGTTTGGATAGAGTGTCTTAACGTAATTCAGATGTAAGCCATTTCTTCTCCAAACAGACCAAGGTTTTCTTTACATACTACGTAACAGTGGTATGTAAAGAGGCATTTATGTGTGTATGTATGTCAATAGGCACCAGGTCAAGTTAGAATTAATACCAACTGCTTCGAGTTTCAATTCCACAATGATTACTGGAGCGTCACCATTTCTCCCTTTAAAAAAAAAAAAAAAAAAAAAAAGACTTGCTTTAAAAATGCTGGCAGAAGCGAAAGCCCACAATTCCCACCCTATCTATAATTAAAAGGAAAAAGTCAGTGAATCTTCTCTTCAGAAATTCGCAAGTTTAGATTATATAAACAGACACCTTGTCCAGAGGGTTACAGGCTTTAAATATTCCCCTCTTTAAAAAAGAGCCACTCCTAATACTTCACAGCATCTCACCTCTCCCCACGCACGCCGCCCTGCCTGCCAATGGCAGAAACTATCCCCAGCCCTACAAAAAATAACCGGGATGAATCACCTTCAGATTCAGATCCCATCTGTTGCGCGCTAAAGCGACGTGGATGCATATGCCGATTCTCCTGCGGAAGGCGTGCTGCTCTAAGCCCTGTTGCAGAGAGCTTGAATGGAGAATAAAAACGCACAGAAATTAATTTATTGTCAATTTTTCCCCATACGGAGGCAGAGCACAAGCCCCTGGGCTGCAGCACTCTCACACAAGATTTTGTGAGTACACCGAGTATTTAAACGTGCAAACCGTATTTATGATGGACCTACTACAACAAATTAAATTCCCGGAAAGGGATTTAGCACACGTCAACCTGCAGAAATAGCTGATGTTTAGGGCTACAAAGATGATGAGGGGACTAGAACATCTCTCTGATGAGGAAAGGCTGAGGGACTTGGGGCTTTTTAGTCTGGAGAAGAGAAGACTGAGGGGGGATCTGATCAACACCTATAAATACTTAAAGGGGGGGTGTCAGGAGGACGGGGCCAGTCTTTTTCCAGTGGTGCCCAGGGACAGGACAAGAGGAAATGGGCACAAACTTGAACATAAAAAGTTCCACCTAAACACGAGGAGGAACTTCTTCACTTTGAGGGTGGCAGAGCCCTGGAAGAGGCTGCCCAGAGAAGTGGTGGAGTCTCCTTCTCTGGAGACATTCCAAACCTGCCTGGACACGTTCCTGTGCAACCTGCTCTGGGTGACCCTGCTCTGGCAGGGGGTTGGACTGGATGATCTCCAGAGGTCCCTTCCAACCCCAGATCATTCTGTGATTCTGTTTTTCCCCTCCCTTGGCAGAGCAAGAAGGAAGGGCCATTGAACCACAGGTTGCCTTTAGAGTCAAGCCCCTGGGCTCTTGGATGAGTTTTATTTTTACATCAGTTTTTAATCGAAACATCACAACGGAGCATTAAGCCCCTGTGCATGACTTTAAAAAGAAATAAATGTAACAATAATAACGAACATTGCCCAAAAAAGAACCGATTTGTTGACTGAGGATCTGCAGGAGAGTCTGAATCTCATTCTGTTACATATTTTCACTCGCTTTCCATCCTGCCGTGCTGGCCGTGTGTTTATCAAAGGCACAGGAAGCCTTAATTTGGGAGTGCTTGGAAGCAAGTTAGAAGACAGAACCAGAATTCAAAATAATCTTGAAAAATGCAGAAGTGACCTCGAGAGGAAAATGAAGCTCAGCAGGGAGAAGTAGCACAAGGTAACACACACAGCCAAGAACAACCGGCTGCTTAAAACACAGATCCCAACCAACCAGGGAAGGATTCCGGGAGTTACAACCGAAGGAAGCAGATAAGACAGTCAAGACTTCAGCCTTTTTTCATTAAGCAGTGGGGTTTTTTTTTAAAATCTACCGGGTTAATTTAATCTCTTGGAAAAATTTCAATACACAAATATGTGCAGGGCAGCGTTAGTCAGCGATGCAGCAGCATCCAACATCCTTTGGGCCAAAATATTTCTGGTACGCTGCTGGGACAGGAAAAAAAAAATAATAATAAAAAAAAAGAAGTTAACGTTATCCGTGGAGGAATAAAGGTGGGGGAGGAAATGCTGAGAATAGGGTTTTACCGCAGGGCACAGCTTTGGCTGGAGCAGCGCAGGGGATTCTGCTGGACACACCGACAGTAGGTGAAGAAAAACCTCAAAAGATTAAGCGAGTTGAGAAGGAGCATTTTGACAAGAAAAAAAAAGCAGCTTGTACCGTTTCCCAGACCAACTGAAAGGTGACGGAGAGCAGAGAAGTAACACAGTCATATGGAAAGGTGGTCTCTACATTCTTTGCCTTCCGTAGATCAAGATCTAACAGCTGAAAGCCAAGTCCAAACCAAGTCCTACCAGATCCATAGAACTGTCTAGGTCGGAAGAGACCTTTAAGATCATCTAGTCCAACCATGAACCTAACTCTGATAAAAACCCATCACTGAACCATGTCTCTAAGCTCTATGTCAACCCATCTTTTAAATACCTCCAGGGATGGTGCCTCAACCACTTCCCTGGGCAGCCCATTCCAAGGCTTAATAACCCTTCCAGTGTCAAAATTTTTCCTCATATCCACCCTAAACCTCCCCTGGCGCAACTTAAGGTATTTGTAGCCATGTGTTGCCTGGACTAATACGAGTACCATAGAATGGTCCAGGTTGGAAGGGACCTTTCAGATCATTGAGTCCAACCATCAACCCAACACTGACAAAACCACCCATGTCCCTCAACACCACATCTGCCTGGCTTTTAAATCCCTCCAGGTGTGACAATTCCACCACTGCCCTGGGCAGCCTCTGCCAAGGCTTTCGGGGGAGAAATTGTTCCTAATATCCATCCTAAACCTCCCCTGGCGCAACTTGAGGTTATTTCCTCCTGTCCCAACGCCTGTTCCTTGGGAGAAGAGACCGACCCCCCCTGGCTACACCCTCCTTTCAGGGAGTTGGAGAGAGCGAGAAGGTCTCCCCTCAGCCTCCTTTTCTCCAGGCTCAACACCCCCAGCTCCCTCAGCCGCTCCTCACAAGACTTGTGCTCCAGATCCCTCACCAGCTCCATTGACCTTCTCTGGACACGCTCCAGCTCCTCAATGACTTTTTCGTGGTGAGGGGCCCAAAACTGGTCCCAGCCCTCGAGGTGGGGCCTCACCAGTGCCCAGTACAGGGGGACAATCACCTCCCAAGTCCCACTCACCATGCTGTTCCTGATACAGGCCATGCCAGAAAAGGCATGCAATTTTGAAACTGAGGGTAATTAAACTCTGAAATAACAACGGATTCTCCTCCGTTCCTTGGGGCACAGAGTTCTCAGATGTCATTCCAGTGAAGGAATTTACATGCAAGGCATCCGAGAATTTGTTGAAGCAGAGGGAAGCTAAGAAAATAGGTGATTAAACAAAGAAATTATTTGTTCCAACACTGCACCTGAACATCAGTTTTGGAAACTCTTCTGTTGCTAATTAGCTGAACACCAGTAGCAGCATGGGTTTCATTAGATTAGTTTTTCTGCTGCTTCAAGCTTTTGATGCAGCAAAAACAAAGTCCCCATTAACCAGCTCCTTATCACACGGCCGTGGTGCAGACACCATCGCTTAAGTGCACAGATTATCAGTGTATACTCCTGGATGGGAAGGCAACCAGCCCCAACGGGAGTTTTTGATCTTGTATCCGACTTGCTCAGATGGTTTTTTCAGCTGTAGCAGCTCTGGAAGAATCTGGACCTAGAGATTGGTTTAGTGAAGGGCGCTGCACCTGGGGAGAAATAAACCCCTGCACCAGGACAGGTTGGGGGTGACCTGCTGGAGAGCAGCTCTGAGGAGAAAGACCTGGGAGTCCTGGGGGACAACAGCATGACCATGAGCCAGCAATGTGCCCTTGTGGCCAAGAAGGCCAATGGCATCCTGGGGGGCATCAGGAAGAGTGTGACCAGGAGGTGGAGGGAGGTCATCCTCCCCCTCTGCTCTGACCTGGGGAGACCACGTCTGGAGCACTGGGTCCAGTTCTGAGTTCCCCAGTTCAAGAAGGACAGAGAACTGCTGGAGAGGGTACCACAGAGGACCATCTAAACATGAGGAGGAACTTCTTCACTTTGAGGGTGAGCCCTGGAAGAGGCGGCCCAGAGAGGTGGTGGAGTCCCCTTCTCTGGAGACATTCCAAACCCACCTGGACACATTCCTGTGCAACCTGCTCTGGGTGGACCCGCTCTGGCAGGGGGTTGGACTAGATGTTCTCCAGAGGTCCCTGCCAACCCCATATCATTCTGTGGTTGCTAGTGGCTCCCATACTGAACTGCCTACTCGCCCTTGTAAGCATCAAACCTGAACAGCCCACTATTACTAATAAATACCGTGTGGTGCTTTTTCCTGGGAGGCTGGGGGAAGAGGAGCGAGAGAAGTGTTTTTGCTGTACAAAGCAATAAGTGGAAGCATTCATCCGCACTAATTCTGATAAGCTGCAACGTTTTAATACGTTATGCGACAGAAAGAAGTGGGCTGTTCTGATATATAAAAATAGGAAACTCCTAAAAGGGAAGGTTTCATCACTCGTTCAGCACAGAAAGAAGCAGATGCCCAAATACTAACGTCCTCCTAAATCAGCAACTGAATCAGTGGCAAACAGCAAAGCATCCAAGACACATAACTGAGTTAAAAGACAGGAACTTGTGAAGTTCCTATCAGCGAAATTGCCATTAAGGATGAGGGCCCAAATTCAAAGCCTTCAGCGGCTAATGGAGTCAACCTGATCGATACTCTTTGTCTGGAAGCCTTGAGCCACTGCCTAGCACTTATTTCAGAAAGAGCATTCATCTGCAAGATGAAATCAATACGCTAATCTCATAGTTCCAGCAACTTTGATCTGACAGCAGCGACTGGAGAGATTTCAAGGTCGTTCATCTGATTCTTGAGGACTGCCTCGCCCCGCTTCTGGGGCCTCGCACGCTGGAGATTTGTACGTCCAACGCCATCCACCACTAATGACATTGATTAATTGCACACAGAATACGTGCCACCGGCTACCGCTGGCAGCACCGCAGGCAGCACTTCACGCTGCGGGCTGTAACGAGTCACTGGGGAGACTCGCATGAGAGCAGGGGATGGGAGAGACCCATTAGATAATACAAACCATCTCTCCACCAGCGTGGGACTAGAAGGTCATTTACTGCCAGGCAAGAGTCTGCAAAAGGGATGAGGGAACAGTCAGGAGTGACCTACAAAGGAAAAGGAATTGGGATTGGGCCACTTGCACCTCATGAAGAGAAGCAGGCCTTAGAATCATAGGATGGTTTGAGTTGGAAGAGACCTTGGGCATCATCTAGTTCCACCCCCTACCATGGGCAGGAAAATCTCCCACCAGACCAGGTTGCTCAAAGCGCCATCCAACCTGGCCTTGAACCCCTCCAGGGATGGGGCAGCCACAGCTTCTCTGGGCAACCTGGGCCAGGCTCTCACCACTCTCACAGCAGAGAATTTCCTCCCCACATCTCATCTCAATCTCCCCTCTTTAAGTTTAAAACTGTCCCCCCTCGTCCTATGGCTCCCCTCCCTCATCAAGAGTCCCTCCTCACCTTTCCTGGAGCCTCCCCTTGAGGGACTGGAAGGGGCTCCAAGGTCTCCCCAGAGCCTTCTCTTCTCCAGGCTGAACCCCCCCAACTCTCTCAGCCTGTCCTCCCAGCAGAGGGGCTCCAGCCCTCCCAGCATCTCCGTGGCCTCCTCTGGCCCCGCTCCAACAGGTCCATGTCCTCCCTGTGCTGAGGACCATCTCTGTGGCCCTTCTCATTTCATTTTCTTACGCACATCCTTGCCTCTCCTCTATTCGAGATTCACATCTTGCCCAAGGATTCTTCCAGAAAAGCCAAGCTTAAATCTCCAAGTTCATCCTAGTTGCTGTTTAGCGCTTTCAAAGCCTCAGCAATAAAGAGGCTGAGCAATAAACCAAAAAACATCTGTGAAGCAAAATAATCTTAAAAATAAGCAATCTATCCAGCCTTTTCATTGTAAAGCTAAAAAACTCCACTTGGCCTCTCCCAGTTCCCAGGGGCAGACTGGGTTAACCGAGATGCAACCTGCTAAAAAGCGTAAGTTAAAGAAAGGAAGATGAAGAAAGCCTTCTCATCACACATCGGGAGAAATCGCGGTGTAATCCCAACATTTCACTTGCCCTTTGCAAGACTCCTTTAAGATCTGGTTGAAGGATAAATCTCAGTGACGCTACGACTTTCTTTCCCAGATAAGCTAAGCTCAAAATCTTCACGGGAAGCACTTCCTTTACTAGACACACCGGAACACAGTTTATCCGGCAATAACGGCGATGCTGACAAGGAACAGTATTTCTTACTGAGAAGTCAAACTTCATTCTGCCCTTAACTCCCAAAACAGATGACCCAATACCATTGGAGAAGCCTCGTTGAACCCTACAGCTCCAAGATCTTCCAACTACTGGAGATGTTGGATGTTTCACCCTCAAATTTGCTGGTACTTGAGACCCAAGGCTTAAAAGAGTTGGTGAAACTCAAAGACTGAATGCTGAGGATCAGAGAGCTCCCTAATCCAGACCTGGAAAAAACAACCCAAGGCAACAAGCCTTGAGGAAAAAGCATAGCTGAGAACAATATACTGAATTATGAATGCATGAAAACCATTTTTAGATTTTTATTTAAAAAGAAACCCCAAAAGGAGGATGCTCATAGTTGACTTAAAATGATCTGTATGAGCCAGCAATCAAGAAGAATATTTTTAGGTATGTCAGTCTGAGCTCTTAAAACAGAAATGCTGTATTAAAGTGATTAAAGCAGTTTCTTTAAAAAAAAAATAAATAAAAATCCTCCTCTGCTCTTCACTGTCAAGTATGGAAATGTCACCCGGTTCCCCCAAAGCAAGAAACAAAACTCATTCATTATCCCGAAGACGCTGACAGAGGCAGCAGACTGCATTCATCTACCAAATTCTCAGCAAAATTAAGTTTATCCGTAGTCGCAGCTGAGGAGTTCTGAGGACAGCATCGAGTCTAGTGACAGGGAGCAAAGGTAAAAGGCAGAGTTGATGAGGTCTCGCCTCCGCACCCTAATTAAAGAATTTTTTTTACCCTGAAGTTGTTTTTTTCCCCATTGATTCCGCTTCTGCTCAACTGTCAAACCTCTTTTATTCTGCCATTTCTTTCCCGACGCAAGACGCTGGATGAGATCAGACCAAAGGGCCATCTGAGCCGATACTTTGCATCCCTAAGTCCCCAATAACTAAATAAAAAGAATAAATTCAGGGATAAAAAAAAAATCAGAAGAAAGCCTGCAAAGAATAAACCTTCTTGAAACACATCCATGACTCTACCCTCAGTTAGTAGCTTTGTTTACAACTAAAACCATACAGTGTTGGGTTAAAAAACCCAACAAAATAGTTACTTTTAATTTAAAAACTATGGCTATAGATTATTATTTTTTATTTTAAGAGCAAAGGGCAATATTAAAATGTGATACTTCTCAGCCATTTTCAAGGCTTGTTTTGGCTCTGCAGGATAAAGCCGGTTGAAGGACGCTCTCCCAGCCTGGTCACTGAAATGGAACGGCTGCCCCCATTGATTCCAGGAAATAACACCATTTTGTACTGGTAACACTACAAAAATTGTGCAAGTCGCTTTCGTGCTACTTCAGTGGTTCTTGCATTATACCACAGCAGCAATGGCTTCTTTATCTACAAACAAAACGCTTCAAACAGCCTCTTTTAAGATAATTTATTCCCAGCCTAGTTAAAGATCTAGGTTATAAATTCTACTCTTGCCCTTTTAAACAGATTTGTTTTTTAAAGTCAGAATTTAAGATTCTGTTTAGGTATTTAATGTAGAATATCCAAAAAGTTACAGGGAAACAAACAAGACCCAGAAAAACAAGAAATAGTTTTGCTTTCTTTGAAGTAATTTTAGTGATTAAAGGGATGTTCCATCATTTTCTACTTTAAATATATTTTTATTTCATTCATCCTAGAGAACAGAGGCAACTCACCTCGATTGCCCAGGAAGGGGGTTGAGTCACCATCCCTGGATGTGTTTAAGAGCCGTTTAGATGTGGTGTTGGGGGATATGATAGAGGGAAGAACTTTTTAGTGTAGGGTAGATGGTTGGACTCGATGATCCCAAGGGTCTCTTCCAACCTGGATGATTCTCTGATTCTCTGATTCTATGATTTTAGTCGATTATATTTTTCATATTCACTTGAAATAGACCAAACAAAGGGCTAAAGCTGGCAGCCTAGATCGAACACCCAGAGATCAGCAACGGAAATTAAAGTCCCTGCAGTGAACTCGTCACCTTCAGATGGAGTGAAGCACAGGGAGCCCTGAGAAAGGAGCATACTCTGAATAAAAAGGCCATTTAACACACTTCCAGCAGGTTTGTCACTTCTATTTTAGTTGCAACTCCTTCGACAAAGGAAATTTGCAGCAACGTTGCTCTACACGGGAACTACGCGCCAGCGAAGACCTGCAGATAACCTGCTGATGCAAAACATCAAAATTTATATATATTTCTTCGGCAGTTCAGTAGACATTTTGGTCCGTCCTAAGGATACTTCTAAAATGCACAAAAAAAGAAGCCAAAGTCCTTCAAGAACTTAAAAGCAAGTTCTACGGGCTGCAGAAGACTGAAGTTTGCAAACCTCAGCGCTCGGAGTCCTCTCCTCAGCAGCAAACGGGAGGCAGCGGCACAGGAAACCAACTGTTGCTTTGCCAACAACAGCCCAACACCGTGAAAAAACCAGCAGGAAAGACGTTGCTGGCAGCGGCCAGCGGTTCGTACACGGTTGCAGGGGGACAGAAGGACAGACAACAGAGCAACCGACTCAGAAAGGAGTTTTTTTGGCAGTTTTATCTGTGTAGGTTTTATGGCATCCTACTCTGAAAAGTAATTCTAGAAAAGCAGACACAATCGATAACAACGTCACACAACTGTAGCTGACCTTTTTAGCCCAATGAATCCCTGCCAATCCTTAATTTCTTTTCAGGTCACCACCCACAACAAAGCTTTTTTTTTTTTCCTTCTTTAATTAAAAGCACTATTGAAAACTGTTTGATACAGTCCCAGATCAATTGCTTTGACCTCAGGGATTGCCAGTAGTCTATAGCACTCAATTTGGGAATCGTTGGCTTGTACCCACAAAGCAGAGTAGGTACATCACGTTACCGCTCCTGGGGTACACACATCTCACACCTTGCACATCTCACACCTTGCACAGCTGGATCAGTCCACACATCTGTAAAATTATGATGTCTGTACCATGCTATTCAATAATTCCAGGGATGTGCACTACGCTTATCAAAATCACAGAATCACAGAATGATATGGGGATGGAAGGGACCTCTGGAGATCATCCAGTCCAACCTCCCTGGTTGGAGGTCCACCCAGAGCAGGTTGCACAGGAACGTCTCCAGGCGGGTTTGGAATGTCTCCAGAGAAGGAGACTCCACCACCTCTCTGGGCAGCCTCTTCCAGGGATCTGCCACCCTCAAAGAGAAGAAGTTCCTCCTCGTGTTGAGATGGAACTTCTTATGTTCAAGTTTGTGCCCGTTCCCTCTTGTCCTGTCCCTGGGCACCACTGGAAAAAGACTGGCCCCATCCTCCTGACACCCACCCTTGAAGTATTTATAGACGTTGATCAGATCCCTCCTCAGTCTTCTCTTCTCCAGACTAAAAAGACCCAAGTCCCTCAGCCTTTCCTCGTTAAGAGAGATGCTCCAGGCCCCTCATCATCTTTGTGGTCCTCTGCTGTACCCTCTCCAGCAGTTCCCTGTCCTTCTGGAACTGGGGAGCCCAGAACTGGACCCAGTGCTCCAGGTGTGGCCTCCCCAGGGCAGAGCAGAGGGGGAGGATGACCTTCCTCGACCTGTTGGTCACACTTTTCCCCATGCAGCCCAGGATGCCATTGGCCTTCTTGATGGCACAAGGGCACATTGCTGGCTCATGGTCGTCCTGTTGTCCACCAGGACTCCCAGGTCTTTTTCCCCAGAGCTGCTCTCCAGCAGGTCACCCCCAACCTGCAGTTAAAAGTCTGCAAGAAGGCATTAAATCAGCACCAAGGTAGCAGGTATATGGCAATGAGTTCCTTTTGATTTGAATTAAAAAAAAACAGAAGCTTAAGGAATAACTGCCCATTTAGAGCGTTATTTCATACAACACAGTATCTCCAGTATCTAACAACACTGTAGCCTCTTACAACTGGAGGTGAGAAAAGAACAAAGCTCAAGTTGCCATCAACAATGCCTCCTCTGACATCTCTCTGCCTTTTCCACCCCAAATGAAAACAAAGCAACAGATCGAGACAGTAAACCACAGGTAAAACATGGGTTAGAATGCACCAGAGTAAGGTCCACCAGGATTTTCTCTAACTCCAGCAACCTGTGAAAAGATGCATCACCCTTCCCAGCATTTTTCCCACCTGCCCTTCTGGGTTCCAGCACTGGAAGAGATACTTCACGTTGAATTTGGTTGTCACAGCTCGGACTGACCAGCCATTATCTGTTATTAGATGTTTTAACATGCCCAGGAACCGGCAGCGGAGGATTCCCATAGTCCAGTTTCATTCCCGTCCTTAGTGAACTACAGGGAAAGGGGTGATTCACATTTGCATATTTTCTATTTACATTTGTTAGCCATCAGTTGACAAAACAAGAAGAAATAACTGACCAAAGTCATCATCACAGCTGTTCAAAGACTAGTGATATCAGAAACAATCAAAATTAGAAGCAACTCTACAGAAATTAACGGACTGGATAATACAAGAGACTCTGCAGCCCAAGGTAATCCTGAAGCACATCAACTATTTGGTTTTTTTCCATCCCAGGAATTTTGGTCCGGAACTGGACATTAAATAGAATCAACATCTTTACTAACCTTGAGGCCCTAAATTCATAATGTGAAGTAATTAATAGCAGTGCCCAATCTTCTGGCTCAGGTTAAGATGGGCTGCTCATCATCGAGCTCCCGTTCCGATAAGGTGCAGGGCAGGGAGGGGTTAATCCTCTTAAAAATTCACCTTTTTTTTCCAGCATATAATTTAACACCTTCCCAGATGAACAGCAATGGCATCGCCCCAGTGAAGAAAACCGAGAGGAGGGCTCTACACCAAATGGTGGTGAATTGAAGCTGATCAGAGGGCTGGAGCACCTCCCCTATGAAGACAGGCTGAGAGAGCTGGGGTTGTTCAGCCCGGAGAAGAGAAGGCTCCGGGGACACCTCACAGCAGCCTTCCAATATCTGAAGGGAGCCTCCAGGAGAGCCGGAGAGGGACTCTTTGTCAGGAGATGGAGTGACAGGACAAGGGGTAATGGTTTTAAATCGGAAGAGGGGAGATTTAGATGAGATATTAGGAGGAAATTCTTTGCTGTGAGGGTGGTGAAGCACTGGCCCAGGTTGCCCAGGGAAGTTGTGGCTGCCCCATCCCTGGAAGTGTTTAAGGCCAGGCTGGATGGGGCTTTGAGCAACCTGCTCTAGTGGAGGTGTCCCTGCCCGTGGCAGGGGGGCTGGAACTCGATGATCTTTAAGGTCCCTTCCAACTCTAACCATTGTATGTTTCTATGATTCTATGAACGAGATCTGGCCATCGAACCAGTGAAAAGACCAAGAGGTAACCGGCCTCAGAAACACACCCTTTCCCCTCCCCTCCACACAGAGCCCCAAGGATTTTAAAGTACTGAAAGATACTGAAGAAAAGCTACTTGTTTTCTCATTGTAAATTCGATTCCCTTAGTCCTTACAAAGATTCTATCCAAACTGGACTTTCCAAGGCAAGCTGAGACAGTTTTATCACAGCTGAGCATCTGATTTAAGGCACAAAGACGAGTTTTTCCTCATTATTACAATTAAGTAAGAAATAGCGCAGCCAGAATGTTTGCTGTTGAGGAAATTTCCATTGTTTTTTTTTTTTTTTTTAACCATGTAACAACCAAGCACCTTGAACACAGAATCATAGGATTGTCTAGGTTGGAAGGGACTTTTAAGATCATCTAGTCCAACCATCAACCTAACTCTGATTAAAAAAAAAAAATTACAAAAAAATCACTGAACCATGTTACATCAGCCAACTCTTTGTGCTGGAAGAATTTCCGGAACAAAATATTTTAAAGCCTCGATATCTCCGCAGTTGCCAGCAATTTCACAAACCAGAAACTGTGACATCAGCCTTTTAGCTCACTAGACAAGCCTTTCAGCTCTCCGACGTTAAAAAAAAAAACAAAAACCCAAACCCCTGCATTTAACAAACTAGAACAGACCATAAGTTAAGTACACAAGCCCAAATGGATGGTAGGAAGCCTGCATGAATATTTATGACTGTCTGGTGCAGAACAGCAGGAAGGGAAGCAACAGAGTCGAGTGAAGTGGCATGATATAACAAGGAATGACACCTACCTAGCAGATGAGCACACAGAAAGCTCTTATGTGAATGGCTGATATCATCCTGCAGCTTCATTCTCACACGCTACGATAACAGGGACACAAAGAAAGGAAGCAAGTCCATTTTCACAGCAGCACCATCTTAAACACTAAGCATATGAAAAAAAGATGGGACGATCCCGCATTTCGCACACGTTGCTGTTGACTCAATGCGTTTCCTTGCAGAGACAGAGGGGACGATATGATTTTCCTAAAGGATGCTGAAGAGTTACAGCAAAAATATCTACTGTGTCTATATTTGTTATAGTCCCAGGAAAGCAGTGAAATTTGCAGCTCCTTAAGTCTCGGTGAAACGTCTTCAAACAGAAGACACCACTAAAGCTGCTTCATAGAATCATAGGATGGTTTGGGTTGGAAGGGACCTTAAAGATCATCCAGGTCCAAACCCCTTGCCCTGGGCAGGGACACCTCCCACCAGACCAGGTTGCTCAAAGCCCCCTCCAACCTGGCCTTCAACCCCTCCAGGGATGGGGCAGCCACAGCTTCTCTGGGCAACCTGGGCCAGGCTCTCACCACCCTCACAGCAGAGAATTTCTTCCCCAGATCTCATCTCCATCTCCCCTCTTTCAGTGTCAAACCCTTCCCCCTCCTCCTAGGGCTCCCCTCCCTCATCAAGAGTCCCTCCCCAGCTCTCCTGGAGGTATCTCCCTTCAGATACTGGAAGGTTTGTCACTCAGGAGGCAAAAATTCAACTCTCCTCCCCAGCCACAATCAAAGATTAATTTTTTAATGGTTTTTAATTGAGGAATACACATCTCAAGCGATGCCCAAAATTATGCGAGTTCCACAAGTATTTGAAACCTTGCGGGAAGACATGCCCTTGCTACTGAGAAATAAATAGGAAATATAATTTTGTCACAACCCCGATGTCATCAGAGCAAAGGGGGTTTAGTTCCAGTCAATCTCTGCAGGCAATAACCCACACAAACAAGAGTTTTCACGGCTGCTGCCTGGCCCACTGCTCTCCCCTGTCAAGCATTTCCATAATTTACAAAAGGGGATCAATTACTCCCTTATCTACAACAACCAGTAATCAAATGATTAACACTTCAGTAACTGCCTTATTAAAAAAAAAAAAAAAAAGACGACTATGAAAATACATGTTGGTCTGAAAAGCTCATTAACATCAATTTTCATTCAGTCTTTTATTGGAGTACCTCAGAAGAGGATACACACAGGAAGGACATGGACCTGCTGGAAAGGGTCCAGCAGAGGGCCACGGAGATGATCAGAGGGCTGGAGCACCTCCCCTATGAAGACAGGCTGAGAGAGCTGGGGTTGTTCAGCCTGGAGAAGAGAAGGCTCCGGGGACACCTCATGGCAGCCTTCCAATAGCTGAAGGGAGCCTCCAGGAGAGCCGGAGAGGGACTCTTGGTCAGGAGACGTAGTGACAGCACAAGGGGTAACGGTTTTAAATTGGAAGAGGGGAGATTTAGATGAGATATTAGGAGGAAATTCTTCCCTGTGAGGGTGGTGAAGCACTGGAAGAGGTTGCCCAGGGAAGTTGTGGATGCCCCATCCCTGGAAGTGTTCAAGGCCAGGCTGGATGGGGCTTTGAGCAACCTGCTCTAGTGGAGGTGTCCCTGCCCATGGCAGGGGGGTTGGAACTCCATGATCTTTAAGGTCCCTTCCAACTCTAACCATTCTATGATTCTATTCTAGGATGTACACGGGGCTGTTTTCCTGACAGAAGCCATGAGGCCCTGCTTGTGCAACAATACTTCACCCAAGACAGAAGGAAATTGAGGTTGAAGCACTTTTTTGACCTAGAAAGTATTTTTTTTTCCCAGGGTCCTGCTAATAACCGTGCCCAGCAAGGCCTGTGACACGTGAACGCTGGTGTTACACAAACGCAGAAGCTTTAGCAACATCAATTTTCTTCTAACCCGGCTTCTTACATTCATCCCAAAGAAACCACCAGCTCTGGTTCAACAAGAGCAGACTTGAACGGGAAAGGATCCTGTCTCAACAGCAAAGCATGATTTTTGATAGCCAGGTCGTCCCTGACAATATATATATTTCATTTATTGGCCTGCTAATTAGGAAGAAGATTCTTACTCACTAATTAAAAGCCCTGCAGATAGCAGATTATTTATACTGATACGTGGACACCTGCTTTTGGTGCTTTACTGAGAGGGATTAGGACTGAGGGATTGGCAAAACCATGGCCTGAAAAGCTGCCCTGGCCACAGCGAATTGTCTTCCAGCGAGATTCTGCAATAGATTTTGGCACAAGTATTAAATTTTCACGAGTACCAAGTACCGCGCTCGATGAGAAAATTGTCCTTCAAGTTCAGTCTGCCACAAGACAACTGTGAATATTTCAAGGGAACTTGAGAGGATCTGCATTAATGGAAGAATTAGTTTGGGTCAGGTTTCTAGTCCAGATTTCTTTTTCCTCTCTAATATTATTACAGAGACACACAAAAAAACAGCAGCTCTGTGAAACTACACTCCCAATCTTGCTCTTAAGTAAAAGCCAATACAATGCACTGCAGAGAACATTTGCAAAACTTGAGGATTTTTTTTTTCTCTCTCTATAAGAGAGAGGAAAAAAAAAAAAAGCTTTCTAAAACCTAGCAGTTCAGAATCGGTTCATGTCTCAAATTTGAATTTCTCAGCCTTACTTTTGATTAGCTACACATCTAGATAGACACACGCTTGGGTTTAATGTTAATGGTTTCATCTCCATAACAAAGAATGCACAGCTCATCAGTGAAAACTATTAAAAGACTGCTTTTTCCTTAAGTGAAAAAGTTTTTACTTTATTCCTAATCTTGCACTATACATTTTCCCAGTCTAATCCCCATTATACACTACTGCAGTTTTCTGCGTATATTTGGCAAAAGAGTTACCATGGAATGGTTTGGGTTGGAAGGAACCTTTTAAAGACCATCTTGTCCGAGCCCCCTGCCATGGGCAGGGACATCTTGCAGTAGATGTTGGTTAGTACCAACTTTGCTGGTTTTCATTCTAAAAATCTCAGGTTGGGCTTCCCTTCCCCAAGGGACCCTGCTCTTAACGCTGAGAAAAAATGCTCAGAGAGGAACAGTGAATGGTATAATTTCTGCCACCAAAAAAGATGCGAGCAGACACACTGACAAGTGGAAAAGCCCCTTGTTCTGTTGGGAGAGGTCTTATGGTCACATCTCACCAGAAGATTCCGCCTTTCACTTTGACAGCTGAGCTGGCTCACTCCTATTTTAACAGTTTAGCAACTCCAGTTTGCTCAAATTTTCACACCACCCTTTTAAAAAAGCTTATGTTCAAGTATTTTGTGTCCTAAACCAGGCTCTGCTGAGATCAAGATCATCTACTAATACCTCCGGAAACCTTTTGGGGAAGTGTGGACCAGGAAAGGTGTGAAAAATACTGTCCTTGCAAGCGGCCGTTGAGCCCCTCTCTTTGACTTCAGGCTGCAGAGGTGGGACACAGACCCCGGGAAACACTTGTTCACAGACTGTCTCTGCAACAGGGAGGGAACAGACAATTCTCAGCCAACAGGAAACACTCAAGAGAACGTCCTCAGCGTCACAAGGCAGAGACTGAACTATTAAAAGCACAGTTGTACTGTATAAAAAACTAACAGCCTATGAGGTTCAGAGAAGAACCTGCCTTGCTCTCCTCAACACGAAACGCCGGTCCTTCTGGCACCAGGGTCCTTTTGCGCAAGACCTGTCAGAACATCCTCATTAGGATCTTCGCTAATTGCTTTCAAGCAGCGCACCCCAAACCTTGCTTCAGCTCGTCTCAGCGTCCGTGACGCCGCAGCTCCTGAAAAACCGCATGCCCTACCCCATACAATCCCACCACGAGCTCTGAAGTCACGGTACGCTTATGTTAAACCTCACATACACGTTCCCCAGGGATAGAAAATGGACAAGAAATTGCCTCTAACAAGCAGAGTAACAATTCTCCCAAAGGATCCTACCTTTTATGCAACCACTCCACCAAGATCCTAATGCCACACTATGGAGAAAAAAAAAAAAAAAAAAAGAAAGAAGTCTGAAAGCTGACAGCCAGATATTGAAGGACGACGGAATAAAAGCCTGCGGTGCCACCGATCTAAGTATTCAGCGCCATATGGATGTATTTTATGCTGTCTCTAGGCATTTTAAGACCAGCAAGAGAAGCAAAGAACTGTCACTTGTATTTAAAGTTTGGCAGTAGCTAAAGGGAAAAGGAAGAGGCAGAAGGTATTTTCTATTATCAATCTTTTTTTTTTTTTTTTTAAGTCAACATCAGCCTGTTTGCTTTCTTCAGACATGTTAGGATGCTATTTTATTTAGTACTACACCGTTTTTTTTTTTCTTGAGGGAGATGCAAGCTAGTTTTACCTGGAGTTTGGTATCTCTATTTATCAGCTATAAACTAAGCCATATATTGAGAGTGATCATTAATGACCCGTAGGAGGCCAGAGCAGAAGGCACAGCCCGGACACAAAAAGCTAGACAAGGCTCCTCTTTGTATTTCCGTATATGAAAGGTCCACAAAAATCAATACAAATTTGTGGAGAATAATCACAACTTTAATGACTTAAATTTGGTACGCTTTTCCACTAAGTAAATCCTAATAAGCACTGGCATAGTTGATAAAAGTAGAACAATAAGACTGATTATTTAATGCACAGGCAAGATTTCCCTTGGGATACACACCAAACCTCGTGACAGGGACAAAAATACATGGTGATAAATAGCTTCATTAACTCTTACGGGTTTTTGTCAGTAATTAGCTTTATTTTTCCTCCCAAAATTGGAAATATATGAAAGAGTACAGTGTAAAAAAAAAAATCATCTTGGTTTATTTGCTCAGTGGTGGCCATGAAGAAATGAAACACTGAACATGGATCAGTCCTTTAGTTCCATCCCATAACACCCAGTTCACAGACTTTGCAGCTGTGATAGTTTTTAAACAATTAAGATGCAAAGTACAAAGTTTTTACAAAAAAATTGGGGTTTTTTTTCCCCACCACATTCACTAAATAAATATCAAAGAATAAATAAGAGCCCCTCACTACTGAACAGGAAGGAGCAAGGCTATTAAAATTATAGAAAGCAAAATATGACAGTTTGATTACTCTGTCAAGATAGTAAAATTTTAAAAAATCATGCAAATGTTACTTCTTCAGCACAGCTATAAAAATTTGTTTTAAAATATAGGCCTGGTGTTCTGAAGATGATGCCACTCGTCTAGTTTTCTTCAGAGGAACTCCAAGTCAACCACACAACATAACCAGGGGTATCTTCACAGTTTAAGAGACTTCTAAAAACAACGGAGCCAAAATTAGTCTCCCAAGAGGGGGAACTTCAGGCAATTTCGGTTTTCCTCATCTGGTGTAACACCAAGCATCCGGGAAGTTGCACAATGATGCTTTATAGAAGTACTTCCAGTTTTCTGTTGGCGACAACATCCGTCATCTCTCACGTTTAGAGCTCTGAATCTGCCATCAGTTTGTACAGAAGGGCCAAATATTCTGATTAAATGCGGCTGAAAGCAATTGAATTCTGAAGAAGAGTGAAGGGAAAAGTGAAGGGAAAAGCGTAGGGTCCTGCACCTGGGGAAGAAGAATGTCAGGCACCAATACAGGTTAGGGGTGGACCTGCTGGAGTCAAGTTCTGAAGAGAAAGATCTGGGGGTCCTGGTAGACAGCAAAATGACAATGAGCAAGCAGTGTGCTCTTGTGGCCAGGAAGGCCAATGGAATCCTGGGCTGCATAGGGAAGAGTGTGGCCAGTAGGTCGAGGGAAGTCATTCTCCCCCTCTACTCTGCACTGGTGAGGCCACAACTGGAATACTGCATCCAGTTCTGGGCTCCCCAATTCAAGAGGGATAGGGAACTACTGGAAAGAGTCCAGCGAAGGGCAACAAAGATGATTAAGGGATTGGAGCATCTCCCTTATGAAGAAAGGCTGAGAGAGCTGGGGCTCTTTAGCCTGGAGAAGAGAAGGCTGAGGGGAGACCTTATCAATGCTTAGAAGTATCTGAAGGGTGGGTTGAAGGAGGAGGGAGCCAGACTCTTTTCGGTGGTTGCCAGTGAGAGGACGAGGGGCAACGGGCACAAGCTGGAACATAGGAGGTTCCACTCAAATACGAGAAGAAAATTCTTCACGGTGAGGGTGCCAGAGCCCTGGAACAGGCTGCCCAGGGAGGGTGTGGAGTCCCCTTCTCTGGAGATTTTCAAGACGCGCCTGGATGCAGTCCTGAGTAACATGCTCTGACATGCTCTGGGCAATCCTGCTTCGGCAGGGGAGTTGGACTAGATGATCTTTATGGTCCCTTCCAACTCTAAAAATTCAGTGAAATTCAGTGAAGAGGAATCCTTCCCATTCCTGAATGACAGACACCCTTTAAGCTGGTGTGGAAGCCAGAAATTATCTTCTGCTGTCCACAGCAGACCAAGGTAGAAGGTTTTCCTTGGGGGAAAAGAGCCTTATAATCTTGTAAAGACCTATAACAAAAATGCTGAGAATGAAGAATGCAAACGCGTGCAACAACAAGCGACGGAAGGAGGAGGATTAACAGTATTGCACGTGCTAATTGCTACATAGTGTGGTAAATGTGGTTTCATTCAAATTACCAGAGAACAAGAAGAGGAAGACTAAACCTAAGATAAAGTAACAAGAAGGTCAAGAAGTGGTGTAAGTCCCCAGATAAGAAAAAAACAAAAACAAACCAAAAAAAACCCAAACAAAAAACAAACCCAAGGAGACTGAGGAATTTTGCCCAGGCCATAAGAGGGATGAGACAAAATACCTAGAAGAAAGATCTCAAACAGTTTCAAGTCTTAAGAGTAGAGTTCACAAGTATCTACTAAGTGTTACAAAATCTAGAAGAATCCGAGAGACACGATGAGGACTCAACTGTGCCCCTTCCCACGTCACAATAAGCAACTCCGGCCGCAGCACTTTATAGGTCTCGATGCTTTTGAGGACACGGCTGAGAGCGCACACAAGTAAAATCTACGCTAGAGCGACTGCGAGTGAAATCTCTTCAACTGGAAACAAACAACTCTTTTCACTTCCATACGAGCTTGCACCGAGTTTTATTACCTACCTCTGGGTTGGTTTTTTTTAAGGCTATGGCTCTCAAGAATGGATTCTGGAAACTGGTTTCTATTCCTGACTTTCTGAAGCCCTGGTTCAACTATGCCAGAAGCAGCAGCAAGATGTAGGGCTGCCTTTCATATGAAATCACCACAATTTTTGTTAATTTTTTGTATTTTGAAAAAAACATCCCAAAGAGTAACTACTCTTGCCCACGGCAGAGAGAAGGGGCAGTCATAGAATCACAGAATCATCCAGGTTGGAAAAGACCCTTGGGATCATCGAGTCCAACCATCTACCCTACTCTACAAAGTTCTCCCCTACACCATATCCCCCAACACCACATCTAAACGGCTCTTAAACACATCCAGGGATGGTGACTCAACCCCCTCCCTGGGCAGCCTGTTCCAACGCCCGACCACTCTGTCTGTGAAGAATTTCTTCCTGATGTCCAGTCTAAACCTACCCTGTTGCAGCTTGAAGCCATTCCCTCTTGTTCTATCGCTATTTGCTTGTGAGAAGAGACCAGCACCAACCTCTCTACAGTGTCCTTTCAAGTAGTTGCAGAGAGTGATGAGGTCTCCCCTCAGCCTCCTCTTCCTCAGACTAAACAGTCCCAGCTCCTTCAACCGCTCTTCATAGGATTTGTTTTCCAGGCCCTTCACCAGCTTCGTTGCCCTCCTCTGCACTCGCTCCAGCACCTCGGTATCTCTCTTGGATTGAGGTGCCCAAAACCGGACACAATACTCCAGGTGTGGCCTCACCAGCGCTGAGTACATGGGCACAATCACCTCCCTACTTCTGCTGGTCACGCTATTTCTAATACAAGCCAGGATGCCGTTGGCTTTCTTGGCCACCTGGGCACACTGCCGGCTCATCTTCAGCCGCTTGTCAATTAGAACCCCCAAGTCCTTTTCCGCCAGGCAGCTTTCCAGCCACACTTCCCCAAGCCTGTACCGATGCATGGGGTTGGTGTGGCCCAAGTGCAGGACCTGGCACTTGGTCTTGTTGAAGCTCATACCATTAATCCCATCGATCCAGTCGTCACCGCGCAGATGAGTTTAAAAGCAGAGAAGAGGAAGGATGAATGATATGGTCATCTTTGCCATGTGAGATATCCAGAAAAACAGGGAGGGGAAAAAAAGCATTAAGCTTGGTTAATTAACTAAAATGTACTCACAGGTCACCTTTACATTTCAAAGGCTGCTGCACGTGTTCTTCTTATTATTTTTCAGGAATGGAAAAAAAAAAAAACCCAAACCAAGAGTTACAGTCTCATGCGGATATTTTTCACCACAGCCTGAAGATTGAGCTCTCCTTCTTGTCTTACATAGTTACAGCTTTTTAAGACACGTTTCCAATTAGGCTTAAAATATTCTCCAAACGGCTTTAGTATTTTAACTACTCACCAAATGCCTCAGAAGGAAGGCTCTTCGAGCCTCAGCATAAATATTGATGACACAAAGGAGAATCTATGAAACTGTAAGAGCACTTGGAAATATTGTAAAATGTGCCCCAATGATCTTCTGATCAAGTCTGTGTGACCATGAAGCTAAGGAAAAAGAAGGATTCCGTGGTACAGAAGTCCATATGATCAAATATGGACCGTATTTGACAGAAGTCCATATGATCCATATGATTCTAAACTTCTCAGCAGCCACGGACAGGGAGTGGAGGAAGGAGCTCTCAGCTGCAGGTCAACAGAAGGAAGAGAATTTCAGGTGGACCTCCTCAGCAATTCAGCTGGCAAGAAGAAGGTGAGTACAGATTGGAAAGCAGAAGCCATCCCATGCAGGAGATGTTATTGGGAAGCTCCTCCTACATCTTAGAATCACAGAATGATATGGGGCTGGAAAGGACCTCTGGAGATCATCTAGTCCTAGAAGTGATTTATTCATATGTTTTTTAAAACAGCAGCAGTAGTTCTTGCAAAGCCATGTCTTCTGTACTCCACACTCTGCTTTTAAACACCGGATTCCACTATCGGACTGTACAACCACCTCCAATATTAAGCTAAGTTATATTTATATGTACACTTCTATGGAAAAAAACATTTAAGAGGAGATTTGGGAGGCAGAGGAGCTGGAGGATGACAGGGAAAGAGAAGGAGGAGGAACAGTACTAGAACTTGGATAGGAAAGTACCCTTCATTCCAATTTAGTTGGGAATGGCTGCCTGTCCCTAAACCAGAATATGAGGATTTACAAGATTCAGTTTAAAAATCAAAGAATGAATAAATCCTGTATAATTCCATTACTAAAGACAAAATGGCACTGAGGTTAAAGCATGTGGAAAAGGGTTCTGGGAAGTCGCACTGGAGAAAGAATAAATTCCCTTTAAATTCTTGATAAAGAGAAGAGAAGGCTCCGGGGAGACCTCATAGCAGCCTTCCAATATCTGAAGGAAGCCTCCAGGAGAGCCGGAGAGGGACTCTTTGTCAGGAGATGTAGTGACAGGACAAGGGGTAATGGTTTTAAATTGGAAGAGGGGAGATTTAGATGAGATATTAGGAGGAAATTCTTTGCTGTGAGGGTGGTGAAGCACTGGAAGAGGTTGCCCAGGGAAGTTGTGGCTGCCCCATCCCTGGAAGTGTTTAAGGCCAGGCTGGATGGGGCTTTGAGCAACCTGCTCTAGTGGAGGTGTCCCTGCCCATGGCAGGGGGGTTGGATCTTTAAGGTCCCTTCCAACTCTAACCATTCTATGATTCTGTGACTCTTTTTATATTGTCAGCAAGTCAGTGACTAAACGTTAATTCAGGCTCTAAACTGAGGCGAAATATGGCAGAGTGCTGGTACCGCAGAGCTCTCTTCTGGGCTCCAGTTCAAGTGTCCTCGTAGTGGTCAGGGCTGAGCTGAAGCTGGGCAGTAACCAGGAGTTCAAAGAGTCAGAGCGGATGGCATTTAGTATTGACTTTTTACAATTAGTTATTATTTCAACAGTCCCCACAACACTTTGGCTAAATACTTCCTTAATAATGCAATTTTTGGACAAACTGCAGAAGAACTCTAGCTGTGTGTCAGTTTACTCCATGATAAAAGACACCCAGCTTTGCTGCGAGCACATTCAGACAGATTCAGATAGATAATATATAAATTCAGAGATACCTCATTCTTATAACATCTTCAGTCCGGGCAGAAATGCAACTGCATTAACATTTCATAAGGTGCTTGGAGCACAAGAAAAGAAAAATAACAAAAAACCCCAGTTTGTTGTTTATAGAATAGCTTACAGACAATTTCTACTTGCTGTATTTCTACTTTTACACATCAACGTTAAACAAAATTTCAGTTAGAAATTGGGATCCAATTTATGTGTATTTTTTTAGAATGTAAACACACTCGCACACGGTGCAAATGCCAGGACAACTTCACCTTCACCAAAAAGCTTTAGCCCTTGGGTCAAGTTGTTTCAAAAAAAAAAAAATGCTCTTGGAAAGTTACGCTGCTGAGCATTTCACTAAAGCAACACATTTATTATCGAGATATGCGATACAGACCGAGTGCCAAGTCACTTCTAGCCCAGTCAATGGTTTCTAAGCTAAATTCATAGAGTAAAGCCAAAAGAAGGAAAGTTTGGCCCATCAAATATTTACTCTGCCTTTAATTTTAACTGCGTGTTTGTTTATTAACTGGGTGGTGGTTTGGTTGGGGTTGGGTTTATTATTCCAACTGCTTTAGTGGTCTACTTGCCTCTCACACAAAAAATTAAACCTATCAAGTTTAAAAGACCAATATTTAAGTTTTATTATTGTCATGCAAGGGTAGCTTAATATGCACTTTATATACGATGGCAGTTAAAGCCTATGGGGATTAATGCACTTTTTGAAGCATATATTACATACAGGCTACATCATTCAGACACCCCATTAAAAACAAGCGCAGCACTGAGCAAAAATCCACAAGGAGACCTTCAGTAATTAATCATTCATAAGATCCAATTTTTTTTACATCTCGGTATTTTATTTTTAAATACCTAATTAAATGCATGGAAAAGACTTGGAAGATGTAAAACGCTACGTCCACAGATCAAAAGTAATTAAGCCACTTTGGACAGACAGTATATTGGAAGCGCGGATCGGCTCTTTCCGGTGCTCTGCAGCGAGCTCCTCGTGGGAAAGGGGAGGCAGCTACGGGCTCCTCCAGCACCTAAACCATAAGATTCGAGCAAAAACAGTTATAAAAATGACATTTCCAAATTCAGGAAACTGCTCCGAATATTTTAGATGGGCATAAAGTCAGAATCAACGCAATTGTTTCCCTCTCTCACAATTGCAATTGGTTTTGGAATAAGCACGTTAAGAGTAAAAATAAATATTCAGGACCTCATTCCAGCTTTAAGGTTTAGGGGAATATGAGCAAAAAGACGATCTCTGCTCTTATGAAGCACTTGCTCATATTTACTGAAGAAAAAGTGAGAAAGTGGCAACAGAAAATAGTACTTCAACTACATTTCCAGATTTTACTGCCAGTTTAAGTTCTCAACTTGAATAAGAGACTAATCAACACAGAAACATTTTGAAAACCTATGCAGACATTCAAAAGATAATAATGAATTTGTGGTTTAAATACCTCGAACACAGTATTTGTTTCCAGAACAAGCCATATCCATGGGCAGTTTACACAGGAACCTGCCTATAAATCCTCAAACATAACAATGTTTTCCAAAAATAACTTTTGTTAAAACAGGATAAGCTAAAAACAAGAGGCTACCATCACCTAACACGAGAATACTCTGCTGGATTCTTCAGAATTATATTGTGCTGGTGACATTTCCCTGCAAAATTACCCGTTTCATTATCTCTGCACCACAAAGAGCAACGTCCTTTTCTCTGCCACCGTCGAAAACAAATCTTAATATCTGAGGAACGTGCCGCAGTAACAAGAGAGATTCCTCTTCCTGATGCAAAGGTACTTCAATACTTTCAGAAATCCTGAATTTTTCTTTCCATGATTTGCCTTCTCCTGAGATTTGAGTATAATCATAACGGATCCACTAGAAATTACATCAACGAAAAGACTTGTTGCCGCGTCTAATGATTTGTTACCTGAAATCACCAAGTTCAGCTATTAGTTTAGCTCCTTCCCGGATAACCTCAAATTATCTTCCTTTTCTTTTTGGTACAGAATCCCAGGATTGTGTTGGGTTATTTTTCACTCTAACCTCCAGAGCACTTCAATTCCAGTGGTCTTGCATCTTTTAATTTAAGGCATAAGATTCAGAAAGATGAACAGCAACTACGGTCTAAGAATAGAACCAAATCATTTGACATTAAGGTTTGATTACAATTTAATTTGATGCTTCTTCCATAAAACAACCCTCAATCAACAATGACCTGTGCAGTTCACTCCTGCACTGAGACTGCTGAAGATGGGGACGTGAATATAATCCCACTACTTCAGAACATGTACACATGGATGAAGTCTTGCCTAAACGTAGATGGTCAATGCAATGTTCTCTAGATACTGGAGCACCTCTCTGATGAGGAAAGGCTGAGGGACTTGGGGCTTTTTAGTCTGGAGAAGAGAAGACTGAGGGGGGATCTGATCAACACCTATAAATACTTCAAGGGTGGGTGTCAGGAGGATGGGGCCAGGCTTTTTCCAGTGGTGCCCAGGGACAGGACAAGAGGAAATGGGCACAAACTTGAACACAAGAAGTTCCATCTCAACATGAGGAGGAACTTCTTTCCTGTGAGGGTGGCAGAGCCCTGGAAGAGGCTGCCCAGAGAGGTGGTGGAGTCCCCTTCTCTGGAGACATTCAAACCCCGCCCGGACACGTTCCTGTGCAACCTGCTCCGGGTGGACCTGCTTTGGCAGGGGGGTTGGACTAGATGATCTCCAGAGGTCCCTTCCAACCCCGTATCATTCTGTGATTCTGTGTGATTTTGAGAATGAAATCTAAGAGCAACAGTATCATCAGCTATCAATATTATTTGGGTTACCTTCACGTGCATGAAAAGGTGTATTCACCAGATACAGAAGGAATCACATCCGCTCCAGAGAGCGAAAAATACAGGCAGAAATCAAGGCAAGAAGAAAGGGGATTGTAAAGTTTGGAGAGCTATAAGGGGAAAAGGCTATTTTATTCAATTTTAAAAGAATAATAGTTCTCTGATTTTTTGCAGCCATGAAGACATACCAAACTGCCCCCTAAGAAATTTCTTTAACCTACATTTATTGACAGTGAAAGTCAATAAATGCTATTTAACCGATTCAACATTTGTGGAAAGTCTTGATGAGGACATGTTCAGCTGCTTCAAGTAACTGCGTTGCTGAGCTAGGCATGAAGTTTTAATTCAGTCTATTAATAAAGTTAATACAAAGGTTTATCATACTTTTGTCAAGAAATTGACCCCCTAAAAAACCAAAAATCTTACAAAAAGCCAAAACTGATCAAATCGGGATGAAGTTCAATAGTCATTGCAAAATAATACATCTTAACTTTAGCTTTCAGAATTATTGAAGGAAAACATCATCTTCTGTCATTCAGGAGCCGGCCCCAAATTGAGACGGTAAATCAAGCGCTTCACCGAACAGGTTCCATGGATGGAGTTAAGCACAGAAATAGATTCTACAAAAAAAATGTGAAGTCCTTGCAGGTAGACCAGAAGAAAACCGAATTCCCTCCGTGTGTTTTATTACCACAGCACGAACGCATCAAAATCAGTGGATTTTTTGAGGGCTACTATGTCCACTCCATGCCTCAACGCTGCATAAATGTTATTAACATAACTTGAATCTTCGTAAAATCTCCAGTTTTTGCTTTAAGAAAGCGTGAAACTGAACTCTACACTGGTGGTCATGTTACAACTTTTCACTGAAGTTTAGGGGGAAAAAAGGAGGAAAACTTCAAATTATTAGGACACCCTAAAAACAGATGAAAATATCCCAATATTATTGATGCCTATTAAAGGCAAACTATTTGAGTCTATTTGAGGAGCCAGCACATCTGAAAGATCCGCTCAGCAGATCCCACAAAACCCCAATTCCTGTCACTTGACTTGGAGCAGCCGAATTTTAGCCTTCGGCTTCTTGTTTTTCCTTCCAGTTGCAGCTGTTGTTGTACTTCCCGCTGGAAAGCTTAACTGGACAGGACACAAAGTGCTGACGGCACATAAAACTGCTGAAACAAGGAGACACCTCATCACCTGGTTCCAGAGCAGCCCGTTAAGAGTACTCTATACATCACCTTAAAAAAGGAAAAATAAGTTCATTTATTAGACACTAGCACCACAAAACGGTACAGCCTTCAGGATTGCTCCTGAACTATACAGATGGCATGAAAAAAATTGATTTTGGGGGAAAAAAAAGGATGCTATCTGACAGTTATTTACACTATTTTATGAACTTTTATCAAAGTTCTTAAGGCACTGGAAAGAAATTTCTAGACAAAGCAGTTTATCCTTTCTTAAAAAAAAAAATTTAAAATATTTTTCCTCTTAGGAATTATCCAGGCAAACCAGCTCCAGCAATAACACAGCAACTGAATCACAAGATTCAAAGGTTTTGACTAATTTGTTTAGGGAGAGTCCGACAAAGTATTCATTAAATACTGCAAACAGGACAACACCAAAAATGCCTCTATTTAAAAACATCTCAATAGTGGTTAATTAACTCATTATACGAGGTGTTTTCAACTACAAAACACTAAAAGAGATTCTATTTAGATGTGGGAAATATATTAGGGAATTGAATGCCGTGAATAAAAACCTGGAAGAGCTCAGTGTAAGCAAGGTGGCTCCAACTTGTCAACACCTCCACAATATCAAAATGGGCCTTGTGATAATGCTAAATTAGAGTTTTAATTGGTATTCCATGCTCAGATAAAATGGAAGAGAGGAATCTGGATGATTCAGCTTCCATTTGAAACTGTTCCTGTCATCTGAGGGCAAAAAGAGAAACATAGGATTGTCCTGTTTCAGAAGATGTGACCCATGGTGAGCCTCGGACCTCTCCCAAGACAGCAAAAGTGGATTCCTCCCCTGAAACTACTAAGAAAGAGGAAGAAAAGTAGTTTTCATTAGCTAATTCTCATACATACAGATCATATATCGATTACAGAAGGACAGGCGAACTATCGCCTACCTTCTTTACATTTATCTCAATCACCCACATATTTCTAAACCATGAAACATCCCTCACCATCTCCTTCGCAGCTTTGAACTTCAGTAATTCTCTGCCCCCATTTCAGATGCAGGTAAGGAGGGGTAAAACTCACCCACATTAACGCAAAGGCCTGATATTAGATTACATCCAAGGTAGTCACCCAAGGTTCCCGTTGTAATTAGAGGCATCCCTTTTACTAATGATGAATATATATTCCTGTAGCAACTTCCCATGAAGGCTATCACAACCTTACAGCCAGCTGCGTCACAGCAGTCGTGAAAGCTCTAACACAGAAAACAGTACAGGGTTAGACCACAAAACCTCAGGATTTCTGACCTCTGTCAGGAAGAGTGTGGCCAGCAGGACTGGGGCAGTGACCGTCCCCCTGGACTGGGCACTGGGGAGGACCCACCTCCAGGGCTGGGTCCAGTTTTGGGCCCCTCATGACAGGAAAGACCTTGAGGGGCTGGAGCGTGTCCAGAGAAGGGCAACAGAGCTGGTGAGGGGTCTGGAGCACAAGTCTTGTGAGGAGAGGCTGAGGGAGCTGGGGGTGTTCAGCCTGGAGAAAAGGAGGCTGAGGGGAGACCTTTTCCCTCTCTCCAACTCCCTGAAAGGAGGGTGTAGCCGGGGGGGGTCGGTCTCTTCTCCCAAGTCACAGGCCATGGGACAAGAGGAAACGGCCTCAAGTTGCACCAAGGGAGGTTTAGGATGGAGATTGGGAACAATTTCTTCATGGAAGGAGTTGTCAAGCCTTGGCAGAGGCTGCTCAGGGCAGTGGTGGAGTCACCAACCCTGGAGGGATTTCAAAGCCGGGCAGACGTGGTGCTGAGGGACATGGGTCAGTGGTGGGTTTGTCAGTGTTGGGTTGATGGTTGGACTCCATGATCTGAAAGGTGCCTTCCAACCTGGACAATTCTATCATTCTTACTATACTTTCCCTAAAACACATAGCATAAAAGGACCCTGATCTTCACAGCAAGACACTATTCCTATGAAAATAAACTTCATCCTTCCTGCTTACTAGCTGCCCAAAGCACCTCTAAAAGTGCCAATTCAGCATTATTTTCCATATATTGTTATTCCTATATGCCTAAAAATGATTAATTATCTACCTTCCATTCTCAGCTCTAAGTCTAGTGAACAGATTTATTTCTACTTTTTTGTAACAGGGAACTACTCTCCTCCACTTCTATACAGCCCTTTGCACCTTCTGAGAGGGGTTCTAGCTTCCTAGGAGAAGAAGCCAATGTTCTCTTCCCTATTCAAAACACCTGTATTACAGAAATCTCAGATTCTGGCCTCAAAGCAAACTGGAGAAGAATCTCAATGAAGCCTGTAATGAAAGAACACAATACCTACTTGTACAGTATTATTATCTTTGTCAGCTCAGAGAACCATCTGGATTATTAATTTCTCTCAAGCACTACTGAAGGGGTTCTAATGAAGTTTCTGCCCAAATAGCTGAAGAATTCAGTGCACTTCAGGTTCACTTTCTATACTGCAATATCCCTTTATACATTTATATAACGTCATACATAAAAGGCAAACAAAAGCACTCCCCACTCCCTGAACCCTTGGTTTTTTAATTGTTTCAACTATCCAGAAGCGTCTTTAGGATTTGCAAGTCTTTATTTCACAGGTCACCTATAAACTCCTTCCCGATTATCCAAAGCTGGCCTCTCCCCCACATCCCAATACCATATAGTCACTGGTGGAGTGAACGTGTCTCCATCCTCTGCCATCTGAAGAAGGTCTCTATACTACTATGGCCAACTCTTAACCTTGGATGAAAAGTTTTGTCTCCACTATCTTCACTTTGAACTAAGAGCCAGATTCACTGCTGTGATAGGAATAATCTGATTTTTCCAAAAAAAGCCCACCCACCTCTGGAGAAAGCATGGGGAAGAAGGCATATTTCTGCAAACAAAAGCAGCTGAACGTGCTTCAACTTGAGTTTTTCCTGCAATGGTTGATTATGTGAAGTTTGGTTCATCACCTTTTCCTACAGATGATGCCTTCCTAATTAAACCCTGCTCTCTGCAGTCACCAAGAAATACAGCACTAGGACATCTGTCACCACTGCATCTGTCATTCTGCTTGAAACATGATCTATTCTTGTCCTTTCTTCCTCTCCCACAAGGATTAATTTAGGTTCTTTAGAGCCACAATTACCTGACACCGTATTTCCACAATGCCTAGGCACAGCTGGATCCCCTCCTAGTAAATCTTTTGATTTACAGGGCAAGTAGTTCAGGTAGGGAAGTTCTTCAGCCCAGTGACAAGCTAGGACACTGCCATCCTTCCTGCCAGGAGCTGTTTGTGTAAATAGGAAGTTTGACACAAAAATCTTGACAACTGTTACAAAGCATCCAGCCTTAAGACAAATCCACTACGGGACTTCAAATGTTTTTCTTCCAAATTCCGCTCTGAGTAAGTGTGCAGAGCAGAACCTCTGTCCTCTGCTTCCACAGTCTCCCCCCTGCCCCAGGTTAAGTATCACTTGCATAATTCATTGAGCTCAAGTCAGATAAATGCAGCTCTGAGGAAAAAGACCTGGGAGTCCTGGTGGACAATAGCAATAGACATGAGCCAGCAATGCGCCCTTGGCCTTTTGACCAAGGCGGCCAACAGCATCCTGGGAGGCATCAGGAAGAGTGTGGCCAGCAGGTGGAGGGAGGTCATCCTCCCCCTCTGCTCTGCCCTGGGGAGGCCACAGCTGGAGCACTGGGTCCAGTTCCAGGCTCCCCAGTTCAAGAAGGACAGGGAACTGCTGGAGAGGGGACAGCAGAGGACCACAAAGATGCTGAGGGGCCTGGAGCATCTCTCTGATGAGGAAAGGCTGAGGGACTTGGGTCTTTTAGTCTGGAGAAGAGAAGACTGAGGGGGGATCTGATCAACACCTATAAATACTTAAAGGATGGGTGTCAGGAGGATGGGGCCAGGCTTTTTCCAGTGGTGCCCAGGGATAGGACAAGAGGAAATGGGCACAAACTTGAATATAAGAAGTTCCATCTCAACACGAGGAGGAACTTCTTCACTTTGAGGGTGGCAGAGCCCTGGAGGAGGCTGCCCAGAGAGGTGGGGGAGTCTCCTTCTCTGGAGACATTCCAAACCCCACCTGGACACGTTCCTGTGCAACCTGCTCTGGGTGGACCTGCTCTGGCAGGGGGTTGGACTGGATCATCTCCAGAGGTCCCTTCCAAACTCATATCGTTCTGTGAAATCCTAAAAACTGCATTAGAAGACAGAAACAATGGTGGCAAATTAGAGGAAACGAGATAAAAACCCCATGCAGCAGATTGCAGTGGTGAGAGAAAAGATAGTGTAAATTAAGACTGTCTCACAGGACAAATCCCTCCTTCACGGTAGGGTGGTATACAACACACAAGACTTTCTATAGCTACAGAAAGTAATGTTAAGATGGCAATATCCTCAGGCAGAGAACAGCTGCAGAAGGGAGGAGATAAAATGGGCGGCCACCTGAGTATACTTTTCTGGAGCGAAACATTCATGGTTTCTACTCTTTTCAGCACTAAACATTATTCTGATGCAAGCTAAAGCAGCATATGCTATCATCTAGCTCGGGGAATTCAGCCATCGTTTCCCTGTACCACATGCTGAATGGAGTCCTTAAACTAAGCTATCGCTATCTTCCTAAATACATTTTGCCCTTGAAAGCACAAGAAGCAATGCTAAGTCAGCCTTTTCAAGCGGCGAATTAGAGAAGTTTCAGGAGACCTATTAAAATGCCAGGGAATAACACAGACTTCCCTTCCCTCCATCCTTTTAACTAATTTAAGTTTTGCCTAATGTTTCCCCAGCACCATTATCCACTTGCAAGCAAATACTTCTCTTTGCTCCCTCCTCCTGTGACCACCTACCCTACGCTGCCCCAAAGAAAACTCTGCCCTCTCACACTCCCTCAGGCTTTCGTCCTGCCTGGGAGAAGGAGAAAAAAAAAAAACAACAAAAAGAAGCGCTCCTTCTCTGTGTTTCCATCTTATTCCCAAAACCTACCATCTCCTGGGCAGCTCTGGAAGGACTAAGAGTTGACCTTTACTCTTTTCTGCAGAACAGCTTCCACAAGAGCTCTCTTCTCTCCAACTCATTCTTGGGGCAGAAACACAGGTGAGCATTTATTCAGAACGAAGCTGGAACAAGATCTTAAAATAGTCCCCATTTAAGGTCGATGCAGCCTGGCTTCTGAGGAGGCAGCTTGTAAGGAAAAGAAATGCACAGAGGACATTCTGTGTGCTTTCATTAAGCACAGCGCGGATTCAGTCAGCGTTTGCTGATCCGAGCTGACAAGGATGTCTGCAGAGAACACCTGGGGACTGGTGCAAAAATAACCAGAGACGTACACAATCCTCTGCACAACAATACGCACGGGTTTGCCTTTATGATGCAACTCCACAGCAACGCTGGAGGAAAACAGCCGGTATTAAGAATACAACACGTATACGAGTGCATGCTACAAGAGCAGCACAGAACCCTGGTTTTCATTACCAAAATAAACCAACCACAAATTTATTTTTTTAGCAACAGAAACCAAAAAACACGTAGAAATTGAGAATAGCACAGTTTAAGAAGTTGCACACTGTGTTCTCCTCAGACATGGCCTCAAGTTGTGTCAGGAGATGTTTAGGCTGGATATCAGGTTTAGGAGAAATTTCTTCCACCAAAAGGGTCATCAAACTGTGCTACAAGAAAGACATTGAGGGGCTGGAGCGTGTCCAGAGAAGGTCAGCGGAGCTGGTGAGGGGTCTGGAGCACAAGTCTTGTGAGGAGCGGCTGAGGGAGCTGGGGGTGTTCAGCCTGGAGAAAAGGAGGCTGAGGGGAGACCTTCTTGCTCTCTCCAACTCCCTGAAAGGAGGGTGTAGCCAGGGGGGGTCGGTCTCTTCTCCCAAGGAACAGGCCATGGGACAAGAGGAAACAGCCTCAAGATGCACCAGGGGAGGTTTAGGATGGAGATTGGGAACAATTTCTTCCCCAAAAGGGTGATCAAGCCTTGGCAGAGGCTGCCCAGGGCATTGGTGGAGGCCCCATCCCTGGAGGGATTTCAAAGCCAGGCAGACGTGGTGCTGAGGGACATGGGTCAGTGGTGGGTTTGTCAGTGCTGGGTTGATGGTTGGACTCGATTATCTCAAAGGTCCCTTCCAACTTCAACCATTCTATGATATTTGCACGAGTCCAAGCAACACATGGCTACAAATACCTTATGTTAAAAATTCACGAGTAGTGTATCCTTACACGACACTACGCATTTCTCCTTGGCAACTCTGCTCCTGAGGGGTACCAGCTTCCCTCCTGGGGACTCAGGCAGAATGGAGACCACGGACACTCAATTCTCCTGCTGCCTTCTCCACCTGCACTGCAAGTTAAGAACTTCAAGATCAAATGATGTTAATCTGGTGAACTAAGTAATGTTAATCCGGAACAACAATTTTCAGCCTTTCAACATACAGGCCTCTAAACTTCCCGAGACACAGACCTCTCTGTAGGGAGTTTAAACCAGCTGACAATAAACTTGTTTTTTCCCAGTTGCGTTTGACAAATGCCTTGGAAAGAGGCCATGGAGCCTGAGGGGCCTCCAGACCAAGCTTTAATACTCACCCAGAAAAAAAATTTTTAATAAAACTTAGTCTTCAAAAGATAAGAATTTGGTCCCGTATAGTCAATGGCAGAAGTTTTTGGGGTTTTGTTTTTTTCTAGAAAAAGGCTATTCCAAAAAGAGTTGTAGGATTCAACCACCGACAAAAAGAAAGTGCTTATATGAGAAATTGGGTTTGGTGCAGAATATTCTTTAGAGGAGAATTATCTACACTCCAGCTGGGATACAGTATCTTGAAATAAATATTCTCCTTGAGCAGTATTTTCCAGAGGAACTACCCCTTCATATAAGGGCTCTAAGGACACATACAAGTTTCTTTTTAACTATAATATTTACTCTCCAAGACACACACAGAAAAGGCTTGTTTCTAACTTTAGCAATTCCTTGTATAAACGTGCACAGAAGGTAATTTTGGGTCTTTGGGCTGTCAGACCTCCAAAACCAGCTTCAAGTGTGCCACGGGGCTGATCAAGGACCTCAAAGACATATGACCAAACACAGAAGGTCACCTTTGTTTGCCACTGAAGTGCATAAAAGAGCTTCCACCAAGTCCAGTAAATACTACAGGACAGCTGGTTGCTTTCTTCTTCCACTACGTGGCTGATGGTGGCAGTGGGGAATTATCTAGTGAAATCAAAGCAGCACAGAAATACAAGATAAAAGCAGATTCCTGAGTCAGGTATTTTAGCCAAGCATTTGAAAAGCACCAAATTGGGGGGGGGGGAAGCATAGAGTTGTTATGAAACTCCTTAAAAATATTTGATGTAGGACACTTTGCCTCTTCCACTGTCCAAAGGGTTAAGATCACAGAATGGTGATGGGAAGCCTCTGCTCTTCCTGGGATCAAGGAAGATCCAGGACACCCAGAGACATCCCTATCTGAGGGTACGTGGCTGCTCCGCCTTCCAAGGGACACGCTTCCGACTTGTGACACGCTACAAACAACAAGGCTTGATTTAACCTCAAACCAAGCTGGCAAAGCCACATCTCCAGTCTTTGACTCATTCTCAGCTGTGCAAGTCTTGCACAGGCTACACCTACCATTTAAAACATCATCCACACAATTCCGCGGGGAATTTTTTTTCTCTAGATGTCAGGTACTGGAGGGAATGCATATAGTAATAATTAGCACAAAGTTCTTCTTGAGTTTACTATATATTCTGCAGTTTAATGATTTGGGGGAAAACCCAGCTGTCTTCCATAGGAGGAAGAAAAAAAAAAAAATCCCTCTTGTATTTTTAAGCTAAATTATGGAATTCCTAAGGCCAAGACTGCATTTAACTGTAAATTATTTGCTGTGACAGCATAAACAGTCCACCAAACCCACAGATATAAACAGAGGCAACCTATCAGCCCTTGGCACTCTTGAACAGAGAGGGGGAAAATAATTTTTAACACCAAAGCAGCAGATGATTACAAGATTGTGATGTTTTCACTGGGAAAAGTTATTTTCAAGTCTGTTATTACACTATCAAATAAAGAGGTAAGTTTTATGGGACACAAGCTTTTGATCTGCCTACTGTTTATGCAGTTTCAGAAAAAAAAAAAAAATACTCCCTTTTCCAAGTCACACTGAGGTTTAAGAGCAACTAAAAATAAAAGTAGAAAAGAACTATGGTCACAAAGTTAATTGTATGATGGCGGATAAAAGCCACTCCAATCAATGACCGCTCAGCAAAAAAAGGCAAAAGATAACTAAGAAAAAAAAAAAACCCTGAATACACAAAGAACTGGGAGATTTAGATTAAATACCAGAAAGAAATTCTCTCCTGTGAGGGTGGTGAGAGCCTGGCCCAGGTTGCCCCGAGAAGCTGTGGCTGCCCCATCCCTGGAGGGGTTCAAGGCCAGGTTGGAGAGGGCTTTGAGCAACCTGGTCTGGTGGGAGGTGTCCCTGCCCAGGGCAGGGGGTTTGGAACTCCATGATCTTTAAGGTCCCTTCCAACTCTAACTATTCTATGATTCTATGATTAAGAGGCAGCTTAGAAAGCTGAGGACTTAAAAGAACCTGAACTGGTGGGTGGGTCTGGAAACAAGGAGCTGGAAGAGACCCACCCTGTGAAAACCTCCTGTGAAGGTTTGTGAAGACCCAACCTGTGAAAAAAAGGCATTCCGAGGTCAGGATGAAATGCAAAAAAAACCCAACATAACTTGGGATTTCCTTGAGATGATACACCAAACTCAGCCCTTCTTCAGCCTCCTCCAGCTGTGTTCAGCTGCTACGCTGGAAGATTCTCCTACGGCTTTATCCAAGTAAGCAGCAGAAGCTCAGCTTTAGTAAAGCCATCCTAGCTTTTATGCAGACACAAGTGATTTTCAGCCATTTTGAGTGAGCCAAGGACACAATACTCAAAAACCGCTTCAGCAGCAAATACATCAATCTGACAGCAGGAGAGGGGGAGAAATAAAATAAAAATCAGGTAATATAGACAAGACAAATAAGGCAGCAAACCTCTAGCATTGAGGACCTGCCCAGTGAAGTCAAGAAGGGGTCAGAACTTCCTTTGAAAGAGAAGACACTGCAACATGGTGCTTCACCGCCAATTAATTCTGTTAGACTTGAAAGTTAAGCCCTGTTCATCTACTTTCCCAATACTGACTGCATCCATCAGGAAACATTACCTGCCGATTCGGTCGCTTTTCCAAAAGCAAGTGCTCTCGGCTTACCTGCCTTTCTAATCGAACGCCCTCCACCCTGGTCCTGAGCTCACGCTGCTCTCCCCAAGATTTATCGATCTCTGGGTACACGCTATGCTTTCGCTCACAGCACTTACAATAAATTTTGTTCTCTCCATTTTCTCCGCCACCTCAGACATCCACTAGATGATTCAATCACCCATCTAGTTCAAATTCTTCTGCTAAGCCTTCCTTCTGTCAGGCCATAAAAAAAAAAAAAAACAGTTCTCCCATCACTGACAAGCAGGGTTTCTCACAGCCATTTCTGTGCTGGCAGAAAAGGACAGAGTCAGTAATGAGTGAATATTTTTTACTCCCAGAGAAGGCAACATCTTCATTAAAACAAATGAAGTGCCTGGCCCTACGAGCTGCAGAGAAACACTTCTGCGCTCAGATTAATACGATGCTGCCTGCCCGTTTCTGTGCAGACAGTTTCAGAGCCTCCTCAGGGCGGAACTCTCGCCCCCGGAGCAGGAATTCACTCTTCCTCGATTCCAGCAGCAGCTACTTAGACCCCTTGGCAGAGATCAAACCGACAGGAACCTCGTCAATCCCACATCAGCTGCTGCTTGGAGCTTTGCCGGGGAGACTGCACCCTTCGAGGGCCCCTCTCCTTTTAGCAACACATCTATTCTAGATTTAATTCCTTTCCCGTTGTGTCGCACGTTATCAAGAACATTAAGAAAATGAACTGGCTGTAACTCAAACCTAGACAGAGGCAAGGACAGGAAGCGTAGCAGGAAGCATTTAGAGGAATGGAATAAACTGGCCTCTGCATTAATTACAGAGATGTCGGAGCGAGGGGATTTTGTGCTGCAGCAACCGCCGATTGCTCTCCTAGAAGCAAATCATTAAAAACCGTCACTTACCGGGATAAATGGCCCCGATTTCTATGGTCGCAAACGTTAATAGTACAGAGATTTAAGTGGGGACAATTCAAGACATAAAAGAGATCAAGTGAAAGTTAAGACCATTTTCTCATTAGCAGGTTTACCTGCACCTTCCACTGGTGCAGATGGTTCTGGCCACGTCTGAAGACAAAACAGCTACCAGCTTATCAGTACTGCTCCAATATTTCTTCCTCCCTCTTTCAGTTCTGGACAAATATGCTTTAGATTTAAAGCAAAGCCTTAATTCTGTGTGTTGATGACACCTACACATGTCTGGATAAGAGAACACTACGAGCCTGCAAATCTCAGAATAGCTGCGTGGCATCTCCAGGGGATACCGGCAGCCAGTCAAGTCATGGAAACTCTTAGATGTATGACCCAACTCTCCGCATTTAAATGGAAGCGACCACCATGGGCGATGCCAGCGTCTGTCTGTCCTCAGCCAGGCACCTGCACTCATCAAAGGAGCCACGGTCACGCAGGATTTGCTTGCGGAGTTCCCAGTTAGACTCCAGCCCAGCTGCTGGCCTTTCCTGCTCTTGTCGTTGTGATGGGACTAAAGGAGGAAGTTGTTACAGGGGCAAAAAATGCCCTACCTGAAGAACAGTGGTGCCCAGTGACAGGACAAGAGGGAACAGGCACAAACTTGAACATAAGAAGTTCCATCTCAACATGAGGAGGAACGTCTTTCCTGTGAGGGTGGCAGAGCCCTGGAAGAGGCTGCCCAGAGAGGTGGTGGAGTCTCCTTCTCTGGTGACATTCCAAACCCCACCTGGACACATTCCTGTGCAACCTGCTCCGGGTGGACCTGCTTTGGCAGGGGGTTGGACTAGATCTCCAGAGGTCCCTTCCAACCCCATGTGATTCTGTGATTCTATTTTTGCAAAGCCAAAGGCAAAATCCTTAAGATTCTGTACAGCAATAAGAACCAGTTAAAGAGCACATGCTCCAAAGTCCCTTTTCACAGAATCACAGAAGGAGACTCCACCACCTCTCTGGGCAGTGAGACTTTAAAAATCAAACTTTAGGACACCGCACATTGTATTCCTCAGCTTCCCTCGTGCACACCGTAACTAGTTTGGATCATCACACTGGGGTATCCCAGAAGTCCAAGAAGTCTTTTGAAATCATCCAGCGGACTGGGAAACCCGGCCCTGGCACTCTGGCAGCACTGACTCATCCCGGTTTACAGCGGTCCAGCAGAAAGAACGTGCTAACAGGGAACAAAAAAAAAACAAAAAAAACACCAAACAAAAAAGGAAAGTTACACCCTTGTTCTAAAAAGTCAAATTAAATTAATGGCACTATTGTGCTGTACAGCTGAATAAGGACTTCCTTCCTCATTTGAAGCCTGAACTCGGTTTGACAGGCTCAACAGGAGGCAGCCCGAAGCGAGCAAGGGGCTCCAGAGCTCGGTGGCACGCAAAAAAAAAAAAAAAAAAAAAAAAAAAAATAGGTCCATGTATCCAACAAGGGGAGGTTTCAGCAGCACATTTTATAAATCACAGCGAGTCGCACGCGACATCAGGAGTAGGAATTCTTTCCACTTAAACCCCCAATTTTGGTACTACTTTGCATTCGGAGCTGGTTATTTTCTTCAGTTGGTATTTTTACTGGTTGACAACCTATAAGCAGCGATTTCCATCTCAAAAAGGATCTCAGCCACTCAGTATGGCCTTTGCACTAAGTTTGATGTTTTCTAAGTATAATATATGTGCATACCCAGACACATAAATTTACTGAACTATTACATAGTCCACAGATGAAAAGAATTTATTTAGATTTTATTTCACATAATACTTGCTTCACAGATTAGCGATTTTTTTTTTTTTGATGCACTAGGCTGCATTTGGGTAAGAGTTATATACCACTGAAACACACAAAAAAGTCTTCTTTTTTTTTTTCCCCCAGTTAATATTACTCAAATATTCCAAAACATATTCAGCCCATCATGTTTTGGACATAAAAAGAAAATATCTGATGTAAAGTAATGATTCATTGTTCGCTGTGCCTGGGCCCTTCAATATATTAGAGCCAGAAGAGATGGTTTTATATTGAGAGGAAAACAAAGAATGCATTTAGCTTTTCAACTTTGTGTAAGCTCAGTAAATTAATCAAGAAAACGGACCTGAAAAATTCTACTTTCCCTACCAGTCCCTATTTTGACTGCTGTTTGTTTGCTGAGACACCCATTTTTCATTTAGACTACTCCCATAAATAATTTATACTAACGTGTGAAACTCGTAATCATTTTGATTATACCAGTTCATTTTGAAAACAGTGCTTTTAGTCTTGTCCTACCCTGTTCCATATCAGAAGAGACACATCAGAGCTCCCAAACCCTTTCAGAAACATTCCTCTACCGCAAGGTAACTGTTCTTGCAGGTTACAGGACTCACAGGTGAGTTTCGGAGCTTGTTTTGAGAAATCTGATAGTTTTCATGTCATGACTTTGATTTATTTCAAGCCATGTTTCAAACCATTGAGAGCTTTTGTTTGCTTGGTTTGGTGGTTTGTCAGCTTGGTTTTTGGTTTTGGTTTTTTGTTGGGTTTTTTTTTTTTTTTTAAAATCAGTAGCGTATACAACTGGTACATGAACACAATAAATGCCTTTCAACACCTGGACTAAATTATCAGGTAAATAAGAAAGCAGCTACTTCCTCCCAAATCGATCACAGAAGACAGATTTTTAACAATGGGTGAAGTGGAGAAGAATGGCTGACAGCTGTTGGCTCTGATCATTTCCAAATGCTAGATCTTCTGCTAAGGTGGCCTCAGATGAGGTTCCTCACCTTTGTTTCTCTGCTAGTCCCATTTACAGCTTCAGCAAAAGCCTCAGACATCAGCTTTGCAGGACCCAGATCACGTGCCAAGAAAGTGCCAAATATCACCAAACGCCCCAGTTTGCTGCAGATATAAAATCCATCATTTTAAATCAAGGGATAAGAAGATCCTTTCCTTCCAAGTTCACAAATTATTTCTGAGATACAGACAGAAATAGATACCAAAGTGCAGAAAGGTATAGCTATTCTTCCTTTGAAAAAAAGACATTTCAGTCTTTTTCTCCAAGTCTGATGTGCTTCTTTTAGACATTGCTATAGAAAGGGCTATTTCAGAGATGGAGAAGAGAAAGAACCTGGACAATATTCAGCTTCCAGATGTACCCAAGAAAATGAAGTTCAGTGACTCGGGGAAAATGCATATAGTCCAAATATAAACCCATATATCTGAAGATCCACCCACAGGAAAACCAAGACATTCGGAAATTAACAGGAGGGAAGGGGATAAGATTTTTAAACCACCAGTGGGACAAGCTAATAGCTCTCTGGAGCTCATAAAGCAGAGAATTCCTTAAAAAGCAGGGAGTTTTAAGTTGCACAGGGATGCCAGTCTCTGCAGACGGGCTGAACTGTGACCAGTGTTACACCAGCTTCATGTTACACACAAACCACCTGCAGTTCTCCAGTTATCTAATAAGACACATCACACTGTTCAGCAGTGCCTGTACCAACATCGTTATGCAACCGTATCGTTCATTAGTCCTTTCCAAACAGTTATATTCCTCAAGTTATTATATCGTACTTATCAGTTTTTTCAACGTTAAAAAAACCATCTCGGCTCCTGATAAAGAAAATTAGAACAAATTAGCATTTTTTAAGATCTCATGCAATGCAGAAATGCCAGCAGAAAGAGACAACAGGGACTTATTTTGCTTTCTGTACATATTAATGCCCTTCAGACTTGCTCGCCAATAAAAGCCGCAGCATAAACCCATGTGATGAAAGAATATTTGTGTTGCAGTGCCCCAGCATTCGGTTCTGCTCAATCAAAAAAAAAAAATAAAAATCAATGTATTAAGTAGCAAAGCTGCTCATATGCAAGATACAACTGAAGTTGTTATTAATATTTGAATATATACCGTATTCACTGCAAGCTAGCCTACAGCACAGGTGATTAACTGTTGTGACCCAGAAATCAGAATTTCGTAAACTTGAGGCATTAAGACTGATGAAAATCACCTGATAAAACAAGATCAGAGGCAGTAAGAAGCATCCTCTCCCCCACCGCCACAATAGCTCTATCTAATCCCTCAGCACAGAGCTCTCTCCGCCTTTTCATTAAAGATTAGCATATTTAAAACTGCTAAACTCTGTATAATCTTCAATCATTGAGAAAAGTAATTCAATTAAGGCAAGTGCTGCTGAAGTTGCCTTCTTACTAGCCACCCAAAGCTATATCCTTGTACTACAAGTTAAAAAAAATTTAAAAAATAAGAAAGAGAAGCTTCTTCTAGCTGGACACGGATTACGTTGCGGGCTGGTGATGAATCCACTGTACATGCGGCAAGTACCCAGGCTCGGCTGGGGAGGGGCGTGGGGGACACAACAACCATATTGCTATGGAGAGGCAATGACTTGCAGTAAATCCTGAAAGGAGCCCTGAGTGACCCGATGTCATTTAGCCCCCACACGCCATCACCGACGGAGGGCTTGGCGCGGGCAGGACACGGGGAGCTGCGGCGGTGCGTCAGCTCGCTCGCCACGGCACCGAGCACTCGAGGAGCTGGCGCAATAAAGGCAAAAGGTATAACGGACACAGGAGACAAGAAGATTTCGGGGATCAGGGAGAAAGGAGGAAAGAAGGGACTTTAAAAAAATATAAAATCAGCATCTTAGCGCAGGAAAGGGAATCTGCAGCTGGTGACGAACAGGGTAACTAGGAAGAATCACTGCAGTCCACACGAACGCCTAGGTGTACGGCATCAAACTCCCACAATATGGCCGAGGATACCAGCTAAAAAAAAAAGAAAAAAATCAGACACTGCATCCCCTGTGCAATCCTACTTCCAAGTAAGAATAAAACACCTAGAGATGCTTCCAGATCTCACACGGAACGATAATTGCCTTTGCTCACACCATCGAGTGGAAGGGCTGTTAACGCCCGCGCAGCAATGAACTCCGGTTAAGAATTTCTTAGCCATAACATACCCATTTATTGATGAGACCGTGTACAGTCAGCACAGAAGGTCTGGTATTAGCCAGCTTTGGTTGCTGAGGCAGCTTAATCAAACACAGTAGCCCTTCATAACATTTCATTTGTCATTCTGAAGTCCCTGAATGTAAATGAAACAGAAGCGTTCAGCCTCCCCACCAGCAGCAGTAGGATATCTTTAATTATGGCCTTCCGACAGGGCAGACAACCTTTTAGCTAAAGAGGAAGGGAATGCAGCAATCCAGCGCAACAGTTGTACAAAGAGATCTTCTCATTTATGAAAGCTGCTATTATTAAAAAAAACAAAACAAAACAAAACTTTATTTCTACATTTCCCTTAACCTTCAAAACAAAGAATGACAAAGGGAGCTATGTGTAAGCAAAGCCCACTCCAACTCCCTTTGCAGCATCAGAGATGCTTCTGTAATTATCTCCATCATATAGAAGAACATTATTAGTGCATTTATTCTTCCAGGAGCCATTTGTAATGGGAGCTATTCACCCTTTGCACAGTTAGAAAAAATAAATAAATTAAAAATTACAGAGAATGACATCATGACAGCAGTATCTTAAGAGATTCAAGCCGAATTTAGAAAGAGCCGTTTCTCCATCAGACATGAGAATTGTCTGAGCGTTGGGTTGGAGCGTGCCCATGCTGCAGGCACCCGTGGGCTGCGTGGCCACACCGAGGGCTTACGCTGCCATCGGCATTGCCACGTTTGGCACCGGGTTGAGAGCGGATCAGTCACGGAGTCATCGCCCAGGATCTGAGACAAAGGCAGGTCTGAAACCCACACCGCAGCTGCCAGCCGGGCCCTGACCAGCCAGATTCAAATCAGCTTCAACCCATCCATAAACCACAGTCAAGACAGCAGCTACAGTGCTATGGATATTTAGTTAGGAGTATTTTGCTGTGCTATATCCATAAAACCCCTTCTCTCCACCCTAGATTTGATGCTACGAACCGGAGTTATTTTAAACCTTCCAGTATAAACACAATTAGCTGAGAAGAAAAAAAAATTAGAGACTAGAAGAAGCAAATATCTGACGTTATGTCTGCTAAAATAGACAAGAAATCCACGTGTAAACTAAAAGCTGCTGAGATTTTAAGATCTGCACCAGGTGCTACAGCCTTCCATGGAGGTATTCGAAAAGCTTCACGAAATCAAAGCTCAGAAATACAGGAAAACAAGCCAAGCATTTTGAAAATGCACAGCTAATACTTAAGATTCCTGTTATCAAATACCTTGGGGGGGGGAACAAAACACAAAAAACCACCACCAAACCAGCATCTTCTATCTATTGACCCTCTTCCAAAATCCTCATAAAATGGCTGGCCAAACAGCACCCCAACCAAATACATCAGCTGACTTACCCCCCCCCCCTCCAAAAAATACCCCAAGTTGAACTTGCGCTCCCTGAATCCCTAATATGACGAGGAGCTGTTCCAACATCAAAAATATATTATTTTTTTTTTAAAAAAAGAAAGAAGACGGAAGGAGCAAACTAAAGTAAACTGCCAATGTATAGGTGAAAATAATTTTAATAGCAGCCTTATCACCAAGCTCATCTACATACGAGTGAGGAAACACCAAGATATAAGTCATTTGGGAGGAAAAAAAAAAAAAAAAAAAAGACTAGTATTTCATCATCTCCTACCACATAGAGACCAAAGGTGGCTGAGGGAGCAAATACCCCACCCTGAGACAGAGAATATTTTGCACCTACTCGCTATGTCAAAGATCGCTCGATATCTCACCAGGATTACACAAAGCATCCACCAAATTAGCATTTTTTTTATTTTTTTCTTTTATAGAGAACTCTCCGAAGTGCAAGATTTGAAATGCAGTACTGGAGAGAGAGGCCTTCTCCTGAGGAAGGAGGAGACATCGTTTGGGTTGAGGGGGGTGGTTTGTTTGGTTTTATTTTACTCCAAAGACAGGGAAGAAAAATCTCCCTGACTGAATTAAATATTTAGAGCCTTGGATCCGCTGCTCTCTCCTCGAAAAATGCTGTATTTACACAGAAAACACCCGGCATTGGGGACTCCTGCCCCCTAAAAAAAACCTGGGAGCTGGGATCAAATGAATCAGCAACTGTTTCTGGAGATGTGGCCGTTGGGTTTTGGTGGTTTTTTGGTTGGGTTTTTTTTTTTTTTCTTAAATCCCAACTGAACCGCGCTCGATCCCTCCCTGTCACCCAAAGAGCGGCGACCACGGGGCAGAGCAGCCTCTGCAAAAGGGGAGGCAAACGCCCCCTCCCCGAGGGCCCACAGCCCCCCCACCCCCCTCCACGGAAAGCGGCGGGGAACGGGGGGGACACCCCCTTTTCCCCTCATAACGTGGGGTTATAGCACAGTCGACCCCCCACCACCACCACCACCACCACCACCACCGGAGGATGAGGAAAGGATTCCCCCCACAAGGGGGAAGGGAGGCGCCCGCCCCGCCGCCGCTGTGTGAGGGAGACCCGGACCGAGCCGGGCCGGGCGGTGACTCACCGCTCTGCTCGCCCAGGAACACCAGCTTGAATTTCCGCAGCGGGTTGCCGAAGTCCCCGCCCGCCGACATGATGGAGGAGCCTCCGCCGCCGCCGCCGACCCCGAGCTCGCTCCGCTCCCCGCGGCGGGACCCGCGACCGCTCTCGCTCGCTTTCTTTCCGCACCCCCCCCCCCTTTCCCTGGGCGAAGGCAGCGGGCAGGGGCTTGGGGCCGAGGCGCGGAGCCCCGGCGAGGCGCAGACCGGCTGGGTGAGGTGTCGGTGTCTGCGCCGCCGCTCCCCTCAGGGCCGGGCTCCTTTTCCCCCCCCCTCCCCGCGCTCCCGGCGCCTCGCACCGCGCCCGCGCGCTCCCGCTCCGCCCCCCGCACGCACGCACGCACGCCGCCGTCCCGCCCCTCCGCTTCACGACGGGCTGCGTGCCCGTGAGCCCCGCCTACTCCCCCCCAAGCGGACCAATCACAGCGGGAGGGGAGGGGCGACACGGGAGAGGGGCGGGACTCGCCGCCCTCCGCCTCCGGGCCGGGAATAAGGGGGGGTTTGTTCACTCTGGAGCCTAACGATGGCTGCGTGGGTTTCTTGGACGCTGGGGTAAAATCCTGCCCGCTGAAATCACTGAGCTGCAGGGGAGGGTCGGATCCCAAAGGCCTAATGAACAAGCAAAGTTCTTAAGACCAAAGGCCTAAACTGATACAGATATTCCTTTCAGAGAAGCATCTCCTGGGGACATTCGTTCCCCGATGGCCCGAGCGAATCCCTGAGGAAAGGGTGACATTTCCCAGGGAGAGCGCTGATTCCCACTGTCACCCTTTTGGGGTGGCTGGGACTGTCATTTGGAAACACCCTCTGGCAGAGAGGCCAGAACCCCATCTGGGGGGCAGCTCTCCCTATTTTTTGCCTATTTCTCCCCATTTTGCCCAACTTGCCCTCGAGGTTCAGCACGTGAAGAGGCTCCCAGTTGCACCCCAGTTTAAACCTCGGCTTCGGGATGTCTCTTGTCCACGCAGCCTTGCTGCCTCCTCTCCCGCCCTGCTGCGATCCTGCACTGATTGATACTCTCTTGATTGAATTTGAACACAAAATGTGATTTTTCAGAAGTTTTCACCCCCCCCGGGCTTCCCGGGGCTTCAGCTGGTGCTGGAACCGCCTGCTGCTCCCGGGAATATCTCAGCTGAAACCAGAACATCCTCAATGACCCCCCTCCAGGGTCTGCAGCTCCTGCCCCACGGTTGTATTCACGTTGACGTGGGTGCAAATCTCTTGCAATCCACTCGACAAGGTCCAAATAATGCTCCAGGGGGGTATTTTCCACCTGGAAACGGGTAAGTTTTCCACCATTTTCCCATTTGGGCGGTTGTTCCAGAGCCTCTCTGCAGCGACGGTCAGGGAAACGGCATCCACCGCTCGTTTAGTCGTAAAATCATAGAATGGTTTGGGTTGGAAGGGACCTTAAAGATCATCTAATGCAGCAGACGATGATCTAGGAGATGATCTAGTCCCCCCTAAATATAGTCGCTGCCAGTGAGTTTTGTTCCCTTGTGCCCTCTCACATCTCAACACCTTCCTCTCCACGGCCTGAGGGTGATGTTTTAGTACCACATCTCTTCTGCCAAGGGGACACCACGCCCCAAATCCATCTCCTCTTTGAAAAAAAAAATCATGGAATGAAACGTTATTCCATCTCCACGCGACCCACGTGTCCGGATTTCTAAACGGTCCGTGTAGCCGGAGGGGGCACAGGATTTCCTTGCAGGGAGGTCACCGGTGGCTACGAATGTCCTTTGTCCGGTGTCTCCAGCCGCAGGCTCCACGTTCCGTCTCTGCCTGGTGAACAAAAATGCTCATTGAACCTTCCCGGCTCCAGGCATCTTGTTCTCGGAGACGAGTCTCACCCCTCCCAAGCGCCCGCAATCCAGGTGCAGAATGAGACGGCATTTTGAAAAACAAACAGTCCATCCTTTCTATTTTTGATCATTTAATTTGTATTCCCTCACCATTTGTGATTAACTGCTTCTCCGAGGGTTTGGGGTTTTTTTTTCCCTCCCAGGCCTTGAACTGCCAGTGAACTGAGAGAGAAAACGTGTCTTTAGTAAGGTGATTACATTTAAATAAGTCTTAATAAAGATACGAGCAGGAGCTGGCGTTCAGCTTTGCACCCGGCGTTCGGGAGCGCTTCCCCTTTGCTGTGGCACCGGTTGTGGTGGCTGCTCTCCTACACCTTTTCCTTGGGAAAAGGGAATCTAGCCCGGCAGAGACCTGACTTAAATATCATTTTAAATACATATATTGTCCTTGTTTGCGTGTCAGTATGTAATCGGGGATTTTTCCCACCGATCCCAGGGGAAATGAGGGCTCTCAGGGAGAAGTCTTGACTGTTAGCAATGATTATTTTTATCCCAAAAGCTCAGCTCAGGCTCGGCATCTCTTTGCACCCGGCGAAGCAAATTGCGTTGCCTGCCAAAAAGGTCTGAGCCCCAGGGGGTGGCAGGGGACACGGATGAGCCTTTTGAGATAAAGCCATTGAGGGACCTGCCTCCATTCGCTGAAGCCCGCGGAGATCATCCCACCAACTCCTGAAGATCTTAGGCACAGTCCTAGGAAGCCCTGCAGAAGGTAGAAGAGGAGATACACACATCAGAGCTTTTCTTCCAGGGTATATTTAAAGGCTTTTTGATCATTTTTGTAATTGGACAAGTCCAAAAAGATATTGAGTCTTTGGGGCACTGGATCTCAACGCTCCTAGGAGAGCTTTGCTCCTCTGGAGAGCGGGATAAGAGTGAGAAGGGGCAGGGAGGCCGCAGCAGCCTCCTGCGTAGGTGACAAACCGCTCGAGCGTCACCTCTGCCAACACCACGCTGGATCATTGACAGGGCACATCCAGGTATGCGACGGGGAGAGAAATCTGCAGCGAAGCACAAGAGGACGGATGAAACGACCCCTCCAGCAAGGCCTGGCCTTCTCAGGAGCCAAGGGAGCCTCGAGAGAAAGAAGAACTCTCTGGGTTTTTTTAGCGCAGTACAGAAAAGGAACGGTTTGGGCTTCTGCGGCTGCGGGGGGGAAAGCAACAAAGCAACACCTTTGCTCCTTTTTCTAAATGTCACCAAAAGGCAGGCTGTGCGCTCCTGCAAAGAGGGATGCGGTTACCAGGCTGTGAAACGATTCATTAGTCAAAAGAAAGGCAAGGCGAGGACCGGCGGCTGGGAGCTGGAGCCGAGGCACGTTCGAATCGGAAAGAAGGTCTACGTTTTTTTAAGAGAGAGGGTGCTCAGCCGCCAGAACGGGCTGCCAAGAGCAGCGGCTGTCTTTGTATCCAGGGAAAATCAAGAGCGGGAGCTTTTATGAGAAAGACGCTTTCATGGGAAACAGGAGTGAGCTGCTTCCATGCAGCTGTAAGTCAGCAGAAATCTATAGGCTGCGACGTGCAGGAGACTGAATGACACTGTTTAACAGTCCCTTTTGGCCTTAAAATGTTTCCATCTATGATAGATCTCGGAGAAACTTGGCAACGGACTCGTTTCTCACTAAGGACACGGAGGACAATGATGGTCATTAGGAGGGGGGTTCTAATAAACATAAACAAAAATATGCTTAGCAGTGACTGCTGTGCCCCAAACTCTGTCTGGGGCAATGCTCCCTCCTCAGCCACATTTTGTGGGTGGCCGAAAGATGAGTCCCCATGACGGATAGAGGGAATTAAGGGGTGTAGCTCCCCTCTGTGAGCACACAGCGTTTGAGGTCATGGAACAAGGAGACATTGCAAGCACGACCTGCTCTTAATTCCACTGCCCATTATGCCCTCCCCCAACAAATGCAGGACCAGCCAGTCCCCCTCGAGTCACAGCAGGCTCTCCTCAAGCGTGGCATTTCCTCCAGGGCTTCAAAGTTCACGGGAGGAGAAGCCCAGCTTCCCTGGAAGGGGAGTGCCAGTGTTAACCCAGCTCCAACTTCCACAGCGCTCCTTGCTCGAAGCGCCCTGCGGTTATCAAACAAGCCTCATCGCCAGGGTGACCCTGCCTGGGGCTACTGAGGCGAGATCAAAGGGCAGTACAACATCCGTTCCACGTGAGCAGTTTTGTCGTGTCCGGGGGATTGCCAGGAAAACACAGCAGAGAGCTGGGAGCCTGTGTCCTTGCAAAGTGTGGAAGAGAGAGCAAAGGTGGCGTAGATCCCCCCTGCTTCCTCCATACAATAAGCACAGCACTGAGCCCGCCCAGGCTCTGCTTTCAGGCAAACGTTGTCCTCTCACATCCCTTCTCTCCTCTCCACGCACCAGATCGCAATGGGGATGAACATGTAGGGTGTCAGGTGGGTGTCAGGAGCTCCAGGCAATCAGAAACGCAGGACAGGACCTGGCAGGGCGGATCATGGAAAAGGAATCAAATGCACAAGTCCAGTCTGCAGTGGAGGAGGCTTGCCACATTGATGAATGTGGATGAACTAGGGAGAGAAATTCTATCACGAGCCCTGACAGCACCAGCCAAAAGCAATCGGAGCAGCCATCCATCAGCAGGGCTGGAAATCCCAACCTGAAATCAGGCTGCCACACAGCTGCTGCCTGGGATGGAGAGCTCTAAGATGGGTGCTCAGGAAAGCAGAGGGGGAGAATCTGCCACACAAAAAGAGGGAAATTGGGGCCAGGTAGGAAAGAAGGGAGTGGGAAAGAGCCAAGGTGACATGGTTTGTGGGGGAGATAGCCTGGTAAAGAAGGTGGAAACGACAGGAGGGGGCAGTTTGCAAAGCGATGGGTTTTCATTCCAGACTGCCAGGTTTAGAGGGCACAGTGCCACGCAGCACCCGTCTCTTCCCACCCTGGTCTCCCAGGCAGACCCCCTTGCCCACCCCCACTCCCACTGGGAAACACACACTGCAAATCACGGAGGTCCCTGTCAGTCCATCCTTCCTACAGTCTTCCCACCTAAAATGCTTTAGGGAAGTGCCTCCAGACAGCGGCTAGGATCAAAGCGCTTGCAGTAAGGCAGGATTCACTCTGTCTTCAAAAGGAGCAGCTGGCTGCTGAAAGAAGAGTTTGTTTTTGCTTCCCCCACAAGCCAAAAGCACGCCTGCCGTGGGGCATGAACACCTCGTGCTGACACAGTCCTTCATATTCAAGGCCTATGGCGGCCTGCCAGCGTGGACACAGCCGACCCTGGACCATTACCTGGCTGTTGACTACAGTGTAAGGTTCAACCCTGCCCCTGCAACCGCAAAAAAAAAATACCTTTCAACTGCTTGTGCCAGGTGGCAGGGCCAAACCAGGCAGGTTTAGTATCAAATCCTCTGGCCCTGCTTCAGGCCTACACGTCCTCACACCCCACAGGCCCACTGGGGCCTGTCTCCAGGCTGGAGCAGGGGCCTGCTGAGCCCCCGCTGGGTCACTGCTTCGATTCCCACAGCCAGCAGGGATAACGTGCGCTGACTGAGGGCTCAGGAACGCAGATCACCCCGCCCTAAAGAACGCTGGACTCCAGGCCGCCCACCCTGCCCTCCATCCACGCTCCCCCCTCACAGCCCTCCGGCGCCGCGCTGACATGGCCGCCACAGGGCGGGGGCCGGACAGGCCACACTCAAGATGGCCACCGCGCCGGGCTGGGGCAGGGCTTCACAGACGGCCGTTGCAAGCTGGCCACACTCAACATGGCCGCCGCGCCGCACCTCGATGGACGTGGCGGAAGGCCAATCAGCGTGCGAGAAGCAGGCAGGGGGGCGGGCCGCGACCACCTGGGCGCAGGGTTGGGTGGCCGCCATTACTGCCCCCCCCCTCGGACCCTGGGCTCTCCTTCAGGGGAGCGGGCCCCTGCCAGCACCTGAGGGGGTTTGTCCAAAAATCGCCGTTGTCCCCCAGCGTGCGGGACGCGGGGAGGGAGGGACGCTTTGAGCGACGGACGTGGCTCCCTCTCAGGCGCCGCGATGAGCGCGGCGCTGCCGAAGGTACCGGCGGGCCGCGACCGGCGGTGGGGGACTCCGGGCCCGGTACTAGGGCGTGAGGGGACGCACACACACACAAACCCGGCCCCGGGGGAGGGAAGGTGAAGGGCGGGCCTGGGAATCGGGCATGGGAGGGACAGGCCCAGCCCTTGTGCTAGGGAGTCTGGAGGGGGTCAGGCCCTACCCAGACGTAGGATTAGAACGCGGAGGAGGGGTATGTGTCTCTTGGGGGGGGGCACAGGCCTGATAGAGGGAACGTGCGCTGGCAGCCCAGAAAGCCCCCGGCATCCTGGGCTGCATCCCCAGCAGCGTGGCCAGCAGGGCGAGGGGGGGATTCTGCCCCTCTGCTCCGCTGTGGGGAGACACCCCCCCAGTGCTGCCTCCAGCTCTGGGGCCTCAGCACTGGAGAGACATGGACCTGTTGGAGCAGGGCCAGAGGAGGCCACGGAGATGCTGGGAGGGCTGGAGCCCCTCTGCTGGGAGGACAGGCTGAGAGAGTTGGGGGGGTTCAGCCTGGAGAAGAGAAGGCTCCGGGGAGACCTTCATGCCCCTTCCAGTCCCTCAAGGAGGGGGCTCCAGGAAAGCTGGGGAGGGACTCTTGATGAGGGAGAGGAGCCATAGGACAAGGAGGGACGTTTTTTAAACTGAAAGAGGGGAGATGGAGATGAGATGTGGGGAGGAACTTCTTTTCTGTGAGGGTGGTGAGAGCCTGGCCCAGGTTGCCCCGAGAAGCTGTGGCTGCCCCATCCCTGCAGGTGTTCAAGGCCGGGTTGGAGGGGGGCTTTGAGCAACCTGGTCTGGTGGGAGGTGTCGCTGCCCATGGCAGGGGGTTGGACCTGGATGATCTTTAAGGTCCCTTCCAGTCTAAACCATTCTATGACCCTGCGTCCTGCATCGCCTTCCCTGCTGTACGTGGGGCAGCGACCCCCACACATCCCTCCTCAGGCACCCAGGGATCACCTTAGTGACACTGGGACTGTTACAGCCCCTGTCCTCAGGGACTGGTGGATCCCTGGTCCTCCCTGTTCCTCTGGTCACTCTTTTGTGGACATTAGTAATTATTCCCCCACCCCAGCTGACATAGCGCAGCTCATGCTTGCTAGGGTTGTGGGGACAATAAAGCTCTTTGCTTGATGCTGCCTTGGTGATGGATGAGATGTGTTTCCCTCTGTCCATGTAGAGCTGGAACAAGCACAAGGGTTGTTCATGTGGCTGTTGTAACCCGGACGCAGTGCGGGATCACAGAATGGTTAGAGTTGGAAAGGACCTTAAAGATCATCCAGTCCCACCCCCTGCCATGGGCAGGGACACCTCCCACCAGACCAGGTGGCTCAAAGCCCCCTCCAACCTGGCCTTGAACCCCTCCAGGGATGGGGCAGCCACAGCTTCTCTGGGCAACCTGTAAACAAGGATCTTGAAGCAAAGCGAGGGGGCGCAGGAAAAGTTGTCATCTTCCTCCTCCTTCATCCATTTCCCCTGTGTTGCGGAGGCATTCTGGGGAGTGACAGTGGCTGGAGGCTGTGGAGAGACTGTGTTATTGATATGTTCAAAGGGTCTCGGGTGTTGTTTTGATTGCTGTATTCTGGCAAGCAGTGGTGAAAACTCACTGATTATCTGTTGTGCTGTTTGCATTTTGACCATGTTGGCTCATTGCAGGTGCTGTGTTTGAAGAAGGGAATGTTGCTAAAGCAGGCGTTTGCGCTCAGCGGGTGAGTGGTCTGAAATCAAACCCAGTAAGTAAAATACAGTATAAGGCAGTAAAACCACTCAGTCACTTCTACTGACAGCGTCAGAAAAAGTACTTTTTGCCAAGGAAAGTCTTTTAATTGGGGGGGGGAAGACTTCCAGCTGATGTCTGGGAGATGAAAGGGCTGTAGGATGTGAAGAGCAAGTCTCTTTGTTAATGGGATGTATCTGTCTCTGAGGGACTTGGGGTGTGAGCCTTTGCTCAAGGAGATTGGCCAGGTATGTTGTGTTTCCACAGGTGGGTGAAATCAGAGCTTTTAACGATTATCTTGTTTCCTACAGAGCAGTCACGCTCAGAGAAAGCCGTCTGTGTGCTGCAGGTAAGGCCTCTTATTAATCCAATATAAGACAAAACTTCATTTACCCCAAATAAATATTACATGTTTCAGCATTTTTGTCTCCTTTTTTTATTTTTTTTTTAGCAATTTTGGGGCTGGTTAAAGAACCTGAGCAGGTGCTCTTCCACTTCCGTATCTTTTTCTAACCTTTTCTTCTGTTTCCCTGTTCGTGGCGAAGCAGGTGCTCTTAGTCGTGATATTACACTGTGGAGTGACACCAGCCAGATGCCATTTGCTATATTAATGTCCAGGAACCGACTTATACCCCTGTGAGAACCCACTTTAACGTTTATTGAGCTGGTGGAGTCCGCTATCACAATTTAAAATAGAATTTGATTTTGACGTGGAGGCAAAGTGTAACCGAGCGGCTTAGATCCTTGGTGTTCAGTTGCTCTTTGCTGTTCTGCGCTTTGTTTATTAAAATGAGGGTTATTGAGGGTTTCATTTTACCCCGGAGAAGGAAGTATAAATAAAAGCTGATACCGTTTTGATTTGGCTTCCTAGCACACGAATATTTGAACAGGGCTGGATTTAAAATTAAGTGGGGCTCTGATCCATCACAGTAGCATCACTGCTGTCGCATAAGAGGAGGCAGATGTAACATTTCATCAGCATCCTCACCGTTCACTGGTGTTGACGAGCCTTTTTTTTTTTTTTTTTTTTTTATATTTGCCTGAGAATTCACCTGGGAAATGAGTCAGTTTTAATCTCTTCCTCCCTTATTTGTTGCTCACCGTAACCAGCTGTGAATTGTAACAGGATTGCTGTGATGCACGGGCTGCCTGCGTGGGGCAGAGATTGGCCAATGCCAGTCTTCTGTCAAAGAACCGAGGACAAATTCTTGCCCCCAGCGTGGATTTTGGGCTGTCGGAGCACACCCGTGTATATCTGTTAAAAGAAGGGCTGTCTGCCGTTCAGCTGGAAACTTGTTTGCTCTGCTTTGATTTTAAGGTGTTGCACTCGTGAGTTGCCACAGACACTACAAAGCCCGTCCTACGCACGGTATTGGGAGGTTTAAATACCTGCTCCCGAAGGAGGTAGGCAAAAGAACTCCCTTACTGTGCTTGCTTTCAGCTGACCCATCTTTTCACAGTCTGATTTAAATGGTATTATTAATTCCATGGCTGATCAATCATTAAAAAGGAATAATGCAATTGTTTACTGCTACTTCTTTTGGTAAAGAGCGTTAGGTCGCCTGAAGTACCTGCTCACGGCACTGAACAAATCCTTTTGTCTGGTATGTTCTTATTTAATGAGTAGTTTGGGGAGGGAGGAATCTCTTCCTGATGCTGAATTTAACACCTCAGCTTCAAACCATTGCAGAATATTGTGAGCAGGTCGTATTTGCGTTTAAACTTTTTACATTCCCTGAAATTTGGAAAGACGACAGTTTTTGTGGAAGGAGGGAACAATAACTCATCTAGACAGCTGCCTCGAAGGCAGGAGCTGAAATAAAACCCAGTTTGTTTTCTACTCCTGGGTTTCTTCTGGAAGGAATTAATCACGGTATGCACGTGGTTTTTTTCAGTGTGACTCGTGTGGTGCTGCCATCCAAGAACTGAACTGCTCAACTCGAGAACATCTGTTGAGATAACGTCATCCCAGTTTCGTAGTGGGGGGAAAGTGAGCGCAGATGGGCTGTGATATGTTCGACGTAGTTCAGCAAACTTTTGTTAGACTACCTTAGTGTGGGAAAAGGTTAATGTGTGTTTTTTTTTATTTCCAGCTTTGTTCAAAACAGATATGCTTTCTATCTTTTCTTTTTTTTTTAAAAAAAAAATACAGGCTCCAAAGAAGAAGAAGGATAAAGTACAGATGAAAGAGATAAATCCTGGGACCGAATATGAGTATGGAGATATCAACATCCAGATGACTTCCTACGATATGTGTCTCGTGGAGCATTTTGCTCAGTACGTGCATAAACTCTGCAACCGACTCTCCATTAAAGTGAACGAAAGGTACGAGGAACGCGGCTCCGTGTTTGTCGTCCCTTGCCATCGCGTTGCGTTGGGCCACCTGAGGCTGACAGGGGATGATGCTTTGCAGACGAGGGCACGATCTGATCTCGCTGATAGATTCTCACACGTAAATCCAAATCTTCTGTCATCTGCCTGGTGGTTTCTCTTCCTGTGCCTGTTTGGATGCTTTATTCCTATAAGTAAGACTGAAATGGAGTTGTTCAGGCAATGACTGAACAGATCTCAAGGGGAAAAAAAAAAAATAGCTGTTACTTTTTGTTCCTTTGAGAAGGCGGCTTAAGCCTGTGGGTGCTGAGCCCGGGAATGTGGGTTTAAGTATTGCTGACTCTTGCTGCTGTTTTTTCTGTACAGTGTTTCATCCAGGCTCTGTGCGTATTTTGTGCAATAAGCAAGCAATACTGATTATACAAACTAGAATGAGCTTGTGAAACCCCTGAAGCTTGTGGGAGAGCTACCTGCTGCTTTAGTTTAGTAGTAGAGGAAGCTTTGGTTGCACCTCCAAAGCAGGTGAACCCCTCATAATGGTTTTGCTGGTTTTAATCATAGAATTATAGCATTGCCTAAGTTGGAAGGGACCTTTAAGATCATCTAGTCCAACCATCAGCCTAACTCTGATTTAAAAAAAAAAACCAAAAAAACCAACCAACAAAAAACATCAAAAACATCACTAAACCATGTCTCTAAGCACTATGTCAGCCCGTTTTTTGAATCCCTCCAGGGATGGTGCCTCAACCACTTCCCTGGGCAGCCCATTCCAAGGCTTAATGACCCTTTCCATGTAAGAATTGTTCCTAATATCCAATCTGAACCTCCCCTGGCGCAACTTGAGGCCGTTTCCTCTTGTCCCATCGCCTGTTCCTTGGGAGAAGAGACCGACCCCCCCCTGGCTACACCCTCCTTTCAGGGAGCTGGAGAGAGCGAGAAGGTCTCCCCTCAGCCTCCTTTTCTCCAGGCTGAACACCCCCAGCTCCCTCAGCCGCTCCTCACAAGACTTGTGCTCCAGACCCCTCACCAGCTCCGTTGCCCTTCTCTGGACACGCTCCAGCCCCTCAATGTCTTTTTTGTGGTGAGGGGCCCAAAACTGGACCCAGCCCTGGAGGTGGGGCCTCACCAGTGCCCAGTACAGGGGGACAATCACCTCCTGAGTCCTACTCACCATGCTGTAATGAGTCTGAGGAACGTGATACAGCTCCTTGGTGCCTGCAGTCACTGGGAGAAGCACTGTGTTCCTGTAAGGAAGTAAAAACTTTTACTGTTGATGATCTGAAATGTGTATCTTTAACTGTACCTCTGAATATAAACACTGGTTCCTGCACATGCCGATTAAACCTACCAAAAATCGTTTTCTTTAAGTTCATCCACTTTGCTGAACTGTCGGCTGTGGATCTGGAATCATAGAATGGTTAGAGTTGGAAGGGACCTTAAAGATCATGGAGTTCCAACCCCCCTGCCATGGGCAGGGACACCTCCACTAGAGCAGGTTGCTCAAAGCCCCATCCAGCCTGGCCTTAAACACTTCCAGGGACGGGGCAGCCACAATTTCTCCAGGCAACCCGTGCCCACAGATCGGTAGTCTCTCTGTGATGTCTTTTGCACCAAACAGTGCTGAAAAATGGTGACACGTCGGGGACTTAGGGGTGTTTGTTTTGAGCAGGATCCCCGGCGATGCTAAAAATGTACAATTTTGTGAGCCGCAACGTGCTGGGAAGCATTCCCAGAGAAATCCCGCAGCCTAAGACTATTGATGGCATTTTCAGTGTGAAGCGTTAGTACTTTGTGTCACGCTTGTGCCCTCTGAGGTTGGACTTGGTGTGCAGAGTTTCAGAAATGTACAGAAAGAAACAATTTGCCCTTTAAGAGGCAAAATTTGTAGGGTAAAACGTGGGCAGTAGGACGTAGCCTGTAGTTACAAATGGAGGTGGGGAGGCTGAGGTCTCTGGAGACCAGAGAATCCGATCCAGTGCTTCATCGTTCTCCTGTTAAATTCAGTGGTGAAAAGAATGTCTTTAGAGTGGTGAGTTGCAGCAGTGGTTTTTCAGCTCTGTCCCCAAGGAACAGATTACAGAAGTCAGAACTGTTGCTTCAAAGCTCTCCTTCAACTATAAAAAAGTTAAAAGTTCTCTTCTTGGGCTGGCGTTTGTAGCTGAAACAGGTTTTTGCTGGCAGTAGTGCTGCAAGCTTCTCCCTTATCTCTTTCCAGTAAAACACCCGGCTCCTGCCAGGGCTTGATTTGCAAGATACATTGTTTGCATAATTAATTCCTCATGCAAAGTTAATCTCTTTCCACATTCTCTGCTGCTGGAGGTTGATTCATTCCTGTAAAGTAGCGTAAATCTATCCTCCCTGTCCTAAGCACTGACCTGTGGTTCCTGCAGCTACGCGATGCCCACCAAAACCAACGAAGTGATGTTCTTGGAAGAGCGAGGATCCAAAATGCAGCTGGATGCGGTCCTTACCACCCATCAGAGGGTTGTCCAGGTACGAGCTGGTGTTTGCTGATAGCTCATGTGCAGCACGTCCTATCTCAGGCTCTCAAAACCCCGTAACAATTGGAGTTAAGTCCTTTGAACAAATGAAAGGTGTAATTTGGGCATAAATTGAAGCACAAAGAAGACTAATTACAGAATCACATAATCACAGAATGATCTGGGGTTGGAAGGGACCTCTGGAGATCATCCAGTCCAACCCCCTGCCAGAGCAGGTCCACCCAGAGCAGGTTGCACAGGAACGTGTCCAGGTGGGGTTTGAATGTCTCCAGAGAAGGAGACTCCACCACCTCTCTGGGCAGCCTCTTCCAGGGCTCTGCCACCCTCACAGGAAAGAAGTTCCTTCTCATGTTTAGGTGGAACTTCTTATGTTCAAGTTTGTGTCCATTTCTTAGGAATTTCTTCTTAGGAAGAAGATTCTTTACTGTAAGGGTAGTGAAGCACTGGAACAGGTTGCCCAGGGAAGTTGTGGCTGCCCCATCCCTGGAAGTGTTTAAGGCCAGGCTGGATGGGGCTTTGAGCAACCTGCTCTAGTGGAGGTGTCCCTGCCCATGGCAGGGGGGTTGGAACTGGATGATCTTTAAGGTCCCTTCCAACTCTAACCATTCTATGATTCTGTGATTCTATGATTTCCTCTTGTCCTGTCCCTGGGCACCACTGAAAAAAGACTGGCCCCATCCTCCTGACACCCTCCCTTTAAGTATTTATAGGTGTTGATCAGATCCCCCCCTCAGTCTTCTCTTCTCCAGACTAAAAAGACCCAGGTCCCTCAGCCTTTCCTCGTTAAGAGAGATGCTCCAGGCCCCTCAGCATCTTTGTGGTCCTCTGCTGTACCCTCTCCAGCAGTTCCCTGTCCTTCTGGAACTGGGGAGCCCAGAACTGGTCCCAGTGCTCCAGGTGTGGCCTCCCCAGGGCAGAGCAGAGGCGGAGGATGACCTCCCTCCACCTGCTGGTCACACTCTTCCTGATGAACCCTAATTAGGGTTCTTCCAAAGGTTACTTGCAAAGTAGAAGCGGAAGAGGGGTTCCTGGATTCTGTATATCAGCCAGAGGATTTATTTATCTATTTTATGTGGAATACTTGATACAAGGGGTTAGAAAAGTCATGTTTAAGCCTCTGTAGGTGCAGGAGACTGCAGGCAGGGAGGGGAAGCACAATATTCATAGAGAAGAGCCAAAAGGAGAGGTTTTGGCCGTGCTGTGAGACGTGCGTGTGAAGCAGAGAGCGCTTCTCTGATGAAGTGGTTGATTGCCACGGGCTCATCCTGAAATGGACTCTCTTTCTGTGCCATTAGTGTAACGAGGCCGTTCTGTATGGCGTGTTCCGCTCCTCCGGCGTTTTTATTTGTTCTTTCAGATCAGCGGTTTGAGTGCAACGTTTGCTCCGATACTCCTGGAAATTATTCAGAGTAGTCAGCCCGAAGGGGTCCATCTGTTAGTGAAAGAGGTATGTTTAATTTTACCAATTCCTTTGCATTTATTTAGGAAGCAGGTGTGATGTGTGACTTTGAATTTGCTTTGAAAATACAGACCTGGTCCTGCGACTACTGTCTGCTCTAAATTTATGGATATCCAGGATCTCCCAGAACCAGGCTGTGTCTTGGTCTATGAAAATCCATTCTCTCTAATTATTGATGAATGTTTCATTTCCCATTTACCCTCCTATAATTAGTACCAGAGAAGGTACCTTCGTAGCCAAGCCTGTAGATCTGTAGAAGATGGCAGGTTACAAGTTTCCTTCAGCAGCGTTTCACTGCCTCTTAACCGGGAATCGCCAGGAATTCCATGGAGCAGTCGGTAGCAAAGCTGGGGCACTGGGAACCCAAATGCTGTGCCCTGTTTTGGTGGAATTTCCTCTGGGAAGGGTTGAGCTTGTTTTCTGCGTAAAGGCCCAACGATTTTCTCAGCGCTGAGGACTTCAGGACAGAACTCCACTCGCTGGTAGAACGGGCATAAGGAGATATTTAAACTTCTATTGTTTTACATTCAGACAAAACAGTCCCAGGAAGCCCTATTTATTCAGGGGCTTTTTGTGCCTTGAAAAGGCAGGCAAAGGAAGGTAAACTCAAATACGAAAACGCAGTTGGCTTCTTAAGTGGCCTTTGAAGACTGTTTAGTTATCTCCAGCTCTGCAAAACCAGAAGGAATACAGGGGAAGGTCTCTTGAGTCCGATAATCTTCTCTGCTTTTGGTCACGGTCCCCTCTCTGCCTTAGGGCTGCCATTTCTTTCTTTTTTTTTAAAAAAATTTTGGCTGATGGCTTTGTCTCCGGAGGGAGAACGGTGACATTGTGCCATTTGCAAAGTCATTGCAGTCTGATGCAGGAATCCCAGGAGGTGGGGGGACCCAAACTGGCTTCACAAGGCTGGCAGTGGCAGAAGAAAGATGAAAGCTTTGAGATGCTCTTGCAAAGTTCTGGAGAAAGTGGCAGGTCTCCTTAAGAAAATAGATGCTACGGTGATGGGAAGTGGCAGAGTTGGAGGTGTCCAGTTGACTTCCTGAGCACAATGTCACGGGCTGCCCAGAGAGGTGGTGGAGTCTCCGTCTCTAGAGACATTCAAACCCTGCCTGGACAAGTTCCTGTGCAACCTGCTCTAGGGGGACCTGCTTTGGCAGGAGGGTTGGACTAAATGATCTCCAGAGGTCCCTTCCAACCCCGTATCATTCTGTGATTCTGTGAATGTCACTGCTTGCTCTTCCAAAAGCAGTTACCCACGTGAGGTGGAGCCTACAAGGCCAAATTTTAAAGCCCGTGGGGTGACCAAGTGTGTCCGTGGCTCCATGCTTGCTTGATGCCAGAATCATATAGACTCCTCTAGGTTGGAGGGGACCTTTAAGGTCAAGCTTTCCGCCCTCTGTGCTTTGCCCCCAGCAGCTGCTCCTCTTGGAGGCTGGATATAAGAGAGGAGGCTTAAAAGCTCTGCCATCAGCTTCCAGGTCCAGCTGCCTGTGAGATCGTGGCATCAGGTGACTTTCCACCAGGGGTTTTCCCCCCTCAGGGTTCAGTGGACATTTAACCCTTTGGTTTTTCCACTCCTAATTGATTTTCTTTGGGAGAGAGTTTGTCTTCCTCTGGATTTCAAAAAATACTCAAGAGGTGATTCTGATTTGCTTGGGTTTTCTTGTTTTTCCCTCACAGCACACAGAAGCTGATTTCAAGAGCCGATTAAAGTCTCGACCGGAACTCGAAGAGCTGCTGGCGCAGATGAACTGAGATGAAGAACGACTTGGTTTCTCCTCCTTGGCTGCTCAGGCCTCCAGGAGGCGACTCCGCGAGCGCCGTGATGATAATTTACTGAATTGGAAGAAATTCCCACTGTTGTCAAGCAGCTTGTCTTAATAAAGACAAATACGTGTGATTTGTACACCGAGTGAAGGGGGTTATGAAGTGCGGCTTCTCTCAGTTCTGACACCTCTTTTTCTTTTTTCCTTTATGTTTTACTCTTGGTATAGAAGGATTTCTGCGAGTTTTAGTCTGCAGAAATCTCTGCAAGTGACTGACGCTATATTACAGAATCACAGAAGGGCTAGAAGGGACCTCTGGAGATCATCTAGTCCAACCCCCTGCCAGAGCAGGTCCACCCAGAGCAGGTTGCACAGGAACGTGTCCAGGTGGGGTTTGAATGTCTCCAGAGAAGGAGACTCCCCCACCTCTCTGGGCAGCCTCTTCCAGGGCTCTGCCACCCTCAAAGCGAAGAAGTTCCTCCTCATGTTGAGATGAAACTTATGTTCAAGTTTGTGCCCGTTTCCTCTTGTCCTGTCCCTGGGCACCACTGGAAAAAGACTGGCCCCTTCCTCCTGACACCCACCCTTTAAGTATTTATAGGTGTTGATCAGATCCCCCCTCAGCCTTCTCTTCTCCTGAATAAAGAGAAAGAAGACTCTTTCTCATAAGAAAGAAGTTCTAGGTCCCTTAGCATCTTTGTAGCCCTTTGCTGTACCCTCTCCAGCAGTTCCCTGTTCTTCTGGAACTGGGGAGCCCAGAACTGGTCCCAGTGCTCCAGGTGGGACCTCCCCAGGGCAGAGCAGAGGGGGAGGATGACCTCCCTCCACCTGCTGGTCACACTCTTCCTGATGCCCCCCCAGATGCCATTGGCCTTCTTGGCCACAAGGGCACATTGCTGGCTCATGGTCATGCTGTTGTCCACCAGGACTCCCAGGTATTTCTCCTCAGAGCTGCTCTCCAGCAGGTCACCCCCAACCTGTCCTGGTGCAGGGGGTTATTCCTCCCCAGGTGCAGCACCCTACACTTGCCTTTGTTGAAGTTCTTCACGTTCCTCTCTGCCCAACTCTCCATCCTGTCCAGGTCTCGCTGGATGGCGGCACAGCCTTCTGCTGTGTCAGCCACCCCTCCCAGTTTTGTATCACACACATAGCATGTTGGAACCACGCTTAAGCCCTGGTTTGATGGATGTTAAGGGGAGGTTCTATTCCTGCCCCAAAACTGGTTGGTTTGGGGTTTTATTCCCCTTTTTTCTAAGCCCCAGCTCTTTAAAAGAGGGGAAAAAAACTCATTATCGCTGTCCCTCAAACTGGGACTGCTGGATATTTGCTCCTGGTCCCACGCCGGTTGTCATTTTTGGCTGGCAGCACCCAAACCCAGCCCCTCGGCACCCCCAGCACCCACATCCCTGGGAAACAGCCTGGAAAATTCCACCCCCGCCCCCAGCAAAAGCCACGTGCGCCCTTCCCTTTTCCAGCCCCCCAAAAAGGTTTTTTATTTTCTTTTTTATAGCTTTTTTTCCTAGGAGGTGGTGTCCGGTGGAGCATCCCTCCTCATGAGACACCTTCTTTCCCCGCCATCCTTAGTGCTCTTGGGGGTTCCCAGGAGATAAATCCCCACACCCCCCCACCTTGGTGGGACACGAGGTTATCACTGCTGGGAAAAAGCTCTGGGATGGTGCAGGGAAGGACACGGAGTGGAAATCCACAGCGGGGTCCTTCCACCCAGCTTGGGGACCGGGAATGCAGATGACACCAAGCTAGGTGGGAGTGTTGATCTGCTTGAGGGTCGGCAGGCTCTACAGAGGGACCTGGACAGGTTGGATCAATGGGCCAAGACCAATGGGATGAGGTTTAATAAGGCCAAGTGCCGGGTCCTGCATGGAGCATGTCCAGAGGAGAGCCACGAAGCTTGTGAGGGGTCTAGAGAACAAGTCATATGAGGAGACGCTGAGGGAACTGGGACTGTTTAGTTTGAGGAAGAGGAGGCTGAGGGGAGACCTCATCCCTCTCTATAACTACTTGAAAGGACATTGTAGAGAGGTTGGTGCTGGTCTCTTTTCACAAGCAAATAGCGATAGAACAAGAGAGAATGGCTTCAAGCTGCAACAGGGTAGGTTTAGACTGGACATCAGGAAGAAATTCTTCACAGAAAGAGCGGTCAGACACTGGAACGGGCTGCCCAGGGAGGGGGTTGAGTCACCATCCCTGGATGTGTTTAAGAGCCGTTTAGATGTGGTGTTGGGGGATATGGTGTAGGGAAGAATTTTGTAGAGTAGGGTAGATGGTTGGACTCGATGATCCCAAGGGTCTTTTCCAACCTGGATGATTCTATGTTTAGTTTGGAGAAGAGGAGGCTGAGGGCGACCTCATTGCCCTCTGCAACTACCTGAAAGGAGGGTGTAGAGAGGTGGGTGGTGGCCTCTTCTCCCAAGGGAATAATGACAGGACCAGAGGAAATGGTCTGAAGTTGGGGCAGGGGAGGTTTAGATTAGATATTAGGAAGAATTACTTTACTGAGAGGGTGGTCAGGCACTGGAACAGCCTGCACGGGGAGGTGGTGGAGTCGCCATCCCTGGAGGTATTTAAGAAACGTGTAGATGTGGCACTTCAGGGCATGGTCTAGTGCCTGAGATTCATAGATAGATTCATAGATTGGTCCAGGCCAGAAGGGACCTCCAAAGGTCATCTAGTCCGACCTCCCCGCAGTCAGCAGGGACACCCCCAACTAAAGGAGGTTGCCCAGGGCCTTGTGGAGCTTCACCTTGAATATCTCAAGGGAAGGGGCCTCAACCACCTCCCTGGGCAACCTGTTCCAGTGTTCCACCACCCTCAGAGTAAAGAACTTTTTCCTAATATCCAATCTAAATCTCCCCTTCTCCAACTTAAAACCATTTCCCCTCGTCCTGTCACTGCAGGCCTTTGGAAACAGACCCTCCCCAGCCTTCCTGTAGGCCCCCCTCAGGTACTGGAAGGCCGCTGTGAGGTCTCCCCGGAGCCTCCTCTTCTCCAGGCTGAACAACCCCAGCTCCCTCAGCCTGTCCTCACAGCAGAGGTGCTCCAGCCCCCTGATCATTTTGGTGGCCCTCCTCTGGACCCGCTTGTCCTGGGTTGAGAGACACAGGACTAACTTTTCTTCTAACGCTGGGGAAAATTACACTTTTAGAAGACTCTAGTGTCTGAATTTGTGAAAATATTTACTTTACAGCCAGCCAGGCTCTGTGGGATTCAAGGTTTTAGTGTTTTCGAGCCTTGCCAGGTGCAGGGATGAGGAGGAGCGAGGCCTGGGCATTTGACCCAGGCTGGCCAACAGGAGTATTTCATACCAGGAACGTCACATCCAATATAAATTAGAAAAGTTTGCTGCGTAGCGGGCTCTCTCCCTGATGGCGACGGGTCCAGACAACTCCTTGCCCCGGTGCCAGAGCCTTGAGGCCTTCCCTTCCTCCTGAAGCCATTGCGCTCCCAGTGTCTGATACTCGTTATCCGCTGCTGGGAGCGCACAGCTTCCTACTGATATAGATGGCTGAGTATAATTCCTGTATATCTTATATCAGTATTGGGATTAATACTGGTTCTTTAGTATTATTGTTAATTATTTAGTCTTAGTCTATTAAATCTATTTATACTTCAACCCTTGTGTTTTCTTTGTGTTCCCCGATTCCCCTTTCCGGGTGGGGAGGGGTCATCGGGTGATAGAATAATTGTCTAACGACAATAGATTGTTATGGGTTCTCTCAAACCGTAACACCGCTCCATCAGGTCCATGTCCTTTCTATATTGAGGGCTCCAGACCTGCAGACCTCCAGATTGTTGGGTTGCGTCTGGTTGTGGGTGGGTGTGGGGTCGTGGGTGTTTGTTTTGTGTGGGTTTTGGTTTTGGTGTGGTTTTTGGGTTTTTTTTGGTCTTTTTGCGGTTGGACTCGATGATCTCAAAGGTCCCTTCCAACCAAGAAGATTCTGCAATTCTGTGAATGCTCCCGGTTTGGGACATTTTGGGGCCGGAAATCCCCATCTCACCCCACAATTGTCCCCACTGAGCCCCCAGTTAACGACGGTGGCGCAGATGGAGACGAGGATTTTGACCAGGAAAAACAACGCCACCGGATTTAATTTCCCAACAACGTCGCGTGGATTTACCACCCCACGGAATAAAAAAAAAAAACAAACAAAAAACCAAAAAAAACCACAAAAAGGGGCCAAACGGTGCAGCCGCCCCATTCCTGGGGTGCCGATGGTGGGCTGGCCGGGAGCGAGGGGGGGGAGGATGTTCCCGGTGTGCTTTCAGTCCCCGGTGGGTGCGGGCTGGGCTTGGTGGGAGCCGGACGCCCGTGGCGGTTCCTGGGGCCGCTGCCGCCGGGCCATACATTCCCCGAAAGCCCGGACTTGGGGTTGGCAGTGCCGCCAGTCCTGCCGCGCCGCCATGCACTCCTGCAGCTCCCGGTGCTGCGCCCCGCAACCCGTCCGTGAGATCATGGCGTCCAACGGGTCCTCCTCATCCTCATCTTCCTCCTTCTCCGACAACGACTGACGCTTCCAGGCATGTCCGGGCCTCTCCATCGCCGAGCCGGGCTGGAGCAGGGCGGCAGGGAGTCAGGGCGCTGCCTTCCCCCTCCAGAGCCCTGTGTGGGTCACGGTCTCCTTTTTTGGGGGCACCCCCCAAGGGTTGCCCAGTGCCCCCCCTATACATCCATGGGTGCTCATCACCCTCTGCAGCCCCCTCCCACGGCACTGTGGGTGCCCCCACATGCTCCATGCACCCCCAGGAGAAGCTCAGCACACACACCCCTCATGTAAGTCCCCCACCCATGGGTGCCCAGAACCCCCCCATGCGCCCTACCCCCACCCATGGGTGCCCAGAACCCCCCCATGTGCCTTAGCCCCACCCATGGGGGTCCACCACCCCCATGCACCTTACCCCCACCCATGGGTGCTCAGAACCCCCCCACGCACCTTACCCCCACCCATGGGTGCCCAGAACCCCCCCACGCACCTTACCCCCACCCATGGGTGCCCAGAACCCCCCCATGCGCCCTACCCACACCCATGGGTGCCCACCACCCCCATGCACCCTCCCCGCCATGGATGCCTATCACCCTCCCCAACCCCTACCTGCCCCCCCCGCCCCCCCAAACGGGTGCCTAGCACCCTCCATGTTCCTCCCATGGGTGACCAGCGCCTCCCCCACGCATCTCACCCCGACCCACAGGTGCCCGGCACCCTCCACGCCCTCCCGATACCGTATCCAGCTCCCCCCTCGCCCCCCATACCTGCCCAGCAGCTGAACGCGGCCCCTTTAAGGCTGGCGTCTGGACGGGCACTGCCGGGTTGGTACGTCACGGTGGGAGCGCGCTCTCATTGGAGGACGCGCTTCCGTTTCCTCCCCGCGGGGGCTGACGGGAAGGAAGGAGGCGGAAGTGGGTGCCGATGCCCCGGCAAGATGGCGGCGACGCTGCGGATCCAGAGCGACTGGAGCCAGGCTCTGAGGTGGGCACGGCCCTCCTGGTTCCCCTCCCCTGGCACCGCTCCCCTTCCCCTGCCCCGCGCTCATCGCTGTTCTTTCTATCCGCAGGAGGGACGAGGGTGAGGCCTGGCTGAGCTGCCGAAGCCCTGGTGAGTGCTGAGGGGCCTGAGGAGGCCTCGGAGGGAGGTGGGCCCGAGGGGGCCCTGCGATTTAGGAGAGGGTGAAGGCGGCTGGGGGGGCCTGCTAGTAAGGAGGAAGTGAGGGACGTTATAGGGGGCCCTGTGGGTTAGGACAGATAACAGGTGGGTTTTTTTGGGGTGGGGGTGTGCTGTGTGTTAGGACAGATGACGGGTATTGGGGAGTGCCTGTGCATTAGGAGGGGTGAGGGAGGCTGGAGGGGTGCCCTGGGGGTTAGGAGGAGGCGAGGAAGGCTTTTTGGGGGGCCGTCTGGTTTATCAGAGGCTGAGGGTGGTTGGGAGGTGCCCTGTGGGTTAGGAGCAGGTGAAGGTGTTTGGGGGGGGGGGAGATGCCTTGTGGTTTAGGAGGGGCTGAGGGAAGTTGGGGGGCCTTGTGGGTTGGGGGGAGTTCTCTGTGGGTTAGAAGCAGGTGAGGGTGGTTGTGGGGGGGCCCCTCGTGCTTCATGAGAGGCTGAGGGTGGTTGGGGTGGGGGGGCATGAGTTAGAAGGGGTTGAGGGAGGTTGGGGACCCCTGTTAGTTAGGAGAAGGCAAGGGCGGTTTTGGGGGGCTGTGCTTTAAGGGAGGGTGAGGGGAAGGTGAGCTGAGGAGGAGCCTGGGGTCTGAGGGGCGGCTGAACTGATGGCTTCTCTCCCTGCAGGGAAGCCGACCCTGTACGGCAGCCTGACCCGCCGCGGGCTCAGCACCGAGGGCGTCCCTGACATCGCTGCCTCCGAGGGCTTCGTGGTTGGGGAAGTCACCAAGGTGCCAGGGCTCGGGGGGAACAGGGGTCGGTAACCACCTTCCACGTGTGAAGGGGCGATGCTTTTATACCAGTCAAAATAGCAGCCTAAAGCTGTCACCCAGTCACCTACGTGGTCCTATCCAGCTATTCTGGGCCACCCACCTGTGCAGTGCCCTGGAGCTGGTCCGTAGCATCCCATGGTCGGGCTGGGGTTCTGTGTCATGGCTGGCCAGGCCATAGTGGCCATCACTTGCCACCCGGGGCCTGCATCTTGAGGAGGCTTAAGGGAGACGAGCCCAATGCTGCACCTTCCATCAGTCTTCAGGCTGTGAGAGACCACGCCGAGTCCAGATCATAGGTTCTGCCTTGGTGGCCTCTGTGTTTCAGTAGGACTAACAGCGCTTCTAATTCTTTTCCCCCCTCTCTTCCCTCCTTTAGAAAAGCATTCTCATTTCTTGTCCTCACGAAAATGTGTCCACGAAGTTCCTGGCCCCGTACACAACGTTTTGTAGAATTCATCAGAAAAGTGTAAGTAACATTGTGACAGGAGTGGAAAATAACTGGAAGCAACTGAGCTTTCACAGTGTGTCTCTGACTGTTGTGTGCCTGTTCTGAGGGGTGACCTGCAGCGTGACTTCGTGTGTGAACTAGGTAATAAAATAGATCGTAGAAACTCAGGAAACTCGATCATGGTTAAGTTTACCCCCCAAAAATAATCTCTAAAATTATTTAGGCTGTTTTCTTGACAGTGATCTAATTTCTGCTCACTTCAGGCCCATGACAGATCCTTCCGGTAAAGGAATAAGATGTGTGAATTCGTGTGTCAAAAACTAAGATAAAAATAAGAGGTTCCAGTTACCGAGATCTTCATGTCTGGTTCAAATCTATCCCCGCTTTATAGCGGCTCTTTGCTCCCATGTAATGAAATTGTCTGTCTTTTGGTATCTGCTGTATGGATTTCTGTTTACGGGGCTGGGAACTGAATGTTGTGTAAACTCATAGAATCATAGAATGGGTTGGGTTGGAAGGGACCTTAAAGATCATCCTGTTCCAACCCCCTTGCCATGGGCAGGGATACCTCCACTAGAGCAGGTTGCTCAAAGCCCCATCCTGACCTCGTGGGAATTCAGAGACCAGAAAGGCGCAGCTTGTGTTTAAAAAATAAATAAATGGCATGAAATTCTCACTTTTTTAAAAGCAGTCCTGCTCATTTGGCTGAATAATCTTCTTTCTTATTGCACCCCATCACTGTGGGGATGCTACAAGTACAGCTCCTCACTGAACAGTGATACAGAAAGGCTGACTTTGACCTGAAGTTTCATTTTTTCACTCTAGAGAAGCGCGTAACTGGGCATTACTGGAAAGTAGTCTGCGCTTTTGCTGAATGCTTAACCCTACGTGGAAGTGATCCAAGAAATGAGGGAGTGTGTAGCCTGCAGGTAGAGCCGGCTGCCCTAAAGGGAGTCCCCTGAAGGCTCCTGGAGATGTTTTAGTACACTTGTCTCATGATTTATTGAGTAAATTATTGCGATAAACCCAGCCAAAAATGCTGAAAAGTTGAAAAGCCGGGGTGTATTAATGAGGCTCAAAAGCGCTATAAATCAAGATGCGTTTTGACGTAAAGGCAATTCCGCATCTCTAGAGCTGTTTTAAGGGGAGCTTGGCAGTGAGGCAGCTCCGGAGACAGAGGTGAATCACTTCTCTGAGCTTTGTGCTGCTTAAGAGTCCCCAGCTGCCCTTTTGTGTGATAAATGGAATCAACATTCAAAGCGCAGCAAAATGGAAATGCGGGCGTGTTTAGGCTGCTGTCAAAGGGGCGTGATGGGTTACAGCTGCACTGCAGATCTCTCCTCTGGAAAGCAGCTGAAGCAATACCTATTAATATGTAGATGAGTTTAAAGCCGGTGTGGACTAAGCTCCAGTTATCCTTTTTTACCTCTTGTTCTGAGCGCTGGTGCTTGGCCTTGCCTGTTTACATACCCCTCTTGAAAGTTTGGGGAGATGTCAAACGTCAGTGAGGCTTTTCGTTCCTGCTTGATTGACCTTCACAGGCTTTTATTTTTATTTTTTTTTAAAGTAGGGAGCAAACTTCCACAGATTGGTTTGTTATATAAAATACCACTCGTGTTACCAATGTATTTCTCACATTACCAATATGTAAATAAATCTACTTAATGGCTGTGTAGGGGCTAAACCATTACCTTGTGATCTTATTTAAATATTCTACTACCTGTTTTAATTCCCAATATCTTTTTTTCACGTGGAGGTTGAGTATTGATCCTGTACCCCGTTAAAGTTAGCTCTGATTTGAGCTGATAGAGCTTATCAGGAGAGCAGTTTGGTCTGACTCTTGCTTGGATAGGAAAAGTCATGACTGAAAAGTTTGGCATATCCTGTCCTTCCAAGCCTTGGCTGATGCAGGTGCAGCAATAGGATGCCACAGGATGTCCTCCTTAGCATCTGGAAACAGCTGGAGGTCTATTATGTGCTTGGTCTGCCTGAGGGCATCATCCTTAAATCTCAGGCTTCTACCTGTTACCATATCTTTGGGTTTCCCTGGGGACATGGTACTAAATCCATCTCTCGTCAACCTGGCTGCTGGCTAAGGCTGAGCACGTGCAAGAGGATCGACAAAGCCCTGTCCTGTTTGAGGATAGTTAATTTTTCAGAAAAAGCATTTAATCTGAAGCCTGGGATGAAGGTGAACACCCTCATCCCTTGTATTCCTGACTATGTGGATGGGACCTGCAAGCACGCTGAAAGGCTGCACAAGTTAAGACCAGAAACCTGTGCTTCGTCATGGTGGGATTGGAATGGTGAGGGAACTGTGATCTGCATTTCTCATTTCTATCAGTGGATTTTATCACTGTAATATTTTCTTCTAATCCACAGAGTGCAAATGCAATTATTAGGAAGCTTTTGGAGGTAATACAGCATGACTCCAGTATCCAAATCTTGACAGGCAAAGCAGCTATTCCACTATGTAGTTGTGATGGTTTTATTGTTTTTTGCAGGATACAACACTGGTGTTAACCTTTGGTCTAACAAAATCTATATAATTGGTGTTTTTTTTTTTCAGCTTGTTTAGCATCACTGCAATCCGTATTGGAAATATCTTTGTCACTTGGAAGATGTAATAATTTCTTTCAAGGCTAGAATAACTGTTATCTTATTTCATGCACAACTAAAATCCATCTGCCTTTCCAGAATCACAGAATGCTATGGGGTTGGCGCGGACCTCTGGAGATCATCTAGTCCAAACCCCCTGCCAGAGCAGATCCACCCAGAGCAGGTTGGACAGGAACGTGTCCAGGCAGGTTTTGAATGTCTCCAGAGAAGGAGACTCCACCACCTCTCTGGGCAGCCTCTTCCAGGGCTCTGCCACCCTCACAGGAAAGAAGTTCCTCCTCATGTTTAGATGGAACTTCTTATGTTCAAGTTTGTGCCCATTACCTCTTGTCCTGTCTCTGGGCACCACTGGAAAAAGACTGGCCCCATCCTCCTGACACCCACCCTTTAAGTATTTATAGGTGTTGATCAGATCCCCCCTCAGCCTTCTCTTCTCCAGACTAAAAAGCCCCAAGTCCCTCAGCCTTTCCTCATCAGAGAGATGTTTTAGGCAGCAATAATGTCTGGCACCATGGGAGAGGCTGCCCTTTTACAAACTCAACATCTGGTCTCTTTCAGAAGTATTCAGCTCTCCCAGAGTTTGTGCAAAGGAGGGAGTTGTTAATACCTTCGTGTGACAGACTGTGAGGAGTTACCCTCCCTGCATAAGGAGCTAAATTTGAGTCAGTTCTTCAGGAAATTTAGGCTGTGCCGTTGGCTTCATAAATATCTCAAACAATCTCTTGTGAGTCAGGATGCTCTCAGGCTGGCCAGTTATCTCGGGCTAGTGTGGAACAGCTTGGCTTGATTTCTTACAGAATTATAGAATTGCCAAGGTTGGAAAGGATCTTTCAGATCATTGAGTCCAACCATCAACCCAACACTGACAAACCCACCACTGACCCATGTCCCTCAGCACCACGTCTGCCCGGCTTTGAAATCCCTCCAGGGATGGGGACTCCACCACTGCCCTGGGCAGCCTTTTCGAAGGCTTGATAACCCTTTCCATGAAGAAATTGTTCCCAATCTCCATCCTAAACCTCCCTTGGTGCAACTTGAGGCCGTTTTCTCTTGTCCCATGGCCTGTTCCTTGGGAGAAGAGACCGACTCCCCCTGGCTGCACCCTCCTTTCAGGGAGTTGTAGAGAGCGAGAAGGTCTCCCCTCAGCCTCCTTTTCTCCAGGCTGAACACCCCCAGCTCCCTCAGCCGCTCCTCACAAGACTTGTGCTCCAGACCCCTCACCAGCTCCGTTGCCCTTCTCTGGTCATTAACAGGCTAGAAAAATCCGGATTTCTGCTTCACCTGGGGTAAACCTGAAATACAAGTGCTGTCTGTGCAGGCTTCTGACTCAGCATTTCTCTTTCTCCCTGCTTTGCAGATCTCTGCAGAGTCACAGGCAGAGAATAACAATTTCTTGGTCAAATTTGGTGGCAGCTACAAGAAACCTGGGGTGCTTTGTGCCAAGTTCCAGTCGCCGAGCTCTTCTGAGCCCTGGCTGTGGCTCAGGCTGGATCAGCAGCTTGCTCTTGGAGGAAAGCAGCAATCTGTGTAAACAGATAAATTGAAGAGAATTTCTTTTTTTGCTGCCTTTGTCCTCTAGAAAAAGCCTACTCTTCAGGATCAACTTGGTTTTTCATTTCTTAAGGGCTTAATTAATCTCATAAAACATATTGAGAGAGTGAGGCGAGAAAGCCTGTGAAGTCCTTGCTTAAATATTAGGATATTATCAGGCTAAAACTGTTTAGCTAGGAGTGTGGAAGCTCTTTGGGGTGTTGTACATGAGTCCAACAGTATGCCTTGGGGAGAGAATAGCGGTGAATGATGTACTTAGCAGGTCTCCCCGAGTACAGAGGTAGGCTCTTGAGCAGAAATACCGATATACAGGGTCACATAAAGCTAATATTTGGTGTTTTTTATACCCTTCTGCAGATTACCTGCCTTGATATTTCCAGTGGTGGAGGGCTTGGCGTATCTACCAGCACAGATGGGACCATGAAAATCTGGCAGGCTGCGAATGGAGAAATAAGAGTAAGAGCACCCAGAGCTTTGTTGTGCGTTGTCTGTGACGTTACTGAAATCATTCGGCCGTGACTTTGGTCAGGCTGCCCACACGCCGCGGTTTAGGGCAGGCAAGAATCTGACTTTTGATCGAAAACCTAATTGAAATTTGACATCCAGGAGGTTTTAAATCAAATCTTCTCCCGAGGGAAACGATGCTCAGCAATCCGGAGAGGAGTCCCGGGGTGAAAATGAGGATGGGTACTTAGGAGTGACAGCAGGAATGACAGCGAGAGTGCAGAAGGGAACTGGCAGCTCCTAATCTGTGTGGTACAAGCACTGAATTTCTTCTGCAGTAGAGAAGAGGAAAAGGACTCCTTCCTGTGTAGAGAAGAGGAAAAGGACTCCTTCCCGTGATAGATTAACCAGGTCATGGCTAACTGCCTTCCCAGTTAAGGTGTTTCTTGGGGAGCTTGACCTGTTTGTTTGGCAGAGGCTAAAGACATTTAACCTGCTATTAGAAACAAATGCAGTAGCCTTTGCTCTGTAATTAGCTACTCAAATGGCAGAGGGAAGCCCAAAGTGTACCTGGTAGCTCTCAAATTCAGACAAATCTGTTGCAGGAACGTAAACCCAGAGGATTTGAGCTTAATCCTCTGCCCTCTGAAAGTTTTCCAGTGTCACGCCAAGTTTTCCGGTGTCATAGCTCAAAAACTGCTCGGCACAAGGGTCCTAACAACGGAACTAGCACGTAGTTCTTTGTTTTTCCAGAGACTATTGGAAGGCCATGTGTATGATGTGAATTGTTGCAGGTTTTTCCCATCGGGCCTCGTGGTTCTGAGTGGGGGAATGGATGCCCAGCTAAAGATCTGGTCGGCGGAAGATGCCAGCTGCGTAGTAACATTTAAAGGTCACAAAGGAGGTACAGAGCCTTTAAAATGCTTGATCTGCCATGTGTATAATTGCCCTGCACCTGAGGGTTCGCTCCCCAGCCTGCTGCACTTTGTGCTGTGTGTTTGTATTAGATATCCGGAGAATCTTTTTCCAGCTCCTGGAACTCAAATAAAAAGATCGGTGGTAGTTGTATTAGACAACTTGCACCCAGATCATCCTGCTCACCTTAATTGCTCCACAGCCTCTTCCTTGGTGGTTTTTTTTTTTATTTCCTTGCTCAGTAAAGCATATAGCGGTTTATTATGGACTTGCTGAACTCAGGGAGGCAGTTACCTGTCTCGAGGATGCGTGCTGTTGAAAGTAAGGCACAGTGAGAGCAGCTACAAGGATACTTAAGTGATTATTTCTTAAGAGGGGCTGCAATAAGCTTGTTCACCCTTGTGCTGAGGGTAGATGTTCAGCTCTGCCCTTGCTGATGGTCCTGCTGCTGAAAAGGAGAGTAAATTCTTCACCCTCTGTGTGTCCTCATGTAGAGGATCCTCTGCCCACCTTACGTGGCGAGTTGAATGCTGTTCCTTGTCTCCGGGGTTTGAACTCCTCCAATTGACATTCAATCCCAGAGAAGAACTACAAGGGATGGAAAATGAGCTACTCAGAAAGGTTCCCAAGAGCTGTGATCGAAGCAATTTGTAGACAGAGCCTCTGTTAGTATCTGGAAAGAAGATTTTATTTCCAGAACCCCTCATTAATAATCAGTGTGGATTTATCCCTAATGCTTAACCAGGCTCCCGTTTTACTCCTGTTTACGCCCAACCCAGAGCACAGTGGCCAGTGGTTCTGTCTTGTCATGATTTGGTGGTTGTTTCCTACGGGATGCCAACTTGAACACTTGGATGATCACGAACAAGCCCAAGTGAGTTGTGGAAGTGGCGTCAGATGCCCCCAAACCCTCTCCCAAATTATCTCCTCCCTGAGCAACTAATTGCTCTTTACAGGCTCTTGTTTTCCCTGTCTCACAGGCTGCAAGGCTTTATTGAAAAGGTTAATAAGCCCTGTGGCTGGTTGCCAAAAACTTGATTGACTCGAAAACTTGTCTTGCGCTGAACCTGCTGTGGTTCTCATGTGATCTATTTGTGTGGATTCAAAGTACTCTGCTGCAAATTTTGGAGTACTGCGTCCAGCTTTGGAGTCCTCAACACAGGAGGGACATGGACCTGTTGGAATGGGTCCAGCGGAGGGCCACGAAGATGCTGTAAGGGCTGGAGCCCCTCTGTTGTGAGGACAGGCTGAGAGAGTTGGGGGGGTTCAGCCTGGAGAAGAGAAGGCTCCGGGGAGATCTTCGAGCCCCTTCCAGTCCCTAAAGGGGCTCCAGGGGAGATGGGGGGAGACTCTTGATCAGGGAGTGAAGCCATAGGAGGAGGGGGAAGGGTTTGACCTTGAAAGAGGGGAGATTGAGATGAGATGTGGGGAAGAACTTCTTTGCTGTGAGGGTGGTGAGACCCTGGCCCAGGTTGCCCCGAGAAGCTGTGGCTGCCCCATCCCTGGAGGGGTTCAAGGCCAGGTTGGATGGGGCTTTGAGCAACCTGGTCTGATGGGAGGTGTCCCTGCCCAGGGCAGGGGGGTTGGACCTGGATGATCTTTAAGGTCCCTTCCAACCCAAACCATTCTATGATTCTCTGATTCTATGAAATGTCCTGTGAACAGGAACACGGCAGGCTCTGTAAGAGAGCCAGGGTCAGAACGACGCTGGCTGGTTCCCGATGATTCTGAAGTTGATTCGATTCACAGCTTCTAACTCCAGCCCAAACTGCTGCAGTCAGTTTGCTTGGCTTGGCTTGGCTTGTCATTTGAGCTTGGCATGTTTAATGACCACTTCTGCAGGGAAAGCATCAATTAAATCTTCTAACCATCTGACTGTTCCCTTCCAAAAAAACACACTGCGTCATTTTTCGGGTCTAGACTCAACATCCCACAGTGAAATGAAGTATTTAGGGGATGTTAGCACCTGCAGAGACTGCTCTTTTGATGTTGCTGAAGCTGGATAACGTGGATATCGTTTGCTTGCCCCACACAACTTCGGGGATTATCCTTAAAACTTGGCAATATTTTAAGAGTGCTGGGCTGGACTGTTTTCTGCCCAAGTTAGAGGTTAATTTTGGAGGTAGAAATTCAGCAGCAGCTGTGGTACTGGCTCAGTCTGAGGCAAGGCGTTTCCCATCATGTTATTGGTAATATCTTGCCTTTGTGCCAGGTGGTGGCTCCTGCTCTGTATGGTTTCCTGGGAGCTGCTGCCTTCCACGTACATCACTTTCTAGATGCTCCCTGCCCCACGTTGCACCCCACATAATTAGCCGTGTGTGGCTGGTGGCACTCTGGGGACAGTGGCCTGGGGCTTGTGGTTGGGTTTGCCTTGGGGAAAATGAGATGCTTTATCTGTCTGCCTTCTGTGCTGTATTTCTGAACTCGGCCTTTGCTCTGACACAGGTATTTTGGACACTGCCATTGTGGATCGGGGAAGAAATGTCCTTTCCTGCTCTAGGGACGGCACTGCCCGTCTCTGGGACTGTGGAAAATCCGCCTGCCTGGGTGTCATCGCTGACTGCGGCTCTCCTGTCAACGGCATCGCCGTGGGCGCTGCCGACAACTCGCTGAACCTGGGCACGCCTGAAAAAGCTCCCAGTAAGGGTCTTTCTCTTAAAATTCATCTTCATTCCCCTGTCCCAAGCTGCTTGGATGTGTCACCAATAATCCTGAATGCTGGCTGCCATGTGCCCTTGTTACCACCTGGGGAAGGGAACTAGGGTCACCAGAATAGAGCACATCAGTCCTGGGGGGGAATTGAGCCTTATCAAGCAGTTTAAAACTGGAATCTCTTTGGTTACTGGTCTGCCTTGCTGCATCTGGGGTCTTAGGGTATGGAGGAATGCATTGGGTGATCCAAACTGTCAGGTTTTTGGTACCATCAAGATTTTTTGCGTACCCACTGCTGGAATTAACTGTTGTCCTTTTGTCAGGTGAACGTGAAGTTGGGACAGAAGGGAAAATCCTGCTGCTGGCTCGAGAAGACAAGAAGCTTCAAGGAGTGGGACTGCAGAGCAGGCAGCCGGTAAGGAGTCTGGGACTATCGGAAATACTTACCTGGGAGAGGTGCTCGGAGATGCTGCTATAAAATAGGGTCTGAGGCCTTAATCCCTTCTGCTGCAGCATCTCCTTGGTTTGTGAGCTGCTGTTCACACGGCTGTGCAGGACACTGGGCTGAGGAATTGAGCTGGGTTAAAACTAACCTAGATTGGAGAATAAGTCTTATGACGAAAGGCTGAGGGAGCTGGGGGTGTTGAGCCTGGAGAAAAGGAGGCTGAGGGGAGACCTTCTCGCTCTCTCCAACTCCTTGAAAGGAGGGGGTGGAGAGGCAGGGGTCGGTCTCTTCTCCCAAGGAACAGGCCATGGGACAAGAGGAAGTGGCCTCAAGTTGTGCCAGGGAAGGTTTAGGATGGATATTTGGAACAATTTTTACACTGAAGGGGTTATTAAGCCTTGGAATGGGCTGCCCAGTGAAGTGGTTGAGGCACCATCCCTGGAGGGATTTAAAAGATGTGTTGACATAGAGCTTAGTGACATGGTTTAGTGATGGGTTTTATCAGAGTTAGTTTGATGGTTGGACTTGATGATCTTAAAGATCCCTTCCAACCTAGACAATTCTGTGATTCTGTGAGCGAAGTGCGCCGTTCTGTTCCCCTGGTGAGGTTCACCATGTGGCACAGGAAGGGACAGAACCAGGCTGGAAGCAGGGGAGGGCTGATCTGCCTGCCTTTGGCCGAGGTTTTATCCTGCAGTGTTTTCCCCCATGTGTATTCTGTGGAGAAGAGATTAAAACCTGGTACAATAAAGGGATGTTTTCTTTCCTTCCTACTGGCTGGATTTGTATGTGGTGCTTTGAGGACTAAGAATTGCTCATTAATTTAACCCAGGTATGGGGAGGACTATTTACACGGTGGCCAGTAGATGTCATCGTGAGAGCAGGATCTGCAGGCTGCCTCATGCAGCCACGGTGGAAAGTTGCTGGTGGGTATTTTAAGTTGCGTGTGAAGGGGGAACCTCAGGTGGTCACCAGTCCTTCTCCCTCCTCTTGGCAAAGGGAGATGGAGGTGGTAGATCTCAGGTACTGAAGTTCTTATCAGGACCATGCTGGGTGTAGGACAGGAGCTCCTGGTGATGTAGCAGATTGAACTGTTTGTGGTGAGTAAAATTTGGGTGGAACAGAAAACGCTCACCAAGGCTGGTCAGAGGTGGCCAGGACTCACCTGGAAAAAGCTCACAGCCTCCATAGCGATGATTGTGACTCTGGGAGGAAGGAGTGGTCTCTGCCAACCTGCCATGCAGATTTGGTCTCGCTGCTCCATGAGTGTCTGAAGATTAATCTCAAGCTCAGCATTGATTTGTCGGTCACTGTGTGGCACGTCCCTTCTCCAAAGGAGACCCAGGAGCGTTCTCTGATGGCACTGCCCCTGCTGACTTGGCAAGACTGATCCTGGAGCGCTGTTCTGCACGTCTTGGAGCAGAGCTGAGGGGTTCTTAACCCAGCTCTGGGTTGGAAGCGAATTCACTGATGTAGAAATAAATTATTGCTTCCTTCTCCTGGGTGTCCAATGTCCTGGAAGTCTCTGACGCTTCCCTTTGTTCCTGTATTCTCAGGTGTTCCTCTTCGTCGGATCTGACGCGTTCAACTGCTGCGCATTCCTCTCGAGTACCTATATCCTAGCGGGGACTCAGGATGGGAACATTTATCAGCTGGATGTGAGGAACACAAAGTGAGTGAGCGCCTGGGGCTGCAAGTATTTCAATGGCAACTAGGTTTTTTTTTTGGGCTGGGAAAGAGAGGCAGATTGGGGGTGGTGGCAGACAGTGCTCTCTTCTGAGCCGCTCGCAGCCATTTCTTTCTCTTGGGGAGCACCGGGGAGGATATTTCTGCTCAGGTTGGTGATCCAATGGGATGTTCTCTGGAAACTGCCACCTCAAAGACTATGGCCTCTGTGGTGGTTTTTTTTAGTTATTGAAAAGCTTTTCAGTCTCGATCTGTGACTAGGGGTGCTCTTGGCATAGCCTTACCGCATAGATTATTGCTTTAGATGCATATATATATGTATATATATAAAAAATAATGTTCATGTACTGTGCATATTACATTATATATGAATATCTGTGTGATTATATATAATCTATATATATATATGTAGATAGATTTAGCAGAAGACTTCTTAACAGCAGTATTCCTGCCACCAAAAGCACAGCCCTTTTCTTCTCCTCCTCTGGTGAGACTTAGTGTCTTTGTAGGATCCAAACGTTTACCCTGATCCTCATTCCAGTGTAGGACTGGAACTGAGCTGTCGCTGAGGGCAGGACCTGCTCTAAATTGGTTTTTATTAGCGTCAAAGGTGAGCTCTGAGCAGGAGAGCATCCAGGCGGTGCTTCTGGGTGGGGGCTGGAGGAGCTGGCACCAAAATCTGAAGAGTCTTTTGTGCTGGATGAGTTCCGAGCTTTTGTCTGTGAGCTCGTTTTCTTGTTTGGACATTGGAAAGGGCTCTTGCCTATAGACCATAATACTCATCCCTTCTTTCTGCTTCTTATTCTAGCGCTCCAATCCAGGTCATCCATAGATCAGGAGCACCAGTGCTTTCGCTGCTCCCGTACCGAGATGGATTTATTGCCAGCCAAGGTAACTCAAGTGCTGTGTTCTGCCAGTAGAAATTGTATATTGAATCAAGAAGTTTTGTGCTCTTTGGGTATCGACCTCTTACATATTTTTCATCTGGACTGGGCACTGGTGAGGCCCCACCTCGAGGGCTGGGTCCGGTTTTGGGCCCCTCACCACAAAAAAGACATTGAGGGGCTGGAGCGTGTCCAGAGAAGGGCACCGGAGCTGGTGAGGAGTCTGGAGCACAAGTCTTGTGAGGAGCGGCTGAGGGAGCTGGGGGTGTTGAGCCTGGAGAAAAGGAGGCTGAGGGGAGACCTTCTCGCTCTCTCCAACTCCCTGAAAGGAGGGTGTAGCCGGGGGGGGTCGGTCTCTTCTCCCAAGGAACAGGCCATGGGACAGGAGGAAACAACCTCAAGTTGTGGCATGGGAGGTTTAGGATGGAGATTGGGAACAATTTCTTCCCCGAAAGGTTTGTCAAGCCTTGGCAGAGGCTGCCCAGGGCAGTGGTGGAGTCCCCATCCCTGGAGGTATCTAAAAGCCGGGCAGACGTGGTGCTGAGGGACATGGGTTAGTGGTGGTTTTGTCAGTGTTGGGTTGATGGTTGGACTTGGTGATCTGAAAGGTCCCTTCCAACCTCAACCATTCTATGATCCTATGATCCACTGACTGGTGGGCAGTGTCCACGGCAAACTGGTGTAGTAGGGGCTGTATTGATTGCTTTTTGCCTTGTGATTTTTTTTCTCCTGTGTTCCTCTAAGTTGCCTCTCAATGATTAGAGCCCTTTCCCATCTCTCTGAATCCTCACAGGGCTTTTCCCTCTTCCTGGGGGCTCCGTACCCCATGATCAGGTGTTTCTGATGGGCCAGTTAGTGCTGTTTGTAATTAAGAGCGTGGCTTATTTCACTAATTGGCTGATGTTCCTTCTTTCCTCGGTATCTTTTCTCCTCATGTAGGTGATGGGACCTGCTTTATCGTTCAGCAAGACCTTGATTATGTCCTCGACCTCACAGAAGCTGACTGTGACCCCGTCTACAAGGTAAGGAATATGGGGTATCTCCCAAGATAAAGGGTGTAGGGAAAGGTGATGGCCTCAGGATTTGGCAGCCCACACGACACGTTCCTTCACACAGTTGACTTTCTTGGTTTGGTTTTTTTTCCTACCTGAATAATCTTAATATTTTGCATAAACAAATCCTCTGTGGTATACGCTGGTGTTATCTCCATCGTGCAGGAGCAAAACTGGAGCAATGGAGCTGCTCGGTTGTTGGAGTAGCTCTGGTAGAACTGTGTTTCTGTAAAAAAAAAAAAAAGTGAATTAATTATGCTCGGAGGATCATCGGGGTAAAAGCAGTGGCCAACTGCCTGCTTTCTTTTGTCCCCTGGTGACTCTGGTCCCCCGCCTGGTACCTCTGAAGAACAGATATGAGGTTCTGGTTGAGGAAGGCCAGTCGAGTGAGGACGTAGATGAGGATGTAGACAATAGATGCAACCTACATCAGAGATGCCTCCTCAGTCGCAAAAGTGTACACCCCGGATCACCACCACACCCCCAAGGAGGTAAAGAAGGGTTATGGTTGTTGGTGACTCCTTCCTGAGGGGGATGGAGGGCCCAATATGCTGGGTGGACCCTCCTCAGAGGGAAGTCTGCTGTCTTCTTGGAGCCCGGGTTAAGTATGTCACCAGGAAACTTGGCTTAGTGAGGTTCTCAGACTATTACCCATTATAGGTTGGGGGCTGACCTGCTGGAGAGCAGCTCTGAGGAGAAAGACCTGGGAGTCCTGGTGGACAGTAGGATGACCATGAGCCAGCAATGTGCCCTTGTGGCCAAGAAGGCCAATGGCATCCTGGGGGGCATCAGGAAGAGTGTGGCCAGCAGGTGGAGGGAGGTCATCCTCTCCCTCTGCTCTGCCCTGGGGAGGCCACATCTGCACTGGGACCAGTTCTGGGCTCCCCAGTTCAAGAATGACAGGGAACTGCTGGAGAGGGTACAGCAGAGGGCTACAAAGATGCTGAGGGGCCTGGAGCATCTCTCTGATGAGGAAAGGCTGAGGCACTTGGGTCTTTTTAGTCTGGAGAAGAGAAGATTGAGGGGGGATCTGATCAACACCTATAAATACTTAAAGGGTGGGTGTCAGGAGGATGGGGCCAGTCTTTTTTCAGTGGTGCCCAGGGACAGGACAAGAGGAAACGGGCACGAACCTGAACATAAGAAGTTCCATCTCAACATGAGGAGGAACTTCTTTCCTGTGAGGGTGGCAGAGCCCTGGAAGAGGCTGCCCAGAGAGGTGGTGGAGTCTCCTTCTCTGAAGTCATTCAAACCCCACCTGGACACGTTCCTGTGCAACCTGCTCTGGGTGACCCTGCTCTGGCAGGGGGTTGGACTAGATGATCTCCAGAGGTCCCTTCCGACCCCATATCATTCTGTGATTCCGTGTGACTCGAGACCAGCAAGTGGGTCTTTCTGTTGTGTTTCCAGACACCCCTCTGCGCCTGCACAGCTCGGGTAGGATGCCCTGGGTTCCCCTGAGCTCCCAATCTGGTATCGCTGGTGGAAATTAGCTCTTGTTTTTAACCCGTTCCAGCTCTGTGGTCCGGTTCCCCCTCTCCCCATCAACACACACCCTCTAGGGTAACGCTCAGCATCACACAGAGGCTGGGATTTGAGCTGTACGACACGCTGGCGTGAACAAAACGTGAGAAAATTGTGAGAAAAGTAATTTTCTCTATCAATTTGGAGAGAAAAACCCTTTTGTGAGCCCTTAACCTGCTCCTGGCGAAACCTCAGACCGGCCTTTAAAACCTGGGAATGCTGCTGCAGGGGACGATCACCTCCTCTTCCCTTTGCCGAAGCCCAAAGGGAAAGCTGATCTCCGAGAATTTTACTTTTTAACTGTCACTTGGGAAATACCGTGCTTAAATGCTGCTCTTTTCCCCTCTCTTTTTCAGGTGGCTTCTTGGGAGAAGCAAATTTACACGTGCTGCAGAGACGGGATAGTGAGGAGATACCAACTTTCCGACATTTAAGCGTTCGGATGGGCCAAGTAGCCGGGAGATGCGTCGAAATAGCTCTTCCAAGCTTATTTTCCTGTACAGGGTGTTCGAGATGTGTATGTAGAAGGTTGTTTTATTTCTTTTTTTTTTTTGAGGTATATAGAAGTTTCTGAAGCTGTTGTGATGACCGGGCTGTATACGGAGGTATACAGCTGGATACAGCTAATATTTCTTACTGCAACACAAATTTGATTTTTATTTGGAGAGTGGCTTCCAGGTGTTGGAGAGGATTTTCTGTTGCAACGATTTTTTTTAATTTTTTTTTTTCACTGCAGAAAAACTGCTGTTTCCGGGGGAAAAGAGTAATAAAAATATATTGGGGGGTGAGGGCGGGGGGTGATGAAGGCGCCTGTATGACAGTGTGGACTTGAAATAAAGCAACCGCTTTGATAAAACCCCTGTGGAAAAGTGATTTTTCCACAGGAAACTTGTTTTAATAATAAAATAACGAAAGGAGCGGTGGCTTGGCCTGACTGGGGGTGGCCGGAGTCCGGATGTGGGCTCGGAGAACTACAACTCCCATAGTGCCCCGCGCGGCGGAGACCGGAAGTGCCCCTCGACGCCGTGTCCATAGCAACGGGAGAGCGGGCCGCCATGGGGCAGGACTACTACGCCGTGCTGGAGCTGGGCCGCGGAGCCACGGACGCCGACATCAAGAAGGCGTGAGGGGGGCCTCGGCCTTGCGGGGGGAGCCCCGGGGTCTGCCGGGGTGTTGGGGGGCGACCAGGGGGGCGAGAGGTGGTGTTGGAAGCGAGGGAGGCCCTGTCTGCGGCTGCCCCGCAGCTCCCCACAGCGGGGACCTGAGGGGGGTGAAAGGGGCTGGGAGAAGCTGTGAGGGAGCAGCCTGGGATTGGGGTTGTCCTGGCACCCCGGGGCTGGCTGCGAGGCTGGACACTCCCCTCCTTTCTCCTTCATAGCTATCGGAAACTGGCCTTGAAGAACCATCCTTTAAAATGCAAGGAACCCTGGGCACCGAAGAGGTTTCAGCAGCTGGCGGAGGCCTACGATGTCCTCAGCGACCGTAAGTGGGGAGACACTTCTCTTCTGTGAAATTTAAAGGCAGGAGGGGCTGGACAGGGGATGAAGCATCTCTGCTCTGGCTGGGGGCGTGCTGAGGTCTGAACCACCGGTCGCTGGCATACCCAGGGAGGTGACATCAGCTCTGTGACCCACAGCCAGGCCGATTGCTGGCATTTCTTCCTGCTTCCATCCCAATGTGTTGTTCTCAAGGTTGCAGGGGAACCCCCCCCCCCCCCTCCAGCATCCGCCCAAGCAAAGCCTGGATCTCAGGCTCTCCCTCAGCATGGGAGAGACATTCCCGACTCCTCCTTGTTCCCTAAGCCATGAAGAAAGGCATCTACGACAAGTTTGGAGAAGAGGGACTGAAAGGTGGCATTCCCTTGGAGTTCGGCGGTGAGAACCCCTGGACCGAAGGCTACGTGTTTCACAACAACCCTGACAAAGTCTTCAGGGAATTCTTTGGTGGAGACAACCCCTTTGCGGGTAGGTGGGGGGACTCTGGGGGTGGCACAGGGCCCCATCTGTGGCTGCTGTGATGCTGTGGCCACCACCACCTCTGAGCTTTAAGCTTTATGGGGATGTTTCCCTGCCCAGCTGCTCTCAGGTCCCTCTGGTGCTGCTGATCCCCAGTGCTTGGAGGTTAGATCCTGAATTCCCCCAGTCCCGGGTGGGCAAGAGGCCTGGGGGTGTTTGTTCAAGCTGCCAGCTCTTCCCAGAAAAAAAAAAAGAGGGGTCAAGTTGGCGAGACTGTCATAAACACGTAAACAAGATAAAAACACTCCCAGAGAAAAAACATTTCAGCTGGAGGGGGAAGGTGGTCCCAGAAGCAGATGGGAGTTTTTTGGGTGCCATATTTGGGGTGCTCAGCTTCCATGATAAGGAGACCCCAGGGTACCCCCTAACCTCTGATCTGAGTGAGGTGACCCCCCCGACTCTGCTCTCTCACACAGAGTTTTTTGCCGAGGATGGCACGGAGTTGATCCTGCCCTTCGGAGGGCTGCAAGGACGAGGAACGATGAAACAAGACCCCCCAGTTGTGTGGGATCTCTACCTCTCCCTTGAAGACCTGTTCTACGGCTGCACCAAGAAGATCAAGATCTCCCGCAGGGTAGGGACAGGAGGGGTAGAGGGGGGGAATTTTGGGCTGGACTCTCCTTTCGGTGTAGGATGTTTTTTGTAGCAGGGCCTGAGGCTTTAGGGCTGGTCCCACTCAGGGGGCTTGGCAGCCCATGGTACCGTGTCTGTGCTGCAGGGAGGGATGTGAACCAAACCCAGCACAAATGCCGGCAGGATCCAAACCGGTACCTTCCTCTCCAGGCTTGGGAAAGGGAATGCTTCAGCCTGGAGAAGAGAAGGCTCCAGGGAGACCTTATGATGACTTTCCAGTATCTGAAGGGGGCCTACAAGAAAGCTGGAGAGAAACTTTTTACAAGTAATGATAGGATGAGGGGTAATGAGGGGATGAGGGGTAATGGCTTCAAACTAGACGATGGTAGATTGAGCTGAGATGTGGGGAAGAACTTCTTTGCTGTGAGGGTGGTGAGAGCCTGGCCCAGGTTGCCCTGAGAAGCTGCGGCTGCCCCATCCCTGGAGGGGTTCAAGGCCAGGTTGGAGGGGGCTTGGAGCAACCTACTCTGGTGGGAGGTGTCCCTGCCCATGGCAGGGGAGTGGAACTGGACGATCTTTAAGGTCCCTTCCAACCTAATCCACCATCCAACCTTCTGTGAGGGAGGGTGGATTCAGACTAGATATAAAGATGAGATTTTTTTTTTACGCTGAGGGTGGTGAGACAGTGGCCCAGGTTGGCCAGAGAAGTGGTAGATGCCCCATCCCGAGAAACATTCAAGGCCAGGATGGGCGGGGATTTGAGCAGCCTGATCTGGTTGAAGACGGAGTAGATGACCTTTAAAGGTCCTTTTCCACCCAAACCATTCTCTGATCCTGCGACAGACTGGGAAGCTGCATAGGGTTGCCTGCCCCACCTGTGGGGTGTGTCTGGCACCGTAGGGTCGTGATCCAGCTCGGGGCTCAGCACGGCCATGGATGGAACCAGCGCCTGGTGCTGGCTGCTCTGATGACAGAGCAGAGCCGAGCTCCCACCTGGTTGCAGACCCACCTCTTCGGACAGGACCCAGCTCTTCTCATTCCTTCCTCCACCCCTCAGGTGATGAATAAAGATGGTCAAACGAGCACTATCAGAGACAAGATCCTGACGATCGACGTGCAGCCAGGGTGGAAGCAGGGCACCAGGATCACCTTTGAGAAGGAAGGAGACCAGGTAATGATGGTGGTGGGATGTTCTAGGCCAGGTTTCCTCGGGACTGACCTCACACTCTTTTCAGGTTTCCCATTTCTGCGGGCTGTGGGCAGTTGGTGGCTTGGCTAACGGGGTGATTCAGTGTCACCATGCTCAGAAACACTCTAGGGAGCCCTTCCTGCCTGGATTTGCCTTAGGATAAATAAAAACTTATTGAAAGGAGTGGTTTTCTGCCTGGCATCACCTTTGTGAAACCCAGTCTGATTTCCCTTGGCTTAGCAGGAGTCTTTTATCAAAGCCTTTGTTTTTTTTTTTTCTTAAAGGAAGAAAATACCATTCCCTTTTCCGTAGCCAGCTGAGAGCAGCAACAAAGGGGCAAGCATTTGTGTCCCCTTTCCCTGCGTAAAATCATTTGCGTTACACCAAACCATTTCCAGGTTTCTTTATTATTTTTTTTCCTTAATTTTTAGGGTCCAAATGTCATTCCAGCTGACATCACCTTCGTTGTCCAAGAGAAACTCCACCCGAGGTTTAAAAGAGCCGACGACAACCTCATTTACGTCGCCACCATCCCCTTGGGAAAGGTAAAGAGCCAAGTGAGGGGACAGAGCCGACCCCAGCTTAGGTTTGCCCTTTGGGGCTGCAAATTCGGCTCCGTGTCCTGCTCCGTGCCTTGCAGGCGCTGATCGGCTGCACGGTGGAGGTGAGGACGCTGGATGGGAGGCTGCTGAACATCCCCATCGACGACATCGTGGAGTAAGTGCTGTGGGGCAAAGAGCTGGTGGGCTCAAGTGGTCGGACCAGGCCTTTCTGCAGAGCTTGATGGCCACGGAGGTGAACGGGAGCTTGGGAGGAACCTCAGTGTTGGCCTGTTCCTCCTTGGCAAGAGCTCAGTGCTTCCCAAGCACGTCCCCATTGCCTGAATGACTGGGGTGCTTCCAAAGCTTTTCCAGCAGGTTTGGGACAGGGTGGTCCCAGCCAGAAGGAGGAGGAGGAGGATGCCCACCATGGGCTACTCACCTGGTTGGGGGCTGTTGCTGGTGGTAGGGGCAGGGAGAGGGCTTGGTGTGTTGGGGTGGAAGACAGGAGTGAGATGAGGGCTGGATGGTACCACCTGCAGAGCAAGGAACCTGGGGACACAGGGCTGGAAGAGGAGGGCAGGCCAACGTGTACTGGCAGCCCAGAAAGCCAACACCATCCTGGGCTGCATCAAGAGATGTGTGGCCAGCAGATCCAGGGAGGGGATTCTACCCCTCTCCTCCACTCTGGTGAGACCCCACCTGGAATACTGTGTCCAGCTCTGGGACCCCCACCACAAGAAGGACATGGACCTGTTGGAACGGAGCCAGAGGAGGCCACGGAGATGCTGGGAGGGCTGGAGCCCCTCTGCTGTGAGGACAGGCTGAGAGAGTTGGGGGGTTCAGCCTGGAGAAGAGAAGGCTCCGGGGAGACCTTGGAGCCCCTTCCAGTCCCTCAAGGGACTCCAGGAAAGCTGGGGAGGGACTCTTGATGAGGGAGGGGAGCCATAGGAGGAGGGGGAAGGGTTTGACACTGAAAGAGGGGAGATTGAGATGAGATGTGGGGAAGAACTTCTTTGCTGTGAGGGTGGTGAGAGCCTGGCCCAGGTTTCCCTGAGAAGCTGTGGCTGCCCCATCCCTGGAGGGGTTCAAGGCCAGGTTGGAGGGGTTCAAGGCCAGGTTGGAGGGGGCTTGGAGCAACCTGGTCTGGTGGGAGGTGTCCCTGCCCATGGCAGGGGGTTGGACTCGATGATCTTTAAGGTCCCTTCCAACCCAAACCATTCTATGACTCTATGGTTGAAGCTGGAGGAGCAAACCTGCCCGAAGAAACCTGCTCAGAAGTGTGGTGGGGCTCTGCATGTTGGAGCTCTTGGCACGGTGGCCCCACGTTGGGGTCATCCGGTGGGTTCTCAGCCCCTTTCTTTGCTTTGCAGCCCCAAATACTGTAAAGTGGTGCCAGGGGAGGGGATGCCGCTGCTCCAGGACCCCCGGCGCAAGGGTGACCTCCACATATACTTCAACATCAGCTTTCCCAAGAAGCTCACGCGTGACAAGAAATTGCTCTTGAAAAGCGCTCTTCTGTCCTAGGGGACAACGACCTTCCCGTTCTCCTTCCACCAATAAAGCTCCGGAACCGGTACTGTGACCGGGTAGAGCTTGTTCCCAGCACCCTAAAACACGGTACCCTTGAGGCTGTTTCTCCTGGGACTTGGATCCACCTTGTTTTCCGGACTCTCCTCCGTAGCTGCCATCCTGCAGCAGCGGCACCACGGAGATGCGGAAGGTGATGGAGACTTTTGGGGGGGGCCGGGGGTTGGAGTACTCTTATCGCGTGGGAACAGCGCTGGTTTGGGGGTGCACAGGGTGGTGAGTGAAAGACCAAAACCAGGGAAGAAACAACCACGGGATTTACTCAAGGTCTCGCTGCGCTCGCTACAGCTTTCTCCTTGACTTGGGGCTGGCAGATGTGATCTCCTTCAGTGTCTGTGAGTAAGGCACCGCTGGGAAGGTGGTGACGCCAGCATCGGGCTTCGGAGGGGACCTCCTGCCAGCCACATGTGGCCACCAGGCCCTGTTTCAGCTGCTCGTAGGTGATGAACATCACAATGTTCCAGGAGCCTAGTCGCAGGAACAAGGACACGAACCTGCCAGGGTCAGCACATCCCATCCCAGAGTGATGGTGCCTCCACCCTAGAAGCGGCTGCATTTTGGAAGAGGTTGGAAAAGGGTGACAAACCCCTGCTCACCCCTTGTAGAAAGCCTTGAGCCCCTCGTTTCTCAGCAGAGTGATAGAACATCTCCTGATGCTTCCATACTGCCCTGGAGCGGTGTTCATGTACCTCATCTCCACCATGTCCACAGTGGCGCAGAAGCTGGCCCTGAAGGCAGAGGCGACGTGGCAGGAGACATTTTCCTGCCCAGCAAGAGCCACAGGAGGGTTGTGAGACCGGATTATTTTGGGATGCAACCCAGGGGCTCCCTCCCCAGGCAGATTCTTGGGATGGAAATTGGCTGCAGCTTCCACAGCAGAGCCATGGGCCTCACCCCTCGAGAAGGTGGGATTTGAGCAGCACGTCCTTCATGAGATCGTAGGTCACCAGTTCACCACAGTTCACCACAGCACTGTGGGTGATGTTGGGGGACGTTCCTGCGTGGACCAGAGTGGTCAGAGGAGCTGGGGTAGCCATCCCAGTGTGGTCCCTGGGAGCTGCACCCACCTCTCCACAGCCCACGGACATCCCCCTGCTTGGCGATAGTCCTGTAGGCATCTCTGGTGACCCTCCCTACCAGCTTGGAAATGCAATTTCACCACATCTGTGGGCTGGGTGAAGACCACCACCATGGTCCCCGTGCTCACCTGCAGCCACATTTTGGCCATGTCCAGGGGGGGAAGGTGACGAGGTTGGCCACGCAGGTAGCCATCCTGGCTCCAACAAACTTCGTGGTGGCTGCTGGAGGCATCTCATGAGGTTTGAACACCCAACCACGGTGGGGGCAGCTGGTGGAGAAGAGTGGGAAGGGGTTGGGTGAAGAAGGGGACAAAAATGGAGGAGGTTTGTCCCATCTAGGAGAGCTGGGGCTTTCCAAGGGGTCTGGGTCTTCGCTGCTGCGGCTGTTAACACCATTTCCCATCCGCACAGCCTCCAAAAATCCCATTTTTCTTGAGGTTCTGGCCCTTCCCCATCCCAGCTCGGCTTCATCCCGCTCTCCAGAGGCTGGGACCCCCGGGGGATGTCCCTTCCCCGCAGCTGGGGCTGGCGGTGGGGAAAAACGGGGTCACCCCGGGCATCTACTCGCTTTCAACCCCATTTTTGGGAGCACCGCGGTACCTCGGGGACTTCGGGCTTCCCTGATGGCATCCAGTGCATCGCAGGTGTTTCGGGCGATTGCTTCCCAGTTCTCCCAGTCCAGGGAAAGTGCTGGTGGCAGTGGGTGACATCTCAGGTTCACGCCAGTCCTGGGGTGAGGAGAGGGGTGAGAGCTGCCCCCCCGTGGGTGCCACGGCCCCCCTCGGGAGGTGGGAGGACACAGGTTGGGGTCCTCAGCTGCAGGGATTGGGGGGTGTGTGTGTGTGTGATTGTGGCCAGGTACCCCCGGTACCCACCCCACTGCATGGGGGGGCTTGGGGAAGGGTGGGGACACCCCCCCCCTCCCTGCACCCCACTCAGAGCTGGGGTGCCAGCGGGAAGAGGATGGGGGGCTCCTGGGGATTGGGGACCCCCAGGAAGAGTGTGGGGGGGGCCCCTGGCAAGGAGATTGGGGTTCCCCAGGAGAGGACATGGGAGTCTCCAGCAGATCCTATGTGTTGGGAGGTCCCTCGGCGAGGACAAGGGGGTCACCAGGGATGGACCCCAGCACAGGCCGGGAAGGGATCGAGGGGTTCCCCGGGGATGAGGGGGTCCCCAGCAGTGCCCAGGAAGGGATGGGGAGGATGTGGGTTCGAGACCCGGTGGCGGTGGGAGGGAGTGCATCAAGACCCGGGTTCGAGACCCGACCACGGCAGGTTAGATAGAGGTGAGGGTCCCCCATGAGGAGTTGGGGGGGGGGGGACCATCACCGTGGCATCAAGGCTGCGTGCCCCATTGTAGGTGGATGAGCCCTCCTTGGGGCTGGGGGTGCCTCCCACGTGGAGGGGCACCAGCAGCTCTTTGCATCCGTGGGTGGCACCTCCCCTAAAGCTGATCCCCGACAGCACACGACACTCAGGAAAGCTTTCGGATAAGGCCTGGTTTGCCTTTTCCAGCGGCACCCCAGGGTCAGGAGAATGACCCTAATCCCCCCCCCCCCCAAAAAAAAACCCCATGGAGCCCTGGCTGTGATCAGACCCCATAGGGGCGGTTTATTGGAAGCGTTGGTAAGGAATAACAGGAATCACCGTGTTCCCCAGCCCTCGACTCGCTCCCACCTGCCCAAACCGTTGCCGGGAAGCTCTTCCCGGCTGGAAAAAACCTACAAACACTTTTTTCTTCCTCCCTAAACTCCTCTCTGGACGCCTCCGTTCTCCCAACGTTTTTCCACAAACAGCATCGTTTCTCCTTCCGTCTCTCGCTGGTCCCTCTCGGGGGGGAAGGGGGGGGTCCCCATCGGGCTGGGTGGGGAGGGGCTGTGTCGCTGCTCCCCCGTCGCTCCAGCAATTAATATAATTTACTCTTGTGTCTCGCCAACGCTGACGAGAGAGGCCGGAGGGGGTGTGTGTGTGTGTGTCGGGGGGGGGGGCAGTGTCAGGATTGGGCCAGCGTCACCGCACGCTGCAGTTGCTCGTAGGAGATGAACATCACCACGTTCCAGGAACCCAGCCGCAGGAAGGAGGGGACAAACCTGCGGCGGGGAAGAGCAGGGTTTGGAGGGGGGACATCGCAGGGGACATCCCCCGCCCCTGCGGTGTCGTCCCCCCCCCCCCCGGTGGTGGCACACGGGTTAGGATATTCGGGATGCGCCGGGCGATGCCGTGGTGTGAAGCGGAGCCGGTTCACGCCGGTGTGAGGGCACACCCTACCGTTGCACCGAGTTTGCCGGTGCTCAGCGGGGCGTCCCCAAACTCACCCCTTGTAGAAGCCGGCGATGCCATCCTGCATGAGCAGGGCGAGGAGGCAGCTGAGCGCGTTCCGGTACTGCCCGGGGCCCGCGTTCATGTACCGCGTCTTCACCACGTCCACCGGCGACGCCACCACCGTGGCGCAGAACCCGGCCCCGAAGGCGGCCACGAAGTGACAGGGGATGTTGTCTGCGGGGCAGAGACGGGGGTTGAGGGTCGGCGGGGACGGGGATGGCACCCGGCTGCGTCCCGTTCCCCTCCCGGCGCCGTTCTTACCTGTCATCAGCTGCGCCCGCAGCAGCGCGTCCTTAATGAGGTCGTAGGTGACGAGCTCCCCGCAGTTGACGATGGCGTTGCGGGTGATGTTGGGCAGTGTCCCTGTGCAGGAGGGTGGTGGCGTCGGGGACAGTGGTCACATCCCCTCCTAGAGCATCCAGGATGGGTGCCCCAGCCCTGCTGTCCCTATTCCCGTCCCTGTCTCCACCCCTGTCCCCAACCCCATACCTGTCCCCTTCCTCATCCACATTCCCATCCACATTTCTGTTCCCAGTTCTATTCCTATTCCCATTCCATCCCTGTCCCCATCTGCATACATGTCCCTATCCCTGTCCCCTTCCTCATCTCCATTCCCATCCCCATTCCCATTTCTGTTCCCAATTCTATTCCTATTCCCATTCCGATTTCTATTCCCATCTCATCCCTGTCCCCTTCCTTATCCCCATCCCCTTCCTCATCCTCATTCCCATTTCTGTTCCCATCCCATCCATGTCTCCATCTCTGTCCTCTTCCTCGTCCCTATTCCCATTCCCATTTCTGTTCCCAGTTCTATTCCTATTCCCATCCTGTCCCTGTCCAAATTCCCATGCCTGTCCTCAACCCATCCCCATTACCATTTCTGTTCCCATTTCTATTCCAATTCCCATTCCTGTTCCCATCCCATCCCTGTCCCATTCCTCCTCCCCATTTCTGTTCCAATTCCCATTCCTATTTCCATCCCATGCCTGTTTCCATCCCTGTCCCCTTCTTCATCCCCATTCCTGTCCCCATCCCCATTTCTGTTCCCATTTCTCTTCCAATTCCCATTCCTCTTCCCATCCCATCCTGTCCCTATTCCCATGCCTCTTCCCAACCCATCCCCATCCCCATCTCTGTCCCCACCTGCCCCTACCTCTCCAGAGCCCGCGGATGCCCTCCTCCCTGGCGATGGTGCGATAGGCGTCCACGGTGCCGCTGTACCGCCGGGTGCTCTCCGGCATCGCCCCGTTGGCCTGGAACCGAACCTTGACCACGTCGGTGGGTTGGGCGCAGGCCACGGCCACCGCCCCCGTGGTGCAACCGGCCAGCACCCGCGCCGCCAGCCCTGTGCCTGGAGAGGGCAGGAGCTGGGACCCCTGGCTATGTGGGGACCCCCAGCCCCAGGAGGGACCCCCAGCCCAGCAGGGAGCCCTGGCTGTGTGGGGAACCCCATCTGTGTGGGAACCCCCAGCCCCGTGGGGACCCTTGGCTGCGTGGGGACCCTCAGCTCTGATGGGACCCCTGGCTGCGTGGGGACCCTCGGCTGCGTGGGGACCCCCAGCCCTGCAGGAACCCCTATCTGCGTGGGGACCACCAGCCCTGCGGGGACCCTTGGCTGTGTGAGGACCCCCAGCTCTGATGGGACCCCTGGCTGCATGGGGACGCCCAGCCCTGCAGGAACCCCCATCTGCGTGGGGACCACCAGCCCTGCAGGGACCATGGGCTGTGTGGGGACCCCCACCTCTGTGGGGACCCCCAACCCTATGGGGACCCCCGGCCCTGTGGGGACTCCCTAGCCCTGCAGGGACCCTCATCTTTGTGGAGACCGCCAGCCATGTGAGGACCCCCGGCTGTGTGGGGACCCCCCCAGCCCTGCAAAGACCCCCAACCCTGCGGGGACCCCCGGCTGCGTGGGGACCCTAGGGTGAGCACCCTGGGGTTGTGAGGGGGTTGGGGGGGGTGTGTGCAGCTTGGGGGTTGTGCCCACCGGGGTGGGTTGTTTGCCCTGGCTTGGGCTGTTTCCCGTTGCGGTGGGTTGTTCCCCCCTGGGAGAAGGTTGTGCGTGGGGATGGGGGGGGGGGGTGCACAGGGACAGGGGGGTGTCCCCGATCTCGTCCTCACTCACTTTCGGCCCCCTTGGGGGTGTAGAGCTGCTTCACCGAGTCGTACAGCCCGATGCGGATGGAGGCGAAGCTCATCTGCCGCTGCAGCCCGGCCACCAGCCCGCTGTAGAGACTGCGGGGTCCCTCCGTCCTCACCATGGTGCTCAGCGTCCCCAAAACACCCCGATACTCCGCGGTGCCGGTGCTGCGGGGGATCCGCACCTCCCCCTGGATCTGCGGGACGCCGGCCGCGTCAGCCTGCCCTCCGCCTCCCCCAAAAATGCCACCGGCTCTGGAGCAGAGCCGGCACGGGGCTTGGGTGTGTGTGTGGGGGGTGTGTGTGTGTGTGTGTCTCTCGCTGTTGTGGGGTGCTCCCTCCACCCGTGGGAATTTTTTTTGGGGGGTGGAGGGGGTGTTGGTGGATCGTACCTGCAGCCGCACTTTGGCGGTGTCCAGGGGGAAGGTGCAGAGGTCGGCGACGCAGGCGGCCGTCCCCGCGCTGATGAACTTCACGGCGGCTGTTGGGGGCACCTCGGGGGGCTTCAGACCCACCATCGTGGCAGAGGGGCTGGAAGGAAAGTTGGGGGGGGGGGGGAATGAGGTGGGGGGGGCGGGTGGTGGTTTGCGGAGGAGCTGGGATGCTGCGTCGGACGGGGCTTTCAAGCAGGTGCCCGGTTTAGGGACGGAGGTGACGACGTGCCGTGGTGGCTCTGGCTGGCTTCAGACAACCCCAAAAGCCAAATCCCGCCCCGTTTCCTGCATCCCTGGGGAAACTGAGGCACGGGGGTTCCTCGCTCAGCACCCACCCCCTCCTCAGTCCCACCACTGGGTGCTTGGTGAAAGCATCTCCCCCCCCTGCCCCAACGATGACCTGCCCGGGGCTGGGTGTCCCCCCCTACCCCCCCCGTGGTCTCACCGTAGGGACCTCGGCACCGTGTCCCTGCTCCCGCCTTACGCCCTTCTCCGTGCAACCATCACCCTGAGAACCGGCCCCTTGGCCTCCTCCTTAAATAGCACCGGGGAGGACATTCCAGCGGCCACCGAGATCGCGTGACACTGAAACCCGGTTCCCCCGGTGGCATTTGAGCTCGTGAGAGTGGGGTCACCCAGCACCCGTGACGGGGAGGCTGGATTTCACCCCTCTGCCCCCTCCCTCCCCCCCCCCCCCCCACGCAGGGTGCCGCCGTGGAGGGGACAAGGTGTGTGTTGTGTGTGTGGGGGGGTCCTGCCTGGACCCCCAGCACCCACGGGAGCGAAGCTTTGGCTCAGCAGCACCCGACAGCGTGGTCCTGCCATTTGGTGGTCGCCGGGACCTCAGGGATGGGGGATTAATTTGGGTTTTTAACCTAAAAACGCCGCGGGAAGGAGGAGATGCAGAAAATAGAGCAGCACCCAGCGCCCCCCCCCTACCCCGCCCCGGGGGGGGGCGGGGGGGGGGGGCAGGTGGGACCCCCTTTTGCTCCTGGCACGGACCACGGAGCCGGAATTCATCCCGGGCAGCTGCCGTCGGGATTTCCTCTGCGGGGTGTAACGTGTCCCCCGGCTCACGTGGAGCAGCCCCCGGGGCAGGGGACACGCAGGGGACAATCCCTCCAGTGCTCCCGCTCCGCACGACCGAAACCACACGGTGTGCCCTATCGAGTGTGGCCCCCCCCACCGTGGTCGGGGCTCAGGACAAGGCTGGAGGCCAAGGGTGGGGGTGACACCCCCCAAAAAAATGCCCCTTTTCCTCGATTTTCTTTTCAAGCCGGTGTGATTAACCCTTTGTTACGCGCACAGAGCCCCAAGGGAGGTGCTCACCGGAGATCGCCCGTCCCTGCTGACACCCAGACGGTCTCTGCTCTCGCGTGTGAGGGATTTTTGAGCTGGTTGGAGACCCCGAAGCCACCTTTGCTCCATCCATCAGGCTCCGGGCAGAAGGTGACACCCCCACCCCCCCCAACCACAATCCGGCAGCGACACCCCTCCCTGGCTGGTTGCCGTCTTGTTTTCCTGGCCGGACCGTGCTCCATCCCTGACCCCAAGGCCAGAGGAAGAAGCTGTTTATCTCACGCCCCAGGAGTCAACACTGTCACCTCCTCTGTCACCCTGTTCCCAACCCAGCCGACATCCCGCCTAGGGGGTTTTTTTTGGGGGGGGGGGAGGAGGGGGGGGATGCCACCGGGATGGGACGCCCGCGCGTCACTCCTGTTCTGGCGGGGGGGGGGTGAACGCGTAGTTCGGGGACACTCGGCACGTTCACATCCCAACTGTCACCCGGCCGGGGCAGGGAGAGGGGACACGTTTGGAGCGCAGAGGGTCGGGGCTGCGGGTTCCAGCGGCAGGGGTGACAACCAGCCGTCCCCTGCCTCGGGCAGCAAGTCGTGGTGGCGGCGAGTTAAGACATTTAGGATTTCGCCGGTGACAAAACAAAACTGCGGAGACGGGAGGAGAAAAAAAAAAAAAAAAACCAAAACCAAGGGGCTGCTGGTACTTCGGTTCCTTAAATCCTGAAGGAATTAAGGAACTCAAAGCAGGGTTTGAAAAGGAGCTCAGATTCGGAGCATTCGCTCAACTCCCAGGTCTGACACGAGGGAGGGGTTGGCCCAGAAAGCGCCCCCCCCACCCCCCACCCCCTGGGCTGCATCCCCAGCAGCGTGGCCAGCAGGGCGAGGGGGGGGATTCTGCCCCTCTGCTCCGCTCTGGGGAGACACCCCCCCCCCCAGTGCTGCCTCCAGCTCTGGGGCCTCAGCACAGGAGAGACATGGACCTGTTGGAGCGGGGCCAGAGGAGGCCACGGAGATGCTGGGAGGGCTGGAGCCCCTCTGCTGGGAGGACAGGCTGAGAGAGTTGGGGGGGTTCAGCCTGGAGAAGAGAAGGCTCCGGGGAGACCTTGGAGCCCCTTCCAGTCCCTCAAGGGGCTCCAGGAAAGCTGGGGAGGGACTCTTGATGAGGGAGGGGAGCCATAGGAGGAGGGGGAAGGGTTTGACCCTGAAAGAGGGGAGATGGAGCTGAGATGTGGGGAAGAACTTCTTTGCTGTGAGGGTGGTGAGAGCCTGGCCCAGGTTGCCCAGAGAAGCTGTGGCTGCCCCATCCCTGGAGGGGCTCAAGGCCAGGTTGGAGGGGGCTTGGAGCAACCTGCTCTGGTGGGAGGTGTCCCTGGATGGAACTGGGTGGTCTTTAAGGTCCCTTCCCACCCAAACCATTCTCTGATTCTACGGTTCATTCCATGACTCCTTCCCCGGGAGCTGTCTGACGGAGAAATATTCAATTCCTTTACAGAGCAGCGACCTTTCCTCCTCTCTCCAGCCACAGCATCTTCCAGGAACCATTTCTACAACGTCCTCTCCCCCCCTCACCGTTACTGGGGGCTCTCGGGGAACGAGTCCCAGCCACCTGTTAACGACGGGCTCGTGACCCGGCACTGGGACGCTTCGCACCAGACGACAAGAAACCAGGGGAATTTTATTGAAAAACCAAACACTGGAGAGCGGTACAAAAATAACTTAAGGTCAGTTTGCATCAAAGTCCGTTATCCAAAAGGTCCCCGACATGAAAATGTACAAAAATAATTTAGAATATTCCATATTTCTAGTAAAAACAGTCCACGCATCAGTATTTTACAGCATCCCTGGGTATTTACACAAGCGCCCGGGGCACGTCCATTCCTCTACAAGCAGCAGATTTTGTTTCCCACCAATTATTTTCGAAAGGCCACTGGGGAGGGAGCTCGTTTTCAAGCGTCCTCTGCCAAGTTCTAACCTTCTCCACCCCGGGGTTGAAGAAAAAGGAGCCGTCTCAAAATGGGATGAGGTTAAAAAAAAAAAATATATATAAAAGGGTTAATTAGAGAAATTTCACATTAATAAATCCCCAAAATGGAATATTTGGAGACCAGGTGACAATTCATCGTTTACCCGAAGCCCATGAGTCTCAGCGGGGACCTGCCCTTGCAAGACACGTGGTCTCTCTCTCCCCTCGGTTGAGCACCGTGTTCTAAGTCCCTCTATCAGGATATCAATTAAGCAAATTAAAAAAATCAGAGCCTGAAACCTACGGCTTCCGCCTCCTCTTCCCTGGAGAACCCGGCGACGGGTCAGGTCGTGGCTGGGGAACGGCCTCTCGCCGACGTTAATCCTTCTTGGACAGTTGAGCCGAGAAGATCCTGGCGATTCTTTTGGTTTCCTCTTCCGAGAGCTGGGCCGGGGGCCTGGGACGAGGCGGTTTTCGGTAGGGGATGCCCCGCGGCGTCGCTCCGCTTCTGCTCTGCCGAGGGAAGGGACAAGACGTTAGAGCTCTGTCCTACGCCCGTTTTCTGATCACGGCAAACCCCGGGGTCGTGCAGCGCGCGAGGAGTCGGATACACAGAAATAAAACCTCATTAAGTGCTTTTTTGGTTGCTCAGAGGTTCCCCTCGGAGGGGTTTTTTCCTTTCTTCCGCACAGCGAGAGGCAACCGTTTGGAAAAAGACCTGTTTGTTCCAACTTGGAGAAAAAAATATCCACGATGGTGGAATATTTTCCCGCCCAACCCAATATTAGAGGCTGCAAAGTCATCTTCTGTGAAGCCAAAAGAATTACACCAGAGCATTCACAGAGACGTAGAGTGGTTTGGGTGGGAAGGGACATTAAAGCCCACCCAGTTCCATCCAGGGACACCTCCCACCAGACCAGGTTGCTCCAAGCCCCCTCCAACCCGGCCTTGAACCCCTCCAGGGATGGGGCAGCCACAGCTTCTCGGGGCAACCTGGGCCAGGCTCTCACCACCCTCACAGCAAAGAAGTTCTTCCCCACATCTCATCTCCATCTCCCCTCTTTCAGTGTCAAACCCTTCCCCCTCCTCCTATGGCTCCCCTCCCTCATCCAGAATCCCTCCCCAGCTTTCCTGGAGCCCATTTAGGGACTGGAAAGACGTTCCGACTCTCTGAATTTTGCTTTTTCAATTATTATTTCATTTTTAATTTGCAGAACCCTAAAACCCAAACCACCTTGCACTGGAGAGACAAAGCTCCTACACGACAAATCCAAGCCTGGTGACAAATTAAGACCAGCCAGTCCCAGTCACCTGCAGAACCCCTAAGCAGCATCTCACGAGATAAAACCCACCTTTTTCAGCATTTTAACCTCCTCCTGGGTTTGCACGCCCTCTCCCAGCAGCCAAGGCTTTCCCCCAGCCCTCCCAGTACGGGTATTTTCGGCGTAGAAGGAAACTCGCGTTTCTCCCCGGTTAATTGAGAGCCGAGTCGTGCCCGAGAAGCACCGAGAGAGGAGAGACCCGGCTTCGGCCGCTTTTAGAGGCTGAAGGGAGCGGTGGCGTTTCAGGACACGCCGCTCATTAGCCAAGGGGCCGGGAAGGGCTCCCGAAGAGCGGGGTTGGATGTGGAAAGCCGATCCCTCAGCCTGGCCTTTCACCTACATCCCTGGGCTGCTTCTCCCTCCCAGCCGGGCCGGGCACAGGCGCCGTGGAAAGGTCTCCTAAGGTGAGACGAGAAACGGCGCCGGCATCACGTTCCTGCGTGTTCCTGGCTTTGATGGGCGCCGTTTGGGGAGGGAAACGGCTTTTTTTAGAGATAAGTGGGTTTGGAGATGTCTCATCTTTGGTTATCTGGGTTTTATAGCATGGGATGATGAGTGCACTGAGTATTTGCCCCATCAACAAGGGCAAGTGCAGGGCGCTGCACCTGGGGAGGAATAACCCCATGGACCAGGACAGGTTGGGGGTGACCTGCTGGAGAGCAGCTCTGAGGGAGGAAAAAGACCTGGGAGTCCTGGTGGACAACAGGATGACCATGAGCCAACAATGTGCCCTTGGGGCCAAGAAGACCAATGGTCTCCTAGGCTGCATCAGGAAGAGTGTGGCCAGCAGGTGGAGGGAGGTCATCCTCCCCCTCTGCTCTGCCCTGGGGAGACCACAGCTGGAGCACTGGGACCAGTTCTGGGCTCCCCAGTTCAAGAATGACAGGGAACTACTGGAGAGGGTACAGCAGAGGACCACAAAGATGATGAAAGGCCTGGAGCATCTCTCTGATGAGGAAAGGCTGAGGGACTTAGGGGCTTTTTAGTCTGGAGAAGAGAAGACTGAGGGGGGATCTGATCAACACCTATAAATACTTAAAGGGTGGGTGTCAGGAGGATGGGGCCAGGCTTTTTCCAGTGGTGCCCGGGGACAGGACAAGAGGGAACGGGCACAAACTTGAAGATAAGAAGTTCCATCTCAACATGAGGAGGAACTTCTTTCCTGTGAGGGTGGCAGAGCCCTGGAAGAGGCTGCCCAGAGAGGTGGTGGAGTCTCCTTCTCTGGAGACATTCAAACCCCACCTGGACATGTTCCTGTGCAACCTGTTCTGGGTGGACCTGCTCTGGCAGGGGGTTGGACTAGATGATCTCCAGAGGTCCCTTCCAACCCCGTATCATTCCGTGATGCTGTGACCCCGGAGCCACCGTGCACCAACTTCTGTTTTCGGGACAGGAAAAGGTTTCTATCAGATTCCGGATCAACTCCCTGTGGACGTGGAGAACAAAGTCACCTTTTCCTCTTTTTCTGACGGTGAAAATGAAAGAGAAGGTCAGCGTTTCCCTTCAGCAGGTTCGGAGAACAAATAGAGGGGGTAAAAAAGCCTTTAGCTCTGTCCTCTGGGGAAGGAAACAGAAGAGCTTTAGTGGCTGCGACTGAAACGGGAGCAGAGCGAGGAGAAACATCACAACCAAGAAAGGCTCTTTGGAGCGTTGGCAGCATCTTCAGAACAGATAAAAACCTCTTGTTCTGAATCTGAGTCTGTCTTATAAAAGCGTTACTTCTAATTTACACCGAAGGTACATCAATGTATATATAAATACTAATTATTCCGAGTAAAATTGGTTTCCATCTAAGTCTCTCATCCTTTTGGAATATTCACGGAGGTGAAGGGAAAAAAAAAAAAAAAATCAAGATATTTTTATGAAATATTATAACGAATCATAGAATCATAGAATCGTCCAGGTTGGAAGAGACCCTTGGGATCATCGAGTCCAACCATCTACCCTACTCTACAAAGTTCTCCCCTACACCATATCCCCCAACACCACATCTAAATGGCTCTTAAACACATCCAGGGATGGTGACTCAACCCCCTCCCTGGGCAGCCTGTTCCAATGCCCGACCACTCTTCCTGTGAAAAATTCTTTCCTAATGTTCAGTCTAAACCTACCCTGTTGGAGCTTGAAGCCGTTCCCTCTCATTCTGTCATTAATTACCTGTGCGAAGAGACCAGCGCCAACCTCTCTACAGTGTCCTTTCAAGTAGTTGTAGAGAGTGATGAGGTCTCCCCTCAGCCTCCTCTTCCTCAGACTAAACAGTCCCAGCTCCTTCAACAGCTCTTCATAGGATTTGTTTTCCAGGCCCTTCACCAGCTTCGTTGCCCTCCTCTGCACTCGCTCCAGCACCTCGATCTCTCTCTTGGATTGAGGTGCCCAAAACTGGACACAATACTCCAGGTGTGGCCTCACCAGCGCTGAGTACAGGGGCACAATCACCTCCCTACTTCTGCTGGTCACGCTATTTCTAATACAAGCCAGGATGCCGTTGGCTTTCTTGGCCACCTGGGCACACTGCTGGCTCATCTTCAGCCGCTTGTCCATTAGAACCCCCAGGTCTCCTTCTTCCAGGCAGCTTTCCAGCCACACTTCCCCAAGCCTGTAGCAATGCACGGGGTTATTGTGGCCCAAGTGCAGAACCTGGCACTTGCCCTTGTTGAAACTCATGCCATTGATGTTGGCCCAATGCTCCAACCTATCTAGGTCTCTCTGTAGAGCTTCCCTATCCTCCTGGGAATCAACACTCCTGCTTAACTTGGTGTCATCTGCGAACTTGCTGATGATACACCCTATGTCCTTATCGAGATCATCAATAAAGACATTAAACAGAAATGGTCCTAACACTGAGCCCTGAGGCACACCACTTGTGAGCGGCCAAAATATTATTAATCCTCCAACTTTTTCAATACTTCTTCCTGCCCCCCCCAAAGCCCCAGCTTCGGTACCAGTAGCCGGGGCCAACCCTGAAAGTCAACGAGCCTTAACACGGGTTTCCCAGCCAGCATCTCATCGAAACCGCCTTTAAATGTTTCTCCTCCAGCATACGATTGCCCCGAACCCTAACCAGAAATTAAATTTTCGCCCTGAAAAATCAGCAAAAGTATATATTTTTTTTTTAAAATAAGGAACATATAAACGCAGTAAAGGCAAAGAATCATCTTGGTAAAGGATCATCTTGAGTGAGCTCTCACGGCAAGGGCAGGGCAGCCGAGGGATCAGGGCCAGCCAGCATGGGTTTATGAAAGGGAGGTCCTGCTTAACCAACTTGATCTCTTTCTATGACCCTGTGACCCACCTTCTCCATGCGGGGAAGGCTGTGGACGTTGTCTACCTGGACTTTGGTAAGGCCTTTGACACCGTCCCCCACAGCGTTCTCCTGGAGAAGCTGGCGAATCATGGCATAGACAAGTGTACTCTTCACTGGGTACAAAACTGCCTGGATGGCCGTGCCCAGGGAGTTGTGATTAATGGGGTGAAATCCAGTTGGTGGCCGGTCACCAGCGGTGTCCCTCAGGGCTCAGTTTTGGGGCCAGTCTCGTTTAATATCTTTATTGATGATCTGGATAAGGGGATTGAGTGCACCCTCAGTAAGTTTGCAGATGACACCAAGCTAGGTGGGAGCATTGATCTGCTTGAGGGTCGGAAGGCTCTACAGAGGGACCTGGACAGGTTGGATCAATGGGCCAAGGCCAATGGGATGAGGTTTAATAAGGCCAAGTGCCGGGTCCTGCATTTCGGTCACAACAACCCCAGGCAACGCTACAGGCTCGGGGAAGAGTGGCTGGAGCTGCCCGGCAGAAAAGGACCTGGAGGTGTTGGTGGACAGCCGGCTGAACATGAGCCAGCAGTGTGCCCAGGTGGCCAAGAAGGCCAACGGCATCCTGGCCTCTATCAGGAACAGCGTGGCCAGCAGGAGTAGGGCAGTGATGGTGCCTCTGTACTGGGCACTGGTGAGGCCTCACCTCGAGGGCTGTGTTCAGTTCTGGGCCCCTCACTACAGGAAGGACATGGAGCTGCTGGAGCGTGTCCAGAGGAGAGCCACCAAGCTGGTGAGGGGTCTGGAGAACAAGTCATACGAGGAGAGGCTGAGGGAACTGGGCATGTTTAGTTTGGAGAAGAGGAGGCTGAGGGGGGACCTCATTGCCCTCTACAACTACCTGAAAGGAGGGTGTAGAGAGGTGGGTGTTGGCCTCTTCTCCCAAGGGAATAATGACAGGACCAGAGGAAATGGTCTGAAGTTGCAGCAGGGGAGGTTTAGATTAGATATGAGGAAGAATTACTTTACTGAGAGGGTGGTCAGGCACTGGAACAGCTGCCCAGGGAGGTGGTGGAGTCGCCATCCCTGGAGGTATTTAAGGAACATGTAGACATAGCACTTCAGGGCACGGTCTACTGCCCGGGATTGTTGGGTTGTGTCTGTTTGTGGGTGGGGGTGGGGTGGGGTTGTGGGTGTTTGGTTTGGTTTGGTTTGGTTTTGGTGTTGGTGTTCTGGGATTTTTTAGGTGTGGGTCCAACCAAAATGAATCTGTGATTCTGTGAAAGAAGGAGGAGAAGGGAGGCAGAGGGAAGAGTCGGAAATAAGATTTTCAGTATCTTCCAATATCAGCCTTCCAATATCTGAAGGGAGCCTCCAGGAGAGCCGGAGAGGGACTCTTTGTCAGGAGATGGAGTGACAGGACAAGGGGTAATGGTTTTAAATTGGAAGAGGGGAGATTTAGATGAGATATTAGGAGGAAATTCTTTCCTGTGAGGGCGGTGAGGCACTGGAACAGGTTGCCCAGGGAAGTTGTGGCTGCCCCATCCCTGGAAGTGTTTAAGGCCAGGCTGGATGGGGCTTGGAGCAACCTGCTCTAGTGGAGGTGTCCCTGCCCATGGCAGGGGGGTTGGAACTGGATGATCTTTAAGGTCCCTTCCAACTCTAACCATTCTATGATTCTATGATTCCATGATTTGGACAATAATCTGGGCCACCTGCGCTCTGACTCGTTCAAAAAAACAGTTGTAGCTTTACAATAAACATAATATGGTGTTGGACGCTGTTAAGTTTAGCCACGAACTCGGATAATTTTCCCGAGGTTGTACCAGGAACTGCCTGGACAAGGGCCGAGAGGAGGAAAGGGCAAAGCTTCTCCCTGAACCTGGAGAGATGCAGGATCAGGACAGCAGGTGAGCAGCGCGGAAGAGGAGAGCTGGGAAGGATCTCAAGAACTGGAAGCTGGAATCTGATGTAATGGAGAAAAAAAGGTCAAAAAATGTTAGATTTCGTGAGGCTCTGTAGAACTCGGATCCCTGGAAGGTGACCACGGCATCCAGGCAGAGGCCTGAGCTGCTACAGCACCTTCTTGGATCCCTGTGAGCCGAGACGACCCTTTTGTCCCCAAAATGCTGTCAGCTCCTTCGACGTGGCTGCCCGCTTTGCCTCCTCGCCGTTTCTCCACCGTTTTGCGTAGGAAGAGAGGGAAAGCAGGGGGTCAGAGAAGCCAGGGAGAGGTGGCAGGATCACTAAAGGAGGTCAGGAGAGAGGTTTGCCAGCTGCCACCCGAGCCAGAGGGGACGGGGGGGGATCTTCAAATGACAACAGCTCACATTTCAGCGTCACCCGCGGCGTTTGCTGAGCTGTGCAGAAACCAAACAAACCCAGATTTAGAAACTCAAGCTCTCAAAGCTAATCAAGTTTTCCTGAACTATGTTCTACCACCTTAAGCGAGAAACTTCTTATTTGGGCTGTTTGATGTTGGGTGCACAAGGCACCACCGAGTCCTGTCTCAACAGGAGCCCTAAAAGCTCTACAGCGAAGGACGAGCTGTGGCTAATCCTGGGATTAAGCTCGTTTAAGGTCAGCTCTCCCCAAATAGTGCCTTGCTAATATCCTCCCTAATTCTTAAGGACTTTCAGGAGTGTGTTTCCAGCCATTGCAGGGAGAGGGGATTTGTGTAGAGCCGGTATTAATCTTAAACCACAAGTTTGAGCGATGATTTGAACCGAACCTAAGTCCGCAGAGAAAGCAAAACTCCAAAGAGGGGGCAGAATGGAAGGGGGTATCAGCGACGGACAGAACAAGGAGAATTTGAAGGAGATTCCACAGGAGAAACACGTCTGAGCTTCTGCTTTTGAATTCACCCAAAATATGTCGACACAGCACGAAAATATATGCTTAACAAGCGCTAAGACACACCGCAGCGTAGGTGTTATAATCAAGGTGTATCTTAGGATCCTTGAAGCATCCTATGCCCAAGAACCCTCTGACAGAGGTCTCTGCTTTCACCAGGAACAAGTTTCAAGGGCTTTAGGAAAAGATATATGATGTAAATCAGAAAAAAAAAATAAATTTACAAAACAAACCAACAAAAATTAAGGCATTTTACCCAAGCTGTAAGTACAATTATTAATTACAAGTAGTTTCCATTACTTCAGAGCTATTAAATCCCGCCTGTTTCTGTCCTGTTTAATCAAGGAAGATGTTTCCAATTATATAAATGTTCTTTAGAGTGTTTGTTTCATAGGTCATAAGGAGGGGAACCAACGCGTTAGCTTTTCTGGGAGCAGTAAACAAACAGCTCGGCTGCTGCAGCGCCCAGATCCACATCAACAGCCAGAGCAAAGCTGGGGCTGGAAAAGAATAATATTTAGACCTCAAAACAACTGAACCCCAAACCTCTTGCTGTAAATAAATGTTTACGCACATAAAAACACCTAGGAAACGGCAAAAGAAATCAACAGCTTTCCTGCGTGAGGAACGATCGCTCCAGCTATTCTGCTGTCCCCTCCGTCGAAGAACGGTTACTTGATACCTCGCACGGAGGGCACCCTCAGCAAGTCTGGTGAGGACACCAAGCTGTGTGACGCGGTGACACGCTGGAGGGACGGGATGCCATCCAGAGGGACCTGGACAGGCTGGAGAGGTGGAACTGTGCGAACCTCATGAGGTTCAATAAGGTCAAGTGCAAGGTCCTGCACATGGGTGGGGGCAACCTCAAGCACAAATCCAGGCTGGGCGGAGAATGGCTGGAGAGCAGCCCTGAGGAGAAGGACTTGGGGGTGTTGGTAGATGAGAAGCTCAACATCAGCCACCAACGTGTGCTGGCAGCCCAGAAAGACCCCCCGGATCCTGGGCTGCATCCCCAGCAGCGTAGTCAGCAGGGCGAGGGGGGGGATTCTGCCCCTCTGCTCCAGCTCTGGGGCGACCCCCCCACCCCAGTGCTGCCTCCAGCTCTGGGGCCTCAGCACAGGAGAGACATGGACCTGTTGGAGCGGGGCCAGAGGAGGCCACGGAGATGCTGGGAGGGCTGGAGCCCCTCTGCTGGGAGGACAGGCTGAGAGAGTTGGGGGGGTTCAGCCTGGAGAAGAGAAGGCTCCGGGGAGACCTTCATGCCCCTTCCAGTCCCTCAAGGGGAGGGCTCCAGGAAAGCTGGGGAGGGACTCTTGATGAGGGAGGGGAACCATAGGAGGAGGGGAAGGGTTTGACCCTGAAAGAGGGGAGATTGAGATGAGATGTGGGGAAGAATTTCTTTGCTGTGAGGGTGGTGAGAGCCTGGCCCAGGTTGCCCAGAGAAGCTGTGGCTGCCCCATCCCTGGAGGGGTTCAAGGCCGGGTTGGAGGGGGCTTGGAGCAACCTGGTCTGGTGGGAGGTGTCCCTGCCCATGGCAGGGGGGTTGGACCTGGATGATCTTTAAGGTCCCTTCCAACCCAAACCATTCTGTGATTCTATGAAAGGCTCTCTTGCTGCAAACTCCCTCGTTTCATCCTCATCTAAAAGCTATAAATTGGAGTCATAATTACAAGTTACAGTTTGTGTCCTCAAAATTAGGCACCTTCCCTCCCATTAAAGCACGAAGAAGCGTGGAGCGAGCACTGGCCACTTCCACTGACTGCAACGGAGAACATTCACTATTGTGAATGTTTATAATGGTTAATATAAATGCACAATTATCTCTGACGATGCAGCCATGAATGCTGAAAATGATTCTCACAGAGAGAAGAGCTATCAGAAAGCTTCTCCTTGTCTTGATTTGGAAGCCATCACCTCTAACCTGAGCGTGGACTGGCAAAGAAAAGGAGAAGCTCTTGCTTTAACGAACGGACTCCATTAAGCCAGGACAATAATGTAAAAGGTGTCCCATACTTACTTTCAGAGGTGTGGAAGAATGAGAAGACATGCTGAGCAGTCTCATGGAGGCTTCCATCTGCTGGGGTGGAAGGAAGAAGTTGGGAACAACAACAGGACCAGATCTGAGCACAACAGTTAAGGAAGAACCTTTGGTAGATGCACAAAGCTCCACGGGAGCTGCAGACGTGGAATGAGCCTCACTGTAACGGCTGCTGATGGATCCCAGATGGTGAGTCTCATGCATTTTAATCAATATTCTATCGTTCCGAACACTTGGTTCTCTCACCTGCCCTCACAGAGCGTGGGACACCAACCTGCTTTCCAGTAATACCTCACGTGTTTGTAGACAACTTCATCCTGCCAAAATTCCAACACAACTTAGTGAAACTCACTGCGAGATTCGGGATCTGTGCAAGAAACACGGGAAAGTATTTTAAAAGCAGAATAAACTGCATTTGAAAGGACACTGTAGAGAGGTTGGTGCTGGTCTCTTCGCACAGGTAATTAATGACAGAACGAGAGGGAATGGCTTCAAGCTCCAACAGGGTAGGTTTAGACTGAACATTAGGAAAGAATTTTTCACAGAAAGAGTGGTCGGGCATTGGAACAGGCTGCCCAGGGAGGTGGTTGAGTCACCATCCCTGGATGTGTTTAAGAGCCGTTTAGATGTGGTGTTGGGGGATATGGTGTAGGGGAGAACTTTGTAGAGTAGGGTAGATGGTTGGACTTAATGATCCCAAGGGTCTCTTCCAACCTAGACGATTCTATGATTCTATGATTTCTTTTAATACAGAAGAAACGCAGGAGATACATTCTCCATACATGGAGAAAAAATGCAAGAAGACATGTTAAAACTACCCAAACTGAAATAACTCTCAGGGATCACAGAACGTACTGGTTTCAAACGGTAAGGAAGTCGTCACTACATGGTGTGAAACACAACAGGGTCTTCCAGCACCTTCCCAGGTCACCAGTTCTAGACTCATTTCACAGGACAGAGCTCCACACAGGGAATCTCTCTTTCCCGAGGCCTGTGAGGTTCTAACCAAGAAACAGGACACGCTCCTTGAAAGCCATTTGTGTTTAAGAAAAAAAAAAAAATAAAGGATACAAAACAATTTTTGGTTTGATAGACTTTTCTGACTCTTCCAGTGGGTCTTCGCTACTGTCATCAGAAAAGCTTTCGCTGTTTCCTTCCGAACCTGCTGGGGCTGATCCACTCTTAACACACATCTCATCGGAACCACTTTCTTCCCCGTCCTGACGTTCTTCACTTACAACCTCACCATTTCCCTCCTTCTTTCTTTCTTCCTTCTTTCTTTCTGTGGTTTTTGGATTGGTCAAACCAAGGTCTCCTGGAAACGCCAGTAGTTCTTTGGAGGCTGCATGAAACTCTACATTTTGCTCTACAGGTTTAGCGTTAAACGCTCTGTCCCAAACACAATTTCCATTTTCTGCAGGGCCGTTGGCTGTTTGATGAATTTCTGACAAACGAGCAGGTGGAAACAGCTCCTTCTCCGTTGTTTCCATGCCACGATTCAAGCTTTGAAAGCCTTCTGTTCCTGCCCAAGGACTGCCCTCGTCTGCGAGGAGGCTAAGGGTGCTGAGCATGCTTTGGTTGTCACCTTGGAGCATGCTGGAGAAGGTGCTGCTCCGTCTTTGCAAACAGTCAATATCCACCAAGCGCTGATCTTCAGGCCCCAAGTCTATGGGCTGCTGGTCAACACCCTGCTCCCCTTCAGACAGCACACTGGACCAGGGACTGGTTTTGTCCGTTACGGTTGTTATATCATTAAGAGTTCGTGGTTCTATAACGTCTTCTTCATATTCATCTTCACTGCGTGGCTGTGAAGCACCTTCACCTTCCTGGATGTAGCCGGTTGGCCAAGGATGCTCGTCTTCAGAGACAGCTTGGTCCAGAAATTCATGCAACATGTGTCTCTCAAACACGGGTCTCCTGAAAGAGCGTGGCTGCTGCGCGTCACTGCAAACGCTGGCCGAATCCAGCTCAAGTTGGCCTTGATTTACTTCAGTTCCGGCTTCTTCATCCTTCTGGTTGCCCACGTGGGTAGCACCCAGCTTTCTGCTGCTGTCCTGATGCACATCAGAGGCTTCTTGGCTATTTTTAGTTATAGTCTGTAAGTCTGATTAACAGAAAACAGCATCAGTAAATGCAGAGAGCAACCATTCACCTTTTACCTGAGTTATCTGGGCTTTTTGTAGAAAATCGTATCTGCAGGAATGGTTAGGAGTTAAACACGCCCCGAAATGCTCTGCAAACGTGATCACGTTCTGCCCTCTCCACCATTGACAAGGTCAGGAGAAGGACAGAAACGCTAAAGGAAAAAAGGAAACGCTCAGGATGAAATTGCTGAGAAACATCCAGAAATACCTACATCAATGTAAAGAAAAAAAATTGGAAATTTTAACTCGATATACGGAGTACACCTAAAGCAAATGGAAAAAATACCTATTGCTGGGTGTAACTGAAACCAGATTGGAGAGTTCGCGCCACGGGGGAAGAAGAAAGGAATAATCCAGACAGGAAAGATGGATAATGCAACCACCTTTTCCTCTCGCACCTTCCTCAGTTTTATTGTCTGGGCCCAGAAGGCACAGTTGCTACTGATGTTCTCCAGCTTTCAGTTCAATTTACCAACTCAAATCAAATGACAGAGAACTGTTAATTAAATATTGGTAAAATGCAGGACTAACCCCCTGCACCAGGACAGGTTGGGCCCGACCTGTTGGGCAGCCCTGAGGAAAAAAGACCTGGGAGTCCTGGGGGACAACAGGATGACCATGAGCCAGCAATGTGCCCTTGTGGCCAAGAAGAAGGTCAATGGTCTCCTGGGGGGCATCAAGAAGAGTGTAGCCAGCAGGTGGAGGGAGGTCATCCTCCCCCTCTGCTCTGCCCTGAGGAGGCCACAGCTGGAGCACTGGGACCAGTTCTGGGCTCCCCGGTTCAAGAAAGAACAGGGAACTGCTGGAGAGGGTACAGCAGAGGGCTACAAAGATGATGAGGGGCCTGGAGCATCTCTCTTATGAGGAAAGGCTGAGGGACTTGGGGCTTTTTAGTCTGGAGAAGAGAAGGCTGAGGGGGGATCTGATCAACACCTATAAATACTTAAAGGGTGGGTGTCAGGAGGATGGGGCCAGGCTTTTTTCAGTGGTTCCCAGGGACAGGACAAGAGGAAATGGGCACAAACTTGGACATAAGAAGTTCCATCTAAACACGAGGAGAAACTGGGTGTCCCCCAGGGGTCAACACTCGGCCCAGTCCTGTTCAACACATTCATCAATGACCCAGACAAGGGGACAGAGTGTATCCTCAGCAAGTTCGCTGATGATACCAAACTGAGAGGGCTGGCCGACACTCCAGAGGGCTGTGCTGCCATCCAGCGTGACCTGGACAGGCTGGAGAACTGGGCAGAGAAGAACCTAATGAGGTTCAACAAGGGCAAGTGTAGGGTCCTGCACCTGGGGAGGAAGAACCCCAGGCACCAATATTGGTTAGGGATGGATCTTCTGGAAAGCACTGCTGAGGAGAAGGATCTGGGAGTCCTGGTGGATAGCAAACTTTCCATGAGCCAGCAATGTGCCCTTGTTGCCAAGAGGGCCAATGGGATCCTGGGCTGCGTAGGGAAGAGTGTGGCCAGTAGGTCGAGGGAGGTCATTCTCCCCTTCTACTCTGCACTGGTGAGGCCACAACTGGAATACTACGTCCAGTTCTGGGCTCCCCAGTTCAAGAGAGACAGGGAACTACTGGAGAGAGTCCAACGTAGGGCAACTAAGATGATTAAGGGATTGGAGCATCTCCCTTACGAGGAAAGGCTCAAAGAGCTGGGGCTCTTTAGCCTGGAGAAGAGAAGGCTGAGGGGAGACCTTATCTATGTTTACAAGTACCTAAAGGGTGGGTTGAAGGAGGATGGAGCCGGACTCTTTTCAGTGGTTTCCAGCGATAGGACGAGGGGTTACGGGCACAAGCTGGAACATAGGAAGTTCCATTTAAATATGAGGAGAAACTTCTTTCCGGTGAGGGTGCCAGAGCTCTGGAACAGGCTGCCCAGGGAGGTGGTGGAGTCCCCTTCTCTGGAGATCTTCAAGACCCTCCTGGATGCAGTCCTGAGTGATGTGCTCTGGGCAATCCTGCTTCAGCAGGGGAGTTGGACTAGGTGATCTCTAGAGGTCCCTTCCAACTCTGACAATTCCGTGATTCTGTGAAACTTCTTTCCTGTGAGGGTGGCAGAGCCCTGGAAGAGGCTGCCCAGAGAGGTGGTGGAGTCTCCTTCTCTGGAGACATTCAAACCCGCCTGGACACGTTCCTGTGCAACCTGCTCTGGGTGGACCTGCTCTGGCAGGGGGTTGGACTAGATGATTTCCAGAGGTCCTACAGGACCTCCCTCGACTTGATGGTCACACTCTTCCTGATGCACCCCAGGATGCCATTTGCCTTCTTGGCCACAAGGGCACATTGCTGGCTCACGGTCATCCTGTAAGAGCAGGTACGATGGAGCTGTTAGAAATGCCAGGCACAGTAAAAAAACATACACCTGAAAATAAGGTGTACAAAGACAAGGTTTCCTTCCCTGTTGTGTCACACTCCATCGTTATTAAGGACGTTGTTCAACAGCAGTAGTGACAGGGAAAATTAATTGCAGTGATGCCTCTATGGGAGGAAATGTATTGAACGTGATAAACAGGAAAGAGGTCGCTCACTAAGAGCTTCGTCCGTCCTAAAAGAGCCTTATTTTAGCTATTCATTGAAGGGCATAAATTTCGCCCGAAAACAGAGATATGCCAATTCCTGTTAGCAAAGAACTACAGACTCAGCTCAGTACCGTTCCTTGGGTTGCTCTTCCACAAGATCTCCCTTTTTTTTACTGAGCAGACATTGAAATTTAAGTAGAATGTAGGCTTTATTTAGAATTTCTGCCTTCTGAATGTTTCAGTTGAACACCACCATTACTGACAGGGGTTTGAAAGTCTCTCTGAAGCAACGGACCCACACGTGGTGATGACCAGCACCAGGAACTGCTCCTGATTCCATTAGAAAGTTGAAAATAATTTTAAGACAGCTTCTGACAAAAAATTCCAAACAAGTGACAACCTACCATTGATGAGGCTGCTGACCTGAGACACCAACTGACTGGATTTTTCCAAGAGATGGCATCCGTTGGGATCCACTTCTCTGCTCGTCGAGGCCCGATGATTGCTCTCCCGCTCCTCACGACTCGCTTTGGACACGGGACCGCAACTGAAGTCAGGAAAAGACTTGGTCAGCTTCTGACTGAAGTATCTTTGAACCTCATCCAGCTCACTCAGGTTTTTTCTGTAATAAGTTGCAAGAAATTTGGTAAGAGGAAAAAAACCAAAAAGGCTGCGGCAGACTTGGTTCTATTTGTACCATCCCAGTCAACAGTATGTAAATATGGAAATACAATATTAAGGGTTATTATTGACAAATATATCTCAGTAGGTAAGCGTTGAGAATGCTCTGTCTAAGCAAGAGAATAACATTCACGAATAAATGCCTAATTAGCTATGAAACTTAGGCTGGCAGTTAAAAAAAAGAACTAGTTTTAAACTTAATCAGAGGAGTTGGATTTGAGATGACCTCCCATGAAGTCATAAAGGCAAGAATACTAATTGACTTCATGACTGAGCTTGATAAAAATCTAAGGATTTCTACTTGCTTAAGATCTAAGGATTTTACGATATATTCATAGAATCATAGAATGGTTAGAGTTGGAAGGGACCTTAAAGATCATCCAGTTCCAACCCCCCTGCCATGGACAGGGACACCTCCACTAGAGCAGGTTGCTCAAAGCCCCATCCAGCCTGGCCTTAAACACTTCCAGGGACAGGGCAGCCACAGCTTCCCTGGGCAACCTGTTCCAGTGCTTCACCACCCTCACAGGAAAGAATTTCCTCCTAATATCTCATCTAAATCTCCCCTCTTCCAATTACCCCTTGTCCTGTCACTACATCTGCTGACAAAGAGTCCCTCTCCGGCTCTCCTGGAGGCTCCCTTCAGATATTGGAAGGCTGCTATAAGGTGTCCCCGGAGCCTTCTCTTCTCCAGGCTGAACAACCCCAGCTCTCTCAGCCTGTCTTCATAGGGAAGGTGCTCCTGCCCTCTGATCATCTTCGTGGCCCTCTGCTGGACCTGTTCCATGTCCTTCCTGTGTTGAGGACTCCAAAGCTGGACACAGTATTCCAGGTGGGGTCTCATATTGCTTGTGGTAGCAGGGAAAAGAATAGACTCATAAGTCATGCCCCCCTAATCCCCGTTATTCACAGAATAATAGAACAGTCGAGGTTGGAAAAGACCTCTTGGATCATCAAGTCCAACCATCAACCCAACACTGACAAAACCACCACTAACCCATGTCCCTCAGCACCACGTCTGCCCGGCTTTTAAATACCTCCAGGGATGGTGACTCCACCACTGCCCTGGGCAGCCTCTGCCAAGGCTTGACAAACCTTTCAGGGAAGAAATTTTTCCCAATCTCCATCCTAAACCTCCCCTGGCCCAACTTGAGGCCGTTTCTTCTTGTCCCATCGCCTGTTCCTCAGGAGAAGAGACCGACCCCCCCCGGCTACACCCTCCTTTCAGGGAGCTGGAGAGAGCGAGAAGGTCTCCCCTCAGCCTCCTTTTCTCCAGGCTGAACACCCCCAGCTCCCTCAGCCGCTCCTCACAAGACTTGTGCTCCAGACCCCTCACCAGCTCCGGTGCCCTTCTCTGGACACGCTCCAGCCCCTCAATGTCTTTTTTTGTGGTGAGTGGCCCAAAACCGGACACAGCCCTCGAGGTGGGGCCTCACCAGTGCCCAGTCCAGGGGGACAGTCACTGCCCCAGTCCTGCTGGCCACGCTGTTCCTGACACAGGTCAGGATGCTGGTGGCCTTCTTGGCTGGCTCATATTCAGCCGACTGTCAACCAACACCCCCAGGTCCTTTTCCGCTGGGCAACTCCAGCCACTCTTCCCCAAGCCTGGAGTGTCCATGGGCTTGTTGTGACCCAAAATCCAATTCCAATCTCTTCTCATCCTGCTGTAAATTACACTGATATCCCACTGAAACCTCTCAATCAGTTATTGTGTATTTTCATTTTCATTTCATTGAAAACTAGACGCCAGAATTCTTCCGTTTCAAGCTCTGCTTTGCAAACCTAAAGCCTGGAATCACCTTGTTGGCTACAGCTCCGTGTTACCTGAGAGCAGTCAGGAGAGAAGCGCGTGACGACAGCGATAACGAGTCCATCTTTGCCGCCCGCTGCGCGTTCCCTTCGGCTTGCTGGAGGGATTCGTGAAATCTGCGCACGTTCTGCATGTGCTCTTCGTGACGAGGCGTGTGTGCTCCAGGGGGAGTAATTCTGCTCGAAACGGGCCTACGGTTAACGACAGAAAACAGGCTGAAATCTCTAATTGCGACAAGTTTGCCAACTAAGAACATCCAACATCTTTAAATGCATTAAAGAGCAACCGATGGATGAAACTAGAGCTCTTTCAAATACCATCAGGAACGGCAAGACACACTCAGGAAAAGTACAACGTCCTCTGGATGCTAAGTAAACAAAACATGAATTAAAAAGCTCTAGTTGCTAGTTAAATATATAAACAATCGGTGCTCGTTTTAAAGGAAAGAAAGCAGGAATTGCTGCAGGATATCTGAAAATCCTGGAATGTGCAATATTACAACATTTCACCAGCTGTCACTCCCCAGCCACGGACAGGAGTTATGGCAAAATAAAGGGGATATATCAGTAATATTCTATTCTAATTTACGCTTATTATCCTTATTAAAAATAAAAAACAAATAGGAACACAACCCTTATTCTTATAAAGGCGTGGAAGAAGCGTCTGCCAGTCTTGGCAACGGCGTAGTGTAAACCCTAACGTAGAATCACAGAATCACAGAATCTTCTAGGTTGGAAGGGACCTTCAAGATCATCTTGTCCAACCATCAACCCAACTGACAAAAATAAACACCCACAAAACAACAAAATGCAACACCATCACTAAACCATGTCTCCCAGCACCACGTCAACCCGTCTTTTGAACACCTCCAGGGATGGTGCCTCAACCACCTCCCTGGGCAGCCCATTCCAATGTCTGATAACCCTTTCAGGGGAAAAAATTTTTCCTAATATCCAACCTGAACCTCCCCTGGTGCAACTTGAGGCCGTTTCCTCTAGTCCTGTCGCCCGTGACTTGGGAGAAGAAGCCTCCTTTTCTCCAGGCTGAATAACCCTAGTTCCCTCAGCCTCTCCTCACAAGACTTGTGCTCCAGACCCCTCACCAGCTCCATTGACCTTCTCTGGACACGCTCCAGCCCCTCGATATCTTTTTTGTGGTGAGGGGCCCAAAACTGGACACAGTACTCGAGGTGGGGCCTCACCAGTGCCCAGTACAGGGGGACGATCACCTCCCGAGTCCTACTCACCACACTGTTCCTGATACAGGCCAGGATGCTGGTGGCCTTCTTGGCCACCTGGGCACACTGCTGGCACATGCCGGCTGTCCACCAACACCCCCAGGTCCTTTTCTGCCGGGCAGCTCCAGCCACTCTGCCCCAAGCCTGTAGCGCTGCCTGGGGTTGTTGTGACCCAAGTGGAGGACCCAGCACTTGGCCTTGTTGAACCTCATCCCGTTGGTCTCAGCCCATCGATCCAACCTGGCCAGATCCCTCTGCAGAGCCTTTCTACCCTCCAGCAGGTCGACACTGCCACCCAACTTAGTGTCGTCTGCGAACTTACTGAGGGTGCACTCAATCCCCTCGTCCAGATCATTGATAAAGATGTAAAGAGAACGGGTCCCAGTACCGAGCCCTGAGGGACACCACTCGTGACCGGACGCCAACTGGAAGGGTGTAAATGAAACAAATCAGGAAAGAGCTTTGACAGGGTTTGATACTTTTTCAGTAGAGTCAAAAGGCTTCAAATAGGTAGATTTCTGAGCCCTGAAAATGATTAAAAATGACCGATAGCTAGCAAACTTACCGCTCCCGAGTAGGAACACTGGCTTCCTTTGACAAGGTGTTCACCATGGGCTTGGAAAAGCTTGTAGCATTACTGGGAAATGATGGAAAGCTGGGCTTCACCTAGAATAAAGCGGAACATCCCGCATGTGAATCTTCCACAACGTCACGGTTTGAAGTAAAACCGAACCAATTTTCTGTTCTGTAACTTTACATCCCAGCCAGGCCTTCTCTAACTCTCTGACATTAACGGCGTATTGTGGAGAAAACTGCTCGTTCTCAGAATGGTAAGCCCAATGTTTGTGCTCCGTGCCAAGGGATGGTGTGCAGGGAGGCCCTTGCTTATCCTTATTGCTGTAACAACCAAGGGCAGCCAATTTCGACCCTTAGAGGGTCGGAAACGGAAAAAACGTAGAGGGGTCACATCGGTGGGGAGGAGTGGACAGGAGAGGTGACCCAAACCTGACCAACTGGGGTGTTCCATCCCATCTGCCCCATGCTCAGTATAAAAGCTGAGGGATCAAAGGGTCAGCCCCTTCCTGCGATGGCCGACGTCCAGAGAGGACTCTGTCTGTTCATCTGCCTTTGATCCCGATCCGTGTGTTCCTGACTCCAGAGCTGGAATCCAGTTGCCATCCGTCGCTGAGTCCAGTCTGGGACTCCCCCAGTGCCTGCCGGTGACATGACTGTCATCCTGGGAGCTCGATACGGTTTTGTATATATTGTATCTATTTCATTATTTTTTTTCTTTTTTTAAATTTTGTTTTATTTAATATTAATTCTTCATTAAAGTAGTTTAGTTCATTCTAAGCTTCTGAATCTCCTTATCTCTTTCTCCTCCTCTCTCCTCTTTTGGGGGGGAAGAAGGGGGGGGAAGGGCCATCTGTCGGTCTGGTTTTGGCAAATTCAGCCGAAACCACGACACACAACAAGAAAATAGAGAAACTAAAGTAGTATCTTCCTAAGCTAACAAAACCTTATGTTTTCTAAATAAATTTTCAAAGGATTTTCCGCGCTGAGGCAAAATACCATTTCACAACACGCTTATTTCAGAAACATTTGTTAATTCCCCCCACACTATCAAAGAGTAAACAAATGGAAAATAGGGTATAGGGGCTCCATTACACGTGTATATCACACCCCAGCGTAACTGGAAAGTCTAGAGAATAAAGAAAAAAAAACACAAGAAATGGCAAATCTTCCAGAAAAACAGATTTCTGCCAAATTAGAAATTTCCTAGCCACCGAAAGGCTAAATTTTTGGGCATCAGCTGGCACCCAAAGCGGCAAACAGAACAACAACAGGCTCCCAGAATTCCAAACCCACAGAATATTCTCCTACCAATAAAAAATAATAATAAAAAAACCAACAAAAAACCAAAAACCCATGAAGCAACGACAGAGTGAAGCCACTGGAGGTGATCCTGACCCAGGTCTGAATGAACACTGGCATTAGTGTTGGTCTGCAGCTACCATGGAAACACACAGAATTTTTAAACAAGGTATTAAGTGTTTCTGATATATTTAACCTGGAATCGTTCGAGGCCAGGTTGGACGGGGCTTTGAGCAACCTGGTCTAGTGGGAGGTGTCCCTGCCCACGGCAGGGGGTGGGACTGGATGGTCTTTAAGGTCCCTTCCAACCCAAACCATTCTCCGATTCTACGATTTACACAGACTGACGCATTACAATGCTCTGAATTTGCTCTATTTGCTCGTTACTTCAGAAAGCCACAGATTCAGCCCTGATTATTATGAAATCTAATCATAGAATTGTCCAGATCGGAAGGGATCTTTAAGATCATCTAGTCCAACCATCAACCCAACTCTGATAAAAACATCACTAACCCATGTCTCTAAGCACTATGTCAACCTGTCCTTTAAATACCTCCAGGGATGGTGCCTCAACCGCTTCCCTGGGCAGCCCATTCCAAGGCTTAAGAACCCTTTCCGTGTAAACAATTTTACTAATATCCAATCTGAACCTCCCCTGGCACAACTTGACGCCGTTTCCTCTTGTCCCATGGCCTGTTCCTTGGGAGAAGAGACCGACCCCCCCTGGCTACACCCTCCTTTCAGGGAGTTGGAGAGAGCGAGAAGGTCTCCCCTCAGCCTCCTTTTCTCCAGGCTGAACACCCCCAGCTCCCTCAGCCGCTCCTCACAAGACTTGTGCTCCAGACCCCTCACCAGCTCCGGTGCCCTGATACATCTTCGTTTCCATCAGATATGAACAAAGGAGGAAAATGAAGTACGTACTGAAGAACTCGGTGGCTGGCTCCGGATCCTCGCCTGCCTTTCTTCTTTGAGATAATTTATGTTTTGAAGAGGGGAAACCGCGACTTTGATCTGCCCTCGGCACTGTCCACTGAAATCCGTGATATTGTACCACCCGCACACCAGCTGGAAGCCAGAAAGAAGAGGAGAAAGGTCCACGGATGCAAATCCTATCACTCGCTCCGTCTCTGGGGGAGAAGAACATAAAGCACGTATTAATTTAAACTGCAGGTAAACGAACCGTTCTCAGGAACGCTAAAAATCAGTCAGTTATACAGCCCTTGAAATACGTCTAGACTTTACAGGGAAAGACATCTTATAAAGATGAAAAAATGGTTTAAAAGCTGACAGCTCTCCTGAAGTAAAGAGCGGGGAAAAAAATGGGAAGGAAATGGGAAACAGAGTTTAGGACAACAGAAACGAGACTTGGATTTTGGTTGATAACGTGCTTCAAACTAAGAGACTTACAATGCCTGATTGAGAAGCAGGAAAAATTATTTTAAGCAATTAAATCAGCTTCCTCTGTATAGATTTGCCAAAATAACTGTCTCTTCTGCAGCTGTTGATAACCTGAACACCGACATTGGTAATAATTCAGCATTCTTCACGGTTTTACCTTGCGCTAGAAGAATGCTAGAGATAAACACCAGGTAGGATGAGAGCCTTGCTGCAGGTGTAAGAAAGGACACGAAGGATACGTACCCTATGCAATGCTTAATCCAAAAACCTAGTTAAACAGGGGTTGTAATAAAGGGAAAATAAAGGTTCTAATAAAGGGGGTGGCTGATACACCAGAAGGCCGTGCCACCATCCAGCGAGACCTGGACAGGCTGGAGAGTTGGGCAGAGAGGAACCTGATGATATTTAACAGGGGCAAGTGTAGGGTGCTGCACCTGGGGAGGAATAACCCCCTGCACCAGGACAGGTTGGGGGTGACCTGCTGGAGAGCAGCTCTGAGGAAAAAGACCTGGGAGTCCTGGGGGACAACAGGATGACCATGAGCCAGCAATGTGCCCTTGTGGCCAAGAAGGCCAATGGCATCCTGGGGGGCATCAGGAAGAGTGTGACCAGCAGGTGGAGGGAGGTCATCCTCCCCCTCTGCTCTGCCCTGGGGAGGCCACAACTGGAGCACTGGGACCAGTTCTGGGCTCCCCAGTTCAAGAAGGACAGGGAACTGCTGGAGAGGGTACAGCAGAGGACCACAAACATGTTGAGGGGCCTAGAACATCTCTCTTAGGAGGAAAGGCTGAGGGACTTGGGTCTTTTTAGTCTGGAGAAGAGAAGACTGAGTGAGGGGGATCTGATCAACACCTATAAATACTTAAAGGGTGGGTGTCAGGAGGATGGGGCCAGTCTTTTTTCAGTGGCGCAGAGTGACAGGACAAGAGGAAATGGGCACAAACTTGAAGATAAGAAGTTCCATCTCAACATGAGGAGGAACTTCTTCACTTTGCGGGTGGCAGAGCCCTGGAAGAGGCTGCCCAGAGAGGTGGTGGAGTCTCCTTCTCTGGAGACATTCCAAACCCGCCTGGACATGCTCCTGTGCAACCTGCTCTGGGTGGACCTGCTCTGGCAGGGGGTTGGACTGGATGATCTCCAGAGGTCCCTTCCAACCCCACATCACCGTGTGATTCTGTGATTCAGCTTGAAAATGGGCTAGAAATTAGAGATAATCAGAGACTTGAAAAAATGAACCTGGAGGCCAATCCAGAGACCTCAGCAAATACATTCCGCCTCCAGAATTGCATTCTCGCTTCAGAAACTCCTCTTTTCTGTCTTGCAAATCTATGCGACGTACAGAACAAATACTCCTATCCAAGAAGAAGGTATTATTTGGATTTTCTTAGCAGTTACATCCAGCTAAAAATGTCCCTGCACGGACAATCAGAGAGCAGGGCAGGGACGGGACTGCAGGAGAATCACTGTGTTCACCGTACTTAGTTTTGAAGCCAGAAATCAGTCAGCTGAACTTTAATGTGTAAAAAGAAAGAAAAAAAAAAACCCAATATTTTCTAGCAGTTTGAACTGAAGAAGCAGAGCTGTTTTCTCAACAACAAACACATAGATCTTTGCGCTTGTTTGGTACCAATTAAATATTGGAGGATCTGGGCTTGCAACTAAACAAACACCAGTTTGAACTATTAGAAGCATCTTTTATCATTTAACAAAAACCAGCAGGTTCAGTAAAAATGCAGCTTTTGTGATATTAGGCTTGAAACCCAAGACCTTCAGCTCCGTCAGTGAATGCTGAGACTGGATACAGGAGCAATTGTTAGAATATACACATTTGATTACAACTGACTGGCCAAACTCCAACCAAGGGCAGAGACAAGAAACAGCACGTGAAAGACACACTAAAGAATTTTCTTCACTGGGAAAATCCTACCTCTAAAATACTGTCAAATTAAAAACTGAACCAAACTTGCCAGATGATTAATGGGGAAAAGGAGAATGATGAGAGGCAGGAAATCAATGGGTATTTCTTTCTAGCGTTCTTCTAGTGCGAGGTAAAACATGTCTTTACAATTCTACTCTCTGATTTACTTAATAGAATTTACTTCACTCATATTAAATACAAGGAAAGGAGTGCAGAAAAGACAGTCCTCTCGACACTGCCCTACAGACTTTACCTGCTTTATGCCACACTTTGAAGACCAAGGTTTGCTGCGGATCCAGCAGAAGCTCCTTGGATAATCTGTATAAGAAGAAAATGAGAATTTGTTATGCAAAGTAGGAAAAAAGAGCGAGTGCAGTAAAACTCCTCTGAAGATTCAATGTCGTCGTATCTACGCAAATAAATCAGTTTCCTTCGGGAATGACATGGGGGGGAACACACCAAACCCCCGTCATTGAGCCCTCAAAAGCATAACTGTCTTTATACGGTTTGAGCTTTTGCTTATTCAAGAAGTTTTTTCCCTCTCCTCGCGCATGTAAATTTAAAAGAATGGGAAATAAAACCACGAAGAAATGGAAATACAGTTTATGTCAGGACTCAGTAAAACAGCGACAGCAAAGCACCGGGGTTATGGTTGAAAGCTGTAAGATCTGAAGTTGATTTCTGGGAAAAAAAAAACCACCCTGAAAATTGAAGTATTAAACATAGAATAGCTTTTAGAATCACAGAATCCTAGAATTGTCTAGGTCGGAAGGGACCTTTAAGATCATCTTGTCCAACCATCAACCCAACTCTGATAAAAACCCATCACTAACCCATGTCTCTAAACTCTGTGTCAACCCGTCCTTTAAATCCCTCCAGGGACGGTGCCTCAACCACTTCCCTGGGCAGCCCATTCCAGGGCTTAATGACCCTTTCCGTGTAAACATTTTTCCTAATATCCAATCTGAACCTCCCCTGGCACAACTTGAGGCCGTTTCCTCTTGTCCCATGGCCTGTTCCTTGGGAGAAGAGACCGACCCCACCTGGCTACACCCTCCTTTCAGGGAGTTGGAGAGAGCGAGAAGGTCTCCCCTCAGCCTCCTTTTCTCCAGGCTCAACACCCCCAGCTCCCTCAGCTGCTCCTCACAAGACTTGTGCTCCAGACCCCTCACCAGCTCCGTTGCCCTTCTCTGGACACGCTCCAGCCCCTCAAGGTCTTTTTTGTAGCGAGGGGCCCAAAACTGGACACAGCACTCGTGGTGAGGTCTCACCAGTGCCCAGTCCAGGGGGACGATCACCTCCTGAGTCCTACTCCCCACACTGTTCCTGACACAGGCCAGGATGCTGGTGGCCGCCTTGGCCACCTGGGCACACTGCTGGCTCATGTTCAGCCGACTGTCCACCAACACCCCCAGGTCCTTTTCTGTTGGGCAGCTCCAGCCACTCTGCCCCCAGCCTGGAGTGTCCATGGGGTTAACGTTGTTTGAAGCAATTCAGACCTGACTCTGAGCACCAGCAACCTCTGAACTGTAACTTTTAAACTTCAGCTATCGATCTTTCAATGGTTTCATCTTCACATTACAGATTTCCTAAAGTCAAAAACTCAGCAATCCGGCAGAAAAGCCCACTCCAGTGTAGGCACAGGTGTGTATTTACCTGCATTTTGTGATGGACAAAATAAACTCAGTGTGTTTTCCTGTTGCCTGGAACAGACTTGTTCCACCCAGTTTAGAAAACGCTTTTGGCTACTGCTTTGAAATTAATTTAAAATCTGGTAGAGAAACAATGGGGAAACCATGAAGACTCAAACACAGGTTTATTACTGAATATTTCCACGTATGACATGATCTGCTGAGGTTCCTTGGAGTGATCAATTCATCTGCTCTTAATTAGGCTCAGATATCTGCCACTTTGCTCTGGTGAGACCTCACCTGGAGTACTGTGTGCAGGTCTGGAGCCCTCAATATAGAAAGGACATGGACCTGATGGAGTGGGTCCAGAGGAGGGCCACCAAAATGATCAGGGGGCTGGAGCACCTCTCCTATGAGGACAGACTGAGGGAGCTGGGGTTGTTCAGCTTGGAGAAAAGGAGGCTCCGGGGAGACCTCATAGCGGCCTTCCAGTACCTGAGGGGGGCTACAGGAAGGCTGGGGAGGGTCTGTTTCCAAAGGCCTGCAGCGACAGGACGAGGGGCAATGGTTTTAAGTTGGAGAAGGGGAGATTTAGATTGGATATTAGGAAAAAGTTCTTTACCGTGAGGGTGGTGGAACACTGGAAGAGGTTGCCCAGGGAGGTGGTTGAGGCCCCTTCCCTTGAGATATTCAAGGTGAAGCTCGACGAGGCCCTGGGCAACCTGGTCTAGTTGGGGGTGTCCCTGCTGACTGCGGGGAGGTCGGACTAGATGACCTTTGGAGGTCCCTTCCGGCCTGGACCAATCTATGAATCTATGAATCTAAGTCCGAGCTATGTTCCCTACACGATTTTGGCAGTCGCTGGAGAGAAATAGGCATCCTTAGGGAATTTTGTCCTGAATTGGGTCTCTCACACCGGCCAACTGACTCACGGTCTGGAGGTGCCTGTGTCTCTCCAGCAACTGCAGAGGAAGCCAAGCTCTGAGTCAAAACTTCACTTCCATATACATATAGTTTAAGGAGGTGAATCCAAACTTAAGAGCTCTGGTCCTGAACCAGAGCATCATTTCTAAGCAGGAAACAAAGTCAAACATAGAGAAAAAGCCAATAAATTGGATCAAGTCTTACTTAACCTGGAGCCAAGAGCCCTTTAGGAATTAGCAGCCCCTTCCTCTAGACGGGGAAACTAGAGATGAGTGGAAACAGACTGAATCACCCATGGTCTTAAAACAAAATACAGTAGGTTCTGTGTATGTCAAACTGCCCTTCCTCACGTTAGCTTTAAGACCAAGCCTCCTCAAGCAACTTTTCACTTTCACAACTTTCAATATAGAATCACAGAATGGTTTGGGTTGAAAGGGACCTTAAAGATAATCTTGTTCCAACTCCATGCCACGTAGCGTCCTATGGCTCCCCTCCCTGATCAAGAGTCCCTCCCCAGCTTTCCTGGAGCCCCCCGCTTTAGGGACTGGAAGGGGCTCCAAGGTCTCCCCAGAGCCTTCTCTTCTCCAGGCTGAACCCCCCCAACTCTCTCAGCCTGTCCTCCCAGCAGAGGGGCTCCAGCCCTCCCAGCATCTCCGTGGCCTCCTCTGGCCCCGCTCCAACAGCTCCATGTCTCTCCTGTGATGAGGCCCCAGAGCTGGAGGCAGCACTAAGGGGTGTCTCCCCAGAGCTGGAGCAGAGGGGCAGAGTCCCCCCCTCGCCCTGCTGGCCACGCTGCTGGGGATGCAGCCCAGGATCCGGGGGGTCCTTCTGGGCCGCCAGTGTGCACATTGTCGGCTCATGTTGAGCTTCTCATCCACCAACACCCCCAAGTCCTTCTCCTCAGGGCTGCTCTCCAGCCACTCTCTGCCCAACCTGGAGTTGTGCCTGGGATTGCCATGACCCAGGTGTGGGACCTTGCACTTGGCCTGGTTGAACTTCATGAGGTTCACATAGGCCCACCTGTCCAGCCTGTCCAGGTCCCTCTGGATGGCTTCCCTTCCCTCCAGTGCATTGACTGCGCCACACAGCTTGGTGTTGCCAGCAAACTTGGTGAGGGTGCACTCTATCCCACTGTCCCTGTCCCTGACAAAGATGTTAAACAGCACTGGTCCCAGTACCGACCCCTGAGGAACACCACTCCTCACTGGCTTCCACTTGGACATCGAGCCGTTGACCACGACTCTTTGAGTGCGGCCATCCAGCCAGCTCCTGATCCACCGGGTGGTCCACCCCTCAGATCCGTGTCTCTCCTATTTAGATACCAGGATGTCACATGGGACAGTGTCAAACGCTTTGCGTAAGTCCAGGTAGATATGAGCACGTGGTGATCGTAAAAGATGGAAACAAGCATTTTTAGCTGATAGTACAGGCCTGGTAAGTAGAAAAACACACCACCACCCCCCCCCCCAAATGGATATGTGCTTTTCACACCTGGCCTGGCTGTCAGATGCGAGGCCACGGCGCTTACCTTGCCTGTTGTTGAAAATCCCAAATGGGTGAGTCCGTATTTTCTATAACTGAAGTGGTTATTGGAGCATCCGCACCAGCGACAGCAAACGATACACAGCTACTGGGCGCTGTCACTTCACGTTCGGTCAGTGGACTCCCTAAAATTATACGGAATTAAATACAGTTTTGTTATTAATCACAGAATCTTCTAGGTTGGAAGGGACCTTCAAGATCATCTTGTCCAACCATCAACCTAACCGACAAAAATAAACACCCACAAAACAACAAAATGCAACACCATCACTAAACCATGTCTCCCAGCACCACGTCAACCACGTCTTTTGAACACTTCCAGGGATGGTGCCTCAACCACCTCCCTGGGCAGCCCATTCCAATGTCTGATAACCCTTTCAGGGGAAAAAATTTTCCTAATATCCAGCCTGAACCTCCCCTGGCACAACTTGAGGCCGTTTCCTCTAGTCCTGTCGCCTGTTCCTTGGGAGAAGAGACCGACCCCCCCTGGCTACACCCTCCTTTCAGGGAGTTGGAGAGAGCGAGAAGGTCTCCCCTCAGCCTCCTTTTCTCCAGGCTGAATAACCCCAGCTCCCTCAGCCTCTCCTCACAAGACTTGTGCTCCAGACCCCTCACCAGCTCCGGTGCCCTTCTCTGGACACGCTCCAGCACCTCGATGTCTTTTTTGTGGTAGGGGGCCCAAAACTGGACACAGTACTCGAGGTAATAATAATAATAAATATAATAATAATAATAATAATAAAAAGTCTAAAGGCAGTTTAGCAATCGAAACCAGATAATTACTAAATAAATCCTCCATCTAGAAAATGCTCCTTTTGATTGGTAGAGCTGAAAATACTTTGCATTTACAATGGCAGCAAAAATTACACGAACCTTTTTCAGAGCAGAAACTGGAATATTCAAAGGAGAAACAGAAAAAAAACGTTTGCCCAAGATCATCTGAGAAATCAGAGGCAAAGCTAGGAATAATAAACAGGTTGAGGACATTATTCTAGTGCTTGAGCTACCCTCCATGAACCACGGAGTTTGGCAATCCCAGCTAGAAAATATAGACAATATCCAGCTTTACCAAAGGCAGCTTGATTTAACAGCTGGATTGCTGAGGGGAAGCTCACTTGTGTTGACCGAGTAAGAAAACGCACAGTCGGTGTTAACGATACCCGAGGATTAATAAACTTTCCATGTATTTTCCCATGGTACATGCTTTGAGCAGGGATAGAGCACATGGAAAGTCAAATTCCAGTCACTATTAAATGGACGTGTGCTCCTGCCAGCCCTGCAATTGCACCAGCGGGGAATTTGAGGGAAGAAAGTTTAGTGTAGACAAGGCTTTAATAATTTGGCCAAACATCATTGAGGGGCCGGAGCGTGTCCAGAGAAGGGCACCGGAGCTGGTGAGGGGTCTGGAGCACAAGTCTTGTGAGGAGCGGCTGAGGGAGCTGGGGATGCTCAGCCTGGAGAAAAGGAGGCTGAGGGGAGACCTTCTCGCTCTCTCCAACTCCCTGAAAGGAGGGTGTAGCCAAGGGGGGTCGGTCTCTTCTCCCAAGGAACAGGCCATGGGACAAGAGGAAACGGCCTCAAGTTGTGCCAGGGGAGGTTCAGGTTGGATATTAGGAAAAATGTTTACACGGAAAGGGTCATTAAGCCCTGGAATGGGCTGCCCAGGGAAGCGGTTGAGGCACCATCCCTGGAGGTATTTAAAGGACGGGTTGACATAGAGCTTAGAGACATGGGTTAGTGATGGGTTTTTATCAGAGTTGGGTTGATGGTTGGACTTGATGATCTTAAAGGTCTATGATTCTATGATATCAGCGTTAGGGAGGGAAAAATCAATTGCCTTCATGTCCAGGGAGCAGCAGTCCGTGGGGCAGCAGGTAGGCTTGGCTGAAATTGGTTTTAAGTACCTTCAAGAGTTTTTAAGTAGCTTCAGGAAATACCATTTTTAATCTACTGGATCTTTGTGATTGCCAAGCCCAGCAACAAGGACGGCATTCAACCTGCAATGCACCAGCGAAACCCTTACAAGCCTCCTTGGGTAAACATAGTTCAGGGAACCATAAGCATTTTCTCCCTCATTCATCCTGGAATAACCTGGGAAAAGGTTTGTGAGAAAACAGATAATGAATTAACTAGTCTGAGTTAATTGGGTATGTTTGCACTTAGAGGCAGAGAGTTTATCATCAGAGGAACGCAAGGTCACGGGGCGGAGGTAGATGTTCCCTGGATGCTGCTGGATAGTATGGATTAGAGATTGGTGAATGAAAGCTGTAGAAATTATACAATTGCACTGAATTATAGCCCAAAAAGGAGGAGAGATGCCCAGGGCCTCTTCCCTTCTGCATGTGACCCTTCCTCCAGGTTTGGATCCTTTGAGTCAGGTTCATATTAGCAAGATTAATTTGCTGCGGCGTATCACGGCTTGTCAAGCTGTAGTAAAAAGTTACTTTACTGCTTACAGAGCTGTTCTGATGGTGAATTTGTAGCTGGCAAAATCTGCTGGAGAAATGGATTTAGCCAAGGGGAAACAAGAGCAGAATTTGCAACCAACTATCGCTCAGTTATTACAGATCGTTTCCTCCTTTCTGCTTTCCAAGGACTCAGCTTTGGACTTCTCCAAGACCTTGCTGGCCACAATGAATCAAAATGATGATCCCCTAAAATGATAATTTGTTTGAAGATGGAAATATTGCAATGGTGTACACCATCAAAAGAAACCTCCTTTATCCCATCAGAAACTTTGCAGCAGCAAACAATGTTGTATGAGGTTTCCAAAGGCTATGAACGGCCTCAAGTTGCGCCAGAGGAGGTTTAGGATTGATATTAGGAAAAATTTCTTCACCGAAAGGGATATCAAGCCTTGGAAAAGGCTGCCCAGGGAAGTAGTGGAGTCACCAGTCCCCAAAGGTATTCAAAAGCCGGGCAGAGGTGGTGCTGAGGGACATGGTTTAGTGGTGGTTTTGTCAGTGTTGGGTTGATGGTTGGACTCCATGATCTTAAAGGTCCCTTCGAATCTCAACAATTCTGTGATTCCACTTAAAGAGTGGGTGGTAAGAGGATGGGGCCAGACTCTTTTCAGTGGTGTCCAGTGACAGGACAAGGGGCAACGGGCACAAACTGGAACACAGAAAATTCCATCTGAGCATGAGGAAAAACTTCTTTCCTGTGAGGGTGGCAGAGCCCTGGAAGAGGCTGCCCAGAGAGGTGGGGGAGTCTCCTTCTCTGGAGACATTCAAACCCCACCTGGACGCGTTCCTGTCCAACCTGCTCTGGGTGACCCTGCTCTGGCAGGGGGTTGGACTGGATGATCTCCAGAGGTCCCTTCTGACCCCTGCCATCCTGTGATTCTGTGATTATAAAAAAGCCGTCTGTGGGACACAGTATGTATCAGAATCACAGTTAAATCATGGTTTCTATTTGCCTCTTTTAGTTGTGTTATCATGCAATAAAACCCTCAGTGCTCCTCTCTGGCATAGCACCTGGACTGTGAAAGAACTGATCTTCACAGAGACGTTGCCAGTGAACTCACCTCAGGTCAGTTCCTTATTCCTGTTTGTATTTTGGCAGCGCGCAATGGCCCAAACAAGATTGGATCACTCCAAGCGCTGAGCAAACACAAAGTGATCAAGTCATGCAGTGCTAGAGGTGCCCAAGGTAGAGCACCTGATGTATCTTAAAGGGCTTAACTCATCTTTAACCAAGAGATTAATTTGCAACTCGAGGGAATAACAAAAGACTCCAAAACCCTGCAAATTCACCAAGTGCGTTACATCGCTGCACATGAAGAACCAAACATCACCTTCTAGGAGGGAATATCCCCTGTTCAACATATTCATCAGTGACCTGGATGAGGGGACAGAGTGTATCCTCAGCAAGTTTGCTGATGATACCAAGTTGGGTGGGGTGGCTGACACCCCGGAGGGCCGTGCTGCCATCCAGAGAGACCTGGACAGGCTGGAGAGCTGGGCAAGGAAGAACCTCATGAGGTTCAACAGGGAAAAGTGTAAGGTGCTACACCTGGGCAAGAAGAATGTCAGGCACCAATACAGGTTAGGCGTGGACCTGCTGGAGCCAAGCTCCGAAGAGAAAGATCTGGGAGTCCTGGTAGACAGCAAAATGACAATGAGCAAGCAGTGTGCTCTTCTGGCCAGGAAGGCCAACGGAATCCTGGGCTGCATAGGGAAGAGTGTGGCCAGTAGGTCGAGGGAAGTCATTCTCCCCCTCTACTCTGCACTGGTGAGGCCACAACTGGAATACTGCGTCCAGTTCTGGGCTCCCCAATTCAAGAGGGACAGGGAACTACTGGAAAGAGTCCAGTGTAGGGCAACAAAGATGATTAAGGGATTGGAGCATCTCCCTTATGAGGAAAGGCTGAGAGAGCTGGGACTCTTTAGCCTGGAGAAGAGAAGGCTGAGGGGAGACCTTATTAATGCCTATAAGTATCTGAAGGGTGGGTTGAAGGAGGAGGGAGCCAGACTCTTTTCAGTGGTTGCCAGTGAGAGGACGAGGGGCAACGGGCACAAGTTGGAACATAGGAGGTTCCACTCGAATATGAGGAAGAATTTCTTCACGGTGAGGGTGCCAGAGCCCTGGAACAGGCTGCCCAGGGAGGGTGTGGAGTCCCCTTCTTTGGAGATTTTCAAGACCCGCCTGGATGCAGTCCTGAGTAGCATTCTCTAAGCAATCCTGCTTCAGCAGGGGAGTTGCACTAGATGATCTATATGGTCCCTTCCAACTCTAAAAAAAATTCAGTGAAATTCAGTGAAATCTTAATAGATTTAGCATAAATTTAAAAGAAAAGACCAATTCTTTGGCGTCTCTCAGCCACCAAGCTGTAATTCCTGCTCCGGAGAGCGGGAAGGAAGGTGTCAAGCCTGGGTGAGCTCAGACTGCTCTGCCCTTCCATCGCCCTTCCTCGTCGCCGTGCCTGGCAGCCTCCAGATAGCACGAATAAACCAGCTTTACAAATTGATTATATGCTAAAAATGCAAATTTCCAGGAGTCTTTGAGATATGAGCGTCTTGGGGTTAAGTGACTCGGATAACGCTTAACTTCAGAATTCAGCTGGCATTGTATTATTTATATTTCGGATTTTATTAATAGAGAGGCTGAAGAGTTTAACCTCCTGCTTCTCCCGTGCTTATACGATGACGCAAAGCTCTTGGGGTTGCAACACTACGAAGCCAACTTAAAACCCATGACAGAATGATGTAGGGTTGGAAGGGACCTCTGGAGATCATCTAGTCCAACCCCCCTGCCAAAGCAGGTCCACCCAGGCAGGTTGCACAGGAACGAGTCCAGGCGGGTTTGGAATGTCTCCAGAGAAGGAGACTCCCCCACCTCTCTGGGCAGCCTCTTCCAGGGCTCTGCCACCCTCACAGGAAAGAAGTTCCTCCTCATGTTGAGATGGAACTTCTTAAGTTCCAGTTTGTGCCCGTTACCTCTTGTCCTCACATCCATTCACTGTGCTGGCATAATCTGTAGAATTTAAATCGCTCTGTGCGGCACCTGATTTGAACAGATCCCAGGAAAAAAAAAGAAAGAAGGGGAAAAAAAGGGTGGTGACGATGATGTTACCTTTTAAACTTAGATGCATTGCTCTTTCCACAAGGATATTGACAGCAACCGTGTTTTCCAGAAACATCAGGCCGTCTTCTTGTGGTTTGCCATCGGTGATTTCTGAACTTACGACACCCAGTTTCTGACTCTGATTTTCAGAGACCTCTTGGCTCAGGTCAGGGGTTTTCTCGGTGCCTTCATCTTCGCTGTTGCTGTACTCCTCAGCACAGGGAATTTCGCCGGGCAGAGCAGCGGGAGTGGAAGAAAGGACGACGTGAACACGTACAGCAGCTCCTGCCAGGTCTGCGGCGTTGGACCTGAACAACGGATAAACCCCTGCAAGAGAAATCACAAACAACCAGCTAAACAAGCCGAAGAAAAACCAGGATCTCAGAAAATGGCTGGTCCAGTTCATGACAGTAACAACCTCCCATCGGACCAGAAGAATTAATTTTGATTTTCAATGTAATTTCTATACAAGGTATCACCCAGCTCGTGGGTAGAAGTAGCAGCTTGTAAAGGTTAAAAACAGGTGAACAATCCCCCAAAGTTTTGATGACACAAAACTGGGAGCGGTGGCTGACACACCAGAAGGCTGTGCCACCATCCAGCAAGACCTGGACAGGCTGAAGAGGTGCGTGGAGAGGAACCTCATGAAGTTCAACAAGGGCAAGTGCAGGGCGCTGCACAATGGGGAGGAATAACCTCAGGGACCAGGACAGCTTAGAGGTTGACCTGCTGGAGAGCAGCTCTGAGGAAAAAGACCTGGGAGTCCTGGGGGACAACAGGATGACCATGAGCCAAAAATGTGCCCTTGTGGCCAAGAAGGCCAATGGCATCCTGGGGGGCATCAGGAAGAGTGTGGCCAGCAGGTGGAGGGAGGTCATCCTCCCCCTCTGCTCTGCCCTGCCCTGGGGAGGCCACAGCTGGAGCACCGGGACCAGTTCTGGGCTCCCCAGTTCAAAAAGGACAGGGAACTTCTGGAGAGGGGACAGCAGAGGACCACAAACATGATGAGGGGCCTAGAACATCTCTCTGAGGAGGAAAGGTTGAGGGGACTTGGGGCTTTTTAGTCTGGAGAAGAGAAGGCCGAGGGGGGATGTGATCAATGCCTATAAATACTTAAAAGGTGGGTGTCAGGAGGATGGGGCCAGGCTTTTTTCAGTGGTGCCCAGTGACAGGACAAGAGGGAACGGGCACAAACTTGAACATAAGAAGTTCCATCTCAACATGAGGAGAAACTTCTTCACTTTGCGGGTGGCAGAGCCCTGGAAGAGGCTGCCCAGAGAGGTGGTGGAGTCTCCTTCTCTGGAGACATTCCTGTGCAACCTGCTCTGGGTGGACCTGCTTTGGTGGGGGGTTGGACTGGATGATCTCCAGAGGTCTCTTCCAACCCCATATCATTCTGTGATTCTATAAATTGCGTACACCTTCACTGGCAGCTCAGATAACTATTTTAAAGCACATAAACTCACTGAGAGCCCTGGAAATAATGCCTCTGCATAATTTTATAGACATATATGGAGAATACATATGTATATAGCATAAAAAATTTGCTTTAACTCTTGTTTCTTCAAAAGAAGAGCCAATGACATGTCCACACAGCTAGTGGCTGATGGATACAGCGTAAATAACCGAATAGAGGAGAAGTTTCCACAACCTTCTCAGTTCTTAGTCTTGTGCTCTGACCGCAGGCACTCAGCCTCCCGGAGAGACGTTATTCTTACTGTTTCTCACTCTATCGCGATGCCCAAACTGTAATTCTGAAGAAATATTCTTCATCAACCCACACATGCCAATTGCTCTCCCCGTCACTGATCATCACCCAATTTTTCACCCATTTGAACTTGCTAAGTTTTGATTTCAGAGAGTTTTAACCTTGTTTATCTTCAGCGAAAGGAGGAGTTGAGTGCGTGTTGCACACAGGACAAAACTAAGCTGTAAATACTTTGCTTAAAGTCATTAGAGAAGTAACCCAACTAAAATATCGATAAAGAGGAAAGAAACACAATGATGTTCTTTAGGAACTCACCACTAACACTTAGCGTTGTCCTTGACCCCTCTGCTAATGCTGTGAGGTCCATGTAGGCAGAGCCAATAAGACGATCTGTATCAAGCGGCCTTTCCACATCATTTTCTTTACCGTACGCCCACCACACCTGGATTTCTAGTTTCTCCTCTCTGAAGAACCAAAGAAGTCCTTGGCTCCTTCTCAGAGCCACCTTGTTTGCTTTCTTAAAGTTCACCGTAACGTTCTTGGTGTCGTCACTCAATTTGGGCCTCCGAAGCAAAGTCCACGTGGCTTCCTGGTTATAAAGCTTATACCTGAGGTAGCAATAAGTGCTTTTATTGAGGTGGGTCTGGCCTGCGAGCAGCACACAGTGCGCTGGCAGCCACACTCTTGGAGTTGAGATGGTCACGATCACCGGATCGGCATTTTGCTCCCATTCGTCGCTCTCATCCAAGCTGTCTTCCTGGCTGTTCCAACCCAAGAGCTTAGCGGCCTCCAGAACACGTTCTCTGTCCTCCTGATGAGCAAAGGTGACAGAAAGTTCCAGTCCTCCCACGATGGCCTGCATGACGTTTGTGCAGCACGAAGGCATTAAATCTTCAGGCAGGGTAACCGGGTACCAGCCTGTAATACCTTCAGGAGCAAAAAAAAAAAAAAAAGGTCATAATTAGACTTATCCTACCTTTTAAAAACATCGGTAAAGAATTTTCCGCTCTCTGGTCATTAGTCAAGGGCCAGGACTCAAAGTGTTTATTTCTTGTGAAAGTTTGGAATTTGTCAAATGATTTTTAACCTGAAAAAGCAGCAAATTGTTAGAGCTCAGAAAACCTCACCAGTAGTTGTGATCCCAAAGGCATTTTACTTTCCGTTTCTTTAACGACGCTCATTTTATGACAAAACTATATCCCTTCAATCTCCAATTATAAAATCAGGCATTCTATTTTTTTTTCCTTCTCTTCTCTTCCCATTAAAAATAAACCCAAAACTTCATATTGGAGAAAACTAGCACTATACTGAGATTAAAGCAGAAATAACCAAGATGATATTGAAAAATTTATTATTCCAAGACATTATCATCACAAACGAACTCTAGATAGAGGAGAGATATTTTACATTTAGCTTAGAAAAAGTTAATGCAACTGTTTTCTAACCTATTATAGACTTTGTTTCCAGCTTTGACGTCTCAAAAGCAATCATAAATCCTCCACTGAACACTACAACCGTTGGACTTTCCATCTTAAAGTAGAAAATAAATGGCACTGAATAAAATACTAAGGAGGTTAATATTCATTCAGCAACTACGCATCCTGCACCCTCAAAACTGACCTTCAAACAACAATCCTTAAATGAGTTTTCTAATACAGGATTTTTAATAAAGGCATGTGCAACTTTGGTCTAAAAAAAAAAAAAAATCAAAATAAAATCCCCCCAAAAGGGAGTGAAAATTGTTTTAAGCAATTACTGTAGCATTTACTCACAACGTCAGCAGTTTAAGGCTGCTGTATTACCTGATCTTCTTCTCAGCAGGTCTCTGGTTGGAATTTTGACTGTCCCAAGAAGATAATCTCTTGATGCCCGAGCTGCCAATGTCTCAGCGGCTGGAAAATAAATCATTTTGCAAAGACAATGAATTAGAAAACAAGGTTTAAAAACCATTCAGACGGTGCCTCCTTTGAAAGAAAGCTGTATTGCCTCAAGAGCAAACAGCTGAGCTGTCCTACTGAAAACACTTCTAACCCACAAAAAAGGGACAAAGCCAAAACAAAGGGCCCAGTATGTACCAGGCCAAAATCTGTGAGAAACAGGGTGTGAACAAAACATATGTGTAGGCATTTCCAGTGCACACCCACTGCAGGATACCTGCTCCACCACCACTGAATTTGGGGAAACTTTTAGGGGATATTTCCATAGACGAACAGTAAATAACCAGTGGGGACCTCGTGGTCAGTTCATAGAATCATAGAATAGCTCAGGTTGGAAGGGACCTTAAAGACCATCCAGTTCCAACCCCCTGCCATGGGCAGGGACACCTCCCACCAGACCAGGTTGCTCCAAGCCCCCTCCAACCTGGCCTTGAACCCCTCCAGGGATGGGGCAGCCACAGCTTCTCTGGGCAACCTGGGCCAGGCTCTCACCACCCTCACAGCAGAGAAGTTCTTCCCCACATCTCAGCTCAATCTCCCCTCTTTCAGTGTCAAACCCTTCCCCCTCCTCCTGTGGCTCCCCTCCCTCATCAAGAGTCCCTCCCCAGCTTTCCTGGAGCCCCTCCCTTGAGGGACTGGAAGGTGCTCGAAGGTCTCCCCGGAGCCTTCTCTTCTCCAGGCTGAATCCCCCCAACTCTCACAGCCTGTGTTCAGTGACTCTAACAACGTGCCACTCATGACTTTTCTCCTCCAGGAGTCATGTTTAGGGAATGGCATCTTATGGGAAAGCTGGGGAGGGACTCTTGATCAGGGGGTAGAGTGATATGATAAGGTGTAATGGCATCAAACTGGAAGAAAGGAGATTTAGATGAGATCTGGGGAAGAAATTCTTTGCTGTGAGGGTGGTGAGAGCCTGGCCCAGGTTGCCCAGAGAAGCTGTGGCTGCCCCATCCCTGGAGGTCTTCAAGGTCAGGCTGGATGAAGCTTTGAGCAACCTGGTCTAGGTTACTAGATTACTAGTAACATGTTGTTACGCTGTAAAAGAATCCTGCCTGTCTGTCACAGGATCATTGGAGGATTTTAAGGAATCACTTCACTGAACATCCATTACCTCGTTGATGAAGTGGAGGCAATGGGGGTTGGACTAGAAGATCTCCAGAGGTCCTGTCCAACCCCATATCATTCTGTGTTTCTGTGAATAAGGCACGCACATACAAAGGCAGGGTGCTCCAAGAGTCAAGCACTATTACTATTAATTGCATTAGCTTTTCATTTAAAAGGTGACCTTGATCATCTGGACTCTTAGAAACCTTAATTCTTTGCACAAGGAGAACAGTATCTCCCAAAGCCTTCTTTGAAGACAGTTTAGGTAATTACATCTATTAGGGATTGCAAAGAATATTCTCTCTTCTAAACTAAAAATTAAGGGGACTGGATCATTCTGCAACAGCATTCGGTCATCGCCATCGCTCGTCCTTACCTGACTTGGTGCTCTGATGGTAGATAGAGAAGATGATATTGGCAGACTGTAAGAGTTCCGCCAGAGAAGAGGCTTCTCCGCTGCTTTTCTGGATGACGAGGTTACAAGGAAACTCAAGGTGGTGCTGGAACTCAGGGCAGAAAGTACGAGCCACGGCTCGCGTGTTGCGTCTCTCTGCCTCGGGCAGGAAGGAGAGATGCACAGAGACGTAAGCGTTAACTCCCACACCTGCGTAGTACCGGACCGAAGGGTTCTTTTGTGCCACAGCCCTTCATTCAGCATGAAAAAAGAAAAGAAGACAGAGAATTAATATAATGTACAAGGAATCCAGGAATCAACACAATTAAAGCAGTGGTTTCAAGTCTTCGTGGTGAAAAGATTGGACAAAACAGTGAATGCTGTAAATCAAAACAGATGTGGGTTCCGGCTGCGTATTATTTTTCACCATTTTTTTTTTCATCCGAACATACTAGGAATACTGTGCTCGTATCATTGTCAGGATCTGAGACCAAAGTGGCTGAGAAAGTACTGAGCGCTTTTAAAACCATCCCCCACTGTAGAAAAAACTGGAGGATAACTTCCCAGAGAACCTTGCTCTAGAAGGAAGCAAAAGGCCAAGCCAAATTATTTTTACAGATTAGTACTGACAAGCAAAAGGAGGTGAAATCAGCAGATGGAATTATTTACTAGTAAAACAGATTACTTAGACCCTACACCTGAAAGTCTCTTCTCCCAAGGAACAGGCAATAGAACAAGAGGAAACGGCCTCAAGTTGCGCCAGAGGAGGTTTAGGATGGAGATTAGGAAAAATTCCTTCCCCGAAAGGATTGTCAAGCCTTGGAAGAGGCTGCCCAGGGCAGTGGTGGAGTCCCCATCCCTGGAGGGATTTAAAAGCCGGGCAGACGTGGTGCTGAGGGACATGAGTCAGTGGTGGGTTTGTCAGTGTTGGGTTGATGGTTGGACTCGATAATCTGAAAGGTCCCTTCCAATCTACACAATTCTATGATTGTGTGAGGAGTGTGAGGTCATTCCACCTTCTTAACTTCTCCAAGCACCATACAGGAGTGATCCTCATCTTACAGAGTCTACTTGAATATAAGATGGATCAGGAGCTCAGCAACACTGAGAAAGGGTCAGTGAGCAGCACTCTGGAATGACAGGAGCCATCCTTCTGTCATGGAATCGGCTCCTCCTCTTCTAGCCCCTTCTATCTTAATTCTTGAAAATCATAGAATCATAGAATGGTTAGAGTTGGAAGGGACCTTAAAGATCATTGAGTTCCAACCCCCCTGGAGGAGGTTCCTGCCCCCTTCCATCACATATTGGAACTAAGTTCAGGTGATACCACGCACTTAGAGCAGTAGTCTTTGGGTGAAAAGGAACACGTTTCATTTACTAGTTAATTTATTGATGTTTCCACAGTGAAATTCAAGAAAACAAATCTCAGCTAGTTTTTAAATAGCATCAGTAACACCAAGAGCCAATTCCCCAAATAGGTACCATTTTATATCTGCCTTTCATGTAGAAAAATGTGGAAATATAGAAAAATGTGCCCTTACAGTCTCTAGCTCTCTGCAGAACGAATGCTATCACACTGTACTGCAGCTTAAAGGACAAAAATAACCACTGATGTTCTTGTAAAGTTGTTTTCACTTCTTATCAGGACCCGGTTTGAATCTCGGTCTCTGCAGACGGAAAGTTGGCCAGTTACAATTTGTTCTAATCCAATGTCTCAGCTTTCTGCCTCCAGATAAAGCTATTCTAAGAGAAAAACCCTCCTTTTTGAATTAGGGTTTACCTGGCCGCCGCTTGCAAACCAGCTGCTCTGTGTATTTGTACGGAAAGAGAAACAGCTTGAGCAGTTATCCCGGCTGCTGTTTTCATGGATCGTTGGTATCTCACGCTCACATCAAGCAAGCCTGGATTAAATGAAAGAAAGAAAGGAATGGTCAGCTTCTTTATACAGTTATATCCAATATAATCAACACAGTTATATCTCTTAAAACAAAGCTTACTCTACTAACGCAAAAAATAAATCCATATGAAATCCATTGGGATGGTGCAAAATGCTCTATTTCAGACAGACGTTATGGCTTGATAGGGGGAAATTTAAGGATTACATCCTGCAACCTGACCTACAGATCAGATGCTTTTAATGGCTCCTTCCTGTTGGCAAATTTATGGCAAAGTGAAACCAGGGGAGGCTCCTTAACCCACCCGCGCCCTCATGTGTGCGTTCATTGTAATACTTTTAAAATATCCTCCTGCAGTATTTCAAGACATCTTTTTTATAGCACTGCAGTGACAAAATCTTCAAAGAGACAGATATTCTGCTGCTGCGCGTGGCCAACCTATTATAAAATAATTGAAGGATACTCAACTCCCTCTCCCGCCCCAGCTTTCTTTATGGCCAATTTTTCCAAGAAACTGCCTCAGATTTCCCTCCGTCGCCCTCCCAGAGCTGACATTTGTATTATCTGAAAGAACCACAGCAGAAAAGAAAGATGGCTCTGCCCACACCACGTACCATAAACAGCCCTCCTTCAGATCTCCCGTTCCCTGCCCGACTCGGGAAGCTTAATTACAGACTGCGGCTTATGTGGCAACGAAGCAGTTCAATACAGACGGAGGGCTTTTTAAAACTTGTCAGGAGTTTGAGAGTTGTTTGTGTTTAATCACTTATTTTTCACTAGGTGTGGTGATAGCGAAAGCTGGGAGGAAGAACACCCAGGGCTGGTACCAGCTGCCGACACAAATACATATTTTTATTTCCCCTGGCAGCAAATACACAGATTTTCCGTTTTTAAATATAGAGTGAAAACGCACAAGCCTTCCTTACCTGAAGACCGCAGATGAAATTCCTCTGAGGAATCAGTCCTGGGGACCAAGGGAAGGTTAAAAGTCTGTATCCCTATTTCTTCACGATGCTGCATAGTCACCATGGCACACAGCCGGGACAAAGGCAGGGTCCCTTTGGCAACCATCTGGTCTCTGACATTTGGGTAATAATACCTGGTGAGAAACCAAGAAGCAGCATCAATCACGTTGTTTTGATGATGACAAAAGGATCATTATTTCTCCCAAGACTGTAGGTAAGTCAATTTTAATTTGCGTGTCTTCGAACACTTGTTAGTCCCCTGACAGCTAAGGGATGAACTCAAGTAGTGAATTGAAAAATTCACTAAGAAAAAAAATTCACAAAGAAAAAAAAACCCAGTAAGTGCTCAAGTAGATAATGCACCAAATACAGCAAGAAACTATAAAAAATCGGCATCCTCAAGGAAAACAAGAAAAGGATCCAGCACCAAATATTCTCCGCTCTCAACTGCCATTAATAAATAAAACTGCTACTTGCAGAACAGATTTATGGTATCATTTTCTGAGTGTAAATTACAGGGATCTGTTGGTAAGTTTTTTCCATTTCAAATATTGCCAACTGGCAAGAGGATGTTTAGAGAATTCTTCCGGCTTGATAATTGGCTCTTTTCACCCCAAACAGCCTAAATTTACCAGCCGCTACCAGTGATCAGTCAGGGCAAGATGAAATCGGAGTCCAATCGTGCTCAGGAAACAGAGCTAAAGCACATTTTTGAAATGCCAGGTACTAACAATTAATTACCAACATTAATGAAAACACATCCAGCATGTAGCAATGCTCATGCAAACTTACAAATTTAAAATAGCTTGGTTTGTTTACTACAGAATGGAGACATTATAATTATTATAACTATGCTTTTCTAAAGCTACCTGTCTTCACAGTCTCTGCTTTCCGTTATTAGTAATTACTGTCAGTTGCCAAAGAAACTACAATTCAAACTTACAAACATTTTGTAATATATTCTCTTATACTCGGTGACTTGTATTAGGGAAAAAAAAAAACCCACAAAATAAGGAAATTATATTGCCAGGGTGCTATTAAGTAAAAATTTAGATGCGCCAAGGGTTTAAACACTGCTTTTAGATCACTATGCGGATAACAAAGTGGAAGAAAGCAAAGTAAGAGCACAGACTTTCTAGTGAAGTTGTAAAAAGAAAAGAGTAATCAGCACTCCTGGAGGGGAAAAAAGACTCCTATGTCTTAAATGCAGATATTCATCACCAAATGTTGATGAGCTCACCATTTATTCACTTATTATTAAATATCCATCCCACAGCCAGAGATTTTTCAACACCGGATATGTCTCGATCACTATTGCCGTGACATCTACAAAGAACAGGATGTTATTCTGTACCTGCACCAGACTTCAAACGGGATTCCTCCCCCAGCCGCTCCCGGTGCCGTAAATGCACCGACCAGGAGCCTCTGGACTGGGACATCAGTAGGAACCAACAACGAATGATGATGCTCATCGTTAAAGATGGGATCGGGGACGCACAAAGTGGTTGCTGTGCGAAACGGCTTTAATTGGATGCCTACAAGTCAAGCAGAGTTGGTTAAAAACGGTTGCATTTGGGGGTTTTAACCTTTTTTTATTTGCCATCCTTCAGGAGGCAGGACCCGTGGACAATAAGTCTCCTGCCAAAAGGCTTGTTCTTCCGAGTTTCACTTCCCAAATCTTTTACAAGCAATTCATAGATTCATAGATTGGTCCAGGCCAGAAGGGACCTCCAAAGGTCATCTAGTCCGACCTCCCCGCAGTCAGCAGGGACACCCCCAACTAGACCAGGTTGCCCAGGGCCTCGTCGAGCTTCACCTTGAATATCTCAAGGGAAGGGGCCTCAACCACCTCCCTGGGCAACCTCTTCCAGTGTTCCACCACCCGCATGATAAAGAACTTTTTCCTAATATCCAATCTAAATCTCCCCTTCTGCAACTTAAAACCATTGCCCCTCGTCCTGTCACTGCAGGCCTTTGGAAACAGACCCTCCCCAGCCTTCCTGTAGCCCCCCTCAGGTACTGGAAGGCCTCTATGAGGTCTCCCCGGAGCCTCCTTTTCTCCAGGCTGAACAACCCCAGCTCCCTCATACTGTCCTCATAGCAGAGGTGCTCCAACCCTCTGATCATTTTGGTGGCCCTCCTCTGGACCCGCTCCATCAGGTCCATGTCCTTTCTATATTGAGGGCTCCAGACCTGCACACAGTACTCCAGGTGAGGTCTCACCAGAGTAAAGTGGCAGAATCCCCTCTCTGGATCTGCTGGCAACACTTCTTTTGATGCAGCCCAGGATGTGATTGGCCTTCTGGGCTGCGAGAGCACATTGCCTGCTCATGTCCAGCTTCTCGTCCATCAGCACCCCCAAGTCCCTTTCCTCAGGGCTGCTTTCTAATACGTCATCCCCCAGGCTGGATTTATACTGAGGATTGTTTCTTCCCAGGTGCAGAATCCTGCACTTGCTTTTGTTGAACCTCATGAGGTTCAACTGGGCCCACCTCTCCAGCCTGTCCAGGTCCCTCTGAACGACATCCCATCCCTCTGGTGTATCGACAACACCACACAGCTTGGTGTCATCTGCAAACTTGCTGATGGTGCTCTCAATCCCTCTGTCTATGTCTTTGATAAAAATGTTAAACAGTACTGGTCCCAGCACGGACCCTTGAGGGACACCACTTGTCACTGCTCTCCATCTGGACTTAATTTCACGCATTCCCATGAAATTACTGCCACTACTACAGGCTGAAAACCACTGTTAGATGTGGCTGGAGTTGCTACAGAACACACATTAGTGATTCAAAGCATTCAAGATCAACACAAAGTCCTTTTCTACAACTGCAAATACTTAAATACTCCTCAATAATCCTAATGATCTAAAACAGGTGAGTCTTCTCTTGGTGTAACCATGAAAACGAGCATCTTGAAAGGCTTGTGTATAGAATTATAGAATGGTTAGAGTTAGAAGGGACCTTAAAGATCATCAAGTTCCAACCCTCTGGCCATGGACAGGGACACCTCCACTAGAGCAGGCGGAAGGTATATAAAGCCTTCATTGAATTTAACTGTGTACAGTCATAGAATCATAGAATGGTTTAGGTTGGAAGGGACCTTAAAGATCATCCAGGTCCAACCCCACCTCCCACCAGACCAGGTTGCTCAAAGCCCCCTCCAACCTGGCCTTCAACCCCTCCAGGGATGGGGCAGCCACAGCTTCTCGGGGCAACCTGGGCCAGGGTCTCACCACCCTCACAGCAGAGAAGTTCTTCCCCACATCTCATCTCCATCTCCCCTCTTTCAGTGTCAAACCCTTCCCCCTCCTCCTATGGCTCCCCTCCCTCATCAAGAGTCCCTCCCCAGCTTTCCTGGAGCCCCCCCCTTGAGGGACTGGAAGGGGCTCAAAGGTGCCTTCTCTTCTCCAGGCTGAACCCCCTCAACTCTCTCAGCCTGTCCTCACAGCAGAGGGGCTCCAGCCCTCCCAGCATCTCTGTGGCCCTAATACAATCTTAGTACTCCCAGTGAATCTGGAAGTGTTCAAGTTGGTGAAGCCCTCTAGGATTGTTAACAAAAAGGGACCGTGAGAAAAGATGTAGAACTAGATGTCTTTTTTTTTCTGGGAACTTTGTCCTCTGCCTCAGTTGTATGTGGGTCTGAGGAAAGGAAGCACTGGTTGCATTGCGGAAGCTCAGAGAATATAAACCCTTTTATTTAAGCAGTGAGAACATTACTAGGCAATATTTAAATAAAGCAATGCTCTAAATAAGGATATATCGTAAAAAAAAAACCTTACCGTCCTCATGCAATTCGGTTCCTTGCAGCGCCCCAGAACCAGTCTCTTGAACTGGGAAATGGTACTGCACGTAGCAGTCAGCCTCTCCCCAGACGGTGGACTGTAAGGGAGTGAGTCCTTTCACGCTCTCCACGTGGATCTCAAACACGTGCTCCATCAGGTCTTCCCCTTCTTGGTCAAAGTCCTAATAAAACAAAGAAAATCCACATGGAAAGGACGACTCTTTAGGAGTCTGAGGATTGGGAACATGAGATTCTGAGAAGCCTGAGACTGGGGGCTCAGAACCACTACCTGCTATTTTCTCCTTGAAGTTCACAGAAACATCAAAAGCCTGCTGCAGGGCAGTAAAAAAGGCAGTAATACCAAGACTGATGAGGGAAAGTGGGTAAGAAAAAAGTACAAAGAATATAATTCTGCAAAGAATGTGATCATTTTTAACAAAATTGGCTACAGGATCAAAAGAGATTGGGGATCACCGGTCTGTTAGTGAACCCACGGGTAAAATGCTTTTCACGTGTCCCTAAGAACAAAAATGGGAATTTACTGAAAAATACCGCTGTGGGCTTTGCAGGAGGAGGGTCCAGGGAGTGGGAAGGGCGCTGTGTGACAGGAGGAGCCATTCCTTCTTGATTTTTCAGCCTTTGCAGCGCCATTATTTGATCTGCCGACCCCATCGCCAGAATGACCCTCAGGTTTCCACTTCTGCTGCCGGTAAAAACATCTACCACAGGCATAAAGCTGTCCACAGCAACCACCGGGTACTGAGCTTGAAGAAGCAGGTGGGAAATCTTTGGATCTCTAGAACAGATTAAAACAAAAGAAAAACAAACAAAAAAAGCCCCAGCATGAGAAGGAGCCATTTGAATACGAACACGATCACACAAAGCTTATTTCAGATGGGACTTTCAACACGGTCAGAAACCAATCTATCTCCATTCCTCCAAAATTTGCCTCAATGACATTTGTCTTCACAAAGCACAGCCCCACGAGCTGCAGAAAAGGCTATTATTTTCAGCGATGACAAAGCACAGCTTTCCAAAAACTAACACAGCCTTAGCTCTAAGCCCAGAGACCCGTGAGCGCGGTGACGAACTGGAGCGAGACTCCTATTAATATACTCTAGCCCTATTATACTTTTATGAGGCAGTTATTTGCCTTTGGGGACGGAGTAGGGCAGGAAGAAAAGAAGGAACAGGGACAGTCTCCAGGAGAAATGTTAAAACTAATAATACACTGAATACAAGTAAACTCCAGTGGATTTCTGAAACAATTACACAAATGACACACTAATAATTAACAAAGTTGGGGCCAGTCAGCTCCAGCACCATCCGATTTCCACCTATCACTAGTCAGACCAAAATAAAAGGGATTAATCCTTTGCATTAAAAAGAATCTTTTCTGTTTTCCATTAATTTAAATTGTTTTAAGCAGGTATATTAGGTGACTGAACAAGAAGCCAAAACATTGAACCAAAAAGAACAAAGAGCTCTGGAGAGACCCACCAGGTCAGACGAGATTTAAAACAGGAATTATTCAGAGACCTTTTTGATACCACAAGCATTATCCCCAGCAATGGGATCTACACAGAGTGAAATCAGGAACGAAATCACTCCATCAGTCACAATCTTGGAAAATCACCAATGGAAAGCCACACGTCGTTTTCCTGTGCAGTAACTTTGATTTCTTATGCTTTACTCCCTCATAGGACCACAAATTAAATTGGTTCCAAACCTCAAGCAGTATAATGTCTCTATTTCTCTCTGCCCACTTGTATAAAATCATAGAATGGTTCAGGTTGGAAGGGACCTTAAAGACCATCCAGTTCCAACCCCCTGCCATGGGCAGGGACACCTCCCACCAGACCAGGTTGCTCCAAGCCCCATCCAACCTGGCCTTGAACCTCTCCAGGGATGGGGCAGCCACAGCTTCTCTGGGCAACCTGGGCCAGGCTCTCACCACCCTCACAGCAAAGAAGTTCTTCCCCACATCTCATCTCCATCTCCCCTCTTTCAGTGTCAAACCCTTCCCCCTCCTCCTATGGCTCCCCTCCCCGATCAAGAGTCCCTCCCCAGCTTTCCTGGAGCCCCCCCCTTTAGGGACTGGAAGGGGCTCCAAGGTCTCCCCGGAGCCTTCTCTTCTCCAGGCTGAACCCCCCCAACTCTCTCAGCCTGTCCTCACAGCAGAGGGGCTCCAGCCCTTCCAGCATCTCCATGGCCTCCTCTGGTCCCTCTCCAACAGCTCCATGTCCTTCTGATGTTGGTGGCCCCAGAGCTGGAGGCAGCACTGGTGGAGGTCTCCCCAGAGAGGAGCAGTGGGGCAGAATCCCCCCCTTGCCCTGCTGGCCACGCTGCTGGGGATGCAGCCCAGGATGCGGGGTCTTTCTGGGCCACCAGCGCACATTGCCGGCTCATGTTGAGCTTCTCACCCACCAACACCCCCAAGTCCTTCTCCTCAGGGTTCCTCTCCAGCCATTCTCCACCCAACCTTGTATTTCTGTTTGAGGACAGTGTGAGTTACGCACATACTGCTCAGTGTAGGAAAGTGCCAGAGGAAACCTGGCAGGACAAAAAATGCTTTTTGCTATGAAATATAATTAAGAACCCTCTCACGCAAACCCCAGACACCACCCTTCCCTTCTATCTCATCAGTTAGGCCATTTCCCAACCCAATAAAATATGGAAGAAAGGTGTTTACTTGAAGGAGATGTAAAACTGATGCAGAGGAAGTTTCACCAATCCCAGCAGCCTGTCACAGCCAGGGCTTCCCGTCTTGTTCCACGCCTCGATAATCATGACGTTGTTCTTCAGCCTTTCCAAGTGTCTGGAAGTCAATGAAAAAGGCATCACCTGGAAGAGTTCAATGCAGAATTAGGAGAGAGAATACACTGTGGGGCTATTTGCTATCATACGCTATCTTAAAAAACACTGCTTTTATCTTTAAACGCCTGTTTACTAAACAACAGATAAATCATTTCAGACAACTGTTTTGGATGTCTTTTGCTACGTTTTTACATCTCTCTCTTTCAGCTGAAGACTAGGGAGTCTCACAAATCACTAGGTATTCTTAAAAGCTAAAAAAAAAAAAATGCATTGGAGCATCCTGACATTTCCAAAGAAAGATGTCTATAAAAAAATTAAGAACTCATGACATCATTAAAATGCCTGAAATGATGCTGTTTTCCAGGGGAAGGCTCTGGCCCACATCAGGACAGTAACTCACGCTTCTGTGCTGATATAGAATCATAGAATGGTTAGAGTTGGAAGGGACCTTAAAGATCATGGAGTTCCAACCCCCCTGCCATGGGCAGGGACACCTCCACTAGAGCAGGTTGCTCAAAGCCCCATCCAGCCTGGCCTTAAACACTTCCAGGGATGGGGCAGCCACAGCTTCCCTGGGCAACCTCTTCCAGTGCTTCACCACCCTCACAGGAAAGAATTTCCTCCTAATATCTCATCTCAATCTCCCCTCTTCCAATTTAAAACCATTACCCCTTGTCCTGTCACTACATCTCCTGACAAAGAGTCCCTCTCCGGCTCTCATATATCCATTGAGAAGAAAAAGAAGACTGAGCACAAAAGACTGTGGACCTGCTGGAGTCAAGTTCTGAAGAGAAAGATCTGGGGGTCCTGGTAGACAGCAAAATGACAATGAGCAAGCAGTGTGCTCTTGTGGCCAGGAAGGCCAATGGAATCCTGGGCTGCCTAGGGAAGAGTGTGGCCAGTAGGTCGAGGGAAGTCATTCTCCCCCTCTACTCTGCACTGGTGAGGCCACAACTGGAATACTGTGTCCAGTTCTGGGCTCCCCAGTTCAAGAGGGATAGGAAACTACTGGAAAGAGTCCAGCGAAGGGCAATGAGGATGATTCAAGGATTGGAGCATCTCCCTTATGAGGAAAGGCTGAGAGAGCTGGGACTCTTTAGCCTGGAGAAGAGAAGGCTGAGGGGAGACCTTATCAATGCTTAGAAGTATCTCAAGGGTGGGTTGAAGGAGGAGGGAGCCAGACTCTTTTCGGTGGTTGCCAGTGAGAGGATAAGGGGCAACGGGCACAAGCTGGAACATAGGAGGTTCCACTCAAATATGAGAAGAAACCTCTTTCCGGTGAGGGTGCCAGAGCCCTGGAACAGGCTGCCCAGGGAGGGTGTGGAGTCCCCTTCTCTGGAGATTTTCAAGACCCGCCTGGATGCAGTCCTGAGTAACATGCTCTGACATGCTCTGGGCAATCCTGCTTCGGCAGGGGAGTTGGACTAGATGATCTCTATGGTCCCTTCCAACTCTAAAAATTCAGTGAAATTCAGTGAGCGATGGAACAAACCAAAAAATTCTACATCTGCATATTAGGATGCCATCAACAGTATGTTTTCTTGCCAAAATGGAAAAAAGAAGTAAGATTTTTTAGATTTAACCTAAATTTTTCCGACTATTTTTCTTTTGTACTTCAAAGGTCTCATCTATTATTTGGATGATGCAAGGAACTGCAGTTCAAATGGTGCAATGTGGCCAAAACAATACTGAAAATACTTTTAATATACTGGACAGAGCCAAGCAGAGAAGTTTATAGTGGCTTTCCAGTATCTGAAGGGGGCTACAGGAGAGAAGGGGAGGGACTCTTGATGAGGGAGGGGAGCCATAGGAGGAGGGGGAAGGGTTTGACACTGAAAGAGGGGAGATGGAGATGAGATGTGGGGAAGAAATTCTTTGCTGTGAGGGTGGTGAGAGCCTGGCCCAGGTTGCCCAGAGAAGCTGTGGCTGCCCCATCCCTGGAGGGGTTCAAGGCCAGGTTGGAGGGGGCTTGGAGCAACCTGGTCTGGTGGGAGGTGTCCCTGCCCATGGCAAGGGGTTGGACTCGATGATCTTTAAGGTCCCTTCCAAACTGAACCATTCTATGATTCTATGTAAAAGCAACTTATCTTTGAAATACGTTTGCCAGTGTGGAAAAGCACATTTCAATTGGTGTTAAATGGAAAACTTGTGACTTGCCTGAGAAAAATTAAAGGCAGGTCGCGTTGTGCCCCATACGACAGCAGATCTCGTTGCCTCCTCGCTGCTGAGCAGTTTGCAGTTTAAATACACATTACAGGAGCCGTGGAGCCCACAATCTCCAGCAACAAAATCCTTTCCTTCTGGCACCATCAACAGCACGTGCAGTAATAACCCATCCTCTTCGGATGCAGTTATTTGTGACATCAAATTATGGGCTACGGGGGCCGGTACAGCCCGTGGCAGCTGCACGACGTTTATTCCGGCTGCTCCCATCTTCTGCGACTCCTCGCGGCTGTTAAACTTCAAGCAGAGAGGACTTTCTGCATTCACACTCTTCCTGTTGGGCTCCTGGAATTCCAACCGGGGACTTCTTACGGCGTGAGCTGGGACCCGCTGCGCGGCCGTCGCTGACCGGGCTGCGCTGCGGGTGAAGTCTTTGTTGTCGGCTGCGAGCTCTACGGACACCTGCCTCGTGCGAGGAAAAGAGGGTAGATCAGAAGAAGTGTCCCATATAAAAGACAAAAAACTGCAACGTAAACTCAGGAAAACGCACTGCATGTTTTGTTCAAGAACTGTCAGACCATCCCTCCGAAGGCTTACCCTTAGTAAGTACCCTTAGTCACTGCAAAATAAACATGTGGTTTCATCAAATAAAGTAGTACCTCAAGTATCAAACGACACAGGGCTACAAAGATGATGAGGGGACTAGAACATCTCTCTTATGACGAAAGGCTGAGGGACTTGGGGCTTTTTAGTCTGGAGAAGAGAAGGCTGAGGGGGGATCTGATCAACACCTGTAAATACTTAAAGGGTGGGTGTCAGGAGGATGGGGCCAGGCTTTTTCCAGTGGTGCCCAGGGACAGGACAAGAGGAAACGGGCACAAACTTGGACATAAGAAGTTCCACCTAAACATGAGGAGGAACTTCTTTCCTGTGAGGGTGGCAGAGCCCTGGAAGAGGCTGCCCAGAGAGGTGGTGGAGTCTCCTTCTCTGGAGACATTCAAACCCCACCTGGACACGTTCCTGTGCAACCTGCTCTGGGTGGACCTGCTCTGGCAGGGGGGTTGGACTGGATGATCTCCAGAGGTCCCTTCCAACCCCTGCCATTCTGTGATTCTGTAATTACAGCTGAATAAAGGGAAAAATTAAAACCAATCACAGAGCTGAAAACCCAACACCTAGGTGTTTCACCAAAGTGAAACACTGCTCTGGGTGGACCTGCTCTGGCAGGGGGTTGGACTAGATGATGTTCAGAGGTCCCTTCCAACCCCATATCGTTCTGTGATTCTGTGAAAAGTGCTGTGGCAAAGTATCACAACTGCCATTTGCCCCACTTTGCTGCAGCACTTGTTGCTTGAGAAAAAATTCTGAAAAATAAGTGTTTCCCTCTAAATGCTCTTTCGCTTTTACATTCCCCTGCTGATTTTAGCTGTCCCCAACTCCTCTCCCTTCTGTGGGCTCCCCTCCTTTTTCTCTCCAGTGGTCAACATATTCCACTGTATTTCTCTTCTTTCTGAGGTTGGGGTTTTTTGCTTTTATTTTGTTTATTTAACACTCTGTCATACACCTGAATTCCCTCTTCACTTTGTCAAGATTTGCAAGAGAAATAGTGAGATTGGTATGAATGGAAGTGTGTGTGTGAAAGCAATGAGAGACACCAGAATAGGGGTTAAAGGAATTGCAAGTGTTAATTTGCAAGCGTTAATTGCTCCAGAGCATCATAGACCTGCTGGATTCATTCACAAGACAAGACTGCAAGAAGGGGAGGAACAAACTGAAGCCCAAAAGACAAGGCAACAGGATAAAGAAAAGAACTGGAGCCATAAAATGCCAATTAAGTAAAACAAAATATTCAGACTCGAGAATTTTGCCTATGACTTAGGAGGGATGATACAAGATATTGTGGCAAAAGTTTCCAAACGGTATCTACTCCTAAAGGGTACAAAGAACATGCCCAAAGATGAGGATTCCAAGGCCATTTGTCAGAAAGAACCCAAGGAACACAACATGGGCTCAGTAGGTGACATCCTTTATCCTCCATGCCCTGGCCAGGAGAGCTGGACACACACATATTGCTGATAGATGTGTATTACACTGAGCAAGTGAAACCCAAGAGACAGGGCAATCAAAATCAATTTTCTTTAAGTATGAGCTTCCCTTTCCATAAGTTCTTGCATTGAACTTCAGTTCATTAATTCCCCACGATGCCTCCTTCCAGTTTTCTCCTCTCACACCCTGTTCCGCTCCATCCTCTCCTGCACCACACATCTTTTGTCCTCTCCTACCTTCAAATTAACTCTTCCCACACCTAAACTCTACATTTTGTGTTTCACCCTTCTGCAGCTCCTCCGCTGGCAGCTCTGCTCAATGGCTTCTCTGGAAAAGAGTAACTTGGGAGTTACTTCTCCCAAGGAACAGGCAATGGGACAAGAGGAAACGGCCTCAAGTTGCGCCAGGGGAGGTTCAGATTGGATATTAGGAAAAATTTCTTCCCCAAAAGGGTTGTCAAGCTTTGGAACAGGCTGCCCAGGGCAGTGGTGGAGTCACCATCCCTGGAGGGATTTAAAAGCTGGGCAGATGTGGTGCTGAGGGACATGGGTCAGTGGTGGGTTTGTCAGTGTTGGGTTGATGGTTGGACTCGATGATCTGAAAGGTCCCTTCCAACCTCGACCATTCTATGATTCTACGAAGTTTCACAGTCCCTCTGACAGAGAATATCGCTCATCCCGTGAACTACAGTGACAGAAACAATCCATGCTCACATTCTCTGGGAATAATTTAAGAGCTCTGACTGTAAAATTCCCAAATGCTCTCTTAACCCTTCACTTGCTAATCTAGAGATCTCTTTATCTTCAGAACTGGCAAACCTCCTAAATGTCAGGACTGTTAATCCTTCTCAACCAGAAGTGGAGCGTGCTGGCAGAAACTCTGACTGGAGAAGGTAACTCCTGAAGTGACAAGGTGGTACCAATGACAGGGAGCATCAGACCTCTGCATCAGGAGAAACCTCAGCTCACGTCACGTGTGGAGCAGAAGCCAAAGCTCCCAGCCCTGAAAGTGAGGCCACTCAAAATCTGCCTGTAGAGTGGTTTCTGTATCCAAGCCCTGACTTATCGACCCAGGGGAATGTCACACAACAACACCCTTAGACTTGGAGGAGGTTGAAAAGATTTCTCCAAAACCCTAAGGGAAAAAACAGGTTCATGTTATCTTGCATTGTTTTTACGAACCTTCATAGCTGAGACCTGGCGAATTAAAACAAAGAGAGAAATGAAAGAGGAGGAAAAATGAAAAAAAAAGAAAAAAGAAAAAAGAGAGAACATCCAGCCAAAATTGGTAACAACAGGTCGTTAAACTCTATATGGTAAAACACATACCTTTAGTGGGCCAACTTGTGGCTGACCTCCCTCTTTTTCCACAGGTATTTCACAGCTGACAGAGAGCAGCTCCGACTGAAGAACTTTGAGTAGCTGAAGGGCTGCCGAGCCAACGGCCACTGGCTGAGGGCAGAAAAGGGATCCATTTTACAAGATTTCTATCAGGTTTAAAAAACTAAGGGCCTGTTGGGAAACTAAAACCTCCTGCAAAGCTGTGGTCCCTCCTCTAGCCTCCCCACTCCTGTACCACTATTTTTACCAAGAAGGATTTGAAGGAAAGTTTCCCTTAATTCCAATTTCAAGTATCACTCGGACAACAAGAAGGAAAATTCTCCTGGTACCTACAGCAAACAGTTCCAGGTTAATGCAAAAACGAACCTCCCAAATCCTAGTAACTGAGCAAAATTGCCACATTTAAAGATGTAATTTATTCACCCATTAAAAGAAAAGCTCCTATTAGAACAGAGGGGCAGAGATTCTTGGTTGATTAAAGTTGATTAAAGCAAAACAGAAGCTGAGTTAACACCTCTCACTGTCTTCGTCACATGCAGATGATTATGCAAATATTTTTAGCGAAGATACCTTTTTTCCCCCCTCAAATGCACAAGTCACACCAGTTTCTCACACCTCACGTTATTCCCCTCACCCTGGGCAGAGTCGTGCTATCAACTGCATCCACATTAACTCATTTTATATGGTTAAACGAGCTGTTTTCTCCTTGAAGACTTGTAATTGATCCAATATGCTCAAACGGCAAGAGATGGGTTTTAAAGACGAGGGAAGGACCATTTTTTTTTTTTCCCGCCTGTCAGTCTTGAACTCAGAAGATCATTTATTGGGTGACAAGATTGAACGGCAATTAGTTCAGTTTATAGGATCTGCACGTAACGTCGTTTCCCTTCAGAATATCTGGCAACGGTCGATTAAGAGGTGGCTCAGTCAAACCACGTTACTTTATTTGGCTTCTGATGGTTGAGGTGGCAGCGACTGCAACGAAGCATCTCAGAAGACTTAGAGAAACCATTACTTTCTGCATAAGCATTTGGAGGAAATAGAAATGCAAAGAATTTCCTTGCTTTTCAATGCACAAAATATGAACAACCTTTAATAAGTACCTTCTTCTGTGTGCTTTTTCTCATGTAGATTTTAAAAGCAAGGTCTGAGCTCCACCAGTGCTCTATCATCGTCCCACCGAAACGGAGAGGGAACACAAACCGCTGCTGAAACGTCACCACTGCAAGGAAGACAGAGACTTGTGAGCTCTTAATCGGATTTGGAGCTAATTTGTCTTTCGAACTTGATCAGGAGCAGACAAAACTTCAGTCTCTGCAGAGAACACAAGGGGTGAGTAGACACATGAAGCTCAGAAGGTACGAGGGCAAAGCGATGGCACTTTGGAGAAGGAGGGACAAACACACAGAGAGCATTTCCACATCTGCCAGAATCAAGAGACCAAGCAAGGCTGGGAGCCGAAGGGGAAAAGGATGCTGCTGGAACCCTCAACAAGAATCTTCCTGAGGTTTCAACCTACTAATTTATGTTACAAATCTGCAGGTAATTTACCTTTTTTTTTTTTTTTTTTAAATTGCTCACAGGAGCAACAATTATTCAAAATTAACTGAATCTAAATCAACTTTCCCCTGGAGATTGCTCTGTTACACACACACTCCTTTATTATTAACATCAAGCCCAAAGTAAACCCTTCTTCATTTTCCAAGGCCAGAAAATAGCAGGGCAGCACCACAAAATTAATATTTGGAGTCAAGTTCTGAAGAGAAAGATCTGGGAGTCCTGGTAGACAGCAAAATGACAATGAGCAAGCAGTGTGCTCTTGTGGCCAGGAAGGCCAATGGAATCCTGGGCTGCATAGGGAAGAGTGTGGCCAGTAGGTCGAGGGAAGTCATTCTCCCCCTCTACTCTGCACTGGTGAGGCCACAACTGGAATACTGCGTCCAGTTCTGGGCTCCCCAGTTCAAGAGGGATAGGAAACTACTGGAAAGAGTCCAGCGAAGGGCAACGAGGATGATTCAAGGATTGGAGCATCTCCCTTATGAAGAAAGGCTGAGAGAGCTGGGACTCTTTAGCCTGGAGAAGAGAAGGCTGAGGGGAGACCTTATCAATGCTTAGAAGTATCTGAAGGGAGGGTTGAAGGAGGAGGGAGCCAGACTCTTTTCAGTGGTTGCCAGTGAGAGGACGAGGGGCGACGGGCACAAGCTGGAACATAGGAGGTTCCACTCAAATATGAGAAGAAACTTCTTTCCGGTGAGGGTGCCAGAGCCCTGGAACAGGCTGCCCAGGGAGGGTGTGGAGTCCCCTTCTTTGGAGATTTTCAAGACCCGTCTGGATGCAGTCCTGAGTAACATGCTCTGACATGCTCTGGGCAATCCTGCTTCGGCAGGGGAGTTGGACTAGATGATCTCTATGGTCCCTTCCAACTCTGACAATTCCGTGATTCCGTGGCTCTTGATCAGGGAAGGGAGCCATAGGAGGAGGGGGAAGGGTTTTAAATTGAAAGCGGGGAGATTTAGATTAGACATTAAAAAGAAATTCTTTGCTGTGAGGGTGGTGAGAGCCTGGCCCAGGTTGCCCCGAGAAGCTGTGGCTGCCCCATCCCTGGAGGGGTTCAAGGCCAGGTTGGACGGGGCTTGGAGCAACCTGCTCTGGTGGGAGGTGTCCCTGCTCAGGGCAGGGGGGTTGGACTAGATGGTCTTTAAGGTCCCTTTCAACCCAAACCATTCTATGAATGTAACTACGCAAGACAAAGTGCAGGAGGCTGTAGTATTTTTGGATTACAAAGAGCCCAGGTTCTGAAGAATTAGATGTTTTGTCAGGACATGAATGGAAAATATATAAGAGAACTCAGAATTACCCCCAGATCTCGCAAGTGCCACCCAGAAAGATGGGTGAAAAGAAAGACCATATGGGAGAGGCATTTGAAAGTCACCCCAGAATTGCAGTTTCTGGGAAGACTGGGCAGAGAGGAACTTGCTCATACAGCATTCTCTGCTCACTGAGGAGAGAAACGCAATATAAATTGTTCTCAGGGATACAAACACTGGTGACTCTCAGTAAAAAGATTAATTTCTACTGATTTGAGCACAGGACTCCAGATGTCTTGGATCCTGCAGACTCTCTGAGCTCTTGCAGATGTTACATGACATACTTGAGCACCTGAAAAAATGATTTATTTGAGATATAAGTATCTCTGATATTTCTGTAAGTGCTTTATCATCCTCATACTATTGCAGAAAGGATACTGGGTTTATGTTGAAATAAAGGAAAGGCTTTACTGACCTGCTTTTACATCCCCACGAAAAGAAATCTGAAAATCCCAATATGAGTACTTTTTGGAAGGCAAAAAAAAATCCCTTGGCTTCCTCCTCCTTGAGAGGACCATTCCACTACCTGCAGCACAGCAACTCTGCTGGCAGAGGTGCCACTAATCATACTGTATTTTTCAAGCAGAGAAGAAAACACATAGAAAATGCTACTAAATAATTTCTAAGAGATGAAGGAGTCACCAATACTAAATATAAGGCGGGGGAAATAATGCTCTTACCATCATCTGTGATTTTACTTGAAGCTATTCGAATGACTTCTGTCGTTATGGAGACCTGTCCTTTTTCATCCTTGGAGGCTCCCACGGGAAAGTGGTACTCAACAAAGAAGGTGCTACCAATAAAAAAGCGAATGGATGGTCACAATCCATCAAAAATCTAATGTACATAATGGAACTCAACATAGCAGGCAAGTTTCTTATTCACAATTTACTATTACTCTATTTTTTTAGAATAATTGAACTACCTATGTTATTAATTCCTTCGATAGATTACGCATATGTCAGATTTTCTTTAAAAAAAAACCCCACAAACCTCTTGTTTTCAGTGTACTGAAGCACATTTGTACTTCCCCAAAAAATTATTCACATCTCTAATTTTCAGGAGTCTACAGTAAACAATTTCCTGTGAGGAGCAGAGAAATAGGAAGACCTAAGAAACCTGGAGTTTCTGGACAGCACAACTGACCTCAGAGAAATCTACCTTGAAGGTACAAGAAGCCGGTGAGAAACAACCCCCCCTTACCATTTATTAACTGGTGCAGGCCTTGGAGGCTTCCCCGTTAAACCTTTCTTCCTTGGGGTTATCTGGATGCTCTCCAGAGGGATTTTCAAGCTTTCCACGATGACTCTGGCCAGGTGGATTCGCCCCAGCAACGCCAACCTGTCTGCACTCAGGAATGTACCATGAGCTGCTTCTGTGTCATCTTCTGGAGGAACAAGTGGCCTAATAGGAGAAATAAAATTGAGAATCAGGACTACACAAACATTCTTAACACGACCCCATGAAGGGAAAATCGTAGTTGGTGGCATATTATTTAAAAACAGCTTATCATCCCTCTTATGAGGAAAGGCTGAGGGACTTGGGTCTTTTTAGTCTGGAGAAGACCGAGGGGGGATCTGATCAACACCTATAAATACCTAAAGGGTGGGTGTCAGGAGGATGGGGCCAGGCTTTTTTCAGTGGTGCCCAGGGACAGGACAAGAGGGAACGGGCACAAATTGGAACATAAGAAGTTCCATCTCAACATGAGGAGGAACTTCTTTCCTGTGAGGGTGGCAGAGCCCTGGAAGAGGCTGCCCAGAGAGGTGGTGGAGTCTTTTTCTCTGGAGACATTCAACACCCACCTGGACACGTTCCTGTGCAACCTGCTCTGGGTGGACCTGCTCTGGCAGGGGGTTGGACTAGATGATCTCCAGAGGTCCCTTCCAACCCCATATCATTCTGTGATCATTCATGAAACGTTCATTTTTAAATGTATTTTTCACAACAAATTTGGTGGTCTCCATAACAGAACTCTTAAAAGATACAATATCAAGGGCATAGAATTTAAAAAGGAAAAAAGCAACACGTCTCACATTGTTGGAGTTTTGAGAAAAGCTTATCCAGTCTAACTGGACAGTCCAACTAAAGCTTCATTTAGTCATATACAAAAAAAGGGAGAAAATACAGTTAAATACATAGAATCATAGAATGGTTTGGGTTGGAAGGGACCTTAAAGATCATGCAGTTCCAAGCCCCTGTCCTGGGCAGGGACACCTCCCACCAGACCAGGTTGCTCCAAGCCCCGTCCAACCTGGCCTTGAACCCCTCCAGGGATGGGGCAGCCACAGCTTCTCTGGGCAACCTGTTGCATTAACAAGTCACTGCTGCAGAGGAACAGCAACAGGATTTTTGTCTTAATTTAAAATCTCACTTGCACTTTATTTGTAAGACTTGGCTTGTAAATGGTTTTGTGTCGGTATCTCTGGAGATATGAATTTTATCTGAATGTATAAATGGCAACATCCGTAAGAAAAATTTCAGAAATAATAGTTTGGAGCAGAATTAGGGAAAAAAAAGAAGTCATAAAACCTTAATATTAACTGGTATTGTGAAAGGGAAGCTTGATAACTGAATTTTTAGGGACCTTTTTATTGGTTCTGTTATGGAAAAAGGGGAATACAATTTAGATCAGATCAGAACAGACATTTATTTACTGTAGCAATAGGAGAGAACACAAATCAGCAGAGAAACAGATGCTGCTGATGTGAACTCTGTCCCCGCAAAGCGGATGCAAATTTTATAAATATAGAGATATTGTGAAAAGACAGATAATAGAGTGTGAGTTATTTCTATCTGTTACATACACAAGGCCACAGAAATGCACAAAGCTGGCCTGAAGTCCCCTTTTTTCCCCCTTTTTTTAGCACAGGGGCTAATTGATCATAAATTTTACACAGCATTTATTATTTCAGGATACAGGACAAGAGTTCAGTCAAGAGGCCCCACTCCAGCCTTAGCATTTCTGCTTCCACAGTTCAAAATGTTATTACGAGGCTTACTACATTTTTTGGCAAACTTGTGCTTTTAATTCATCACATCTCAATAGTTTCTTAAACAACATATAGCAATTCCTGGGTGATGCTGATGTTCCAGCATTCCCAGTGATGCTGTGAGAATTCCCCACCAAAATGGTTACTCAGTGAATTGTTTGATCATGATGGAGCGCGATAACATAGCGTAATTCTCGGTAATTCTTTTTTCTTCTGTTCTTTCTCTCTTTCTTACTCTCTTTTTCTCTTTCCCCCCCTCTACTCTGCACTGGTGAGGCCACAACTGGAATAATGCATCCAGTTCTGGGCTCTCCAGTTCAAAAAGGACAGGGAACTACTGGAGAGAGTCCAACGTAGGGCAACTAAGATGATTAAGGGATTGGAGCATCTCCCTTATGAAGAAAGGCTGAGAGAGCTGTGACTCTTTAGCCTGGAGAAGAAAAGGCTGAGGGGAGACCTAATTAATGCTTACAAATATCTAAAGGGTGGGTTGAAGGAGGATGGACGAGGACATGATGAGGGGCAACGGGCACAAGCTGGAACATAGGAAGTTCCATTCAAAGATGAGGAGAAATTTCTTTCCGGTGAGGGTGCCAGAGCCCTGGAACAGGCTGCCCAGGGAGGTGGTGGAGTCCCCTTCTCTGGAGATTTTCAAAACCCACCTGGATGCAGTCCTGAGTGATGTGCTCTGGGCAATCCTGCTTTAGCAGGGGAGTTGGACTGGATGATCTCTAGAGGTCCCTTCCAACTCTGACAATTCCGTGATTCCATGATTCTCTTTCGCTCTTTCCTTCTTGTGATTCTTCCTATGGTTGGACTCAATGACCTTAAAGGCCTTTTCCAACCAAAACAATTCTATGATTCCAATAGAATCTAATCACAGAATCTTCATGGTTGGAAGGGACCTTTGAGATCATCGAGTCCAATCACAAAAAAAACCAAAACAAAAAACCAAAAAAACACACAAAAAACCCCCAAACCCATTTCTAATCTATATTCCAGAATCTGATTCTATATTTCTAATCTATATTTCTAGAATCTAATATGATTCTAATAGAATCATAGAATCATAGAATTGTCTAGGTTGGAAGGGACCTTTAAGATTATCTAGACCAACCATCAACCCAACTCTGATAAAACCCATCACTGAACCATGTCTCTAAGCCCTATGTCTACTCGTCTTTTAAATCCCTCCAGGGATGGTGCCTCAACCACTGCCCTGGGCAGCCCATTCCAAGACTTAATGACCCTTTCAGTGTAAAAAATTTTCCTAATATCCAATCTGAACCTCTCCTGGCACAACTTGAGGCCGTTTCCTCTTGTCCCATGGCCTGTTCCTTGGGAGAAGAGACCGACCCCCCTTGGCTACACCCTCCTTTTCAGGGAGTTGGAGAGAGCGAGAAGGTCTCCCCTCAGCCTCCTTTTCTCCAGGCTGACACCCCCAGCTCCCTCAGCCGCTCCTCACAAGACTTGTGCTCCAGACCCCTCACCAGCTCCGGTGCCCTTCTCTGGACACTCTCCAGCCCCTCAAGGTCTTTCCTGTCATGAGGGGCCCAAAACTGGACCCAGCCCTTGAGGTGGGGCCTCACCAGTGCCCAGTACAGGGGGACGATCACCTCCTGAGTCCTACTCACCACACTGTTCCTGACACAGCCCAGGATGCTGGTGGCCGCCTTGGCCACCTGGGCACACTGCTGGCTCACGTTCAGCCAACAGTTGACCAAGACCCCCAGGTCCTTTTCTGCCAGACAGCTCCAGCCACTCTGCCCCCAGCCTGGAGCGCTGCAAGGGGTTGGTGTGACCCAAATGCAGGACCCGGCACTTGGCCTTGTTGAACCTCATCGCATTGGCCTTGGCCCATCCATCCAGCCTGTCCAGGTCCCTCTGCAGAGCCTTCCTACCCTCCAGCAGATCAAGACTCCCACATAACTTGGTGTCATCTGGAAACTTACTGCAAACTTAATACTACCTTATAATGCTCAAGATGCTGCAAAACAAGTCACTAATGTAACTATTTACCTGGCTTTAATTTCTGTCACCTTCAGATCCTGATCAAAGGCGTTAGAATCCTTCTGTGGATTCACTGGGTCAGCTTTCTTGAGAGTTTCTGCCTTGGTTATTTTTTTGGAGCCGTTAACATCATCATCACTGAGGAAATCACTCAAACTGGAATCAGATTTCTGCAACGGAAATAATGCACATAATATAAGAAGTTAATTATCATTGTCTAAAAAGATACACAATGGTCATGACAAAGAAAAAAACAATTTGTGGATTGCATAATTAAAAACAATTAAAATTGTATCAAAATTTTTCAGAAGTTTAAAAAAAAGTTTTCGTGGACAGCCTCAATCCTAGTAATTTCCAAACTTGCAGCTTGACTTTGTAGTCTTAAGAGTATTCTTTTAATAGTATTAATTTTAAGCAATGTTCTCACAAGCTTCTGTATGATACTTAATGCTTATTAAGCCTTACTAATACTGAAACCTTCTGATTTTCTTCACCTTAGGAACTACACGTTCCTTTTGCTCTCCACTTACTGGAGCCGTGTAAAAAAGGCTCTCAAGCAGACTCTGGTCATAATGGGGATCGTTGAGTTCGCTGTCGTACACCTCGCTCCCGAAAGAGAGAGAATCCAAAATGGAACCTGTCCGATCCCAGAAATGCACAGGAGATAAATCAGCACTGCGGACACGAGAGAAAGAAACGTAACTTTGTGGTGCAAATTCTGCAGTCAATGTCTTGTGAATTCTGACAATATTGTCTGTTCTATACTGGATTTGTGCTATATTGGCTCTGGATAAAGCCAAACCGTACTTACGCAGCACTGGGCCCAACTAGGTCATAGAATCACAGAATGGTTGAGGTTGGAAGGGACTTTTCAGATCATCGAGTCCAAACATCAACCCGACACTGATAAACCCACCACTGACCCATGTCCCTCAGCACCACGTCTGCCCAGCTTTTAAATCCCTCCAGGGATGGTGACTCCACCACTGCCCTGGGCAGCCCGTTCCAAGGCTTGATAACCCTTTTGGGGAAGAAATTGTTCCCAATCTCCATCCTAAACCTCCCCGGTACAACTTCAGGTCATTTCCTCTTGTCCCATCGCCTGTTCCTTGGGAGAAAAGACCAAACCCCCCTGGCTACACCCTCCTTTCAGGGAGTTGGAGAGAGGGAAAAGGTCTCCCCTCAGCCTCATTTTCTCCAGGTTGAACACCCCCGGCTCCCTCAGCTGCTCCTCACAAGACTGTGCTCCAGACTTGTGCTTACACTTCCAAAAACGTGGAGAACTTCAAGAGCCAAGAGACATTTTTCAGTATAAATTGGTCAAATAAGGACGATTTTGCAGCGCATCCCACTCACCTGCCCAATAGTAACTGTATTGCTCTCTCCTCTGAGTTTAAGTCAAGTTGCTGACCTGAAACTTCAGATGGGAAGAGATGGAGATCTCCAGGCGAGGGCACATAATTTGAATTCAAGCTTTTTGGGCTCCTGGATAACAGCAATTGCAGCACAGAGAGCAGGAAACAGAAAAATAAAAGATATTAAGGGACATTCAAGATTAATCCCTCAAGGATAAAAATCAAAGGTGATGTACAGCCTTCTTCAGTTTGTAGCTTAATCTCTAGATAACAAAACCAAAAACTCCCTGCAACCCCACAGTCTGCTGTAAGTCCCATCCAAAATCCTACACTTCGCAATATATCAGAGAAACAGAAACCTTTAGGTTGGAAAAGACCTTTAAGATCATCGAGTCCAACCGTAAAGATTGGCTTAATCTTGCAGTTTAAGCACAGCTGCTGGAAACAAGAAGAGAGAGGGCCTGAGAAAGACAAGCAAGATCTTTATAAATGACATTCTGTCAGTTTTTCCCGGAAAGTCCAAAATCATCTACTTTTGAACAAATTGGAACCGTTTCAGCAGAAATAATTTAAAATGTGTTTGCAATAGCATCACTGACTGACAAAGACAATGACATTATTTTCTGGTTTACGGTCAAACAAAAGGCAATATTCGTATTTTTCTAAAAATAAGGAATTGAAGTTTCTCCTGTAAGAAACATGCATTTGTCTTAATTCTTCGAAATTTCTACGTCACTGAATTGAGAACATTTTCTAAGCCTAGTACTAAACAAAGGGGGAGTTAGAAGCTGAGAAGGCACACTTTTTTCCCCCCCGTCTGCTAAGAAAAATCATATGGAAGAAGATAATGATTATTAATTCTAAGAACACAGTTCTAGATGCAAATTTTCACAGGTATTTTGGCACCAAGAGATGCAAACTAGAATAAGCAAAAGTACTCAATTTATGTCACTAATTACTTAGATTTCTTAGAAAACCTGTTCTCTGTGATGGAGTATCATTTAATCTGCTATGTTCTTTACATTACTCTTATTCCTTATCAATATTTAGTATTTCCTTATCAAATAACTCTGTAGTAAATACAAATATACTGAGAAACGAACTTAAAATCAATGACTCAAATCAAGGCTTACTACGTGACGATTAAAATCAATTCACAAAACGTAGGCTTTTATTGACAAGTAGAAATTAATTTCCCATTTGAATGAGAATCCCCAAAAACATCACATGGGTCTCAGTATTTAAAGTTGTCCTGATAAAGCCTCAAAATTTCTGGTTTAGAACTTAAATCTCAGTCCCCCCCTTTTCCAAGCTTACTTTGCTGTTGCTTTGAAATCGTCTCTCTCTATAAAAGGAGACACTTCGTTCAGTTCAATCTCCATGTCCGGGCTAGACTTCAGCGCAGAAACAACCATGGCATCACGGAGTTTATTGCCTTGATCCAAAAGAGCTGAGAAATAAGCAGAAGGATTCAACCTCAGCAATTCAAACGCAATTTCAAAGCGGCGTGTAAACACAATAAACGTGCCAGCTACAATCAAGAAATTTCTCTTTTCTGCTCTTACAAAGAGATCCTGACGTACTCCCGCTCAGAGCCGTACAAATAACTCATCTGCACACACAGATTCAGGCATTAAAGGGGCATTATTAAGATACAGCCGTAAGATTAATTTATGGAAGAGGAGTCTGTCACCTTAGGGTGTCTCCACAGCAGTCTAATTTTGGGTCTTCTCTGTAAATATAAAAGAAATAACTCACAAGACAACACGTATGGAAATGTGCCCTACTTTGATGCTGATTTGAATCCAGTCCAGGCGGTCTGTGATCTAGAAGGGTTGCGAACCGGAGGTGATGGAAAAGAAATCATTTTCCATCTGGAAACGCCAACAACATAGAAACCAGCCCAAGAACTGCTTGAGCACGAGTGGCACCTTAGGTGGCCAGCTCGAAAGACGTGTCAATGATTAAACAGTTTGTGAAGCTGACCTTCCTTTTGTTTTATCCCTCCATATCAGAGCTAGGGTAGCATGTTTTGCCTCGTTGGGATACTCAAGCCACCTTCCAACAAGACTAAATCAGAACTTTTTAAGTAAAGACCTTTTTATTATCATTTTATGATTGAAATAATACAGCAAGAGCGAGCAAAGTATCACTTTTCCTTAAGTCTTTATCCCTAGATAGGCCCCTGAAATATTATCAACAACTATTTATTGTGAAATCTTAAAAAAAAAAAAAAAAAAGATGCCAATTGTATACAAACCTGAAAGCAGGTCTTTTGTAGCTGGGTTATGCAAAGAGAGCACCCGCGTGTCTGTCCCAGCAGGAGCTTCGGGCTCAGCGCTGGTAGGAAACGACACTTGCCGTTTGGAAGGATTCACTTTCAAATGTTCATCTGGTAAAATCTGACGGTGACGAGAAGCAGCAAAAGCGTCCTTTGTGTTTTCAGAGTTCTCTTGGAAGAGCAAATGGTCCTTTCCTCTGTTGAAAAATGAAACATTATTTCAGTAACAACTGAAGTGGATCCATAAAGGGATTCAAATCTCTATAATCGGGTCTATAATCTCTATAATATTGGGTCACAACAACCCCATGCAGTGCTACAGGCTGGGGGCAGAGTGGCTGGAGTTGCTCGGCAGAAAAGGATCTGGGGGTGTTGTTCGCCAGCCGGCTGAACATGAGCCAGCAGTGTGCCAAGGTGGCCAAGGTGGCCACTAGCATCCTGGCCTCTATCATAGCATCATAGAATGGTTAGAGTTGGAAGGGACCTTAAAGATCATCTGGTTCCAACCCCCCTGCCATGGGCAGAGACACCTCCACTAGAGCAGGTTGCTCAAAGCCCCATCCAGCCTGGCCTTAAACACTTCCAGGGATGGGGCATCCACAACTTCCCTGGGCAACCTGTTCCAGTGCTTCACCACCCTCACAGCAAAGAATTTCCTCCTAATATCTCATCTAAATCTCCCCTCTTCCAATTTAAAACCATTACCCCTTGTCCTGTCACTACATTTCCTAACAAAGAGTCCCTCTCCGGCTTTCCTGTAGGCTCCCTTCAGATAATGGACAGTGTGGTGAGTAGGACTCGGGAGGTGATCGTCCCCCTGGACTGGGCACTGGGGAGGCCCCACCTCAAGGGCTGGGTCCAGTTTTGGGCCCCTCATGACAGGAAAGACCTTGAGGGGCTGGAGAGTGTCCAGAGAAGGGCAACGGAGCTGGTGAGGGGTCTGGAGCACAAGTCTTGTGAGGAGCGGCTGAGGGAGCTGGGGGTGTTCAGCCTGGAGAAAAGGAGGCTGAGGGGAGACCTTCTCGCTCTCTCCAACTCCCTGAAAGGAGGGTGTAGCCAGGGGAGGTCAGCCTCTTCTCCCAAGGAACAGGCCATGGGACAGGAGGAAATGGCCTCAAGTTGCGCCAGGGGAGGTTTAGATTGGATATTAGGAAAAATGTTTACACTGAAAAGGTTATCAGACATTGGAATGGGCTGCCCAGGGCAGTGGTTGAGGCACCATCTCTGGAGGGATTTAAAAGACAGGTTGATACAGTGCTTAGAGACATGGGTTAGTGATGTGGGGTTTTGGGGTTTTTTTTTGTTTTGTTTTTTTTTTTACTGGAGTTAGGTTGATGGTTGGACTAGATGATCTTAAAGGTCCCTTCCAACCTGGACAATTCTATGATTCTCTGATAAATTCTCCCTAGCGCTGCAGCTGCTCCCCTTCAGTACATGCTCCAAAAAGAAACGTGACTTGTTATTTTAAAGACTCCTCATCATCCACTAACACCATCAGAGAGACCGGCTCAAGCTGTAAATAAAAGACTCACGGCACCTCTTGTGGCAATTAGAATGGCTTGAACTAAATCAACAGAGGATGCAAATTTATAGCAGATGAGAAACTGTCCCTGCGAGGTCTGAAATGCTGAATGTTGTGGATTTCATGAAAATCACAAATTCAGAGAGACCAAGTATTCCGTAACTCACAAGTATGAAGTCATTGCTCAAAAAAAAGCATGTGAACAGTCAAATAAACCAGAATTTTTTCATGGGGAAGAAAAGATACCTGGGAGTTGTGGCTCTGCTGTTGTTAACAGGCTCGTGCTCAGCAACAGTCACCCGTGTTTGCCTGGACTGCTGGGATGGAGCAGGAAGCTGGGGTTTGCTGTTTCCCTGAGCAGGAGCCATATCCAGACTCGCACCTGGGGTTGGGAGAGAGCTGCTGGTGTCATACAGAGCTGGCAGAGGTTCTAGAACCAGGGAGACCTGAAAGACAGAATGTGAAAATACTTTCTTATTGTCTTAATTAAGCGCAACACAAACTCTATTCAATTGGACATTTCATGCTATGGAAAACTGTTGCTTTTCTATACAAAGTAACAGTTACATCATACAGTTTTGTAACATCCTAAAATTCTAACATATTTACAAGTACTTATTTCACATTCCGTGTTTTCAAATCACAGGCAACCATCTTTCAGCATAAATTGTGCAGAGCCAGGGCTGCAAAACAGATCACCACCTTCTTAACCCTGGATTTCAAAATCTTCTACAAATTTCAGCTCACTGAAGCTCTGGAGAAGTGTTAGAATTGAGTATCCGTTTTCAAATTCATTGTTAAAACTCACTCTCAGTGTAGAGACTGCAAATTCTCTTTATCAAGCTGAACTACCAACGCCACACATCACAGGATCATGGGTTTAGATCCTTCTAAACAAGAGTCAACAGGTCAGTGTTCATTTTTCATTAGCTACCTTAGTTCAAAACGCTTTGGACAGAGAGTAGGTCTGCAGTGTGCACAGCAGAGCTTGATCCCGGCACCTGATCATACCACTAAGTCTGGAGTCCTCAGCACAGGAGAGACATGGACCTGTTGGAGCGGGGCCAGAGGAGGCCACGGAGATGCTGGGAGGGCTGGAGCCCCTCTGCTGGGAGGACAGGCTGAGAGAGTTGGGGGGGTTCAGCCTGGAGAAGAGAAGGCTCCGGGGAGACCTTGGAGCCCCTTCCAGTCCCTCAAGGGGCTCCAGGAAAGCTGGGGAGGGACTCTTGATGAGGGAGGGGAGCCATAGGAGGAGGGGGAAGGGTTTGTCGCTGAAAGAGGGGAGATGGAGATGAGATGTGGGGAAGAACTTCTTTGCTGTGAGGGTGGTGAGAGCCTGGCCCAGGTTGCCCAGAGAAGCTGTGGCTGCCCCATCCCTGGAGGGGTTCAAGGCCAGGTTGGAGGGGGCTTGGAGCAACCTGGTCTGGTGGGTGGACCAGGGCAGGGGGGTGGAATAAGATGGTCTTTAAGGTCCCTTACATTCTAACCATTCTATGAATCTAACTTTCAAAGCAATACAATTTATAATAAAGAAAAAAAGATGTAAGGACTACCTGCAGCTCTCCTAGTTTATCAGATTTTGGTGAAACTATGGTGAAAAAGCCATTGATGGGATGGCTGGGAGAGAGCTGGGACAGACCGGTGATTTGCACTCTGCCAATTGGAAGATGGTCAAATTTGGTCATTACCTCCAGGACAAGCACAGACATATCTGCAAAAATTAGGAACAGGTTCATTTCAGTCTCACGCAACACAGTCACAATTAAATACAATTTCAAACTTTTTGTTAAAAGGACAGAGATGCTGGAGGTTAACATAATGATGTATCAGGAAATGATGATCATGAGGCAGCAGGTAAAGAAGTGTTATAATGATAATAAATTATGTTAAAAAAGTTCAAGATATCCAGTCTACCACAAAAGGACTACTCATGATAGTACTAGGGATAATGGTTTTAAACTGGAAGAGGGGAGATTTAGATATATATCAGGAAGAAACGTTTTATGATGAGGGAAGTGAGACCCCGGCCCAGGTTGCCCAGAGAAGCTGCGGCTGCCCCATCCCTGGAGGGGTTCAAGGCCAGGCTGGATGGGGCTTGGAGTAACCTGGTCTGGTGGGAGGTGTCCCTGCCCAGGGAGGGGGGTGGAACTGGATGGTCTTTAAGCTCCCTTCCAACCTGAACAATTCTTTGATTCTGTAAGTAGCAACAGCAGGCACGGGTTTTATGGACAGACTTTAGACATCAGGTTTGCATCAATTTCCTGCAGATTCTTCAACAAATTAAGTACCTTAATAATGTTACAAACTCACCTGAGTATCTTTTTATTCTTCACACCCTCAGAACACTGAAATGCCTATTTAGTATGATACGTATAATACCAAAAATCATCTGATCTTGACTCTATGGGGACTACAGTAGACTTCAGTAGTTTGCAGACCCGAACGCTAAACCTGACTACTAGAGACTGCTGCCAGCAATTCCAGGCTGAGATCAAAAGCCTCCCGAACCAGAAAAATGACCCAAAAAGCCATAAGCGAAAACAGGACTGGGGTTACTTGGTGGGTAAATAACTCCTTGGCTTTTGCTGGTCTCCCCACAGCTCTGGCCCGAGCAGGAAGAAGGGGCTCTACCTGTCAGGTAGGCAGCGAACTGCCTTGGCCCACAGCGGACAGGGTAGCGGGCAGTGGTTGTCCCTGCCGGTTGTCCTGGCCGCCCGGCGGGCTGGAAGACGGTACCGTCGGAGGTTTCTCCCCACCACCTCAGGCGGACGAGGACGGCAGGTGGCTTGGTGGCCGTCCATAGCACTCGGGAGACGGTGCAGCGAAGGAAGCAGCGCAAAGGGCCCTCCACGAGCGGCGGCAGGCTGGTGGACGCGGGGACATCACCGGTACCTGCGGGGATGAGGGGACCGAGGGATCTCAGCAGCCCGGCCCGGCCCAACGCGGGCCACCGTGCTGGGCCGCGCTCCCAACCGTCCTCCCGTCCCACCTCACAACCCCTTCTTCCTTTCAGGGAGCGACCCACCTCCCTTCCGCCGGGAGCCCCCCGCCGCCGGTGCAGGCGGCCGCGGCCTCCTCTGCCCCATTCCCGCCTCGCCTCAAGCCGCGCCGCCGCCCGGCAACCGCCGCCTGGGCGGGAGCGGCGCGCGCTGGGACTACAACTCCCGTCACGCAGCGCGGCCCCGCAGCGCCCCACGGAGAGGCGGACTACATTTCCCAGAAGCCCCCGAGGGCGCGCTACGGGTGCCCCGGCGGCCACGGGCTGCGGTTCCCGTGGTGCCGCGCGGCGGCGCTGTGAGGGGAAGCCGCTTCCGGTGGAGCGAGGGTTGGCGGCGGCCGAGGCGGTCGGCGGGGCCGGTTTTGGGTGAGGGGGGGTGTTTCGCGGTGTGTCCTTGTGTGTCGGCGCCTCGTTCGTCGTTATGTCGGCCCTGGAGAAGCAGCTGCACCTGGGCCGCCTCCCGCCGCGGCCCCCGTTGCCCGGTGGCGGCGGCCAGTCCGGCTCCAAGATGCGCATGGGGTAGGTGGGGGAAGGGCGGGGGCGGCTGAGGCTGAGGGAACCGGGGAGGGAGGAGGTGAGGGAAGGCTTTTGAGGCGGGGGGACAGAAGGGGAAAGAGGCTAACAGCGGCAGGGGAGGGATGCTGGGTGCTGGGTGTGTGTGTGTGAGTGTGAGTGTGAGTGTGAGAGATGCTCTTTGCTGTGGGCTTGGGCGTTTCGCTGGCAGTTTGGGATGGGGGATCTTTAATGGGGGGATTTGGAGGCTGAGGGTGCTCGTTATTGGGGGGTCTGAAGGTTGAGGGTGCTTGTTATTGCGGGATCTGGAGGCTGAGAGTGTTTGTTATTGGGGGATCTGGAGGGAGGGGGTTCTCGTTATTGGGGGATCTGGAGGGGGTTTGCTCATTATTGGGGGTCCGGAGGGAGCGTTTCTCGTTATTGGAGGTCTAGAGGGAGGGATGCTCGTTACTGGGGGTCTAGGGGAAGGGGTGCTCGCTTTTTTGGGGGGGGGTTAGGGGCAGGAGGTCCTCTTTGCTGGCAGGTGGCAGCAGAGGGGAGAGGGGCCACCCTTGTGTGGGCAGGTTGGGGTGCCCCGTGCAAAGGGGGTGCTCTCTCCTGAGTGGAGCTGGGGATGTGGTTTGGGAGATGGGTTACTTGTTGCTGGGGGAGGATCAGGGGCTGGGGTGTTTGCTACTGGGGTATTTGCTGGGGTTGGGTGGGAGAGGGAACTTCAGAGTTTGTGTTTGTTCCTGGGAGAATTAGCAGGGAAAGGGAGAAAAACGGGTGCTATTTGCTGGGGGTGATGTTTAGGGTGCTGAGGTGGCAGCCCAAAGGAGGTGGCTGGCAGTGTGGTGGGTCTCTCTGCACGGTGACATGATGCGAGAGGCCATCCAGCCCTTGGGGCTAGCCCTGCCATGTGCTGGATTGTTCACCACTGCCCCAGGAGAGCAGCATCTGGACCGGGCTTCTCCATTCACCACTCCCTGGCAAGAAGGGAGAGATACTGTACAAAGAGTATCCTCAATGCCAGGAGAAGGTGGCTGGTGCTGGGATTGTTCTTCAGCAGCCCTTTTCTCCGAGTCCTTTTGCCATCTGTGTTTGAAGGGAGGGTCTAATGCATCGTGATTGATCTAGATGGCACCTCAACGTCGGTGAAAGCGTGGCTGGTGGAGAGAGGTATATTTAAATGTTATTTCTCAGCAGCAGAAGTGTACGTGAAGCTGTACAGCAGGTGAGCTCTGCCAAGTGACTTAAGCCCCTGCTTCAGATAATGGAAAATCTGGGATAGTCCGGTACAAATGCGAAAATCTTCTAAGCAGGAGTGAGAACACGGTTTGGAAACTGTGAGAGAAGATTGACCAGTGTCTAAGCTGTGTGGATGGCAAATAAAAAGGACTCACTGGACAAGAACAACCTTTGCAAAAGCTTTATTCTTTAGCGATGAGTCAGAGGGAGAAAATGGGTTGCGAATGGGATGGCTTTGAAGGGAATTTAGTAATTTCACCTCCAAAGGTATAAGGGAGAAGTATCTCTTCCAAGCAGGTACCTTGTTATGGTAAAAGAAGAGCAAGGTGATCTTGCGGCAGGGTTATGGCTGGATTGTGGGGAGGGAATCTCTAGCTGCAGAGAAAAGCAAAGGAAGCTGGCAATAATCACAGGGATTTGGGCTCAGGATGCTGAACAGAACACTTCAGCAGCCCCTGGGCAAAAGTGTAAATTTAAGCAGAATGGCAGAAACATGGAGATTTTATTAAATGTAGAGAGTATGCGTTTTTCAAGGCTATATAACTTTTTGTACGTAGCTGATTGTTGAAGTGCAAAATCTGAGGTCTGGCTTGTGACAAAGACCAGGGGTTGATGCTCTGGAGGAACGCCAGCCTCTGCGAGGTCCAGGTGTGCGCTGCACGATTCCTGCACGGTACAAAGTGCTCTATTTGGAGGATAAAAATATCCTACGATTCCTACAGGAAATCTCCTTTGCCTTGATGCATGAAATCAGATAACAAAAAAAAAAAAAAAATAGAAAAAAAGAAAAAGACAGCTACTTTGCTGTGGCTGAAATAAACTGTTTAGGTATTTATGGATGGGAGAGGACTATTTCCCCTCAACTTAAAGCACAGTTTTAAAACATTTATTTTGCGTCTTATTATTTATATTATATTTGGATAGATGTAGTTAATCTATGAACTAATACTAACAAATCATTATTTCTTTTAATATCGATTATTTTAAAGCTGTGCTTCGTGCAAGTGATTAATAGCATGGCTTTGAGGCTAAGCAAAAAAGTTGTATTTAAGGATTAATTTGTACTTTTAGTATAGAAATAGGCATGGAAATGAGAAAGAAGCCGTTTTAGATGAATATCAGAGGGGGTTGCTCTCCTGTATCTCCTGGTTATCTGAAAGTGGGAGCTGTTTTCTGATGTTGGGTTGAACCGTGGGGTTGTGAGCAAGTCACTAAACCACTAGTTCACCCGTTTGTGTTGTGGGTAGTGTTGTATTTAACAGGAGCGTGCTGAAGGTTACATGGTATGTATAAGGCTAGATTTAATATTAAATATATTATTTAATTATACTGGCTCAGTTCAGAGCCAAGCAAACCCTTATGCTTTACAAAGCTTCCCAAACACACGATTTTTTCCATTTTAGGTGAAGAAATAAAGTTCTTATTTCTTCACCTAAAAGAAATAAGGTTTTTATTTCTTCCTCTTGTTTTATTCTGTTAAGAGACTCATCCCTTGCGGTTATTTTGTATAATTTTTGAATGTACTTTATACTGGTTTCATGCACTGTAAACTTTGTCAGCGCCCCGTCTAATTCTCTCCGTACATCAGTGCATGCACCAACGGCGCTGTAAACAAACACCGTGACACATTGCTTGTTCAGCTGAGTATTCCTACTTTAATAATAAATATAAAAACTTTCAACGTTGATGTTAAGGAGGCCTTAAACACGATGAAAATCAGTTTGTACTTTGTCTTGCTGCTGCTGCTGTCAACTTCTGTCAGGTATTTCCTGAAGGCGGGTGTCTCCATGTTAAATAAAAAGTCCAAAATTAATTTCCTGTGAAATAAGGTGATCTGTGCTCTGCTGCGAGACCTCAGAGCGGGTAAGCTAAAGGAGCTCATTTGTTTTTCATGTGCCTCTAATTGGCTATATTCTTGCAAAATGATGCCGTGCTGCGGGATGTATTTTCCATCCTCATGATAATTTTTATTAGAAAAACAGATAAAAGTAAGGGCTATTAAGTTACTGACTTAATGAGGTGCTGACAAAACCCCCATGATATTTGTTGCTTCGCTTACTCATCGCAGGTAAACAAACAAATTGCAATTGAGCATTTCCAGGGATTTTTAAATGGATTTGATGATGGACGCCAGTGGGGTATTTTTGCAGTTTGGTAATATTTATGTTCGTGCAGTGCTCGTTAGTAGCAATCCTATATAGTAATTTACATAATGCTTCCTGTCTTGCTGATCTTCAGAGGATTTATGAACATTCCCTGTTAGGGAAATGACTATGAAGGGAAGTTTGTTTTCTGTTGTTCTATAATGCTATAAAACTTCTTTTTTTTTTTTTTTCCCCTTTTCAAATGCTTTCTGAAAGCACTGATATGAAACGTGGTGTTGCAGTTAAGGATCGAGAATTCCCCCGTCCTTCCCTTTTGAAGCAGCAGGGAATAGTTCATAATGGTGTTGTAGATGTATTTTTAGTTTATTGCTCTGCCATTGAGTAAATCCCTTTACGGGTGATGTTCCCGTTGTGGGTGACGCTGCAGGTGCGACGCGAGAACGGCGTCATCCCTCAGCGTGAAAAGGAGACAAGACGAAGTGGAATATGGAGACAGCAAAGTCTAAGGTGGTGAGGTGGCTTTTGAAATAGGGTGGGGCATCATCCAACGTTGGTCTGAAGAACCGCTTGGAATTGAATTTGTCAACATATTTGTGCCATTGTCTCAGTTACTGGTCTCTGGCTGCTGATGGAGCTCGCAGGAGATAAGGGTGGCTGGAAGTCAGCAGCATCTAGACCTTTTCTTCTGCACCTGATCAGTTTGTAGACTCAATATTTGGTTCCTGTAACCTTTTCTTCTTCCCCCAAGATCTCTGATTTCCCATCGTTTTAAGGTGTAGTTTCATTTTTGGACAGTGGTGCCCAAAACTGGACGTGGAGCTTCAACACGTTCACACACCTGTGAACTGGAAAGAATATTTCATGTATGTTTGTAGATGATAACTTCATTCATACATCTCAGCAGAACTGGATTTTTTTAGGTTTAGCTAAGTTTAGCCTTAGCAGGATGCAGTTCAATACAAACAAGTGCAAGATTCCATAGTCATGCCACCTAAAGAGAATGTGATTAATTATACAGAGAAAAATGAGTGTGTGACTTACGTGGCTGGTAAATGTACAGGGCTATACTGAAACAGGTCTTGTAAAATTCAAACTTGTACAGGGAACAGAAATAATTAAACTTAGGAAAACATTTGTTTGCTGTGTTAAGCATCTCATGTTTATAAATCTATTTTATTTCTACGCTTTGAATTTCCTGAATTGGAAGCAAGGCCATTAAAACAGGTTTAAACTTAATATCCAACAGCGATGAAAAGCTGATTTTTCCCTGGCTCGATGCTTTGCTTCGTGTGGAGCGATCCTCTGACCAGTGTGTTGGGCATTCCTTTTTTTCCTTTCTTTATCAACCAGGGAGGGCCCTGTTAATGTGACTGTTCGGTCTGGTTGAAAGCAGAGCGTAAGAAAAACAGAGGGTGGAGCAAGTGATATTGCTGTAGGAAAATAGAAGAATAATTTACTGCAGGGCTGAGATTTCTCAGGCTTCAGTCATCCTTGACCGGAAAGGCAAGTTATGGGGTGGGATGCTCTCTTCAAAACCTCGTTTTCAAGCTTATTCTGAGATTATTCGTTTTGCAAAAGAAGCTTTTGCCGTCTATGCTGTGGATTATTCAACCAAAATAAAGTCTTACATCTTTTTGGTAGTACCCTATTAAAAGGTTAATCCATTTTTCGGTAGTTTGTAGTGAAATGTCACCTATTAATGTGTTTGAATAGGTGAAAATAGACAAAACTGACTTGTCTGGGGTGGTTTTTTCCTTTTTCTTTTCTTTTTTTTTTTTTTTTTTTTAATTCTTTCATGCCATTTTCCAGTGTGATCACTTCTTTATGTCTCTTTACTAGAGAGTCTCATCCGAGAATCACAGAGTGACATGGGGTTGGAAGTGGACCTCTGGAGATCATCTAGTCCAACCCCCTGCCAGAGCAGGTCCACCCAGAACAGGTTGGACAGGAATGTGTCCAGGCGGGGTTTGAATGTCTCCAGAGAAGGAGACTCCACCACCTCTCTGGGCAGCCTCTTAAAGTGAAGAAGTTCCTCTTCAGGTTTAGATGGAACTTCCTATGTTCAAGTTTGTGCCCGTTCCCTCTTGTCCTGTCCCTGGGCACCACTGGAAAAAGACTGGCCCCATCCTCCTGACACCCACCCTTTAAGTATTTATAGGTGTTGATCAGATCCCCCCTCAGTCTTCTCTTCTCCAGACTAAAAAGACCCAAGTCCCTCAGCCTTTCCTCGTTAAGAGAGATGCTCCAGGCCCCTCATCATCTTTGTAGCTCTTCTGCTGTACCCTCTCCAGTAGTTCCCTGTCCTTCTTGAACTGGGGAGCCCAGAACTGGTCCCAGTGCTCCAGCTGTGGTCTCCCCAGGGCAGAGCAGAGGGGGAGGATGACCTCCCTCCACCTGCTGGTCACACTCTTCCTGATGCCCCCCAGGATGCCATTGGCCTTCTTGGCCCCAAGGGCACATTGCTGGCTCATGGTCATGCTGTTGTCCCCCAGGACTCCCAGGTCTTTCTCCTCAGAGCTGCTCTCCAGCAGGTCACCCCCAACCTGTGCTGGTGCAGGGGGTTATTCCTCCCCAGGTGCAGCGCCCTGCCCTTGCCCTTGTTGAATTTCATCATGTTCCTCTCTGCCCGACTCTTGAGAAGTCAAAGTGGCCGAAGCGAATCGCTGTGTGGTGCCCGTGGGACTGTCACATGGGGCCGAGTGCTCCACTCCTTCACTGTCAATCTTTTCCTTCCAGCTGCAGCTTCCCGCTGGATATCAAAGTAATGTGCGAAAGTGCAGAGAGGAAGGGATGCTGAATCCTCCGTTGCGTGCAAAACGGGTATTAATATTTAAGTAAAACCACTGAGTAGTTAAAATGGCTGCTGCAACGTAGTTTTGACTGGCTTTTGCGGTAGCGCAAGATGTACGCTTCGAATTTGCTCGTATTTCACAGCACATCGCATTGATTTCTGCTACTTTGCTTCCTCTAAATTACACCCCCCTCCCATCTCTTCCAGCAATACCCTCCTTTGCGAGCGTGGCGTTCTCCTGCCTGTATTTAAGTGCTCTCCGACAGAATCATTCGACTAAATGATGTTACCAAAAGGCATTTTTAAAAGAAGACGGTGCCTCTCTTCGACTCGAGCAGTACGTGAAAATCACGCCGCTGAGACGAGCTTGAAGTTCGTTTTTCAATGTCCGTTTGTTTTAAGGAGCAAATCTCTCCGAGGTTGTGTTTGAAATCGCTCGCGTATTGAAAGCGATTCGTTCGAATCGCTCGGTTGAAAGGGAAATAAAATCTAACTTTACGGGCAGAGTTCTTTGGGGAAATGAAATAATGGAGTTTGCAAAATTGCCAGTGAAGCAAAAGGAAGGAGACGCACGGAAGCAGCTCCTGTAACAGCAGATGCGTTCGCTGTCTTTATTTTGTCTGAAGTTTTTCACTACTTTGCTTTCCAAATTATCTTATTCAGAACTGAGGATCCGGATGGCATTTGGAAATGAATAAGAATTTCCCTTTCTTTTCTAATACGTGAATAAAAATTATATGTGATCTCCTACGGTCTTTTAATTATCTAGAATTGGATCAGATCTGTGTAATTCAATCATGAAAATTTCAACTAATTTTTCCCTTGCTAATCCTTTTTTTTCCCTGAAACTGTTTAAATAAAGAAACATTTTATATATTCAGTGTCTTCAAGGCAGAACTTAAGATGCTGTCCTTGTCAATATTTTGAATTTTTAAATACAGCTGGTCAACTACAGCAGTTCTTACATACAAATTATGTTTGATTTGCTTTGATCAGGTTCAAATATGGTTCAAGAATTAAGTATCTTGATTGATGCACGTGATGTTCTTTAATTGCGTTAGTAGTTTTAAATATGGACTGTCGGTCGGCAAAAAAAAAGGCATTTCTAAAAGCATTTCCCGTGCTTGGTACAACCTTTTATTTTATTTTTTTTTTCTTTTTTAGGAAAATACCTGATAGAAAACCCCTTTAAAAAATTGGGGAGAGGTTTGTTGAGCCGCATGGGCTCCTGTCGCTCCGGGATCGCTTGCAGCGTGTGCACATTTTCAGGACCTGTTTTTCAGCACATTTTTCAGTACATTTTCAGAGGACAAACCGCACAATAGGATAAAAGTAGCTGCAGAGGGTGCCCAGAATTTGTTTTGTGATTCCAGTTTAATATGCTGGTTGGCTGGCCTGGAGTTTAAGGATCGTTCTAGAAGAGTTATTATGTTGGATCCGTTTCTGTTTTGGTCCGCCGGATACTTTAAAAAGCAGCAATTAGTTGTGTCGCTTTAAATATTTGGTCAGCAAAATAGCGTTTCAGCACAGGAAGGTGCAAAATCACAGCTGCTGGTTTTTGGGCTTGCTTCTAATTTTGAATGTGTGTTGATGTATCAAAAAAAGGAAGCTGTAAGAAAAATAGTGAATCAAAGATACTAATTCTTTTCTTCAGGTTACTCTGGAATCAGCTGCTGCGCGGCTTCCTGTGCTCACCAGGTGTTTTGTGGAAAACTACAACATTTATTCTGCCCTTTCTGGGGTTCACTATTAAGTCAGAGGTCACTGAAGTTTTCCCAACCATTGTTTGGAGGCAAATATTTTGCTTTAAATTACAATTTGTGCATATTTGTATTGGAGGTGACAATAGTTTTTAATTCCCAGCTCCTCTTCCCTTTCTGCTCCAATTCCCCTGCAAACATAGGAGTTCTGGTATATATTTTTCCCAGATATTTCATATATGATACACAACCACTAACATTTTCTCTGGAGGAGTTAACTCTTGATAATCTGAATTTGAAGCATTCACTAACGCCACTAAATCAAACAGTACGGCAAGAAGTAGAGTGGCAAGTTCCCAGGGAAGGGCTCAGCTGTGGTTTCATGGGTTCCTCTTGCAATCCATGAGAGATTCTCCATGGATCTGCCTTGCCTCTTGCATGAAAATTTTACCAGTAATGCTTGTGTTGGACTTCTGCTGTCAGAAATGGTGTTGGAAGGAGATATAAATCATAGAATCATAGAATGGTTAGAGTTGGAAGGGACCTTAAAGATCATCGAGTTCCAACCCCCCTGCCATGGGCAGGGAGTACTAGAGCAACAACTAGAGCAGGTTGCTCAAAGCCCCATCCAGTCTGGCCTTAAACACTTCCAGGGATGGGGCAGCCACAACCTTATATAAAAATACTCATAAGTCTTTGGATTGTGCCCTTGTTGGTTTTTTTTTGTTGTTGTTGTTTTTATTTCCCCTTCAGGTTTTCCCCAAGCAAAGTGGAAAGCTGACCAATCTAATCTCACTTTTGCTTAGGAATTATGGACGGCTGAAAGATCTGGGAAAGGTCAGAGCACCTGTGGACGCCCCGTCATTGGAAATGTTTAAGGCCAGGTTGGACGGGACTTTGAGCAATCTGATCTAGTTGAAGATGTCCCTACCCATGGCAGGGAGTTGGACTGGATGACCTTTAAAGGTCCCTTCCAACCCAAACCATTCTATGAAAGCCATTTTTATTTTCAGGTAGATCTGATCACAGGGAGTGGCTAAATCTGGAGGAACGGAGAAGGAAGGAGATGTCTTCTTCACTAGCCTTGGAGGTTTATTCTGTGTTATGGTGACTCTGTATCAGTGCTCTCAGTGAGTCGCCTTTTCTGTTTGTCAGCCAGTTCCAAGAGGAAGAGCTGCATCAGGTCAAGCTAAGAGGCTTGAGACTGACACCAAGTTCTCTAGGTTGTCTGATCTCATGAAGACATCTGCTTGAGAAAACGAGCTAAAACCCCCTTCAGTCTGAGCAAGTGAGATGAAGTTAACTTAGTTTCTACACCAAAAGGGTTGTCAAGCCTTGGAAGAGGCTGCCCAGGGCAGTGGTGGAGTTGCCATCCCTGGAGGGATTTAAAAGCTGGGCAGACGTGGTGCTGAGGGACATGGGTTAGTGGTGGGTTTGTCAGTGTTGGGTTGATGTTTGGACTTGATGATCTGAAAGGTCCCTTCCAACCTTGACCATTCTATGATTCTTTATTCCTCCTCCAGCCCTGCCCCACATCACTCCTGGGGTTGTGTTTAACTGATGGGGTTCTGTGAACCTTCTCGCTCTATGCCCTGTTTTCCAGTCTTAATTATTTCTATTCTTTGAATCCTCTCAAGTTCTATACTTAAATTATTGATCCGGCTGCCGGTACAAGATTCCAGACATGGTGGCACCACTGCCCTGTGCAGCAGTAGTACAGTCTGTGCTCCAAGTTGAGATTGTCCTTAGATGCCTGAGAATCACGCCATGACCATGGTCACCGTGCTCTCACCAAAGAAAGCGATCAGCCAACAAACCACCAGCTTTTTGGCAACCGTGTGCCTCACAGGACCACGTGTCCTGTCCTGTAAATGAGTTTTCTTGCCTTGTGCCTGGGTACGTGACTTCACTTTGTTAGTTTTGAGATCTGTTCTTCATCTGTCAGAAAAGGAACAATGCTGAGTCCCTCTATACTTGCTCTTGCTCATGCAGGATTAATGAACATTTTCTGTGTGGCTTGGGGGTCGGTAGCTGATTTCGGTTAGTGTTGTGCTCAGTATTCCCTCTGGCAGTCTTGAATGCTTAAAAATCTGCACTCCCTGGTAGAAACAGGAGAGAGCAGACCTGAGGAGAAGGACTTGGGGGTGTTGGTGGATGAGAAGCTGAACATGAGCCAGCAACATGCACCGGCAGCCCAGAAAGCCAACCCCATCCTGGGCTGCATCCCCAGGAGCATGGCCAGCAGGCGAGGAGTGGGATTCTGCCCCTCTGCTCCGCTCTGGGGAGCCCCACTTGGAGCACTGTGTCCAGTTTTGGAGGTCTAAGCACAGGAAGGACATGGACCTGTTGGAACGGGTCCAGAGGAGGGCCATGAAGATGCTGGGAGGGCTGGAACCCGTCTGCTGTGAGGACAGGCTGAGAGAGTTGGGGGGGGTTCAGCCTGGAGAAGAGAAGGCTCCGGGGAGACCTTCGAGCCCCTTCCAGTCCCTAAAGGGGGGGATCCAGGAAAGCTGGGGAGGGACTCTTGGTGAGGGAGGGGAGCCCTAGGAGGAGGGGGAAGGGTTTGACACTGAAAGAGGGGAGATTGAGGTGAGATGTGGGGAAGAACTTCTTTGCTGTGAGGGTGGTGAGAGCCTGGCCCAGGTTGCCCAGAGAAGCTGTGGCTGCCCCATCCCTGGAGGGGTCCAAGGCCAGGTTGGATGGGGCTTTGAGCAACCTGGTCTGGTGGGAGGTGTCCCTGCCCAGGGCAGGGGGGTTGGAACTGGGTGGTCTTTAAGGTCCCTTCCAACCCAAACCATTCTATGGTTCTATGAAACTATGACCTGGGTTTTGTCGTTTGTGACATATTCTGAGCCAGATGTCACCAGTGACAGCTCAGGCTACTTCACGTTGTTGCGATTTGGGCTTGTAGCATTGGTGTGCAACGGCGAGAAGTCAATTTCTTGGGTTTTGTTATGATTAATTTTGATTCTAAATATCCCAAACTTGTGTTACCGATGATTCATGTGATTTCATACCTCTCCTACACAGGTCTAACGTCCTTTCACTAGTCAATGGGCTACTGCGTTCCCTTGTCTTGTGTAATAGTGGCTGTCCATACTGTAATCCTGCTTTCTCAAAAGTGGATTAATTTGTCAAAACTCTTCATCTGGCATGATACGATTTATCAGCAACTTGCTCCAGGATTTCCCCATGTTCTACCTGTCTTATAAGTAAGAAGCCCACTTAAAACTTTCTGATCTCGCAATACAGGGGAAGTTACCAGGGAGTTCCTGCTGTTTACCAGATTTATGGATTATGTTGGAAGGGGTGTAGCCAGGCAGGTGACGATATTTGGAATTATTGGAATTACTTAATCCTGGAATTACTCAGGACAATCAAACCTAAAACCAGCCGTAACATGCTGCGGAAAAGCCTCACTGCGTTGAAATGCTGCATTTTAAAAGGGTGATGAAATTTGTTGTCGTTAACTGCACATCCTACCTATTCAAAAAAAAGGAGAAGGGAAATCATCCAAGCTGTGGGCAGCTCTCTCCATCTCCAGAAAGCACCAGAAATGGTACGGGGAGAGCGTGATCAGGGCTGGGATGGCTTCCAGGCAAGGAGATAATCAACAGAGTAGGACTTTCAGCTTGAAAAACACATGGCCCAGGCAAGGGAAACATGATAGGGATGTATAAAGTCATTAATATTCTAGAGAAGAACAGGCAAATGATATCATAGTGTGGACTTAAAAGCAAGCAGAAGTAATCCTTTTTGCTCAAAGCCTAATTAAATTGTGGCACCGTTGTCACAGGTGTTGTGGAAGTAGCTCTGGCTGGAAGGGACTTGTATTTTACGTGATGAGCTGATGGAAACTGCCCTCCCTGAGTGCAACATGGTGCTGAGGATGAATCACAGAATGATATGGGGTTGGAAAGGACCTCTGGAGATCATCCAGTCCAACCCCCATGCAGGGCCACCCAGAGCAGGTTGCACAGGAACATGTCCAGGTGGGGTTTGAATGTCTCCAGAGAAGGAGACTCCACCACCTCTCTGGGCAGCCTCTTCCAGGGATCTGCCACCCTCACAGGAAAGAAGTTCCTCCTCATGTTTAGATGGAACTTCTTATGTTCAAGTTTGTGCCCATTTCCTCTTGTCCTGTCCCTGGGCACCACTGAAAAAAGACTGGCCCCATCCTCCTGACACCCACCCTTTAAGTATTTATAGGTGTTGATGAGATCCCCCCTCAGCCTTCTCTTCTCCAGACTAAAAAGACCCAAGTGCCTCAGCCTTTCCTCTTGAGAAAGATGTTCTAGGCCCCTCATCATCTTTGTAGCCCTCTGCTGTCCCCTCTCCAGCAGTTCCCTGTCCTTCTTGAACTGGGGAGCCCAGAACTGGACCCAGTGCTCCAGCTATGGCCTCCCCAGGGCAGAGCAGAGCGGCAGGATGACCTCCCTCAACCTACTGGCTACACTCTTCTAGATGCCCCCCAGGAGACCATTGGCCTTCTTGGCCCCAAGGGCACATTGTTGGCTCATGGTCATCTTGTTGTCCACCAGGACTCCCAGGTCTTTCTCCTCAGAGCTGCTCTCCAGCAGGTCACCCCCAACCTGTCCTGGTCCATGGAGTTATTCCTCCCCAGGTGCAGCACCCTGCCCTTGCCCTTGTTGAATTTCATCAGGTTCCTCTATGCCCAACTCTCTATCGAGCCTGTCCAGGTCTCGTTGTATGGTGGCCCAGCCTTCTGGTGTGTCACCCCCCCTCCCTCCCAGTTTTGTGTCATCAGCAAACTTGCTGAGGGTACATTCCATCCCTTCATCCAGGTCATTGATGAATATATTGAAGAGTGCTGGACCCAGTACTGACCCCTGGGGAACAAAATGCAAGCTCAGGAGATCCCCATCCTGCTTATAGTAATTTTATAGTATAAAAATTGGATACTTGGATACACCTGTGTTTGGTTCTTCCCAATATTATGACAATTTATCATCGATTAGAATCATAGAATCACAGAATGGTTAGAGTTGGAAGGGATCTTAAAGATCATCTGGTTCCAACCCCCCTGCTATGGGCAGGGACACCTCCACTAGAGCAGGTTGCTCAAAGCCCCATCCAGCCTGGCCTTGAACACTTCCAGGGATGGGGCAGCCACAGCTTCTCTGGGCAACCTCTTCCAGTGCTTCACCACCCTCACAGGAAAGAATTTCCTCCTAATATCTCATCTAAATCTCCCCTCTTCCAATTTAAAACCATTATCCCTTGTCCTGTCACTCCATCTCCTGACAAAGAGTCCCTCTCCGGCTCTCCTGGAGGCTCCCTTCAGATATTGGAAGGCTGCTATGAGGTCTCCCGGGAGCCTTCTCTTCTCCAGGCTGAACAACCCCAGCTCTCTCAGCCTGTCTTCATAGGGGAGGTGCTCCAGCCCTCTGATCAGCTTCGTGGCCCTCTGCTGGACCCCTTCCAACAGGTCCATGTCCTTCCTGTGTTGAGGACTCCAAAGCTGGACACAGTATTCCAGGTGGGGTCTCATGAGCGCAGAGTAGATAATTAGATCTTAATATTATATCTATCTATCTATATCTTAATATTATATCTCTCTGTTCTTTCTGATCTACAGCACTCTTTGAAAGGCTAAGGTTTCAATGTGATATTTTTTTCTTTAATCAGAGATTGAGATGAAGCTGAGGCAGTAGAAGGGATTCATATTTTCTGGGTTTACGTAGGTGTGTGACGTCTCATTGTATTTAATTGAAAGTTGACAAGAAGAATACTGAAGTCTGGAAACCCACAGAAGAGAATTGGGACCCTTCAGGGGGTGGTTGCTTTATGTTTCATATTCTAGAAATATCAGGGGAAATGGGAGTTTTGCTTCTACAAAATTGAAAAGCTGCTTTGTCTGTTCCTTTCTGTTTCTTTAGGAAGCCAAGAATTCAGGAGAAACTTCCTTCAGCAGAGGAGATTTATTATTATTTTTTTTCTGTGAAGGTCTTTCACCACCCCCCCAGCCCATGCTTGATTTTAATATTCTGTGCTGATTGCCACCCCCAGAAGAGCTGAAGTGCAAAAAAGCCTGGTAAAATGGTGCACTCTTACTCATCCTCTACGCTGGGCTCGAATCTAGCCTAATTATGTCACTGCCAAAATTAAGCACTACTCTTTTAGCCTCGCGGAGTGAATATCAGCCTGAGAAACAGATTTCACATCAACTGAGTCATCAGGAAAATTCTGATTGCGGAGCCTTTTGTCAGTGATGGGGAGACAAGGAGAGAGGGCACAGCTGCACCTTTTGATGGAAGCCGAGAAGAAATTGGTTTGTCAACTGGGCACCTTTGAGAGTCCCAGTTTATATCATGTTCGCAGAACAGGTCTTCTGCGTTCACCCAATAATTTAGGGGAATTGCGTTCCCTGAGGTGCTGGATACGACCTGGCATTAGTACTACGGGAGCAGCTAATTTCAGGAGTAATTTTTTTGCAGTGCTTTGCGATTTACCTGTCAACCAACTGCAGCGGAAATTAGCCTTATTATAAAGAGGAGATGAGTCTCACTGCTTATGGGGAATAACGACTGTGATTCACGTTTTGGAAATGTGTTACTGGGAAAACCAAGGGGTTTATTTTTACAGCTTCTGTTGAGGTATTATTCCCTGGGTGTGCGGAGCACTGGCAGGAAGATTCCAGCTTATCCAAAAAGGAGGAAACCTCTCCAGGTAGAAGTAGTTCCTAGACACGGAGTGGGCCACAGGGATGCCCAAATCTTTTATTGCACTGAGTCCTCTTTTAAAACAATAGTTTTGATCTCATAGTTTTAACACAATAGTTTTTGATTAGGGGCCTGGAGCATTTTTCTTAGGAGGAAAGGCTGAGGGACTTGGGTCTTTTTAGTCTGGAGAAGAGAAGACTGAGGGGGGATCTGATCAACACCTATAAATACTTAAAGGGTGGGTGTCAGGAGGATGGGGCCAGGCTTTTTTCAGTGGTGCCCAGGGACAGGACAAGAGGAAATGGGCATAAACTTGAATATAAGAAGTTCCATCTAAACACGAGGAGGAACTTCCTTCCTGTGAGGGTGGCAGATCCCTGGAAGAGGCTGCCCAGAGAGGTGGTGGAGTCTCCTTCTCTGGAGACATTCAAACCCCACCTGGACACGTTCCTGTGCAACCTGCTCTGGGTGGACCTGCTCTGGCAGGGGGTTGGACTGGATGATCTCCAGAGGTCCCTGCCAACCCCATATAATTCTGTGATTCTGTGATCTCTCCGAAGCACCTTATCTTCCCCCGGTGTCCACCGTTAGGATTTTCTTGCCTGTGCAATGCTCGTTCATCAGTTATTTGGCAAACGATGTGATAGAAAAAGAAATCTTCCTTCTGGGCTCCATCGTTTGTGCTGGATAGAACTGGGCATCCAGAAGTCTCCAGTGGTTGGAGTGTGTTTGGCCAGATTGCACCTTTCTGGGTCGTTTGGGTTTTTTTTTGATGACAATAAAGCAGTGTTTCTGTATGGGTAGGTTATGACTTGTAAAGGAATTACAGCAACCTGGGAATAAATACAAAACCTGGAGCAAACCGGAGCCTGAAAGCCCATCCTGGCATGGAATATTCTGCCAGCATCTGTTATACAGTTTGTTTGTTATGGTCCTTAATTCAAAATTCAGGTTTTAAAGGTCCTACCTTATTTTTTTTTTTTAATTTTTTTTTTTTTTTAAATAACTTTAGCCTTTTGGACTCACTACCTTTTACTCGCATTGCTGGACTCAATAGCATCCTTCCTAACGAAATGTTTTTATTGTAGGATATTTTCAGAATCACGGACAGTTGCCTGCGTAGCTCTAAGGCGGCGGAGGAAGGCAGCTTGAGGAGTGTTTCTCGGTCTTTCTTGCGATGCTTTTCTCGTAGTCCTTCCACTTAACCGAGGCAAGATAGATATGGAAGCATTAATTTGAGTTAATTTGGTCATGTTCTTTTCCTTCATGGACCTGATGTTGCCCTACATGCAGTATTTAAATACTAGATCTGTTTACAAATATGCTAAAGTTTGAACGGTTGCAATGAATTCCAGGGAACCCGAGCTGTAATTAAAACGGGCTGCTGTTAACTTAAACCTGGTGGTTTTTATTTATTCTGCTCCCAACAGTGTTTTTAAGTTTCTTCTATATACGACACGGTTCAGTTCTGTAGTTTTTCTACCAGCCTTCAGGACAGGTTGACTTTCTGTTTGAATGATACTTCTTCCAAAAAATTAGAGATTTCTAGGAAAGTTATAATCTCATGATGAGTTGTACATGGTAAATTAGTGGTGACCTTCAGAAAATAGCTGACACACTGCTTTTCATTACTCTGATGTCAAGGTGACTTCTGAGAGGGACGTATTATTCTTTTTTAAATTACGATTCATGGGCTGAGTCGTAAATCTAAGATGGTTTCCCGTGTTCCAGGCACTGGGGTGCTCCCAGTCGTGTCAGCATAGGGCTTGCTTTAAGGCTAGAGCAAAACCATTAAATACAAAGGTATTTAATGACTTTTGATTCTGACTTTTGAAGCGCCTGATCTGTGGGGTCGTTGCAAACTGGGAGATTGTACTGGGACAGTATCACTGTGCGCCCTGTTCTTTTTCTTTTCCCGTGGCTTAGGTCTGTGTAGTCTAAATCGCCGTTATTCACTCTTTCTTGGTATTGCTTTATGAGGAAAATACTCTTCTCTCTGTCTCTCCGCTAGTTTTCCTGTGCATCTTTGTGATCTCCTCAATAGGAGCAAAAATTGGGGGGGGGGGGGCGGGGCTGAAAGGAGGATTTTCTTACCGTAAAATTGCTAAAATTGTAGTATGGAAATTTCAGTATTTTCATCGTTTGCTTCCAGTCCTCTACAGTTGTGTAACACCATCCTGTTCTAGTCAATGTATGTAATGATGCCTTGTGTGCCAATTTATATGAAAGATTTCTAAAATATCTCTTTCTTACTGATTTTTTTTTTTTTTTTTTTTTTTTTTTTTTGCCTTGCAGCCCTGGCAGAAAGCGTGATTTTTCACCGGTGCTTTGGAGCCAGTACTTTGAATCTATGGAGGACGTCGTGGTAGAAAATGAAACTGGCAAGGATATATCCTTTTTTTTCCAGATTGAACTTTTCTTATTCTCAGTGATTGGGGCGGTATCACGTGTTGTTTAGTTTACTGGGGTTTTCTTCAGCTTTTTCTTGTATTTCTTCTCATCTTCCATTTTTTCTTTCGTAGGGATCAGTATTGGTAACTAGAGCTTCTAAGCTGACAGTTAAGATGTATTAGCAAGGTCAGTTCCTGCCATTGCTTCGTTAGTAATCATTAATTTTAAAAAAGTGTTTCCAACGTATTTTGCAGGGAAATACTCATCAGTTCCCATAGTTTAAACCATGTCAGGATCAAAGATGTTTATTGATTTTTATTAAAGACAGGTAGTTAACTGGCAATCGGTGAACTGTATGTTCTGGATCAGTATCAGCAGTACAACAAACTTCAACATTAAACATTTAGATGTTAATAAATACTTGCAAATTACTAAATGCCTTTCTACGACTAATCCCAGGAGGTTCTTTTCCTATACACACCCAAACGTACGTGCACAGTCATAGGCACCCTCAAGAAATTTGAGTTACAAGCAGGCACTGTCTCTTCTGGGACTGCAGGATCTACTGGTCCCCATCTCCTCTGGGAGATGTGGATGCTACCAGTGTTGCTTCCACTACTCATAGAGTGATTAGGGTTGGAAGGGACCTTAAATATCATCGTGTTCCAACCCCTGCCCTGGGCAGGGCCACCTCCCACCAGACCAGGTTGCTCCAAGCCCCCTCCAACCTGGCCTTGAACCCCTCCAGGGATGGGGCAGCCACAGCTTCTCTGGGCAACCTGGGCCAGGCTCTCACCACCCTCACAGCAAAGAGTTTCTTCCCCAGATCTTATCTCAATCTTCCCTCTTTCAGTGTCAAACCCTTCCTCTTCCTCCTATGGCTCCCTTCCCTGATGAAGAGTCGCTCCCCAGCTTTCCTGGAGCCCCTTGAGGGACTGGAAGGGGCTCCAAGGTCTCCCCGGAGCCTTCTCTTCTCCAGGCTGAACCCCCCCAACTCTCTCAGCCTGCCCTCACAACAGAGGGGCTCTGGTGCTCGGATCATCTCCGTGGCCTCCTCTGGCCCTGCTCCAACAGGTCCATGTCCTTCCTGTGCTTAGGCCTCAAAAGCTGGACACAATGCTCCAAGTGGGGTCTCCCCAGAGCGGAGCAGAGGGGCAGAATCCCACTCCTCGCCTGCTGGCCATGCTCCTGGGGATGCAGCCCAGGATGGGGTTGGCTTTCTGGGCTGCCGGTGCATGTTGCCGGCTCATGTTGAGCTTCTCATCCACCAACACCCCCAAGTCCTTCTCCTCAGGGCTGCTCTCCAGCCATTCTCTGCCCAGCCTGGATTTTTGCTTGGGATTGCCTTGACTCAGGTGCAGGACCTTGCGCTTGGCCTGGTTGAACTTCATGAGGTTCGCATGGGCTCACCTCTCCAGCCTGTCCAGGTCCGTCTGGATGCCAAGTGACACTGAGAAAGCACCACGTGAGGTCACATATAACACCCAATATATGGGTGCCAACTTGTTACACCCCAAATTTATTCCACTAGCTGGTGTGCAGACAATGAAGCTGCTTCTGCTGGCCAAGGTGGAGGTGGTGGTGCCATTAGGGAGTCTTCTGGCAGTGTCAGACCAGGTTTTGAACTGCTGCTGTTTCCTCTCCAAGATCTCTGCCCCCTTTACAAATGTTCCTGTTGCTTTTATATTTCTTTTCAAGCTGATTCCTTTTCAGAGTCTTCCAGTTACTATTTAACCCAGCTGAGGGCAGTCATCCTCTTTGACGGGCTCAAACTGCTGTTGTATCCAAGCCCTTCTCTAACTGGGAGTGTCCCAACAAGTACAGCGTGTGAAGGTACCGGGACCAGACTTCCCATCTGTCCTCCCTCTACCTACAGCTCTGACAAAAGCAGGTTTGAGAGGTACTTCCAGGTCTTTTGACCTAATTACAAAATGGAAACGTTTTAATCTGTGTTTACATAAACACAACCTTGTAGTTTAAATAGTTGCATGGTTTTTAAGCCTGCATATTCTAGCTCGGCCATTGGGGAAACCAAACTTTCAAGCTATTTCTCTCCAAATACAAATTTCCTAATTACTTCTCTAATGTCAGTAGCATGTGATGCTTAGAAATGAGAAATTTCTCTTTCCTTCGTGTTTTGCTCAGCTTGTTATTATTCTGCGTTTATTAACCACATTTGCCCAGTTGATCCTATGAATTCTTCATGATATGCACCTTGTCTGCCTTTGATGTCAGGGCCGTGCACACCCCTGAGGCTTCATAAATAATAAAATAAAAAGGATAATGGACCTGTTTGGATAGGTGCTGTACATAAGCATCCTAAATTTAAGCAAATCTTAGTTTTTTGGGATTCATTGTATTACCGATGACCTTTAACAGAAGCTTGAGCTCCTGTATGGTAGGTTTGGAACAGATGTGTACTGTGGAAGCAGCTAAATTAATGAATAGAGTTGGTGCCCACTGTTCTGCCCCCGCTGCCTGTTACTGCTCCATCATAGAATCATAGAATGGTTAGAGTTGGAAGGGACCCTAAATATCATCGAGTTCCACCCCCCTGCCCTGGGCAGGGACACCTCCCACCAGACCAGGTTGCTCCAAGCCCCCTCCAACCTGGCCTTGAACCCCTCCAGGGATGGGGCAGCCACAGCTTCTCTGGGCAACCTGGGCCAGGCTCTCACCACCCTCCCAGCAAAGAAGTTCTTCCTGAGATCTCATCTCAATCTCCCCTCTTTCAGTGTCAAACCCTTCCCCCTCCTCCTAGGGCTCCCCTCCCTCATCAAGAGTCCCTCCCCAGCTTTCCTGGAGCCCCCCCCTTGAGGGACTGGAAGGTGCTCCAAGGTCTCCCCGGAGCCTTCTCTTCTCCAGGCTGAGCCCCCCAACTCTCTCAGCCTATCCTCCCAGCAGAGGGGCTCCAGCCCTCCCAGCATCTCCATGGCCTCCTCTGGCCGCGCTCCAACAGGTCCATGTCTCTCCTGTGCTGAGGCCCCAGAGCTGGAGGCAGCACTGAGGGGGTTTCTCCCCAGAGCGGAGCAGAGGGGCAGAATCCCCCCCTTCACCCTGCTGGCCACGCTGCTGGGGATGCGGGGGGCTTTCTGGAATGCTAGCGCACGTTGCTGGCTCATGTCGAGCTTCTCATTGACCAGCAGATCTTCTTGTGTGAACAAACCCCAGCTGATGAAATTATTTAAGCTGACACAGCTCATTGTGATGGAAGTGGCTCAGGGAGCGCCTGCGTGAACTGTTTACAACCAGCAGATCCAAAGGGCACTGCAGATTTCAGCAGAAAAACGATGAGCAGCCTCATCGATAACCTCATCTAGCACGGTTAAATTCAGAGGAACGCTTTTGTCCACCCCAAGAACAGCACAAAGGAGGTGAAGTGCCTTGTCTGATCTGTTGGTCACGGTTTTGGGCACTGAACACACATCTCACAGCTCCCAGTTCTGTGCCTTTCCCTACGTGACATTGGTTTTAAGTTAAAATCAGTTAAACTGATTTTTCTGTATCTAAATATATACTGCAAGGGGACTTTACCTACCCTAGGGAAGCATCTTTGCTGTGTATGTTCCAGAGGGTAATTATATTGCCTTAAAAATCCTACTTACTGGCTTATCTGACATTTTTCCTTTGAAGTAATAAGAAAATAAACCAAATCAAAATTAGATGCACCAAAGTGCACGCTGATCGCGGTTTGATTTTTCTCTTAGTTGTTCAGTTCACTGTTGTGCACAGGGGGGAAAGGGTCTGGGCAGGAGATGTGTGGATTACAGGGAGGAGGAGACCTGGGCAGCAGGAAAACAACTCTTGAAGCTTAAATAAAGCAGATTTTGTCCAGGTTATGCTTGGATGTGCCTGTAGATCAGAGGGAGAAATGACGCCTCGGGTGCACGAGGGTAGAAACAAATCACTGTTGGGTATTGCAGACTCCTAAATACATTCAGGTAAGTAACTTGCTTCAAATAACTCTATGAAACGTCCTTAACTGTTCATACACTTTTCGAATTTACAAAAGCGGATTGGAGGGACCCGTCTTACTGCTGTTACACGGTGGAGGCCATTCTGCTCTTTCCTGGGCTGTATTTACTGTAAGTAAAGTGCTGCTTTGTACAAGTATGTATGTATGCAAATATAGTCTTCTGAGTGTGGGAGGCAACTAACCATTCGGCTGTCTTAAACATGGGAAAATTGGTTCAGAAAACTGCCTTACAGGATCACAGAATGATACAGGGTTGGAAGGAACCTCTGGAGATCATCTAGTCCAACCCCCTGCCAGAGCAGGTCCACCCAGAGCAGGTTGCACAGGAACGTGTCCAGGCGGGGTTTGAATGTCTCCAGAGAAGGAGACTCCACCACCTCTCTGGGCAGCCTCTTCCAGGGCTCTGCCACCCTCAAAGTGAAGAAGTTCCTCCTTATATTGAGATGGAACTTCTTATGTTCAAGTTTGTGCCCATTTCCTCTTGTCCTGTCCCTGGGCACCACTGAAAAAAGACTGGCCCCATCCTCCTGATACCCACCCTTGAAGTATTTATAGGTGTTGATCAGATCCCCCCTCGGTCTTCTCCAGACTAAGAAGCCCTAAGTCCCTCAGCCTTTCCTCCCAAGAGAGATGCTCCAGGCCCCTCATCATCTTTGTAGCCCTTTGCTGTACCCTCTCCAGCAGTTCCCTGTCCTTCTTGAACTGGGGAGCCCAGAACTGGTCCCAGTGCTCCAGCTGTGGCCTCCTCAGGGCAGAGCAGAGGGGGAGGATGACCTCCCTCCACCTGCTGGCCACACTCTTCCTGATGCCCCCCAGGATGCCATTGACCTTCTTGGCCCCAAGGGCACATTGCTGGCTCATGGTCATCCTGTTGTCCACCAGGACTCCCAGGTCTTTCTCCTCAGAGCTGCTCTCCAGCAGGTCAGCCCCAACCTGTCCTGGTGCAGGGGGTTATTCCTCCCCAGGTGCAGCGCCCTGCACTTGCCCTTGTTGAATTTCATCAGGTTCCTCTATGCCCAACTCTCCAGCCTGTCCACACCAATCTCCTGGTGCTCACCTGACTCAGGTCTTATAAATATTTCACCGTCAGTGTATTTATTCTATAGGCAAAGCACATGCAAAGGTTTATCTTCTGGGTTTTAATTACCAGCAGTAACCAAAACTACATCTGCCAAATGGGTTGTGTGTTTTAATGAAGTGCCAAGACGTTTCTCATGATGGCATATCCAGTTTTTTTTCAGGAGACTGCTTTTTCGTGACTACCAGTGAAAATTCAACAGCTTTATGTCCTCATAACGATATTATCTTTGCATGGTTGAGGTCCTGTTTGATTTGTCGAGAGATCTCACTTGCTGCTCTGGCAACTCTCTGAAACGCGAACTGAGGACAGGAGTGAGTGTGGGGACTGACCAAAATTCTTCCCCTCATCCGTTCCCTTTAAAAAATAAAGGGAGTTAAGGAAGGAAACTTTTAAAGGATTTGAAGGAAATGAATTGCTCTGTATGATTATTATATTTGGGACCTTTTAAATCCAGGAGCTCTTTGAGCTCCCTTAGTGCCCTTAACAGAAGGATGCTGAGGGATGACTTTCATGGAAGTGTGACTGCACGGATGAATTCTCTGCATCTCCTCTTTGGCTGCATCATATTTGTTATTTTTCTGCTAGTTTAGTGGTTTTTGTTAGGGTACACAAGTGCCTTAAACAGCTGTAGTGAAGGTCACTGCTTTTAATGGGAGGCTTTTAATGAAGTGATATTTTTCAAACTTAAGGGAAGGGCTTCTTACAAGTCACTTCCACCTTTTCCAGGCTCTCTATTTCCAAGAGCGACACCAATGCCATTTTTACGTTTAAAAATCACCAGAATTGGATTTAGCGGTGTGATTGCAGTCACAACACTGCACCTTACACATACTGGCTTTTTCTGTTACTGTGATTAATTAACGAAGTTAGATCGTATACAGGATTTGCATAGATCTATGCCTTGCACTTGGGACTGCATCCGGAGAAAAACAACTGCCACCACAATTAGCTCATGCCTTTGTGTGGCTGCTATAAAATTATTTCCTTTGTGCATTTTGAAATGAAAGTTTGTCCCAAGCAATGCGAGTGTTAAATCTTTGGGATGAACCAGAACTTTAAAACCCCCCCAAAAAACCCCTCCCCCAAAAAGCCAAGAGGAAACCTAAATTGGAAAGCATTGAGAGTAACCATCTATGAATAAAATCACAGCCTGCGGGAGCGATGTGCTCCCTTTCTTTCTTTGCTTGTTGGCGTGGTTGTTTCCTGGATGATGTGTTTGTACTTTTCTTGGCCAAAGTGCTCCTATTTGGATAAAACTCAGGGCACTGGAAAGCTTCCCATTCTCTCCCATTGTGTTGATGCTCCTCTTTCCTTCCTCCCTATTGACAATAATTTGATTTTCAGCAGCAAAGTGCTCCTCTGACTAGTTAAATTATTGCTTAGGTGCATAAGCACCTTGCAGATTGAGGTTTCAGGGTGTCTTCAGGGGCTCTAAAATATTAACTTGTGGATTCGGTGGCTTTTGGGAGAGCGACTGCTACAGTCATTTACGAGCGGAATAACTCAACAACCGAAATATGAGGACTGGGCAGCTTTCAGATCTCTGCCCATTATGTAGGTGGTTCTATTAAGAATCCCTCAACAAATTCCCCCACTCCTACAGGGCTGTTATTTAAATAATCAATAATTCCTGAACACAAAAATCTTCCTTTCAACAAATAATGCCATTTAATCACTGTGATGCCTGGAAGAACTTACAGTAAATTGAGCTGTCAGGGACAAATAGAGCCATAATCGTGTTGCAGCCCTACCTTACTTCAAAAAAGGTTCCTCACTCGTTCCCCCCCGACCCTTCTGGACTAATTAATTTTTGTACATCTCAGCCTTACTGTAAAGTTCTGTTCTTTGAGAGCGAATTGAGTGCGAGCTGCAGAGCAGCTGCTTCATCTTCGTGTTTGCTGTATAGTCAAGACTAATTCTGTAACGTGCGGGGCTTGGGGAAGGGGGACATTTCTTTGGTGTCTGTCATCTCACTGCTGCATTTTGGTTTTCAGAGGTGCTACAGAGCTTGAATTTGTTCTCTCGGGAGACACACGTAACGCACAGTGAAATAAATGTCCTCAGAGACAACGTTAACAATGGTGGAAAGGATGGAGCTTTGGTTAATTAAGGATAGTTTATATAGAATATTCTTGGCTGCTTGCTATGACACCTCGTACAATCCAGGTTCAGCCACTTGGTTGACAGTAGAGGGGTTTTTGTCTCACCATCCGAGCCTTTGCTGTTGTTTCAGGAAGGGCTTAACGTTGCTCATCCTTTTGTAGACGAGGTGTGGCACTTTGCAAATTACATTATCTTTGTCCTTTCTTGCAGTCTGCAATCATCAACAGGATTCAGTGTAGGATCGTGGCTTTAGATCTCCGAGGCCATGGTAAGTAAAAAGAAATAAATTTAAGATCAGATAAGCACGTTACACACCCTTGTTTTTTAAAGAAGATGTAATGAATATCTCCCAAGATGACTGAGGCATAGAATCATAGGATGGTTTGGGTTGGAAGGGATCTTACAGATCATTGAGTTCCAACTCCTGTCCTGGGCAGGGACACCTCCCACTAGGACCAGGTTACTCAAAGCCCCATCCAGCCTGGTCTTGAACCCTTCCAGGGATGGGGCATCCACAACTTCTCTGGGCAACCTGGGCCAGGGTCTCACCACCCTCACAGCAAAGAATTTCTGCCTGAGATCTAAGTTAAATCTCCCCTCTTTCAGTTTAAAGTCATTACCCCTCGTCCTATCACTCCGTGCCCTTGTAAAAAATCTCTCTCCGGCTTTCTTATAGGCCCCCCTTCAGATACTGGAAAGCTGCTATAAGGTCTCCCCAGTATTTCAAAACCAGTGTCCCCCAGTTATTCAAAACCGGGGATGGAAAAGTGGCTTCTAGAGCTCCACAGCCACATTTTCTCAGGTGCCAGAGCTGAGACTCCCCGTGCCTTTCTGTGAGGTGATGGTGGACTTGTTCCTTCCTACAGACCGGCACTAACCTCCTCCTTCATATTTTCATAACCTATAGGTTGTCTTTACCATTAGAAATAAGGTCTGTTCTTTAGTTTTAAGATACATTGCAAATATGGAACAAGTTATGGAGAGCGTTTCCTACCCGTAAGCTATAATGCGATAAAGTACCAACCGTTCCTATTAATTCTGGATTTCTTAATTATTCATGTTAACTGCAGTAGATTTGCTCTTAATAACTGTGCCAAAAAAGCTTTGTGCAGTTGCTGCTCTAATTCCTGAAGGGACTGAAGGTTTCCAGCTTCCGTGAACTTTACTTTTTTTTGGTCTTTCAGGAGAAACAAAAGTTAGGAATCCTGAAGATCTGTCTGCAGAGACTATGTCAAAGTAAGGAAACTTTCGCTCTCTCTTCAGTATTTCACTTTTCCCAAACCTTTATTTTCTTTCCTTGATTGAACAATAAAATGCTTGAGGACACACAACCTTCATTCAAGGAATGAAGATAGTTTCATTTCACATTTTTCTGGTATTTGTCCCTTCTTTTCCTTCCACTTTGGGGCAGTTTGAAGTTTATTTGAAATTATACCTCTTCTAGCTGAGTCAGATTCCAAACTGAAGCCGTTCTGTGGGTACCCTCAGTCTTTAAATTCACTTTAAAGATCAGTGGCTTCGTTACAGTGAACACATTAAACCTGCAACACGCTATAACGCTTGCTAGAAATTTCTTAATAGAAGAGGAATGAATAATTCTTTCCTCGGACGTAACCAACTGGGGCATTTTAGCTTGAAATCACCAGTTTGGTTCTTCCTGGGCTCCTCGGGTGAACATTCAGAGTGTGCCCACCTTGGACTGGTGGCATCCGCAAAGTGTGGGTCACAGCCTGAGACTTCCAAGCGTGGAGAGAGTTGCTTTTTCCAGCTATCCCGACCCGCTTTGGGATGCAAATCCCCCTCTCGACAAAGCTGTAAGAAAAACAAATCCCCGCTGCTAAGCACATTACCTTGTGTCCGCATTTAGTACAAAGAAACTCTTTGCTCTGACTACAATTAAATCCCGAAGGATTTTGTAAACTTGGTATGAACAAATCCAGTGGGTTTGTTGTGGGGAGGCCATGTGTGAAATGTATTCTGACTTCCATTGTGTACTTACTGCTGCTGCTTACGGCTTGTCAGCTCCTGATGTGTTACTGTCCCGAGGAGATGCCCGATGAAACGAGTAGAATTTTTTAGATCTGGGGGCAGAAAAACAAGTCCCTTTTGTTTTTAAACCTTTCTCTCCTCTTGGCAACGAGCTTGAAAGTTACTCCTGAATCGCCTTTAAATGGGAACCTTAAATTATAGCTGGTTTTCATTATTTTTTTTTAATCGAATCCTCAAGCAATTTTCTCTGACAGAGCAAACAAGCTGGTCGACTTTTTTTTTTTTTTTTTTTTTAAACTTGTTTTCCATTTTCTAGTTGCAATAGAATCATGGAATGGTTCGGGTTGGAAGGAACCTTAAAGATCATTGAGTTCCAACCCTCCTGCCGTGGGTAGGGACACCTCCCACTAGACCAGGTTGCTCAAATACTGCTCAGGTCCCCAGTTCCTCTGAATGATTTTAGTCAGGAAAGATAATTTGGGTGTCTTCAGCTACAGTGCTCTTCAGTAGATTTCAGTCATTAGCTCTGCTGATGTTTTGGGTTTTGCGACTGCTTTCATTTACCGCAGTGACAGCTTCAGTTTAAAGCAGGTGCCTTATGGAAAGGAGGGGAAATTGCCCCTTGCCTTGTATCTGTGCTCATAGAAAATCTGAATAACTTTTTGCTTGGCTGCATGTTATTTATCTTTGCCTTGGTCGGTAGGGCTCAGTTATTTTCTCTCTTTAATTGCAAAAGGTTTCTCCTTTCAGAACAGTGAATTTCTTAGTCTGCGCTTTCCTGCGAGAGGATTTGACAGCTTTCTCACCTTTTACGTTAAATTCCTACCAGCAAATGTCAGTGTAAAAGGTTCTTCTTCAGGCATTTCTTCTAAATGAACGCTTTCTGTTAATAAAAAGGGAAATGACATGCTTGTTAGGAAAGTGTTGGCTTGAATGATTTCCTGTATTGGTGCCTGGATGAAACAGTGATAAGAAAATAAACTTATCTCAATTACCTGCGGGTTAAATGAGCACACAGAGAGGATCTGGAGCTGGACATCTCTCTTGGATCTGTCCTTTCTCCTCCCAATGTACAAATCTGCTTCAGAAATGTATCAAGGTAGAGATGCCAACCACGCTTTTATCTGGATTTGGCAGAGACGTTGGGAATGTGGTAGAAGCTCTCTATGGGGACCTTCCCCCCCCCATCATGCTGATCGGACACAGCATGGGGGGTGCCATCGCCGTGCACACAGCGGTCGCCAATTTGGTGCCGAGTTTACTGGGTCTGTGCATGATCGACGTTGTGGAAGGTAAGTGTGTGTCCCCTCGGGCAGGCTTCTGTACCTTAGGACAGAGTCCCGTCTTTCTCATTGTTCTTTTACTTTTATCCCTAAGTCTCTGAATACAGAAAGTTTTGCGCAGTTTTTAAACCAATGCAAATTCCATCCTCCTAAACAGATGCTGCCTACGCAGAAGTCTTCTTAGACTTCTTAGGAACCCCTGCTTTTGCTTTTCCCAGATGGGTTCTCTATTTGCAATTATCCTGATAATTTCACAGAATCACAGAATGGTGGGGGTTGGAGGAGATCTCTGGAGACCATCTAGTCCAACCCCCCTGCCAGAGCAGGGTCACCCAGAGCAGGTTGGACAGGAACATGTCCAGGTGGGGTTTGAGTATCTCCAGGGAAGGAGACTCCATCACCTCTCTGGGCAGCCTCTTCCAGGGCTCTGCCACCCTCACAGGAAAGAAGTTTTTCCTCATGCTTGGATAGAATTTCCTGTGCTCAGTTTGTGCCCATTACCCTTTGTCCTGTCCCCGGGCACCACTGAGAAGAGTCTGGCCCCATCCTCTTGCCACCAGCCCTTTAGCTATTGCTCAGCATCGATGAGATCCCCTCTCAGTCTGCTCTTCTCCAGCTGAACAGCCCCAGGTCTCTCAGCCTTTCCTCAGCAGAGAGATGGTCCAGTCCCTCATCATCTTCGTAGCCTCCGCCGGACCCTCTCCAGCAGTTCCCTGTCCTTCTGGAACTGGGGAGTCCAGAACTGGTCCCAGTGCTCCAGTTGTGGCCTCCCCAGGGCAGAGCAGAGGGGGAGGATGACCTCCCTCCACCTGCTGGTCACACTCTTCTTGATGCCCCCCAGGAGACCATTGGCCTTCTTGGCCACAAGGGCACATTGCTGGCTCGTGGGCAACTTGTCCACCAGGACTCCCAGGTCTCTCTCTACAGAGCTGCTTTTTATTTCTGTGCAATACTTTCTCGTTAGCAAGGAGGAGGGTGGCTTTTTATATAACTCTTGGTGCCGATGAGTGGTTACTGACTTCTCTTGCTATCTCAATGTCCTACCTGTTCAAATATTAATTTTCTAATGTGGGAGCAGGTATGACTGTGGGCTTAGGAGTACTACGTTCATAGAACCACAGAAAGGTTCAGGTTGGAAGGGACCTTAAAGACCATCCAGTTTCAACCCCCTGCCCTGGGCAGGGACACCTCCCACCAGACCAGGTTGCTCAAAGCCCCCTCCAACCTGGCCTTGAACCCCTCCAGGGATGGGGCAGCCACAGCTTCTCTGGGCAACCTGGGCCAGGCTCTCACCACCCTCACAGCAAACAAATTCTCCTGAATATCTCCTCTATATCTCCCCTCTTTCGGTGTCAAACCCTTCCCCCTCCTCCTATGGCTCCCCTCCCTCATCAAGAGTCCCTCCCCAGCTTTCCTGGAGCCCCTGTAGGGACTGGAAGGGGCTCTAAGGTCTCCCCGGCACCTTCTCTTCTCCAGGCTGAACCCTCCCAACTTTCTCAGCCTGTCCTTACAGCAGAGGGTCTCCAGCCCTCCCAGCATCTTTGTGGCCTCCTCTGGCCTCGCTCCAACAGCTCCATGTCCTTCCTGTGCTGGGGACTCCGGAGCTGGATGCAGTGCTCTCCTTAATTGCTTTAAATCCCCAGTGAGCTCCAGTTCTCTCTGAGGATGCTCCCTGGCAGCCAGTTTTGTATAGAGGGACCTGGCACTAATTTGATCAGATGCCATAAAGTTAAAAACTTGTTTTTAGGTACAGCCATGGACGCGTTGAACAGCATGCAGAACTTCTTAAGGAGTCGTCCCAAAACATTCAAGTCACTTGAGAATGCCATTGAGTGGAGGTAACGTATGTATGGGTTTACATAGTCTCCAAAATCACTTGTCTTTTTAGTTTGACTCCTGAAGGAAACAAGGTTTGTATAATTTAGCTGTTTTCTCCTTTCGTGCTCACTTCCCCACCTGTTGTCATCAATTCCTTGGCTGATTTGACAGGGAGTCAAAATTTGACAGGTGTCTCAAAGATAATTAATTTTCTGGGAGAGTTGGCTAGACATTGGAGAAGGATCCTCTAAGAGCTTCAACTAAGGGAAAGCTTCATTTATGAACTGCAGCTTCCCTCTAAGTTTCCCAGCTATTACAGAAGAAGCTTGAGACATCCCAATCTGTAAGAAATGAGACTTTATTTCCAATTCAGAAAGAATTAATTACCCATCTGGGAGCTGAATTTGAGAGGGAGAGGCCTCACGGTTAAGTTTGTAGACCGGAGTACAGAAAGCCCAGTTCTGTTACCAATTACCCAGCATATTTTTTTGACTTCTCCCCGTCCCCTGCCGTGAGGTTGGTATAACCCTATTTCACTCTTTCCCCATCAGCTCTTCTCCCGCGTGTCTTTTAAATTCACAGTTACAGTGACAACGGGGGATTCAAGTAAGTTGTCACGAAGCGTGAGCCACCCCAAATGCCTTCTGAGAACAGGAGGTTTGGGGAAATGGTGAGCCGTAAAGGGCTTTCGCTCCTGTTTACTAATTCTGTTTAGTAACTCTTTCTGCCCTTCCAATTTTTTCTTTTCTAGTGTAAAAAGCGGTCAGATAAGAAATCTCGAATCTGCCAGAGTTTCTATGGTCGGTCAAGTCAAACAGTAAGTGGTTTGTTTTTTATTTTAAAGCTCTTAAAATCATCTTGCGTATTTTACGATGCTGTTAATACAGACCATAAATGCACTTAGAAGTGAAAATTTCTTCTAGCAAATACAATTGTCTTATCATTTGATCACACTTAGTACCAGCAGCTGCACTGAGTCACAGTCATGTCACTTGGAGAAAACCTGGCCAAAATTTCCTTGGGGCACAATCCACCAAGACCCATGTTTAAAGAAGTTTTTTGTTTGTTTTGGCAGGGGAATGAGTTTCTGGTTTTATTTTCACAGGTGCGAAGGGGCTGCCAGTCCTGAATGTCCTAAAGCCATAGTGGAAGGTATTATTGAAGAAGAGGAGGAGGAGGAAGAGGAGGAAGAAGGGGGAGGCTCTGTCAACAAAAGGAAGAAAGAAGATGACACAGAGGTAGGGAGTTTCTTGCTCTGTTTTCAGCTCATGTTTGCAGGATGCTCCCTTGCAAGAGAAGTAGCCCCGTAGGTATCCCAGTTGTTCCAACATAATAAAAGGGAGCAACTCCAGGGACCAAAAACTTTATATTGTGACGGTTGGTTTTTTATTCTTCGTCTTATTCTCGTGCCACTGATTCTGTCTTGGACTGCCACCTGAAAACATATGTTTGTTTTTCTTTCCTCAGATGCTCACAGATTCAGTGCATATCATAGAATCACAGAATGGTTAGAGTTGGAAGGGACCTTAAAGACCATCTTATTCCACCCCCCTGCCCTGGGCAAGGACACCTCCCACCAGATCAGGTTGCTCCAAGCCCCATCCAACCTGGCCTTGAACCCCTCCAGGGATGGGGCAGCCACAGCTTCTCGGGGCAACCTGGGCCAGGCTCTCACCACCCTCACAGCAAAGAACTTCTTCCCCACATCTCATCTCCATCTCCCCTCTTTCAGTGTCAAACCCTTCCCCCTCCTCCTAGGGCTCCCCTCCCTCATCAAGAGTCCCTCCCCAGCTTTCCTGGAGCCCCTTGAGGGACTGGAAGGGGCTCTAAGGTCTCCCCGGAGCCTTCTCTTCTCCAGGCTGAACCCCCCCAACTCTCTCAGCCTGTCCTCCCAGCAGGGGGGCTCCAGCCCTCCCAGCATCTCCGTGGCCTCCTCTGGCCCAGCTCCAACAGCTCCATGTCTCTCCTGTGCTGAGGCCCCAGAGCTGGAGGCAGCACTGGGGGGGTGTCTCCCCAGAGCGGAGCAGAGGGGCAGAATCCCCCCCCTCGCCCTGCTGGCCACGCTGCTGGGGATGCAGCCCAGGATGCAGGGGGTTTTCTGAGCTGCTAGTGCACATGTGTCCTGAAATGGGGCTTCTGGCCTGAATGAAGAATGCTTTTTTCTGAGTCTTCGTGGTATTTTTGTTCATTTCCAAGGCACGGTAGCTTTCAGGAGGTCGTACAGGCAATTGCAAGCTAGGAGTGTAAATTCCTCAAGGAAAATCCTTGTAGCCAGTTTAGCCCCTTTTATTTCTGATACCTGAGTAAGAGCCAAGTCTGGACATTAACACAATTTGTAAGCTATTTGTGCCAGTTAAAAGTAGCGAATTGAGTGCCTAAAAACTGCTGCTTTCTCTTCGTCTCTAAGTGTAGCTCCTGCTGACTTCTTACTCCCTACTTGTGTATTTTATCTGTGATTTGGAGAGAAATTTGGGCTCGAGGAGGGTCATCCACTGGAAGTGTGTAATCCACCAGAGGGAGCCAGTATTTTTTTATATATACCTCCAAGCGGCACTCTGAGTTCATTTTATTTGAGCTGGTTTCCTGATCGCTAATGCAGAGCTCTCTCTCCTCCCTGCAGACAAAGAAGGAGCACTTATACACGTGGCGAATTGAACTGGCGAAAACAGAAAAGTACTGGGATGGCTGGTTCAGGGGTTTATCTAACCTCTTCCTAAGCTGTCCAACTCCAAAGCTTTTGCTTTTAGCTGGTACGTGTCTTTTCCATCCTCTTTAAGTTCAGTGGCTGGTCATGCTAGTCCCACATGACGTTAGAGAATAGGGTCAGCGTTTGGCTAATGTCTTTCTTGAGACCTCTCTCTTTCGCCTTGACTTTTCTATGTATCTTAAAATATCATAAACCGGTCCGTTTGATCTGTGCAAGCCTGGAATGAATTAGTTCCTTGCCTCTAATATCAAAATTAGCACATAATGACCTACTCTGTATTGCTCCTGTTGGGTGGGTGTTTGACTTGTATGATGAGGAAGAAGAACAAACGGGACAGATCCAAGCTGCCCTTCAGCCTCCACTACTGTGATATTTTCCTGCAGATATGGGTCTGTTTTGAACTTTTCAACTGAAAGTTAAAAATTATCGATGTTCTAGAGCCAGTTTTTATAGGCCCTTTTTATGCCCTGATGAAAAATTAACTGTGTAACCAAGATAAATACCCTTTTTAAGTTGTAGGGAAGGGTGTATTCATGCATTTTTGGCTAGGATTCCTTCCTGTCATTTTACTCCCCTGAGATGCAGCAGTGAAAAGTCCTCATGGGTGTCAGAGATGATGTTTCTTTGAGTTTTTCAAGCCAAATATCTCCTTCAAAACGTTGAGTAAAGCCCTGCTTAGACAGTCATGTCCTCTTTGGCTTTTCTCCAGTACATCTGTTTATTTGATTGTAGGTGTTGACAGACTGGATAAAGATCTAACAATTGGACAGATGCAAGGTAAATATTTAATATTGTTACTCTATCCTTACTGTAATGCTCTTTTTGGATGGTAGCTTGTTGCTATGGGTACGTGAGAGAGAGCTGGAATGGCCTCTTACTAGGTGCAGTCTGTATCTAAACAAATGTGCATTAGAGAATTAGTCCATCCCAAAGCCTTCTCTGTCTGTGGTTTTAGGAAGAGTGGAGAAGCTGGGAAGAAAAAGGTTCAATCAGAAGTTGGGGAGGGCTGTTGCCATGGTTTCTGTTCAGTCAAGTGTTCAATGTTTCCCAGCAATGGGGCTGTCACACTTCTCTTGGATCAGAATGATGGTCTGTGAGGGTTTCTTTATAATCTGTTTTTTCCCTTTGTAACTACATTCCTGAGGTTCTTAGAATGCTTGGGACCATCCAGAACTGTCTGGTGTTTCCGGCAGACATCAGCCCAAGGTTCAGCATCCGCATTAATGGTTTGGGTTTTGTGGTTTGGGGTTGTTTTTTTCCCCTCATCCCAGCTTAAGTGATTTCCAGAGCAACCAGTACTGGAAAGCAGTGTTGGGTAGCAGGATAAACATTACGTTAAGGTAGATCTGGTAACGCTTCCAGCTTTGAAAGGTAGTCTCGCCTGTGTCGAGAAGCACTTAAGAGGTTTAGCTTCATTTTAACTCCTGGGACCTTGTTTTAGTTACACCTGGGGAAGATGGATTGAGCAGCTGGTTCTTGCTTTCTTTTGAAGCTGCTGTGTGTATTGTACAGTTTGTTTTAGACTCTTGTGCCTTCCGTGGTCCCTCTTTGCCTGATGCATTTAGTGAAATAAAGAATGTGAGATCCTTTTTAGAAGATTTCAGTGCTTTTAAGGGTGTAGTGTCTGATGTTTCCTGCATATACAAGAACTGCTTGCCTAAACTGTTGCTGTTAGAAATCAAGGCCGCTTAAAAAGCAGCTCCAGTGATGACTCTCTCCATCCGCAGGGAAGTTTCAGATGCAGGTCCTCCCGCAGTGTGGCCACGCAGTCCATGAAGATGCTCCAGACAAGGTGAGCAGCACTGTGGGGTTGAAATCATGGTCTTCACAGCTTAAATGCTGTGGGGGTCTATTGCTTACTGTGAAGCAGAGATGATACTTCAGGGGTGGTTTTTGGCATGACATCTTAACTGCCTATTCGCAAAACAGCTTGGATTTAATAACGTTTTTTAAGCTGGCTGGAAAGCCTGGGCTAAGATCATAGAATCATAGAATAGATCATAGATCATAGAATCATAGAATGGTTGAGGTTGGAAGGGACCTTTCAGATCATCGAGTCCAACCATCAACCCAACACTGACAAACCCACCACTAACCCATGTCCCTCAGCACCACGTCTGCCCGGCTTTGAAATCCCTTCAGGGATGGCGACTCCACCACTGCCCTGGGCAGCCTCTGCCAAGGCTTGACAACCCTTTCAGGGAAGAAATTGTTCCTAATATCCAATCTGAACCTCCCCTGGCCCAACTTGAGGCTGCTTCCTCTTGTCCTATTGCCTGTTCCTTGGGAGAAGAGACCGACCCCCCCCGGCTACACCCTCCTTTCAGGGAGTTGGAGAGAGCGAGAAGGTCTCCCCTCAGCCTCCTTTTCTCCAGGCTGAACATGCCCAGCTCCCTCAGCTGCTCCTCACAAGACTTGTGCTCCAGACCCCTCACCAGCTCCGGTGCCCTTCTCTGGACACGCTCCAGCCCCTCAATCTCTTTTTTGTGGTGAGGGGCCCAAAACTGGACACAGCCCTCGAGGTGGGGCCTCACCAGTGCCCAGTCCAGGGGGACAGTCACTGCCCCGTGGCCAGTCCTGCTGGCCACACTGTTCCTGAAACAGGCCAGGATGTGGTTGGCTGCCTTGGCCACCTGGGCACACTGCTGGCTTGTATTCATGACACTGGGCTTGGCTGGGTTACAGATTTAACTCTCGGGCTAGTGGTGATATGACTAACTCTTACCATGTGGAGCGTGGATTTATCCTCCCTGCCTTCCCTCATGGATTTCTCCACTCTCCCCTGCACTAACCAGTGGCTTTTGGGGTTGGTCTGTGTTTTGCTGAGTTGGGTGGCTCACATTTTCCAAATACAAAACAAATGTTACCGGAAGAGCTTACAGACAGAGCAGCGCTGCTTCTGGGCGCTGCTGAAGCGTCCAGATAGGAGCAGGGATGTGGGGAAGCCAGTGGAGCCTGTGGTTGGAAACACGTCTGGTTTTAAAGCTTGTTCTACACTGACCGCTGTGAGTGTAAAACAGCCTTTCTGTGCCCCTCTTTACCAATCTGGAATAGGGCTTTTTATCTAAATATATTGACTTCTTGCATTCTAAGCAGTATTATTACCGTCAGGTCGCTGTCTTGATTTATTTTTTATAGGAATAACTTGTGTCCTGATTTCACCAGACCGTTTTACCTGCTAAACTTAGGCATTTTTTTAAGAATTGCTGAAAGAGGTGGTGAAAATGTTTTGTGGGTTCTTGCTTGTGTGGTCAGTGTCAGAGTGAAGGGGAAAACACGTAGTTCCTTCTTTTATATATGAGCCAGTTATACAGAGCTCTTAGTTTCAAAGGAGCCCATTTGATTCAGCAAGAGGGTTCTGAGGACACAAACTGTTGTTGTAAAGGCTGCAGACTTTGAAAACTACTGAATTTCTTGTTATCTTTGTGTCCCTTTAAATTCTGACCGATTTTTTTTTTTTTTTTTTTTTTTTTTGCTCCCTTTCTCTCAGGTTGCTGAAGCTGTCGCGACGTTCCTGATCCGTCACAGGTTTACAGAGCCCATCGGTGGATTCCAGTGGTAAGCGGGTGCTGGAGCTGGAGCAATCCTTGAGCAGAGCTTTTCGCTCTTTACTGCCTGCGTGTCCGGCTCTCGATGTGGGAGGCCGGAGTTTTAGCATAAGGCTGAAAACCACATGTAAACAAACAGCTTTGAATCACAGCCAGTAATGTGTTTCATGTTTTTTTTCTCTCTAAACTTCTCACCTATTAATGAAACCTCCCTCCTAGGAGGGGAGGAGCGAAGCAGATCCTCCCCGGCTGATTCCTTTCTTTATAGCCTGCCAGAAGGAAGAATCACGAGCTTTATGGTATTTAGTTTAAATAGCATTTTATTTAAGTAATGGAGGCCCCGTCTTTTGGAAAAAACTTCCTGCACGCTTCTTTGGCCAAGAAATACCAGTGAGATCAGACAGATAAAGCTGTGTGCTTCCCTTTGCAGACTTTCCATGCTTATCTCATGTGGTTTTATATCACAATAAATTGTAGAAGCCAGACCTCTGCGATCAGCCATGCAGCAGGGAGAGCAGGCTGTGACTGATCAGCTTGATCGGAAAACTCACAGAGTCTTAGTTACGGTACCATAAAACTAATAATTAAAGCAAGGCTTATACCTCATAGGAGGTTCTGATCTGTTTTACCATTCACCTGAAAGATGATCCTAAAATAAGGGTGTTTCTTAAGCAGTCCTGAAAAGTCTTCCTGCTTTTAGCTAAGAATTGTTCAACAAAAGCTGGAAGCCCCAGAAATATGTGATGCTGTAGGACTGGCGATGCTAAAGAGGAGTTGCTGGATGATCTCTTTCTCTTTTTCCCCTTTATCCTGTGCCTTTGGGGGATGAAACAGTAGGAACGCGGGACTGGGGACTGCATATTTTAAATCCAATGAAAGGATGCAGTGTAGGTTGATGTGTAAATGGTGAGAGAGGAAGAAGACCGAAGGACTGTACTGCACTGCAGTGTTGAATCTCCACCAGGTATTTCGCAACCTCTGCTGTCTCTCTGAGGCTTTGAAGGCCCAAGCCTGTTGCTCCTGCTATTATGGCTGTAGCAAAAGCAGCTTTAAAACCAAAGGCTTGGAGAAAGTTGGTCTTATTGTGTCCTTAAGCCATAGACAGCAACGTATTAAGCTTTGTGCTTCTCACTGTTACGTAGCTCACAAGATGTTAAATTGATGAATGCATCAATGCTGATTTTAACCTGCACGATAGACTCTTTTTGGCCTTCTTTGATCTTGGGTAATCAAATATCTGTAGAGAATACCTTGATTTTAACACGTGACCTTTTCTTCCACTCTTCTTTTTCCCTCCTAGCGTGTTTCCTGCTTGTTAATACCCTGGTGTTCTCCAGCACTGAGTCCTGTTGTAAATAAACTGCACCAGAGGCCACTGTGATGTATCCATATCCTTTCATCTCTCCAGTTCAGCAGCAGTGAGAAGTTGGTGTGAGATTCATCCCCTAGAACTAGTTCTCCAGAATGTGTAAATGCTTAGGGACTTCCTTGCTGGGAAGCAGCTTGTACTGAAGACCATGAAAAAGCTCTTCAGGCCCTTGGAAGCGGGCTCCTCTCTGCTGCCACAAGGAAAGACCTCCTGAATTCCCAAGTAGTCGATCATACCGATCTCCATCGATTCTCAGGCTTTCTTGGACCCAACGGCAAAAGGGGCCGTTGATGATCCAGATCCACTGAGGGCATTGCAGCGTAGCCAAAGGCTTCAGGATTTCTCCGTGGAATCGTCTAATCGTCTTTTGAAGTGCCCCTTAGGTTTGTTTTTATATATATATATACATATATATATATACACACGTTTCTTTCCCCTAAAGCAGATGAGGAATCGGCTTCGTTGGGAGCTCAGGTTTCGTCTCACCGATGCAAGCCTTACGAGTTAAACTGCGGGAACAGCCCAGATGCTACTTTCCTTGTGCAATGTCGGACGGGACTGTAAAACCAAAAGGCGAGGGGGCACCGTGAGCTCCATTTCAGAGTCTGGCAGCTTTCTTACTGCTTGTTTCGATTTCTCGACTGAGAAAAACAGCCCAGATAACTCCGTCTACTGCAGACACATAAACAGGTTTGTGGGGAAGACCCAAGAGCAGCCGTAACAACGTGGTCTGTGGGCAGTTTGCCTCTTTGGCCATTCTCTGCCCCTGCAATGTGTTTATGCTTCCCTTCTTGAAGCTGCTACACACAACTGAGCAGAGATCGGCGCCTTTTGGGTGAAAAAAATGCAAAAAGCACGGTAGATAAAACCCTGGAAGAGCTTGGAGTCCGTCCTGCTGATGTTGGTGCAGAGACGTAGGCAGCTGCTGCGTGATGCTCCCCCCCAGTACTGAAGGAAAGACCTTGTTTCACTGTCACTTCCTAGATCCTTTCGCTGCCTGCCTTCTATATTTCCCTGTAAATGCAGTAATCACACGGAGAGCTTTTCTTCAGGGTTAAATTATCCTCCGCAGACAGTTCTTCAAGTTGCTTTCACCTAAGAATCACTCTTGAGCGTAAGAGCAGACACGTTTTGGAGCAGTTTTTCCTCGATATGTTGCTGGTGGATGTCTGAAATCTTTTCTTTGTTTTTTTTTTTGCCTTGTGTCCATAACCCCGTGATGCTGTATGATGAAAGCAGGATTTTAACGCTGTTTTGCTGAGGCACAGTTCTCTTGTTGGCCTGATTTGGGAGCTGCGATGTGCATCTGGGTGTCTGTCCTGTGACAGGAGCCATCAGGAGTTCTCAGCTTTTTGAGAGGTGCAGGTGGGGGGCAAAGGCAGACGGTGTGAAGAGCTGGCAAAGCCCGGTTTGGTGTTGGCGTTTACCCCGACGGAGAGCCACGAATCTCCTCCGATTCATTCGCACGTCAGCCCTGGACACCCTGAGCTCTGCGTCCCTTCCCCGACACATCGGGGTGGGAAATTAAAAGACAAAAAAGCCTCATTCCAGAGAGCTCTCCTCTCTCCTGGCACTTTGGTCACCGCACTCAGGTGTTAAAAGAGCAATTGCTGGCTCCCGACGCTTCCCTCCGTAAGTCACCGTGTTAATTATTGCATTAGTTTACTGTGACCTTGATGTAACGTCCGCTCCCTGGTTTAATTGCCCATGGATTAAATGGCTCTTCAGTAGTTGAGATGCAAAATAGCACTTTTCCCAAGCTGTATCCCGAAGATTGGCAAAATTCTCGGTCCTTTCCAGCTGACTCCTTGTGTTCAAATCGGTAGAGATTAAATAATTCAGTGTGTGTGTGTCCAGAGTCTCTCTTCACGGGATAGTTAAGCATGTGCCTGTTGTCATACTCATGAATGATCTCGTTAAGTCACATTCCTCCCTGATGAAGTAACTCGGAGGAGCTGGCTTTGAGTGGTTCCTTGCGGTAACTCCTTGCATTTGCCTGTCGTTATTCCTTTCATTTGCGAGAGATAAAAACAAAACAAAACAAAACAACAAACCCACCAAAAAACTCCATGGAAAGCAAAAGAAAAATCGGGTTTTTTTTTTTATTCTGGAGAAGCAGCGTTGGAAAACGAGGGACTGTTTCCGAATCCTGTGGGCTCCCCTGGAATTCTATTTTGTTGTTACCGTTTGAGAAGTGAGTGGGAAAAAAAAAAAAAAAATAATAAATATTTCAACAGCCTCTTTAATGTGGCGTCGCTCCCTGCCAAGCTCCCGGCCCCTGATTTGAGCAGAAAAGGCAGCCCGTGTAGCGTTGGCTTCGAAAAAAAAGGTGACTCTGGGGACAGCGGGAGGGTGGCTGGAGGGGGAATTCCTTTCGGCTGCGTCGAGCCATGTATTATTTTTTGAGACCGTACTTTTGGCTGGAAAAATATTAATTACGCAATTTCTTCTCCCTTTTCGGGCAGAGATGAATGGGTTTTAGACGCAAGATCTCACAGACCGTGGTAAAAGTAGCTGCAGAGAGAAGAAATGTTCTCTCTGACTCATGAAAAATGGGAACATCTAGAAAATCCTCCCCCAGCCAGCTTTTCGTTGCGTTTTTCCGCAGCCTGCAGCGTCGCGCGGGCTCCGTGTTAAAGCAGATAAAACAGGAGGAGACTGGCTGAATTGAAAGGATGCTTTTGGTTATTTCACAGAATCACAGAATGATGTGGGGTTGGAAGGAACCTCTGGAGATCCAGTCCAACCCCCTGCCAGAGCAGGTCCACCCAGAGCAGGTTGCACAGGAACGTGTCCAGGTGGGTTTGAATGTCTCCAGAGAAGGAGACTCCCCCACCTCTGTGGGCAGCCTCTTCCAGGGCTCTGCCACCCTCAAAGTGAAGAAGTTTCTCCTCATGTTGAGATGGAACTTCTTATGTTCAATTTGTGCCCGTTCCCTCTTGTCCTGTCCCTGGGCACCACTGGAAAAAGCCTGGCCCCATCCTCCTGACACCCACCCTTGAAGTATTTATAGGTGTTGATCAGATCCCCCCTCAGCCTTCTCTTCTCCAGACTAAAAAGCCCCAAGTCCCTCAGCCTTTCCTCGTTAAGAGAGATGCTCCAGGCCTCTCATCATCTTTGTGGTCCTCTGCTGTACCCTCTCCAGCAGTTCCCTGTCCTTCTTGAACTGGGGAGCCCAGAACTGGACCCAGTGCTCCAGCTGTGGCCTCCCCAGGGCAGAGCAGAGGGGGAGGATGACCTCCCTCCACCTGCTGGCCACACTCTTCCTGATGCCCCCCAGGATGCTATTGGCCTTCTTGGCCACGAGGGCACATTGCTGGCTCATGGGCATCCTGTTGTCCACCAGGACTCCCAGGTCTTTCTCCTCAGAGCTGCTCTCCAGCAGGTCACCCCCAACCTGTCCTGGTCCATGGAGTTATTCCTCCCCAGGTGCGGCACCCTGCACTTGCCCCTGTTGAATTTCATCAGGGAAATATTTAGATCTCTCTTGCTTAGAGAGACACATTTAGGAAGCTCTCTCGCTTTTGTTCCATTTGTTGGATTGAGGATCGGTGGAAACTTTCCCGATGGAAAATCCCAAGGCTGGGCAGGAGTGGAAGATGCTGTTTGAGAGGCTGGTTTATCACAGGGTTAGCTTCTTAAATTTTTTATATCAGACCCAGGATGGGGTTTGCCAGCTCCTGGGTTATATGGAGGTTCCAGGAGCATTGGGATTGTTGGAAAAAGGTATTTCCTGCGTTGCCAAAGTTGTGTAGTTTTACTTCGAATACAGATCCTGCCGAGGCAGAGCTCGGCTGCCTGTCTTGAAAACGCTCTGGGTGACCGGGGTGATCCATAGGTACTGACGCAGACCCTGGGTGTTAAAATAGTTCCCAAATCATGTTGCTGTACGGAGCTTGCTTTTTATTTATTTTAAGCCTTATCTTTTTTTGATTTCAGCCCGTCCCGGTCCAGGTGGGAAGGGAACGGGAGGTGATGCCAAAGCCAATTAAAAATACCGAGGCTTATTGCGACTGGAGGTCACTTTCCGTGCAACCGAGCCACCCTCTGGAAAAAAAAAAAAAAAAGCAGGGAGTGACTTTTAAGCTGAGCTCACGGTCGGGGAGCTCTCAGAGGTGGTGGTGGTGGTGTGATGGATCCCGTTGGTAACACCAGTAGCCCAGTAAATACCGCACTGGGGCAGTTTGGAGTTAACCTCCGTGATTTTCCTCTCTCTGCAGGGCAGGGCTGAGCTGTTGCTACAGGGTAAAGTCTCTCCTTGGCTTCTCCTTCAGAGAGACCATCCCAGGACTCCGCAAGCTTTATCAGTGTCCTGTCACGTTCAACGGGGACCTCGGTGAACTGGGGAACACCCAGTGGGCGCTGGGACAGAGAGAGCAAACGGCTTTGTGCTGATGTTCTCCACCTCCTCGACCTCAGTGCTGGTATTTCTCCTCCCCTCCCATCTTGCCTTTTATCTTGAAGGGCTTGGGAGGAGACACCTTCAGCCATTCAGTTGGTGGATGAGAAGCTCAACATGAGCTGGCAACGGGCGCTGGCAGCCCAGAAAGCCAACCCCATCCTGGGCTGCATCAAGAGAAGTGTGGCCAGCAGGTCGCGGGAGGTGATTCTACCCCTCTACTCTGCGCTCGTGAGACCCCACCTGGAATACTGTGTCCAGCTTTGGAGTCCTCAACACAGGAAGGACATGGACCTGTTGGAAGGGGTCCAGTGGAGGGCCACGAAGCTGATCAGAGGGCTGGAGCACCTCCCCTACGAAGACAGGCTGAGAGAGCTGGGGTTGTTCAGCCTGGAGAAGAGAAGGCTCCGGGGACACCTCATAGCAGCCTTCCAATATCTGAAGGGAGCCTCCAGGAGAGCCGGAGAGGGACTCTTTGTCAGGAGATGGAGTGACAGGACAAGGGGTAACGGTTTTAAATTGGAAGAGGGGAGATTTAGATGAGATATGAGGAGGAAATTCTTTCCTGTGAGGGTGGTGAGGCACTGGAACAGGTTGCCCAGGGAAGCTGTGGCTGCCCCATCCCTGGAAGTGTTCAAGGCCAGGCTGGATGGGGCTTTGAGCAACCTGCTCTAGTGGAGGTGTCCCTGCCCATGGCAGGGGGGTTGGAACTCCATGATCTTTAAGATCCCTTCCAACTCTAACCATTCTGTGATTCTATGATTCTATGATTCATTCACTGGTTTGAACTGGTGCTCAACCCTCCTGAGAAAGTCTAGACCTTAGATCTTTAGGTAAAGTCAAAAAAAAAATAGTTTATGGGTTGCCGTTTCTGAGAAAACTTGGCCGTGGGGCGTTCTAACACCCGCCTCTGAGCCTGGGGGCTCCGCTCGCTGCCGCTTGTGTTGCCCAAACCCGCCTCCCTCGGCTCTAGCGTATCCCTGATCTGTCCGTCAGGCTGCCCCGTGTCCATCAGGCATCCAAAACGGGCGGGATAATGCTTGGGTGATGGCTCCAAGCTTTGCTCCAGTTTAGGCCAAGCTTTTCCAGTCCCTTGGGGTGACCTCTTCCCACGTGCTGCTGTTTCCAAAGGGAAAATACGTGTGTGTGTGTGTGTGTATGTGAGCGTGTCAGTTCTCCGCAGACCGCGCTCCGTCTCCCGTGTCAGCCTCGTCCCCTTCGTGTCTTGTTCCGTGTCCGTTTTTCTCGCCTTCAGATAAAACATTTGTGAAAAGCCGGGAGTGGGAACTTCTCCTTTCCCCTCAGCTGCGCTGCTGGAGCTCCTCGGAGCAGCCTGCGGAGGAGGAATGGCGTCCATCCGACTGTTCCTGGGGCAAAAACCCAAACCTTGGATTTTTCTGCTGCCTCTCGTCGTTGGAAATATTCCCCCGTCCCTTCTCTGCGCTCCAGCATTTGGGAGGAGGATGTTTTAGCCACAGCTTTTGCTTTTTCCCCCCTCCTCTCCGCGAGCAATGGCTCCCACGTGTCCAGAAACATCTGAAAGTAATAAACCCTGGCGCTCTGGCTGTCACGGAACCTGTGCTGTGTCGGAGCCTCTGTTTTAGAATACCCTGAAGGCCGAGGATGTTATTCCCATCTGAAAAGCAGGAATTTGGGGAAATTTGCTCTGAAATTTTACATTCAAGCAGGGTTGAGGGCTCCTGTAGCATCCTCCTATGGTGTGGGGGGGGCTGGAGCCCCGTGCTCCGGCTCCTGCTGCCCTTTCCCAAATGCGGAAGAGCTAATCCGGGGCTGGATAAACACAGCCACGGAGTGCTAAATGCACATTTTTGAACCCAAAACGAGCTGGAGAGGCCTGGGAGGGATCTGCCTGGTGTTTCTATCCTGCCCCCTTCCCCAGTTTTTGTCTTTTTCCTTCCAGCTCCAGAGGTGATGGGGGGGCCTGGATCCTCCCCGGGCTGCGGTACCCGCTGCCTCTCCATCCCGGGAGGATTTTAATGGCATCCAAATGTCGCAGAGATGAGGCTGGATGGAGTCAGGGAGTTTTTCTGCGGGGGCCGATGGTCTCCTCCTGCTTGACCCTCGCTTCATCCTGGCTGTCCCGGATCCTGAACGCCCGGGGAGAGCGGAACGGGCTCCCTGCCCGATCTCCGGCCGCTGCCAGAGATCCCTGTTGCCTCTTTTTTTGCCTTCTAGTCACGCAGGTGCCGCGGTCGAGCCGGAGAAAAGGGAGCTTGTGTGCGGGGCCCCGGGGGAGCGGCGTTGGCACAAGCGTGGCGCAGGGCGGGCAGGCTGGGGGCCAGGGCGGCTGGAAGGCAGCGGCTGCCTTCTCCCTCCCACCCTTCTGGGGTGCAGAGGAAGGGGGGGGGGGCCCATGCTGTTGTTGGGGCGAGAGCGGAGCGTGGGGCTGCACAACGGGGCCCGAGATGCGGCCAGGCTTTGCGGGAGGTTTATTTGAGGAAGGATAATGCACTGGCTTTGCTCTGGGCCTCTATGGCCGTTCCGTTCACTCTGAAGCCTACTGATTACCGCAGAAACACCACGTCACTAAATGCCAGTCCTTTTATCGTAGAATCATAGAATGGTTAGAGTTGGAAGGGACCTTAAAGATCATGGAGTTCCAACCCCCCTGCCATGGGCAGGGACACCTCCACTAGAGCAGGTTGCTCAAAGCCCCATCCAGCCTGGCCTTAAACACTTCCAGGGATGGGGCAGCCACAGCTTCCCTGGGCAACCTGTTCCAGTGCTTCACCACCCTCACAGGAAAGAATTTCCTCCTAATATCTCATCTAAATCTCCCCTCTTCCAATTTAAAACCGTTACCCCTTGTCCTGTCACTACATCTCCTGACAAAGAGTCCCTCTCCGGCTCTCCTGGAGGCTCCCTTCAGATATTGGAAGGCTGCTGTGAGGTCTCCCCGGAGCCTTCTCTTCTCCAGGCTGAACAACCCCAGCTCTCTCAGCCTGTCTTCATAGGGGAGGTGCTCCAGCCCTCGGATCAGCTTCGTGGCCCTCCGCTGGACCCGTTCCAACAGGTCCATGTCCTTCCTGTGTTGAGGACTCCAAAGCTGGACACAGTATTCCAGGTGGGGTCTCACGAGCGCAGAGTAGAGGGGTAGAATCACCTCCCGTGCCCTGCTGGCCACACTTCTCTTGATGCAGCCCAGGATGGGGTTGGCTTTCTGGGCTACCAGCGCCCGTTGCCGGCTCCTGTTGAGCTTCTCATCCACCAACACCCCCAAGTCCTTCTCCTCGGGGCTGCTCTCCAGCCATTCTCCGCCCAACCTGGAGTTGTGCCTTTTAACTTTTTAGCAGAGAGACTTTTCATCTAGGGCTGGAGGAGGACGTTGAGGGTACGTTTAGGGTCCAGGCTGGAATCAGGGGGGTGGGGACGGGACACAGACACCCCACACCCCAAACCCCCCCACACATCATCCCATCAGGTACCACACCGAGGTGTTTTCCCCCCTAGATTCCAGTTTAGTGTCTTTTGACTTTATTTTCACCGGTTTCAGCCATGGCTTAGCAAATGCCACCGCCCCCAGTAGCACCCCGCGCCGCTGCCACCCCCTTCCCTCCCTCCTCTTGCTGCAGCCTCGGGGACACGCTGCGCCGGGGTGGCTTTGCCACCCGTGGGTGCCCGTGTCCTTGAGACCACGGCGCCTCAGTCTTGTGGGTCGGCGCCGCACGGCCTCCGAAACTCCTGTCCGTGCTCGTGGATCCACTTATTCGCCACTGGAAGGGACAAAGACAAGGACCCCCGTCTGTCCCCATCCCCTTGAACCCCCTCTCTGACCCCGCTCTGGTAACGGTGACGTGGTTTTTTCCCTATAATCCAGGATTTTCTGGGTTCCTCTTGCCTCCACCCACCCCGCAGCAGAGCTGCCCCTCCAACCCCGTGTCACCCCAGGGTGACACCAGGCACCGTCTCTCACCCCACTTGTCCCCGGCCAGGACGGGGCAGCCGGCGTGCAGGGTGTCCCCGTCACCGTCCCCGTTCCTCCGCAGGTTCCACCAGAAGAGAGCTGCATTCTGCAGAGCAGAGAGGGGGATCCCCAAGGCTTGGCACCCCAAAAACAGAGCCCCAGAAAGCCCTAGAACTGGGGTTTGGCACCCCAAAATAGAGCTGGGAGCCCCAGGATTGGGGTTTTGGCACCCCAAAACGGAGCTGGGAGCCCCAGGGTTGGGGTCTGGCACCCCCTAAAACAGAGCCAGAAGCCCCAGAATTTGGGTTAGGAACCCCAAAATGGAGCTGGGAGCCCCAGGATTGGGGTTTGGAACCCCAAAACGGAGCTGGGAGCCCTGGGGTTGGGGTTTTGGCACCCCAAGAACAGAGCCTCGGAGAGACCCAGAACTGGGGTTTGGAACCCCAAAATGGAGCTGGGAGCCCGGGGGTTGTGGTTTGGTACCCTAAAAACCAGAGCCAGGTGCCCCAGAACTGGGGTTGGGCACCCCAAAAACAGAGCTGGAAGCCCCAGAATTCGGGTTAGAAACCCCAAAACAGAGCTGGGAGCCCTGGGGTTGGGGTTTTGGCACCCCAAAACACAGATGGGAGCCCCAGGGTTGGGGTTTGGAACCCCAAAATGGAGCTGGGAGCCCCGGGGTTGGGGTTTTGGCACCCCAAAACTGAGCTGGCAGCCCCAGGGTTGGGGTTTGGAACCCCAAAACGGAGCTGGGAGCCCTGGGGTTGGGGTTTTGGCACCCCAAAACACAGATGGGAGCCCCAGGGTTGGGGTCTGGCACCCCCTAAAACAGAGCCAGAAGCCCCAGAATTGGGGTTTGGAACCCCAAAACGGAGCTGGGAGCCCAGGGGTTGTGGTTTGGTACCCTAAAAACCAGAGCCAGGTGCCCCAGAACTGGGGTTGGGCACCCCAAAAACAGAGCTGGGAGCCCTGGGGTTGGGATTTTGGCACCCCAAAACTGAGCTGGCAGCCGCAGGGTTGGGGTTTGGCACCCCAAAACACAGATGGGAGCCCCAGAAATGGGGTTTGGACCCCCAAAACAGAGCCTGCAGCTCTAGGGTTGGGGTTTGGCTCCCCTCGAAGGGAGCCAGGAGCCCCAGGGTTGGGGTTTGGCACCCCCAAAACAGATCAGGGAGCCCCGGGGTTGGGGTTTGGCATCGGGACAGGCTCAGCCACAAGTCCCTGCGAGAGATGAGACACGAGAGCAGCGTCCCCCATCCCCACTCCTGGGGGGGGGTCGTGTGGGTCTCCCTCACCTTAACCACAGGCACGCTGAAGTTGGCGTGGATGAAGGCGGTGGAACCGCCGGCTTCCACCGCGCTCAGCTGGAAAAGGAGTAAAAATATGAGCCACGGGCCCTCTCCTCCCCCTGTGATGGGGCCGCTTTGCAATGGGGAAACTGAGGCACAGAACCTCCCTTGGTCCCCCCCAGCGCTTCCCCTTGCTGGGACACGGCACACGCTCTTAAATACTCTGCAGATGTTCGTTTAACACCCCACCACGGTCTGATTTGGGGCTGCCCTCACCCATCTTGAGCCGTGTTCACTCTGAACCCTACTGATGACCATGCAAGTGCAGTCTCTCTAGGCCCAGAAATGGGGACACACACACACACGACACTTACGTAGATCATGACCGTGGCGATCCTGTTGCCTGACTTCATTCTGTAAAGGGGGCTCTTCCTGGACTGCCCCAAGAGCGAGGAGGTGGGGACAGTCAGTCCCATGCTGACACAGCTCGGTCTGGAGGCACCTCATACCCAAACAGAGCTGGTGGCCCAGGGAAAAATCTCTCCCTCTCCCTTCTATTCTTTCCCTCCCTCCTTCCTTCTCTCTTTCCTCCTGCCCTTCCCAGGAACATTCCAGGCACCATCCCATGGGGCCACCCCCAGGGACCTATCCCCAGGCAACCATCCCAGGAGCATCAAGGGCATCACCCCAGGGTCCATCTCCAAGAACATCTGAGGGACCATCCCAGAGACCTCCCTGAGAACCACCCCAAGGACCACATCAGGGACATTCCCTACCCCGGGCACCATCCCAGAGATCACCCCAGGGTCCCCCTCCAGGAACATCTGAGGGACCAACCCTGAGACCACCCCAAAGACTACCCCAGGGACCATCCTGGTGACCATCTGAGAGACCGCCCCCAGAACTATCCCAGGATCCCCCCAAGGACCATCCCAAGAACACCACAAGAACCGCCCTGGGCACCACCCAAGCAGCTCCCTGACCGTGGCATGGTCGAAGTGTGGCTCGTAGTGGCCTCCCAACCCATAGTTGACCACCTGCAGGTACTCGGCGTAGGGTGGCCGCAGGTCCAGGCCGGTGACAGCAGCGATGCGCTGCTCCAACGCCCGCACCACCGGGTCAGCAGTGTCCTTCAGCCAGGCACTGTGGGAGCACCCCACCTTCAGTCCCCCAGACTCACATGTGGCTGGGTGTGGAGGACCCAGGCCACCCCAGCATGGTTTCACTGCCACCTTGGTGGTGGCAATGGGGCCACGGTGGTCCCACTGATTGGAGGACAAGGAAGTGGGTGGCTACTACCTCTTGCTTATCCGGTACTCGGCTTTCTGCTGCTTCTCCCCAGAGGCGACCACGGACCTCTGCAGCTGGAGGACACATGGTGGGGGGATATGTTGCTGCAGATGGAGACCCCCCCCCACATCAAGCAGGGACCCCCCCCACTGAGGTTGAAATTGGTGGGTTTATACCAGCTGGTTATCAAACATCCCCACCTCAAGATGTCCCACCAGGGTGATGGAACCAGTGACAGAAGTTGGATCTAACACAGTTGGGTGTCATCAAGTCAAGCCTGGCTTGGAAGGAGTTCAGGTGCATGCATCGACCTGGTTTCTCCCCAGAATCTCTTGGGGGGGCTCAGATGGAGCTAAGCTGGGCTCACCCCCCCACCAGGATCTTGCTGCAGAAGGCTTTGGCTAAGCCCTGGCTTAAAACCCCTCTTATCTCTGCATCCTCAGGGTGGTCCGACCTGGACCACTAGCTCTTGGGGCACCCTCCTCCACCTCAGGGACATCCCTGGGACGGGGATGGCTCACCCAGGGCCCTGCCAACCCCTTGATGGTCTCAGCCTCGGCGTCACTGATGAAATCGTGGTACAAAGCCACGTAGGGTTGGATCCAGACCATCTCCTTCTTGGCAGGCTGGAGAAGGAGGTAGGGGTTGCCATTGGTCTCGTAGGAACAGCTGAGGTGTGGAAGATGCTCCGGGGCTGGCTGGGGAGGGAGAAGACCAAGAAGGGCATGAGAGAGGGGACAGCGGTGGGGTAGGGGACCATGGCACCCCCCCTGCCAGTCCCACCTGCCCCCTCGGGCGCTGGCACAGCTCCTCGTAGGCGTCACGGCTCTGCAGGCGGGTGCCGTTGGGACGTTGGAGGGGTCCAGCGTTCGCCACCGTCCCCATCTCCAGCAGCTTCTTGTACTTGGCCACGTTTCTTGCCACCCTTTGGTTACTGGGATCTGCCAGAGAGGTGGTGTCACTCGAAATGCCATGTCCCCATCACCCCCCTTCCCTGGTGAGAATTACCCCATGTGGGGGCAAGAAATGGGGTGAAGGAGGCTGGTGCTATACAGAGGTGGTGGGGACACCCCAAAACCTCTCCCCTCCTCTGAGGTTGCCCCGTGTACCGTAATGGAGAAACTCCCTGGAGAGGCTCAAGGCATGGGAGATGTTTCCAGCCTGGATGGGGGGAGTGGAGAACCCATGAGGATCCCCTTGCCCATGGTTTGGCTCCACCAGGCACTGGGGTGATGGGACTCATGGTCATACCATGAAGTAGGAGAAGGCGAGATGGTCCAGAGCATCCTCCAGGCTGCTCCTGTCCTCGGGGTTCCAGCTGCCGTAGGAGAGGCGGAAGAGGCTGACGGCCTCCTCCAGCCACGCGATGGAGTGGTAGTAGTCACCCGTGTCATAGGCCACCTGCGAGACAGCACACCACCCGGGCCCACCGGCTGGGCCAGCCTGACCTGCATACTGTCCCCACCCTGTCCCATCCCATCCCAACCTACCCCCATCCCCTTCTCATCCCATCCTATCTCCATGACCATCTTCTTCCCAATCCCACTCCTGTGCCCTCCCATCCTGTCCCTACTCTCTCATCCTGTCCTGTCCCATCCCATTCTATCCCATCTCCATCCCATCCCCACGCCATGTCCTCCCATCCCATTGCAATTGTCACCCATCCTGTCCCATCACATCCTGTCACTTTCCTAGCCCCATCACCATTCCCTCCCCAACCTGTCCCATCTCTTCCTTTCGTGTCCCATCCCCATCCACCCTGCTCCATCTCCATCCCAATCTCCATCTCCATCATCTCCATCTCAATCATCTCCACCTCCATCTGCACCTCCACCTCCATCCCATGCTATGCCATCCTGTCCTGTCCCATCTCGTCCCATCCCACCCCACCTCACCCTGTCCCATCCTAACCGACGCTCTGACATTCCATCCCAGATCTTCCGTGACACTCAGAGGACTCTGCCCTCAATAAAAATTTCTATCAAAGCGCCCAAGTCCCCTCCCAGGGATTTACGGACCCGCTTTTACCCGCAGGTGGGACCCAACTCAATACCCTACTGGGATGCTGGGGCAGGAGGTCTCCCCCAGGCCACCAGCTGGGCTCTTCTCAAGCCACGAAGTGGCAAGAAGCCCCATTAGTTGGGTGAGAACGGAGAGGTGATGGCAGGCGGGAATCAGAGGAGCCCCTTTGCATCCGTGTGGGAAGAAAACCCAACATCTAACCCTCCAGAAGCACCACCCCAGGCTGGAGAAGCTTTGTGGGATCTGACAGGGTTCATTCTCACCTTCCCCACATGGAAGCAGTCATCAGCGGAGAGGGAGATGCGCCGGCCAGGGCTGTAGAGGGGTGGCCGGCTGGCACCAGCTCTCTGGAAGACTCCGTTGGCCATGCCCTTGACACTGAGGGCGTAGACGTCCTGCAGCCGCATCAGTGCCCGGGCAGCCCCGTCCAGGTCTTCGGCTCCAGGCAGCTCCTGTTCCACCTCCTTGAAGCCGGCATGGAGTGCTGAGGGCAGGTAATGGGGTGCATGGAGGGGGATTAATGAGCTTTTGGGTTGCAATCACCCTTATCAGCCCTTCTTCAAACCCAGGGAGCCCACATGTTGCTTCTCCACCCATTCTCCTACTCCTCCACCAGTTCTCCTGCTCCTCTACCCGTTCTCCTGCTCCACCACCCATTCTCCAGCTCCACCACCCATTCTCCAGCTCCACCACCCATTCTCCAGCTCCACCACCCGTTCTCCAGCTCCACCACCAGTTCTCCTGCTCCACCACCCGTTCTCCTGCTCCTCCACCCATTCTCCAGCTCCACCACCCGTTCTCCAGCTCCACCACCCGTTCTCCAGCTCCACCACCAGTTCTCCTGCTCCACCACCAGTTCTCCTGCTCCTCCACCCATTCTCCAGCTCCACCACCCGTTCTCCAGCTCCACCACCCGTTCTCCAGCTCCACCACCTGTTCTCCAGCTCCACCACCAGTTCTCCTGCTCCACCACCAGTTCTCCTGCTCCTCCACCCATTCTCCAGCTCCACCACCCATTCTCCAGCTCCACCACCCGTTCTCCAGCTCCACCACCAGTTCTCCTGCTCCACCACCCGTTCTCCTGCTCCTCCACCCATTCTCCAGCTCCACCACCCGTTCTCCAGCTCCACCACCCGTTCTCCAGCTCCACCACCAGTTCTCCTGCTCCACCACCAGTTCTCCTGCTCCTCCACCCATTCTCCAGCTCCACCACCCGTTCTCCAGCTCCACCACCCGTTCTCCAGCTCCACCACCTGTTCTCCAGCTCCACCACCAGTTCTCCTGCTCCACCACCAGTTCTCCTGCTCCTCCACCCATTCTCCAGCTCCACCACCCATTCTCCAGCTCCACCACCAGTTCTCCTGCTCCACCACCAGTTCTCCTGCTCCTCCACCCATTCTCCAGCTCCACCACCCATTCTCCAGCTCCACCACCAGTTCTCCTGCTCCACCACCCATTCCCGTGCTCCTCCACCTGGTCTTCATCACCTCCTGGCTCTCCCCAAGTGACAGAGTGGACATGCGGTCGAGCATCCCACCGTACCTTGGATGTTCTGAGTGGCCTCGTCGCTGTAGATGACGTTGGGCCAGTCAGAGTGAAGGCGCTTGATGAGGCTGAAGGCCAGCAAGGGGTTGTCCACTGAGGCCTTGGGGTCCTGGTGCAGGGCCTGGACCTTCTCATAAAACCTACAAGGTAACACTCAGAGTGATGCCCATGGGTGGTGACACCCCCAGGGTGGGGTCTGAGCCCCCCCGTAGTTTGGCAGCTTTGCCCCAGCATCCACTTTTTGGCCAAGCCAGAGGTAGGGAAACCCTACCAAGGTGAGTAGACCCCATCCCTGGTGGGTACATGGGGATGGCCCGTTCCTTGGGGATCCTGTGACCCACATCCCTGGTCCCCACTTTTTGGCCAAGCCAGAGGTGGGGAAACCTCCATCAAGGTGAGTAGACCCCACCCCTGGTGGGTACGTGGGGATGGCCCGTTCCTTGCGGATCCTGTGACCCCGGTCCCCAGCCCAGGGTTGGGGGGGGTACCACGTCCCCCTCCTGGGATACGGCTGGGGGGGTGTGGGCAGTGTCCGGGCTGTGCTCCTCACCCACCCACCACACCCCAACCTCCTATTTAGCGACACCCCCAAAAATTGGGTGACGGGGCGGGGAGGGGGGAAGGATTGTGGGCTGGATTAACCCCCCCCCTTCCCAGGCAGGGCGGCACCCACCCTTGGTGAATATGGGTGCCTGGAGGGGAGGGGATGCTCCCACCCCCACCTATGACCGCGATGGGGTTTGGGGGGGGGGGGTGGGGGGGTGGAGGGGGGTCGGGGGGGGGGGGTGTCCGGTACCTGGCGATGCGGCGCAGGCGGGCGCTCTCCTCCCGCAGGTAGGTTCGGAGGCGGCGGAGCAGACGGCCCTCGGAGCCCAAAGCCCTCCGGACGCTCAGCATGGCCGAGAAGGTCTCTGCCGGGGCGGGGGGGGGCAGCAGGGCCAGCAACACCCCCAACCCCAGCGCCCCCGGCGCCCCCAGCGCCCGCATCCAGCCGCGCCGCCCCGGGAGAGGGCGGAGGGGGGGGGGGGGGGGGGGGGGGGGGGGGGGGGAAGAGGGAGGGAGGGAAGGGGGGGGGGGGAAAGGGGCGGGGAGGCCCCGCCTTTTGGGGGGGGGGGGGGGGTTGGGGGGGGAATGGGGGGGTGCCCCGGATCCGCCACGCTGGCTGGGGGGGGGCGTGGTGCTGCTGATCCCCATCCTGCCTGTCCCCATCCCGTCCTGTCCCCCTGTGTGTCCCCATCCCGTCCTGTCCCCGTCTTGTCTGTCCCCATCCTGCCCGTCCCTGTCCCCATCCCGTCCTGTCCCCCTCTCGTCTGTCACCATCCTGCCTGTCCCTGTCCCCGTCCTGCCTGTCCCCATCCCCATCCTGTCTGTCCCCATCCCGCCCCAACCTCATCCTGACTGTCCCCATCTCATCCTGCCCCCATCCCGTCCTGTCCCCTTCTTGTCTGTCCCCCTATTGTCTGTCCCCACCCCATCCCGTCCCCCTCTTTCCCCCCCATCCTGCCTGTCCCCCTCTCATCTGTCACCATCCTGCCTGTCCCTGTCCCCCTCTTGTCTGTCTCCATCCTGCCTGTCCCTGTCCCCGTCCTGCCTGTCCCCATCCCCATCCTGTCTGTCCCCATCCCCATCCTGTCTGTCCCCATCCCGTCCTGTCCCCATCCTGCCCCAACCTCATCCTGGCTGTCCCCATCTCATCCTGTCCTGTCCCCATTCTGCCCTGTCCCTCTCATCTGTCCCCATCCCCATCCCGCCTGTCCCCCTCTCGTCTGTCCCCATCCCCATCCTGCCTGTCCCCCTCTTGTCTCTCCCCATCCCATCCTGTTCCCCTCTTGTCTGTCCCCATCCTGCCTCGTCCCCATCCCGTCCTGTCCCAACTTCATCCTGACTGTCCCCATCCTATCCTGTCCCCATCCCATCCTGTCCATATCCTGCCCTGTCCCCATCCTGCCTGTCCCCCTCTTGTCTCTTCCCATCCTGCCCTGGCCTCATCCTGACTGTCCCTGTCCTCCTCTTGCCTGTCCCCAAACTGCCCTGTCCTCATCCTCCCTGTTCCCATCCCGCCCTGGCCTCCTCCTGCTTGTCCCTATCCCATCCTGTCCCCCAATCCCCCCGTCTCGAATTCCATGCTGTCCCCCTCCTGCCTGTCCCCTTCTTGTCTCTCCCCATCCTGCCCTGTCCCTACACTGTCCTGAAATCATCCCATCCTGTCCCCATCTCTCCCTGTCCCCATCCTGTCCTGTTGCAGTCGGGTGAAGGCTGTGGGTTGGGGACGTCCCACTGGATTCCCACCAACAGTGTAGACGCTTCCTCACCCTGGGAAAAACCCTATTTGCCAAAAATCTCATCAGAGTGGGCGCTCAGGTGCCCATGTCCCATGTCCCATGACTCAACCATGTCCCATGTTCCCGTCACTCAGATGTGTCCCACATCCCCATCACTCCACCATGTTGCACATCACCATCACAGAGCCATGTTTCAACATCCCCATCACTCAGCCAACCCCATGTCCCCATCACGAAACCATGTCCCATGTCCCCACCACTCAGCTGTGTCCTATGTCCCCATCCATGTCCCATGTCCCATCACTCAGCCATGTCCCATATTCCCGTCACTCAGCTGCGTCCCACGTCCCCATCACTCCATGTTGCACATCACCATCACAGAGCCATGTTTCACGTCCCCATCGCTCAGCCGTGTCCCATGTCCCTGTCATTCCATGTTGCATGTCCCCACCACTCAGCTGTCCCATGTCCCCTCCATGTTGCGTGTCCCCATCACTCAGCTGTGTCCCATGTCCCCATCACTCCATGTTGCATGTCCCCATCACTCAGCTGTGTCCCATGTCCCCATCACTCCATGTCATATGTCCCCATCACTCATGTCCCATGTCCCCACCACTCAGCTGTGTCCTATGTCCCCATCCATGTCGCATGTCCCCATTACTCAGCCATGTCCCACATTCCCATCACTCCGTGTGCCACGTCCCCATCACTCAGCTGTGTCTTAAGTCCCCCATACATGTCCCACATTCCCATCACTCCATGTCCCCATCATTCCACGTCCCCATCACTCAGCCGTGTCCCATGTCCCCATCACTCAGCCATATCCCACGTTCCCGCATCATCCCCACATTCTCCCCAGTCACCCCAAGAAGGTGGCCGAACAACTCCCCTCCCCACTCCAAACTCCAGTGCTTTCCTCATTCCCCCCACCTCCTGCCCACCTTCCCATGGGTCCCTCCCTGTCCCCTGTGTCCCCGCCAGCAGCCACCGGATCAGGATGAGCCGTCGCCCGTCGCTAAACCCCATCCAGCAGCACCCTCCGCCGCCAAACCCCACCTCCCCGGGGCCGAATCCCATAAATACAACCCCAGGTGACACCGGTGTCCCCACACCATGCCGGTCCTGCTCCTGGCCCTGCTCCTGGCCCTGCTCCTGGCCGCTGGCCCCCGGCACCCCACTGCCGGTGTCCCCCAGGAACCCCCCGCTGATGCTGTCCCCACCAGCGCCCGTCCTTGCGCCCAGAACACCGGCCGCTGCCGCCGCTTCTGCTTCACCCACGAGACCCAACGGGGACATTTCGGTTGTCCCCGGCGCTACCGGTAAGACATGGATGCTGGGACCATCCCACCCCCAACCCCCCCCTCCCAAAAACCAGTAACCTCATGACTTTGGGGGGGGCGGGTGTCTTCATCTCTTCCAGGTGCTGCGTGCCCAAAACGTAGCCACGGGATGGACCGGGAGGTGACGACGCTCGGGGTCATCCCGCATCCTTCCCCCCCCCCGTGGGGTCATCTCCCCATCTCCCTGGGGATTTTCCCAATATGGGCTGGATTTCCCCTCTTTTGGGAGGATTTTATTCGGGGGGGGAGCAGCACGGGGGTGTGAGGACGCTCTCACCCTCGGGATGCCACAGCCTGTGCCCTGTGGAGCAGAATAACACCACCCCCCCCTCGAGATTTGAGTGCTTATTCCCATGGGAATACGGGGCCAAACGGCTTGAACCAGGAAAAGTGGAGAAAACGGGATAAAAAAATGGTAAAAAAAGGGGAACCGTCTCTCTGCCACATGGAGGGGGATGAAGGAATTGCCAATATTTTTAACTAAACCCCCATTTCTGGGTATTTTTGTCCCCGAGGGACCAGCTGCTTGTCGGTAGCACCTTCTGCTTTTTTTGCTGCTCTCAGGTGAAAAAAACCCACCGATTTTTGGTGAAACAGCAGCATTTCGGGTGCCGGCACCTCCCCTACCCCCTGGCCAACCCGCAGTGGGTCTTCCACCCCCCCCCCCTCACCCCCCCCCCCCCAAGTTCGCCAACCACATCTATCTGATGGGTGATTAAAAAGCCAAGCGTTAATTAAATAAAAGCTATGCGATGCGGAGCCTCCGGTGCATCCGAAATGTCCCGGGGAGGTCTCCGGTCGGAAATGATGGTGGGAGGGGGTGTTGGGGGGGGGGGTGTTGGGGTGTCATTAATGGGTCTGTTTTAGGAAGCCTCAAGGTTCTGCTCGTTGCCGTCGTCGGAGGTGCCCAGGGCGAAGAGGCAGAAGGTGATTTCCTCGCAGGGGCTGGCGGTGCCGCACTCGAACAAGCAGCCGAAAAGGCCGCCGGGGCAGACGGCCAGGTCGGAATAACCGGCCGGCCCCGGGTGCAACACCCAAGGGGGTCGCCAACCCCCCCCGTCCAGCGGCGAAGGGTTGAGATAGATACCCAGATCGCGGCGGCGGCGCCGGTCGGTGGGATGGGAGTAGAGCAACCACGTCGCCGCTTCTTCCCCGGCGCCGGCGGCGAAGCTCACCACGCTGCCCTGGCACCCCCGGGGGGGTTCGCCCAGCGCCTTGCACCGCGCCGACCGCTGGAAACGCAACCCGCGGTCGGCGCTGAACGTCACCGCCCGGCACCCTCCGGGGGCTCGGGCGTTACAGTAGAGCAAAGGGGTATCGCTCCCGGAGATTTCGGCTACCTGGCACTCGCCCGTGGGGCCGCCGGCTACCGGGGCTCCCTTGTGCCAGCTGCGGCCGCCGTCGTCGCTGAAGAAGACGAGGGCGTGCGGGCGGGTGCAGCAGGGCAGCGACACCACCCCGCAGCCGCAGCCGTGCACGTAGTAGGCGTAAGCCGGCACCACCAGGCGGCCAGAAGCCAGTTGGACCCCGTGGCCCGGCCCCACGGCGAAGGTGGCCCAACGGGAGAGGTCGGAGCCCACGGCTTCCTCCGTCAGGTCCCGTAACGGGCTCCAGCGGCGGCCGCCGTCGGCGCTGGCGGCCAAGCAGAGACGGGCGGCGCTGCAGCCCCTCCGGATCTGCCACCGCTCCGTCTTGCCCCGCTCCACGCAGATGCAGAAGAGGAAGACGATGCCGCTGGCGGCGTCGTAGAGGGGACAGGGGTTCATGGTGCGGCGGCCGGGCAGCACCAGGGTCGACAGCTCCTCCACCGGACCCCACTGCCGGAGGGAAGAGGAAAACGGGATTCAGTCACGGAGATACCCCGGTGCTGCTGCAGCCCGGCATCCCCCCCCCCCCTCCCAAGGGACGCAGGCGGCAGCTCCTTCCTACAGCCCAGGTTGGGGTGGGTTTTGGATCTTTTTCACCTGGACGGAGGTGCCGTGTCGGTGGCCCCGGCGCAGCACCAGGTACTTGGCGTCCTCGTCCCTGGCCGAGGAACGCTTCTCGGCGAAGGCCAGGAAGGTGGCGGTGGGGGGGACGTAGAGCAAAGCCGGGATGCGGTAGGTGACCCCGCTCGCCTGGCGGAACAGCGTCTCCCGTGGGAAGACGAGGGGGGATCCCGGCGGTGAAGGCCGGGGGGGGCTCTCCTCGGCATCCCCCCGCTGCTGGCAGGGAAGGTAAAGGGTTAAATGCTGGCAATAGGAGGGGGTGACCCTCATGTCCCCCAAGATGGGGGGGGGAGAGGGACGAGGACTCACCTTGAAGCAGGTGGTGGCCTGGGACATGGTGGCTTCCCCGAGGTCCCACTGGGTGGGGTGGAAGTCAGGGGGGAGTGAGAGTGGAGCCCCCCTCCATACTGTCACAGTGTCCCTCTACCCATGACCCCATGTCCGTCCCCCCCCCAGTGCCACCCCCCAGAGCTCTGCATCCCCCCAGCCTAGCCCCAAGCCCCCACCCCCTTTAGCACCCCCAGTGTCCCCAGCCCAGAGTCCCCATAGCCCATGCACCCCCCCAGGTCCCCAATCCCGCCATGCCCCCCCCCCATTCCCCATGCACCCCCCAATGCCCCCATCCTCCCACGCCGAACTCCCCATGCACCCCCCCATGTCTCTGCAACCCCCCCCGCCCCGACTCCCCTGCACCCCTCCATGCACCAATCCCCCCATACACCCCCCCCGTACCCCAATCCCTACCCCCCCCCCCCCCCCACATTCCTCAATGCTGGGACCCCCCCCTGCAGCCCCCATGGCCTGTCCCCGCTACACTCCTGCATGCACCAATCCCCCCACATCCACCCCCAAAACCTGACCCCCTCCGTGTACCCCCCCCCTGCACCCCCATAGTCTGACTCCCCCCCCTGCACCCCCATAGCTTGGCTCCCCTACACCCCTACATGCACCGACCCCCTGTTCCCCCCCCTCACATTCCCAGTCCCCCCCACGTACTCCCTGTGCACCCCCATAACCCAACTACCTACATGCACTGATCCCCCCCCCCATGCCCAGACCCCCCCATACATCCCCCTGCCCCCCCAACTCCCATAGCCCGACTCCCCTATGTACCCCCCCGTACCCCTATAACCTGACTCCCCTACACCCCTGTGTACACTGAACCCCCCATGCTGCCCCCCCCATGCCCAGACCCCCCCATACATCTCCCTGCACCCCCATATCCCCACTCCCTGCATGCCCAGATCCCCCGTTTCTGCCCCCCCCATGTCCAGACCCCCCCGTACATCCCCCTGCACCCCCATATCCCCACTCCCTGCATGCACTGCTCCCCCTGTGACCCCCCCTTATGTCTAGACCCCCCCTGCACCCCCATATCCCCACTCCCCTGCATGCACCAATCCCCCGTTCCCCCCCCCAGGCACAAACCCCCCTTTGTACCCCCCCTGCACCTCCATAGTCCCACTCTTCTGCATGCACCGCTCCCCCCGTGCCCCCCCTTATGCCCGGACCCCCCCTGCACCCCCATATCCTGACTCCCTGCATGCACAAATGCCCCGTTCCCCCCCCCATGCCCAGACCCCCCCGTACATCCCCCTGCACCCCCATATCCCCACTCCCCTGCACCCCTGCATGCACCGCTCTCCCCGTGCCCCCCCTTATATCTAGACCCCCCCCGCACCCCCAAAGCTCCACTCCCCTACATGCACTGATCCCCCAGAGCCCCCCCCCATGCACAGACCCCCCCCATGGACCCCCCCTGCACCCCCATATCCCCACTCCCTGCACGCACCGCTCCCCCTGTGCCCCCCCTTATGTCTAGACCCCCCTTGCACCCCCATATCCCCACTCCCCTGCATGCATTGATCCCTCCATGGCCCCCCCATGCCCGGCCCCCCCCTGCACCCCCATATCCTGACTCCCTGCAGGCACAAATCCCTCGTTCCCCCCCCCCCCATGCCCAGACCCCCCCGTACATCCCCCTGCACCCCCATATCCCCACTCCCCTGCACCCCTGCATGCACCGCTCTCCCCGTGCCCCCCCTTATATCTAGACCCCCCCCGCACCCCCAAAGCTCCACTCCCCTACATGCACTGATCCCCCAGAGCCCCCCCCCATGCACAGACCCCCCCCATGGACCCCCCCTGCACCCCCATATCCCCACTCCCTGCATGCACCGCTCCCCCTGTGCCCCCCCTTATGTCTAGACCCCCCTTGCACCCCCATATCCCCACTCCCCTGCATGCACCGCTCCCCCCGTGCCCCCCCCATGCCCGGAACCCCCCTTGCACCCCCATATCCCCACTCCCCTGCATGCACCGATCCCCCCGTGGCCCCCCCATGCCCGGACCCCCCCTGCACCCCCATATCCCCACTCCCTGCATGCCCAGATCCCCCGTTCCACCTCCCCCCCCCATGCCCAGACACCCCCCCCCCTTATACCCCCCCCCAAGCCCGACTCCCTGCACGCACCGACCCCCCCCCCGCGCCCGGATCCCCGCACGCACCGACCCCTTCCCCTTCGCACCCCCCGATCCCCCCCCATCACCTTCGCACTTCGCACCCCCCCGAACCCCACCGGTGCCCCCCCCCCCCCCTCCCTTCCATCCCCCCCCCCCCCCAGCTCCGCGCACCCCCGGCTCCTCCGGCCGCCGCCGCCGGGGCCGCCCCGCTCCGCCTCCGCCCGCCCCTTCCCGGCCGGACGAGGAGGCGGGGGGGGGGGGGGAGCCGGTAAAAGGGATCCACCCCCCCGCCCATCCCTGACCCAGGGATGCTCCGGAACACGTTTAACGGCTCCTTCCCTTTTATTGAGGAAGAAAAAAAAAAAAAAACAAAACAAACACCCCCCCCCCCAAAAAAAAAAACCAAACCCAAAAAACCCCCAAAATGGCTTTTTTACAAAAACGCCATTTTATAGAAGGGACAAGAGGAGGCGACAAGGGGACACGCGGGGAAAAGGCTGGGAAAAGCCCTCCGCTTTCCTTCCCCCCCCCCCCAATTTATAGATCAGCATCTCGGCCGAATATACAGAAGCAGCATATTTGACACCCCCCCCCCCCCATCACATAAAAGGCTTTTTATAGAACCCCCCCCCCCCCAATTCGATAAATACAAAAATAAAGAAAACTCATTTGCGAGCGGAAAGGTGTTGGACAGAAGGATTTTGTCCTGAATTCCTACCACAAAAGGGAAAAGTGACATTATAGGGGGGTGTGTGAGTGTCCCCCCCCCCCCGCATCCGGACACTCCATGGCAGGGAAGGGTTCGTCAAAGCGCTGCCGGATAACGAGGGAGGAAGCGGGGACGGTTTCGGTGACAAAGTGTCCCCCTCTCGAGGGTCCCCACGGGCAAATCCTTCTCCGCCGTCGGTCCCGGAGGCAGCAGGAAGCAGAAAATCCAAACCCGAGATTTCCCAACAGCTCCAAAAATAAAAAAAAAAAATAAAATATCTCGGCTCCGAGATTCGATTAATTCTAGGATTAAAAATCCCGCTCAGGAATTTCAGGACAAAAAAAAAACCAAAAAAAAAAACAAAAAAAACAAAACAAACCCCAAGAGGCGAGGATTCGTTTTCTTTGCTATTTTTCTTTATTGGCCTTAATTAATTTAGCATTTCCCCGGCCTGGGAAATCACTTGATTTTCCTCTCCAGGGCCAGGCTGTCGTGCAGCTTGGAGACCTCGGGCTCGTAAGCCTCCATCACCAACGTCCCGTTGTTATCGAAGAATTTGGCGATGGATTTGGTGAACTCGGCTTCCCTCTGCTGTTTGGTTTTCCCGCTGATGAACGTCAGCTTCAGGGTGTATTTGTCGTCAAACCTGGCGGGGGGGGGGGGGGGGGGGGACACGGAGATTTTAGAGCGAAATAAAACAAATCAAGAAATAAAATCTGAAATAAAACCCGGCTCGGCCGAGACACCGATAAAAAGGTGAGGAAAAATCCCTGTCTTTAAGGGGAAAGCCCTCAGGAGTCTTCCCCCCCCCCCCCCGCCTCCCGAGACACAGCCACAACCTGCAGGCGTTAATTATAACTCAATTAAAGGTATTTTTTTGTGATTAATTCCCTCCCCCCCCCCCCCAATTAAAGAGAAGCAAAACGTGAACAGAACCACGTGGCACCGCTCCCGTTTCAAGATTGGGACGTTGATTTTGACGGAGAGGACACAGATTTGCAGATATAAAAATAAAGGAAAATATTTAGGGTGATTCAGGGGTGGAACTGGATGATCTTTAAGGTCCCTCCCAACCCGAACCATTCCATGATTCCATGATTCCATGGGGAGATACGGATGGAAACGATGTGCACGAGGCTGTTATTTCTGAGTAATTATATTCCGTAGTGAATATTATGGAATCACAGAATGATACGGGGTTGGAAGGGACCTCTGGAGATCATCCAGTCCAACCCCCTGCCAGAGCAGGTCCACCCAGAGCAGGTCCCACAGGAACGTGTCCAGGTGGGGTTTGAATGTCTCCAGAGAAGGAGACTCCACCACCTCTCTGGGCAGCCTCTTCCAGGGCTCTGCCACCCTCACAGGAAAGAAGTTCCTCCTCATGTTTAGGTGGAACTTCCTATGTTCAAGTTTGTGCCCATTCCCTCTTGTCCTGTCACTGGGCACCACTGGAAAAAGCCTGGCCCCATCCTCCTGACACCCACCCTTTAGGTATTTATAGGTGTTGATCAGATCCCCCTCAGTCTTCTCTTCTCCAGACTAAAAAGACCCAAGTCCCTCAGCCTTTCCTCGTTAAGAGAGATGCTCCAGGCCCCTCATCATCTTTGTAGCCCTCTGCTGTCCCCTCTCCAGCAGTTCCCTGTCCTTCTTGAACTGGGGAGCCCAGAACTGGACCCAGTGCTCCAGCTGTGGCCTCCCCAGGGCAGAGTAGAGGGAGAGGATGACCTCCCTCCACCTGCTGGTCACACTCTTCCTGATGCCCCCCCAGATGCCATTGGCCTTCTTGGCCCCAAGGGCACATTGCTGGCTCATGGTCATCCTGTTGTCCACCAGGACTCCCAGGTCTTAATATTCATCACAAGTTGCCTGGGAAGCCCCAAAGATCACAGCGCACTGGCCGACCCTTCGCAGAAAACTCACATTCCCAGTGCTGAGCCACCAAAACTGCAGAAATACCGATATTTCCCCCCCCGTTTTGTTTAGGAGTTACCCAAAAAGCAGCTTTTTTGCCCCATCGCAGGGAAAGCAAAACCCGGTGCGACACCGGGACGTTCCCGCTCGTTAAGGCCAGGAAACGCTACCGTTTGAGGCTGGAGGAGAGTTGCCAGACGTCGTCGGGGTCCATCCCCGCGGGGTCTTTTCTGTGAGCTACCAGGAAAATACTCTTCTCTTTGTAGGAGGTGTAGATGGTGAGGATCCCCATCATCACAAAATACGTGCCAAAATTAGTTAAGGAAACGAAGGAAGTTGCAATTAGGAGTAGAAATTAGGCAGAGAAATTGCTTGGAGCCCCTCAGACACCGTCGTTTATGCACCTCTCGTGACGTTATCATTCCAAAAGGGATGCTCGGCTGATGCCTCGTTAGCACGAGAAATTAAATAATAATTGGGATATTTTCTTAACTCTTTGCCGGGAGTGTTAATTAATGCCTGGAAGGGGTGGGGGAAAGGGACAACTCCCCAACGCTCTCTCCCGAAAGCCACATGAACTGCTTCGTTCGTGAAACCACGAAGCAAAAGCGGAAATTATAACAACGAAATCCTGTTTTCAATTCATTTACTAATTTTTTGGAGCAACGGTGGGAAACCGTGAGGCCAAACGAGCCACAGAATTAATCGCTGTCCGTTCCCCTCCAGGCACAGATCCAGCAATTAGAATTATTTAATTCCAAAAATGAGAAAGATTAAGTGCTGCAGGATGAATTATCTCAATGTTCGTCCTAAAAACCAACCAGAGCCATAAAATAACGCAATCGCTTGTCCAGGATCTCGCAGCCGTTGGTGGTAGCGACTTCCAGGCCGGCAAGAAGCTCCCAGGCTCCCAGTTCAGGCTGCCTCACTGGTACCAGTAAACCCCCTCCACACACACCCCCCCTCCTCGAAATCACCCCTCATCCACCACCTACATTTGGGTTGTAAAATCTCTGCAGAGAGAGCTGCAGAGAAATTGGTGCCGCGCTGATCCCCCGCCCCGAGCCCAAACAGGGGAAAAAAAAAACCAGAACATCCCAGTTAGCCTCTATTACTGGAAATCTTCTAACTGGAGTTGACATCTAAAATTTTAAACTCTGATTTATAGCACTGCCCTCCTAAACGGAGTGACTGCTCCTCTGCGGCAGAGGTGCTGGAAAGAATTACCCCCATTTACTCTTCGCTCTCGGGATCTGTCGTATTAGGAAAGAGCAAATGTGTCTGTAACCAGGCTATAGGGAGAATTTAAATAAAAAATTAACCAAAAAGCAAAACAACTCCCCAAATCTCTCAAGGGCTGCTCTTCAGGTTGAGGTTAACGCAGCGAGGTGGAGGAATTTGAGTGTGAGATGTGGGAAACGCACTCAAAGACAACAGGGAGCCCGGGGAGCAGCCGCCAACTCCTCTGAGGTGAGCGGAATCGGTCCCACGTTCCCAAATCACCCAAATTTAGGCATTTTCCAACCAGCCAGGCAGGAATTTCGCCATCACATGAGAACTGTTTGATCATCAGCTGATCTCCGCACCACGGGAAGTAAAATCCCCCGCAGGCCTGAAAATGGGAATACAGAGAAGGGTTTTGTCGTGCTTTATGGGGGAAAATAAACCCCCATAATAATAATAATTAAATAATAATAAACCCCTCTAAATGAACGAGCCGATGTACGTAAAGGATATGATACAACACAAAAGGCAAGAACAGGTTTGGATTCAGGGAAAGGGTGCAGGTAATCCCAAATCAAAGCTACGATGGCGAAGAGACAAGAGATTGTGCAGATGATGAGGCGACCGTCGATCAAACGGAAATTTTCGACGTATTTGTACTTCTCCAGGAGAACCTGCGGGAGAAAAATTCAGCCCAGTTTAGTCTGTGCTTTAATAAGTTCGACCGACTGGAAAGATTCGACCCTTCTGGAAAGGATTTAGATTAAAAAAAAAAAAATAATCAATTACATAGATAAAATGAGCAGAAACTTTATAAAGGATTAATGTCCACATCAGACATCGCCATAAATAATGGCTGATACTCTAAGCTTTAGCCACGGGAATCGCGAGAGATGCTCCAGAACCAGCGCGGATTCCGGTTCCAACCAAATCCAACCAAATCAAAGTTTACAGACTTTTTAAACTAAATGTTTAAACCGAAGGAAACAGAGCGTTTCCCGAGAGGGAGAAATCAGCAGGCGCAGAACGTACCTTCTTGGCAGAATCGTCCAAAGAATTTTTCACAGCCGAACCGTCCCATTTGTCAATTTTTACCGGTTTGTCGTCGATCTTCCACTGCAACGGAAACCAAACGGAGTTTAAGAGAATTAGGCCTTTCGTTTGAATACGTTTGGTCCCGTCGTGAGCACAAAGACAGGAGAGACCCCAGAAAACAGTTCCTGGTTTGGGAAAAACTGCCTGGAGATGGAGAGAAGCCGGGGCCTCTTACACAGCACCAGCGTCACAGAATCACAGAGTGATATGGGGTTGAAAGGGACCTCTGGAGATCATCTACTCCAATGCTCTGCCAGAGCAGGTCCACCCAGAGCAGGTCGCACAGGAACGTGTCCAGGTGAATTTGGAATGTCTCCAGAGAAGGAGACCCCACCACCTCTCTGGGCAGCCTCTTCCAGGGCTCTGCCACCCGCAAAGTGAAGAAGTTCCTCCTCATGTTGAGATGGAACTTCTTATCTTCAAGTTTGTGCCCGTTTCCTCTTGTCCTGTCCCTGGGCACCACCGAAAAAAGACTGGCCCCATCCTCCTGACACCCACCCTTTAAGTATTTATAGGCGTTCATCAGATCGCCCCTCAGCCTTCTCTCCTCCAGACTAAGAAGCCCCACGTCCCTCAGCCTTTCCTCATAAGAGAGATGCTCCAGGCCCCTCATCATCTTTGTAGCCCTCTGCTGTGCCCTCTCCAGCAGTTCCCTGTCCTTGAACTGGGGAGCCCAGAACTGGACCCAGTGCTCCAGCTGTGGCCTCTCCAGGGCAGAGCAGAGGCGGAGGATGACCTCCCTCCACCTGCTGGTCACACTCTTCTGATGCCCCCCAAGAGACCATTGACCTTCTTGGCCACAAGGGCACATTGCTGGCTCATGGTCATCCTGTTGTCCACCAGGACTCCCAGGTATTTCTCCTCAGAGCTGCTCTCCAGCAGGTCACCCCCAACCTGTCCTGGTGCAGGGGGTTATTCCTCCCCAGGTGCAGCGCCCTGCACTTGCCCTTGTTGAATTTCATCAGGTTCTTCTCTGCCCAACTCTCCAGCCTGTCCAGGTCTCACTGTATGGTGGCACAGCCTTCTGCTGTGTCAGCCACTCCCCCAGTTTTGTATCGTCAGCAAACGTGCTGAGGGTACAGTCCATCCCCTCATCCAGGTATTTTTATATCCAATATCCATATATTGATGAATATATTGAAGAGGACTGGACCCAGTACTGACCCCTGGGGAACACCACTTGTTACGGACCTCCAACCAGATTCTGTGCCATCACGACCCTCTGAGCTCTGTCTTTCAGCCAGTTTTCAATCCACCTCACTGTCCATTCTTCTAATCCACACTTCCTAAGCTTATCTACGAGGATGCTGTGGGAGATGGTGTCAAAAGCCTTGCTGAAGTCAAGGTAGACAACATCCACCACCCTCCCCTCTTCTATCCATCTAGTCATGCCATTGTATAAGGCTATCAGGTTCGTCCGACATGAGTTCCCCTTGATGAATCCATGTTGACTACCTCTGATAGCTTTCTTTTCCTCCATATGTTTTGAGATGACGCCCAGAACGAGCCATTCCATCATCCCCGTTATCCTTCCAGATTTAAGCTTGTCGTGGGAAGATATTTGGTGAAGTGACTTTTTACACTGATTTTATCCTAATTTTGATTCTACCTTTGCTGTTCCCATTGCCATCCGCAGAAAGGGTCAGTTACGACCTAATTTTTGCCTTTGAAGGTATTCGCGCTTTTCAGCCCAGCCATTACAAACAGACTCTTTGGGAGGGCTGATGACAGCAGGAAAATTTCAAGGCATCCAGGTATAACTATATAAATTATAAATCCAGGTACAAGGGGAGAATATAAAAGCATGAAGCAGAAATGAAGGTGCGGTCAGACCATCCCCCAGGATGAAACCAAAAGACTCTGTCGCTCTTCTATATTGAGATTTTCCTCAGAAACGGGTCCTTCATCAATAATTAATCTCAGATATAACGGCTCAGTTTTAAAAAGGGGTTAATTTTCCTCTGAATTATATTATTTTTTGGTGACACTATTCCTTTTAACCAGTCGGACACATGAGCTTGAGCCCTGGGTATTTTATACGATAACAATAATAATAGTCATAATTCTATGACCTTAAACCATCAATTATTCTAAACAGTTGAGTGATTTGAGCTCAAATTTTAGCTGCCGTTAGAAGCAATTCTCAACTTCGCTGGGGTTATTTCCTGCTCCCGAAGCTCCCAAGTTGGATTTATGAACCACCCGTCAGAAGAGCTCGTTTCCCTTTCTCTGGCAGGAATGAAAGCATTTGAAAGTAAGATGTAAAACCTGATCTACTTCCCCTGCATTCGCTCAGGGAAAAGCCTGATTAGCCTTCGGGCTCCGCAGGTATGAATTATTAGGTGGGCAGTAAATGTCACCCTGTGCACACGCAATACCTGGTTTACGAGGGACAAAAGAAACAGCCAGAAGCATTTAAAAGTCACAGAAAAGAGCTCTCACATCAGTGTAAGTTACAAAGCATTTTAGGTGGCTATTTTTTTTTTTTTTTTGTAGCCACAAGTTTTTCCTAAGGTTAATTAACACACGCGATAATTGAAAGCCAAACCCTTTGCCATGAAGGAATAGAGAATAATCCTTTCAAAGATTTATTTCACCTTATAAAAGCATCTGTAAGTTTTATTTCTTGCCCTTTGGGATTCCAAGTGATTAAAGTATCAAGAACCAGACTAGGGAGAGGAAAAAAAATTACCTTTTTTTCCTAATTAGTGAATTGGAAGTCAGAAGTCTCAAAGTAATAACACCAACACTCAATCCCTCTCTCCTTATCCCATAAATAAATAAAAAAAAAAGCGCTGAGGAAACCCATTTAGACTTGACCTCACCGCTCTCAGGTGCTACCTCCATTTCTCATGAGGGAGTGGAAAGCAAGCCAAAAAAAAGCCTGTGGACGTGAAAATGTTCTCTGCTCAGCAAAACCCTAAAACAGGATACTTCCCTGAAACAGCATCAGCTACTTCTGCTACAGAATTATTCTGGTAGGGTGCAGACAAGTCCTGGTATTTTAAAAACAAAAATATCGTTTTTCAAAAATACTACCCTCAGTAAGTTTGCCGATGACACCGAGTTGGGTGGGAATGTCAACCTGCTGGAGGGTGGAAAGGCTTTGCAGAGGGATCTGGACAGGCTGGATGGATGAGCTGAGGCCAATGGGATGAGGTTCAACAAGGCCAAGTGCCGGGTCCTCCACTTGGGTCACACCAACCCCATGGACACTCCAGGCTGGGGGCAGAGTGGCTGGAGCTGCCCCACAGAAAAGGACCTGGGGGTGCTGGTCAACTGTCAGCTGAACGTGAGCCAGCAGTGTGCCCAGGTGGCCAAGAAGGCCACCAGCATCTTGGCCTGTATCAGGAACAGTGTGGTGAGTAGGACTCAGGAGGTGATCGTCCCCCTGTACTGGGCACTGGTGAGGCTCCACCTCGAGGGCTGGGTCCAGTTTTGGGCCCCTCACCACAAAAAAGACCTTGAGGGGCTGGAGCATGTCCAGAGAAGGGCAACGGAGCTGGTGAGGGGTCTGGAGCACAAGTCTTGTGAGGAGCAGCTGAGGGAGCTGGGGGTGTTCAGCCTGGAGAAGAGGATCATTTTGAGGAAAGCTCAGGAATCAAGGAATAAATGAAAATAAAGCCCAAGGCTTTTTTTTAAAATAAAAACCTCAAGATTTTAAAGCTATTTTATGCTCTCGTGTCAGAGCAAGAGCTGGATTCTTGCTTCTTGTTCTCTGTTCCGAACCACCTGACACTGGAATTGCCAGATAATATCCACGATAATTAACTGATACCGATCTCTAGCAGAGAAGCAGCGCTTTCAGGGGTAGATGTAAAGCTCACATGACATATTTTTTTGAAATAAAGCTGTTACTGGGGAAAAAAAATATCTAATCTTAAGACTGTCTAAAGCAAAGAGCTGAACCAGCAGTTCTTCAGTTCTTGTTCAGGCTTCCCTGTGGCTGAGGCTCTTCTGCTTCGAGACAGAAACAGCTTGATAATCCCAGGGCGGTTCATGTCAGAAGGGACCTTGTATCGGGGACACATCTGCGGTTTGGGACTTCAGCCAGGGAGAAGCTTTAGGCCTCCCTTTACCTCGGTCTTGATGTTCCCATGAGGTTACTTCTCCTAACACAGCACAGCACCACAGCGCTGCTGCTGCTGCTCAGATTTGGCTCCAGTCTGATGGAGGAAAAGAAAAACCCCACCGGTTCCAAACAGTTCTTTAGTTGGGGGATAATTTCACTGTTTTGTTTTAAAAACCAAATGAAAGGTTATTATGCTTGTCCTGAACACACCCTAACTAGGAATGGGAAGAAAATAGTGTTCTACAGTTAGGAAGTGTATTTGAAAGCGTACCCATGTAAGAACAAGGCTTCAGAATGAAGGTTGAAATACAGAATAAAATCCAAAATGTAATTTCAGAAAGCCGCAAACCCCAATCTGCCACCAGAAGCACACAAAGGCCCCAGCTGTTGACACGCAAAGGGAGGTGCAGCCTGCAGCTGGACGGCAGCAGGGGAGCATTCTGGCGTTAGCTCCGAAAAAGGGACAGCAAAACGAGCGCTTCCTTTCACAGCAGACACCGGGGGATCCGAGCTCTCGCAAGGTTCATTTGTCAAACTATCACCTTCATTTAAATCCCCTCACGAAACTCCCTCATAAGCAGGAGGCACGGAAAAATCCTGCGGGAGAAATTTCAAGATGTTCATATCTCAGAAGAAAGACATGGCACAAACTTAACGTTTCCCCCTCCTCCCCTGCCTTATTCCTTCTGCCGCTACTGTCACTCTCTTTTACATCACGTCCAATTTTAGCCTGCAGCATCTTCTGGGGAGCTGGTTTGTCTCTCTGAATATTGCTCTGAAGTTTACAGCACACTTTGGGTATTACACACATAAATAAATAAGTCAAGTCATACAGCGGAAAAGTTTTGTTGCTGCTGCAAGAGGAGCAGCAGCGTCGACTTGATAAACTCTTCAAGAGGAATGGCAGGGGGGTTGGAACTCGATGACCTTTAAGGTCCCTTCCAACTCTAACCATTCTATGATTCTATGAATAACATTTCTTCATCTAATCTGTGTTTTCTATTGCAAGGATGAAAAGAAAGTGACCTCCTCTTCCTAAACCCTAAAATCGGGGACTCTTCGAACTGGGACCTGCAACGCTGCAGCCGAGGAAGACTGGAAGAGCCTCCAACATTGCAGCCGATCGCCTTTTCCTGTGGGTCGGGCTGCAGCCCACACAGCAGCGAGTCCCAAACCGCAGGTCCCCGCCCCCTAACTTAAATTCTAAAACAACGGTGACATTGCACACCGCGAGCCAGGCAGAAGCGAGATTTGCAAGAGACAGAGTCCAGGGACACCTCGCTGCACATCAGTTCCCACTTCCTCTTGAAGGAAGAGTTGTAGTGAACTCCAGCGAGTCGGCATGGCCGTTCTCAGCTCCGACTAGTTCAGCCTCTGCTTTGGAGGAAGGAATTCTGGACCTCACTCTCCCCAAAATACCAGTACTGCCTGATTGTATCCCCAGTTAACCAGTTGCCTGGTCCCAGAGAGCTCCTGCTGGGGCACAGGAGCAGAAAGCAGTTGCAGCAGTTGGTATTCAGGAAGTGGTTTTAGTCCTGGAGCTTGCAAAACCTTCAGAGAGTAGTTAATAACTTCGTGTTGTGCTAAATGGGTGAAACCTCAAGGTGTTCGAGGGGACCGTAGCTGCTGCTGCACAACTAGGTGATCCTGGTTAAGTGGGGAGAGGTCGAGAGGAGCTACCTGATTATCACAAACACTGGAAGAATATGAGAAGGACAAAAAAAATGGGACAGTTAAAACACAAATCTCCCTAAAAAGGTATAGTTAAAACACAAATCTCCCTAAACTCACCCTGACTTAGCTTATGAGCGACGTACATAAAGACACGCTAAACAAGCAACCTGCCTGAAGACTTTAAAGCCCCGCTGATAACCTGTTATTTCTCTGTTCGAGAGAAGCTTGAGCAAATTATGGACCTAAGGCCACGATTCTCCACATAATACCCGCAGACATGACCAATCCAGGGGGAGGAAATAAAGGCACACAGATCAGCATGGGGACAGAGGGAAAAGAAGATAGAGCATTATCAAGTGCGTGTATGTACTTCAGGTACAAGCCTGGCTGAAACCATTCCCTGGTTTCTCACTACAGGATTCAGCTCCCACACCAACAGCATGTTTCCCTTACCAACGACTCCTTTTCCTCCTGAAATAACTACCCCTCAGCATCCACAGAAGGGCAGGAGGAGCGGGAACGCCTTGAGAGCACGACACTTTCCGGAGTTCTTGAAGTTTAACCACAAAGCGGTGTCATTTCAAAACTGAAAGCTGAGCACGTTTACAGAAGAGAGCCAGAAATACTTCATTAGCGCACCTTCCCCTGAAAGCATTTGTTCAACAACTTGATCTACTGTTCTAAGGAAAACCAGCAAATTCTTTAGGATAGTAAGGACAGCTTCATCTCAAACAGATGCAAGAAAACGATACTCTTTATGTTATGAAACATAGTATGTTTACATTAAGTTACAAATATACATATAGGAATGAAAATCAAAGTGTTTTCAATTGCAGTCACCCATATTGTTGCCCAGGGAAGCTGTGGCTGCCCCATCCCTGGAAGTGTTCAAGGCCAGGCTGGATGGGGCTTTGAGCAACCTGCTCTAGTGGAGGTGTCTCTGCCCATGGCAGGGGGGTTGGAACTCCATGATCTTTAAGGTCCCTTCCAACTCTAACCATTCTATGATCCTATGACATTTTGAAAATCAGTGAAAGATGCTAAACACAGCACTCCAAGTACACCATTTTGCAACCAGTGATACGGACACAACTGTTTCCACCTTCCTGTTGAAAAAAAAGAATGCCTCTAGGTCTTTAGTTTCAGCTACCAAACACCACAAAGAGCTGCGACACAAACGCCTGACCACTTAAAATGGAGGTGAGGCTGAAAGCCACTTTACAAACAAGTTCCTTTAAACTACTGAGATTGAGTGTTTTATCAGCAGACTTTTACAGTAGGCTCTGCTCCACCTGACCTGCTCTCTCCAACTCCCTGAAAGGAGGGTGTAGCTGGGGGAGCGTCGGTCTCCTCTCTCAAAGAACAGGCGATAGGACAAGAGGAAACAGCCTCAAGTTGCATCAGGGGAGGTTTAGGATGGACATTAGGAAAAATTTACTCCCTGAAAGGGTTGTCAAGCCTTGGAAGAGGCTGCCCAGGGCAGTGGTGGAGTCACCATCCCTAGAGGTATTTAAAAGACAGGCAGATGTAGAGCTTAACGATACAGTTTAGTGATGGCTTTTGTCAATGTTGGGTTGATGGTTGGACTCGATGATCTGAAAGGTCCCTTCCAACCTCGACCATTCTATGACACCGCTGCCATGCCCAGCGTTACCTTCCTAGCAAAACACCTACCCAGAGGAGCACGGCTGTACCGCTAGTCGGGCTTTTGTCAGGACGGCTGGGCTAAAAACCAGCCACGCTGGCAAAAAAAAATTAAAAAAAAAAAAAAAAACAAAAACCCCAAGCTATTTCGCTGCCGGCGGCTGCTGCTGCTGTCGCGGCCGGATGCACGGCACGGCCTGCCCGCGGGATGCTCCCTCCCTCCCCGGGGCCTCTTCTGCCATTTACTGCCATTTACAAGGCGGCAGCAGCGGGAGCTCCCCACAGCCCCACGGCTGCTGAGGCGGGGGCTTCCCTTCAGCGGCGGTGGGGACCCACTGAGGCCCGAGCTCGGGAATGGCCACGGCTCGGCCCAGCGCTGGGACAGCTCTACGGACGCCGCTGAGACGCGGACTGGAAGAAGGAGGAGGAGGAGCCCCGGAGGGCCGGTGCCCGGGCGGGCCATTGCACGGTACCTTGTCGAGCAGACCGTTCCTACCGCCTTTGGCCGCCATCTTCTCACCGCCCTCCGCCCCCGCCCTCGCCGCGCGAGCTGTTCGCTCCTGATTGGCCGCGCGCGGGGGCCGACGGGAGCAAAGGCCTCGCCCCCTCTTCTCCCGCCGCACTGCACGCTGGGAAGTGTAGTCCACCCGCCCTCTCGCGTTGCCATGGCGACGGCGCGGCGCGGAGGGGAGGCGGCGGCGGTGCGGGGCCTGCTCGGGGAGCGGGGGCGGCAGGGAGGTTGGGGCGGCCCCCGACCCGCGGGGTGAGGGCCGGGGAGCCCTCCTCGGCCGGGCCCCCTGGGTGTGGGGTCCGGGGAGGGTGAGGGGGAGACGTGTGTGGGGCCCCTCTGGGCTGTGGAGGACTGTGAACTCTATGGTCGCTGGGCTGTGAAGGGGTGTGTGAGGGGATGTAAGGGAATGTGAAGGGGATAGAGGGTATATATGAGGAGTGGGGGTGTCTGTAGTGTCTTGGGTGGGCGTGCGGGGGTGTATGTGTGTGGGAGGGTGCCCACGGGTGTCTGCGTGGGGTGTATGTGAGGGTGTTTGTGAGGGGTGTACATCGTTGTGGGCTGTTCACCAGCGTGGGGAGCGTGTGTGTAGGTGTTCGTGGGTGTGTGAGGGTGTTCGTGTGGGGATACATGGATGTGGGTGTCTGCCAGTGTGGGGAGTTTGTGTGTGGGTGTGTATGGGGTGTGTGAGGGTGTTTATGTGGGGTGTGCATCGTTGTGGGTGTTTGCCAGCGTGGTGAGCATGTGGGGGGGTTTCCGTGGGGTGTGCGTTGTTGGGGGTTGTCCATTCATGTGGGGAGTGTTTCTATGGGTGTCTGTGGGGTGTGTGAGGGAGTTTGTGGGTGTTTGTGTGGGGTATGCATGGGTGTTGGTGTTTTGGGGTGTTAAGGGCATGGGCTGTGTGTCGCGGAGGTGTAGCAAGGAGCGTGTGTAGTGTGTTTATGTGCTGGGTGTGTGGGTGGGGTGTATGTGTGTAGGAGTGGGGTGTGCAAGGGTGTTCGTGGGTGTTTTTGTGGGGGTGTGTATCAGTGTGAGGGTGTTTGAGGGTAGTGGGGGTCTATGGGTGCGTGTTGTGGGGGTGTAGTTACTGTAGCGTTGCTGTGCGGTGGTGAAACAGCACCTGTTGCAGGGGAGACTTACCCCAAATATCGGCACTGTGTGTGAACACCATAGTCCAGCCCTGCCGTAGTATGTCAGAGCGGTGTCCGAGTGTGGAGACACCATCAGATGGCACTGGGAGACCATCTCCTGCTGCTGGGGCACAGAACGAGAGCGACGCAGAGCCTTTAAAGTTTATTTCCAAGGTTTGGGGAGCGATGACCAGTGCAGTTCTTTTCCCAGAGCCTCCATGAGTGACAAGGGAAAGGAGACAGTGAAGGAAGAAGGAGGGGTAAAAGCGTAAATCCAGTGAGTCGTCATCCACACAGTCCGACTCACGCATGCGCCGGTGTCTGCGTTTTGCTATCTTGAGCTGGAAAATACTGCACGCGCTCCTGTCACCTCATTTACTTCTCCGTTTTAGGAGGCGAGGCTCCTCGTGTGTCCCTAACAGTGTTTCCTTTGCCTACAGGCTGACACTTCATTTGTGGCTGCCCTTGGGAAGAGCTGTTTAAAGCAAAGTAATGTTAGAGCCAATTAAAATTTTAACCTGTTTACTTTGTTTCCCACTCTCCCCAGGAACGCTACAGTCAAGATGGCTACAACAGGACTGTATAAAATGGGTGGTGAAAGCAAAATGGGTGATGAAAGCTTCCCTGCCAGGAACATTTTACGTGGAAGTAAAAAAGGTGACATTTCTTTGAGTGCTGCTGGTGAAGCCACCCTGCAGAATAATGTTGTGTCCGTAGGGGCGGGTCCACCAGACAGTTGTTGGGCCAGACAGAGGGTACATTCAGCTGTGGTTTCCTGAATCAACATCCCAGCTGATCACACAGATAACGGTTGATAACAGAACTTAAAGTGGTGCCCAGAAGGTTTTAACATTGTTTAAAACTTCATTGCAATGAAGAGGGCAGAATGTCTAGGGCCACTCGTTAAATGAGGACTCCGGCAGGCATCTCCACTTGATGGCAGGAGGGAAGCTTCAGACAGGCACGTGGATAACACAGTGTGGTTCTCCAGCAGCTCTTCTGAGCCAGAGCTTCTCCTTTTTCTCTGGGCTTTGAGAGTCCCATCCACAAAATGCTTAGAAATGGGCAGAAATGTCTTCTAACATCCGAGAAGTGGTGGAGAGGTCTACTAGGCTGAGGGGTCTGGAGCACAGAACCTTCTAGGAGAGGTTGAGGGTGCTGAGCTTGTTTTTCGTCTGGCCAAGAGGAGTCCAAGGGGAGATTGTGGCTTACAGCTACCTGAAGGACAGCCACAGACTCTTAACAGTGGGAGATGGCATAAAAATTAAGCCAAAAATTAAGCCAAAAACTAAGCCAAAAATTTCATCTTGGGAGGTTTAGGTTGAACGTTGGGAGAAACTTCTTTGCTGGGAGGAGGTGCAGCTCTGGGCCAGGTTACCCTGGGAGCTGGTGGAATCGCCAGACCAAGCCACGACTGACTGATCTAACGTTGCTGATGGTCCTGCTTTGGGTGGGAGGTTGGACTGGAGACCTCCAGAAGGCTCTTCCAGCCCACGTTTCCATGTCTGCAACCTATGGCTCTATTGCCACCTATAAAGGAGCACGTTTCTCCTCTTCTGTGGCTCTGGCTCTAGCTTTAATGTTCCTACCTTAAATTTATGGTCACCGAACATTTTATACTCCAGTATTTCCCCATGTAGGGGATTTTAAAATGGTGGATTCCAGTGTTGGGCTGAAACACCAGGTAGAGAGCAGTCACTTTGAGAAGGGCACGTTTGGAGGGTTGTGTGCTCACTATACCATCTCCTCTGCCTTGGTCTATCTTCGTGCCAGGGTCTGGGTGCTGGATGCTGGCACGCAGAGCTACCCCGAGGGCTTGGACTAAGAAAGGAACCACCGGGAAGACACCACAGCAGAGGAGAAAGCCCCCAGGATCTGCTTCCGTGGAAGAACATACTAAAGACAATGTTCTGGATGAGCCATTTCTGGTGAGCACAGATTTCCTCTGTTATTACCTAAACTTTTTGATAGCGCTTTGTGGAGCTGGGGAGATCCTGCTGGTGGGCAGACTCTGTAGCTGCCTCTCCCTCCCCATCTCCAGGCCACCTTCTCCCCCCTTCCCATGACTCAAAGCACCAGGTGAGGTCTGGTTTTGGGGCTCAGGTCTCAGGACATGACGTACAGGATTGCTGTAGGACTAACCATTTCTGTTTGTTTCTTTTTTTCCCCAGATGAAGCATCACTGTTTGAAGAACCCCTCTGACCTGTGCTGTGTGAACATAAGCAACCAAAATCTGGTCTCTGTGAGTATCAGAGACTCAAGAAGGACTAGGGAACTGCTTTAAAAGTTGAAAAATTTACCCTATCAGCACACAAGTGTCCAGAGATCAGAGAAAACACACGTTAAATGCAGGTATATTCCTTGCACAGGAAGATGAGCCACCCACTGTGGACAAGCTTGGATGATTTGTCCTACAAACTTTTGGATCATGTCTTCATAACCTAATGAACTCGGTCTTAATCAGGCACAGCCCCTCTTACATCCCCTCGCAAAGCGCTGTTCTTTGGGTTCAGGGATGTTTGGCCCAACTATGAAAGGAGTTCAGCTTCAGCTTGAGGAGCGACTTTTATTTGGGTCCGTGACTAACTTGCCACGCAAAGAGAAAATGAGCTTCTGCATGTTGGTTACCGAGGCAGCTGGGCATTTAACGGACACTCTGAGGAGTGCTCTCCATCGTCAGAAAAACAAATGAAGACCTAATTATGGGAAATACCGTGATTTAGGCATTCTGAGAAAAGGAGAGATCCGGTTGTTTCAGATCAGTTTAGGGCTGAAGTGGAATGATTTTTTTTTTTTTTTTTCTTCTGTATTTTTCAGGCTAAAGAAGATGATTTTGAGAAATTTGATTGTGTTGCTTTTATAAATGCTGCTGAGAACCTGCTGACTCTAGGTAAGGGATTGCATTACCAAAAAAATTAAATAGATGCTGCTTTTCAACCCAGGGAAGCTTCCACTTGTCTGAACAAAGGTCTAGAGCTTTACAAAGAGGTTTAAGATACACGTATCAGCACTTGTTTGCAGCATTGCTTTCTTCCTGTTACTGAGCTGAAATCCTTGCACTAATTCCCCCTTTGTACTAACGATAATTGTGTGCCACTGTGGTATCCTTTTCATTAGTAGAAAACAAAGCTCTTTACAAAGAAAATCCCTGTTTAATATATAGAACCACGGAATAATGAAACGGCTTGTCCCAGAGGCTCAGAAGGTTAATGGTAGAGCCGGGAGGTGAATCCAAATCCAGCGTCATGGGCTCAGTTAATTTGAAGAAGGAAAAAAGGAAATCCGTTTATAAATAGTAAAACATCTAAGCTAAATGTGCCATCAGTGCCTTCAAGCAATAATCCAATTTGGGGTGGGAGGAAATGCATGAAAGCAAACCAGATGTCCAAGGAGTAGGCTGGTGGGTCATCATGTTTTGTAGGGACAAACATCTATCTGAGCTGGCATTTTCTTTCAAACGCAGAATCATAGAATGGTTGGGGTTGGGAGGGACCTTAAAGATCATCGAGTTCCAACCCCCCTGCCATGGGCAGGGACATGGCACTGACAATACTAGTGCTGCTTGTTCTTCCTGGTTTTGGTCCATTCCAGACTAAGATAAGACATGGTTTGTTGTTTGTTCTGTTACTGTTGTTCCTCACTCGCTGGAGCGGTTCCTTTTCCACCCTTGCAGAACCGTTTCGGAAGTTTCCAGGACTGCGGGAACTGGAACTTTCCTTGAATGGACTAAGAAATCTGAAAATCACTGCTGGAGACTTCCTGCATTTGGAAGTAAGATGAGGGGGATCTGAGACCTTATTCATCTCCTCGCAACCATCATGCTGAAGCCTACGCATAGCGTTGATGCATGTCCCTGCAGTGGGAGTCCTCTGAAACTGCAGGGTCTTTCTCTATTCCTTCTTCCTTATGACTCTGGGATGTCCTTTCTGCTGTGTCTCTCAAGGACCTACACATCTTGCTTCTTCCTGCAGACTAATTCCTCACAGATCGCCTTTGCTCAGCCTCTTCCCACAGGACTCCTTGTTTCCACTGTGATGGGCTGCCCCGTTTGCTGGGGGATCCTGTCCCTGCAGTCACCTGTGTCATCCCTCACCTCCCTGATGCTGTGTGGTCACTGGCAGATCCCCATAGAATCATAGAATGGTCGAGATTGGAAGGGACCTTTCAGATCATTGAGTCCAACCATCAACCCAACACTGACAAACCCACCACTAACTCATGTCCCTCAGCACCACGTCTGCTCGGCTTTTAAATCCCTCCAGGGATGGTGACTCCACCACTGCCCTGGGCAGCCTCTGCCAAGGCTTGACAACCTTTTCAGTGTAAAATTTTTTTCTGATATCCATCCTAAACCTCCCCTGGCGTAACTTGAGGCCATTTCCTCTTGTCCCATTGCCTGTTCCTTGGGAGAAGAGACCGACCCCCCCCGGCTGCATCCTCCTTTCAGGGAGTTGGAGAGAGCGGGAAGGTCTCCCCTCAGCCTCCTTTTCTCCAGGCTGAACATCCCCAGCTCCCTCAGCCACTCCTCACAAGACTTGTGCTCCAGACCCCTCACCAGCTCCGTTGCCCTTCTCTGGACATGCTCCAGCATGCTCCATCTCATCCTCCTCCGAACCGTGCTCTACCTCTCTGCATCCCATCCTCCTCCTCTCTAAATAGTTCTCCACAGTTTCCCCAGCACTAGACACCTGCTCTAGTGGGAGGTGTCCCTGCCCACGGCAGGGGGGTTGGAACTAGATGATCTTTAAGGTCCCTTCCAACCCAAACCATTCTATGATTTTGTGATTCTGTGAACTTATGGGCTGCTTCTCTAACACAGCAAAGAAGTTAAATTGTTGTGGTTTTTTTCTTTAAAAAAGAGACAAAATGGATCCTAAGAACATTGATGGATCCTAAGATCCTAAGATCCTTTTTCCTAAGAAAAAGTTCTTTACCATGAGGGTGGTGGAACACTGGAACAGGTTGCCCAGGGAGGTGGTTGAGGCCCCTTCCCTTGAGATATTCAAGGTGAAGCTCGACGAGGCCCTGGGCAACCTGGTCTAGTTGGGGGTGTCCCTGCTGGCTGCGGGGAGGTCGGACTAGATGACCTTTGGAGGTCCCTTCTGGCCTGGAGCAATCTATGAATCTATGAATAACAAGCAGCTATGCCTGGGATGATGGCTCTAGTTGTCCTCTCCATCCAGCTTGGAATGTGTCTCTGCTACAGAGAGCTTAGGCTCTGCCTTGGCTGTACTGACCTTATCTAGGCTTGCTCTTTTCTAGGAGGTGTCCTTGCCTGGATTTCTCTCTCTCACTGTACATGCGGTTTCTGATTGCTCCTGGATATAAAGTTTTGTCTTAAAAGGCTTCTTTCTTCTTGTCTCATTCAAAGAATTGGTGGTGGCTCAGCTGTCAGCTCTGTACGCTCAGATCCTGGCCTCCCTCCTGCTTGTGGGCTTTGGAAGGTTCCCAAATCCATGAAGTTCTCCCATTTTTCTCCCATGCACTGTTGGTCACCCGCTCACGGTTTGTCTCAGTGACCACGTGCCCAGGTGATGAGGAACCAAATTTCTAAGGGTCATGAGGCCAGGGTTGATCTCGTCTGTCCCTGTATGCCTCTCTGTGAGCACCCCTGTCACTGGAAGGTGGGGATGGGACCCACCTAAATTCCCCTTCCTGCTATGCCCTGGTGGATTTCAGCTTCATCCTTGACCAGTGTCTGGAATCTCATTTGCTGGCAGCTTGGAGAAATAAACCCTGGGAAGCCTGATTGGAAATTCATATTAAAATGATTTCTAAAGTGCTATGAGCTCCTCCTGGGGAAATACAGCCGATTGTAATGCCCCAGCAAAGCTATTCCTGTTCACATATCCTAGAAACCCTTGTCCTTGCCCCCAGCAGGGTCTGCTCCCCGGCTTTCTCCTGCCTGTTGTCCTGTGTGTCACACGTGTGAGTGGGGAACCAGCCCTGAGCACTTCTGCCCAGGTTTTGGAGTCCCCCACTGTAAGTGAAGTCCCTGCAAGTCAGAGACCATCACAGCATCACCCTAGGGTGGGTGGTAGAATGACTGAAAGCCTCCTGTAAATATTTAATATCTACCTGGGGATTGTTTCTCCTGTTTCCTTCAGGATCTGGATCTCTCCTACAATAACTTGTCTCCCCAGGACGTTTGGACATTGGGAGATTTGTCCCAGCTCAAAGTCCTTCGCTTGACGGCCAACGGGCTTCGGTCCCTGCCTCCGGACCTGGCAGACTCCTGGGAGTAAGTGCACACAGCTTTGGTTTGGTGGGGAGCTGCTGGTGTGCCGATGGGATGCACTGGGCAAGCAGGGTGATGGAGCGGTGGGGCTGGCTGAGTGTGGGCAGCCTGGGATTTATCAGTGCGGGCAGCAGAGCTTTTCACTTGCAAACTGGAAGATCAAATAACCTAATGGTCGGTGCTGGGTGGCAGGGAAGAGTTATCCCAGCTCAGCCCCAGATGACCTAGGGTATCAGCACAGGAAGGACATGGAGCTGTTGGAGCGGGGCCAGAGGAGGCTACGGAGATGCTGGGAGGGCCAGAGCCCCTCTGCTGTGAGGACAGGCTGAGAGAGTTGGGGGGGTTCAGCCTGGAGAAGAGAAGGCTCCGGGGAGACCTTAGAGCCCCTTCTAGTCCCTAAAGGGGCTCCAGGAAAGCTGGGGAGGGACTCTTGATGAGGGAGGGGAGCCATAGGAGGAGGGGGAAGGGTTTGACACTGAAAGAGGGGAGATGGAGATGAGATGTGGGGAAGAACTTCTTTGCTGTGAGGGTGGTGAGACGCTGGCCCGGGTTGCCCCAAGAAGCTGTGGCTGCCCCATCCCTGGAGGGGTTCAAGGCCGGGTTGGAGGGGGCTTGGAGCAACCTGATCTGGTGGAAGGTGTCCCTGCCCATGGCAGGGGGTTAGAACAAGATGAGTTTTAAGGTCCCTTCCAACCCAAACCATTCCTATGATTCTATGATCTGCTGTAATCAGCAGCTAGAGAGGAACCTCTGGACACTGATTCAGCAGCCCCATCAGGTGGCCAAGCCACGTGAGTAGGATGTTATTTATTTGTCGTTAATTAGACCCTTCACTTATAGCTAAGCCACAGTCGCCAAGATATCCACGGTTTGCCGTGGTTGGAGATAAGATGCTGAGCTGGATGGTCGTTTGGACTGATTCAATTTAGCTGCTTTGAGTTAGGATATCAGTTTTCTATTAAAAGAATGAAAACAGCCCCAGCCCAGTCTCCTGGGGGATATATATTCCCCTGGTGACAGCAAATTATACGTTTTTCACCTGTCTTTGCTTGAGCGTATTATTAATGAGCCTCTTTGTATCCGCAGCTCTGCTCATTTAAGGTTTCCATCTCTGGAGGTCTTGTGGCTGGATGACAATCACCTGTCAGACCCGAGCATCTTTGCGAGCCTGTCTTATCTCCGCAGGTAAGGAAGCGCCTGGCAGCCGACGGCTACGGCTTTTGGGGGCTGGCAGCTGTCTCCGTCAGCTGTTGCACAGTAGCCAGGCTTCAAATGAAAACCAAAATCTTTGTGATTCACTCGGATACTTCCCCATTTAGTCCCTCTAGTGTTGCAAATGGGACTGAGGGGAAACAAACAGCCTGCTGGCCAAACCCAGCAGGTGGCTGGTAATTCTGCTCCTGCCTGGGTCTTTGTTGATCTCCGGGTTCTGATTTCAGAAATGGCAGTCGCTTTCTCCATTTTCCCTTCTTCATCCCAGATTCGCCCTTTATTTCAGCGCAGCAGCACTAGGAAAGGCTGCGGATCAGCTCCTTCTGTTTAATGTGGGCTTTTGTGTTTCAGCCAGAGAAGTCACCAGGAAGGGGGGGCTGTTCACATGCCCCTCAGCTGGGCTGTGCTGGGTTTGGGGACAGCAGAGACCTTCTGATGTTCCTCAGGTGCCTGCCTCCAGTGCCGCAAACTGGAAGTGGGTATCAGGTCTGGCTTGTTTCCTTGGCTTTGCCAAGACATTCCTGGAGGACACTGCACATTGTCTGTGTTGCTCCTGAGAGAGGAGGGGGAGTGGGAGAGGTTTAGGCATGAGACTGAAGGGCTGGAGGGCAGAGATTTGGGTACTCCCCCCTAAGCTGTCTTGTGGCCTTGGGCACGTGCATTGGTGACGTTATACTTCCATGGGAAGACGGAACATTGTTAGGGAATCCCAGTAGGACCGCAGCTCATCAGAGCCCTGCCAGGATGTCTCTTTGTCTTGTTAAATTCTCATCAAGAGGTGAACTGGGATCTAGGTGACCCTCAGGCTGGTGTGGGGGACCAACATCACACGTTTCAGGGGCAATGCTGGGCTGTGCCAACAACTGAGCCTGGAGCTGGGGTTTGGAGAGGAGGGGGAACAGGGCAGGGAGATGCGGGTGTCACGGATGCCTCCGCTCTGCTGCTGGGAAGCTCAGCAAGGAGGCAGGTCAAGGGCCAGGTCCCTGCTCTGCGGGCGCCGGGGCAAACAGATGGCCTGGTGCATACACTGGTGGAATTTCTCACGCATCTCCTCTTCCGATAGCCTGAGGGAGCTGAATCTGGACAAGAACAGGATTTCGGCTGTCCCTTACCTGCACCAAGCAGAGAGCAGGCAGTTCTTCCTCCACCCTGCGCTGGACGGTGACAGCTTCAGGGCAGAGTGGTACAAGACCCTGAGCAGCCTCTGGCAGCAATCCCAGCCACCGAAGCAGGAGGACACAAAGGTGCCAGCAGAGCTGGAAGAGAAGAAAGGACAGCTTGGACATGTCATGCTACAGAACAACAGGGAACCAGGCAGGACAGGTGAGCAGTGCCTGCCTCTTCCTGCCCACACCGAAACCGTGGGGCTCAGCTATGTCAGGGTGAGGATCTGCTGGATCTCACTAGTGAGTGAAGCATCTTGACAAAATGAAAACAGTGAGGGAGGGATACATAGAACCATTTTAGACATCTCAGCTAACCTGTACAGGAGCTTACTGGACACGAATCACCCTGAAGTAGACATCTGTCATGGTTCAAACAGAAGTGCCCCTTTCTCTCACCTGGAGTGAGTCCAGAGGAGGCCATGGAGATGCTGGGAGGGCTGGAGCCCCTCTGCTGTGAGGACAGGCTGAGAGAGTTAAGGGGGGGTTCAGCCTGGAGAAGAGAAGGCTCCGGGGAGGCCTTGAAGCCCCTTCCAGTCCCTAAAGGGGGCCTACAGGAGAGACGGGGAGGGACTCTTGATGAGGGAGGGGAGCCACAGGACGAGGGGGAAAAGACACTGAAAGAGGGGAGATTGAGATGAGATGTGGGGAAGAACTTCTTTGCTGTGAGGGTGGTGAGAGCCTGGCCCAGGTTGCCCAGAGAAGCTGTGGCTGCCCCATCCCTGGAGGGATTCAAGGCCAGGTTGGATGGGGCTTGGAGCAACCTGGTGTGGTGGGAGGTGTCCCTGCCCAGGGCAGGGCAGTGGAACTGGATGGTCTTCTTTCCAAGTCAAACCATTCTATGAGTCTATGACTTCTCCAGGGTAGCTTGCTCCAAAGGAGACACTGCATGTTGGCTGGGAGGAACACTGACAAAAATGGGGAAAAAATTGAGGTTAGGAAGTGGATTGCTGTGGATCCTGGACAGGCAGAGGGCAGGAAGGTTGTGTGAGTAGGTGGCCCATGCACAGGTCTGCGTTCCTGGGGTAGGTCAGCTCTCCCCTCTGGATGTCCTTACCAAAGTGTGATGCGTACACCATGCTGGGCCACACGATGGGATGGATCCAGAGATGGATCCAGAGACTGCCTCTTGTCTCCTTTGTGGACTGGGCTGCGATGGCGGCTGCTGGTGGGGCTCCTCCGAGCACTTCTCCTGTCCCCTGGCTCTCTGCAGCAGTCCGTGTTGTCAGGTGTTCATGGAGCAGGCACTGCGCCACTTTTGGTGCTGGCCTGGCGGTAGCAGCGCAATGTGGGAAAGGCCTCGTGCTCACGGGTGAGACTGCAACCCAAAATCTACCTGCGGGGAGCTCCTGGCTGCCCTGAGGCCAGCAGCAGGGTTTCTGCTGTGCTCAGGGTTGTGAACCTCACCTGGAGTGATCCTCCCTCACGTCTTGCCATGGAGCCAGATCCTGCCTGATGCTAATTTGCTTTTCCAGGGTAATTTCAAGCCTTACCATTGGGTTGCCCCAGTGCTCAGCTTCAGGTGCTACATGTAGAAACCCTAACTTTGCTTGTGTTTCGTTGCAGAGGTCATTTTTAATTCTGGCTCTCAGGAACACCCGGCGCTGGTAAGAACCACTGGCTGATCTGTACTTTGGGGTGTCAACTCCCAAACTTCCCTTCCCCGGGCCTCTCAACTGAGTTTCAATAAGCCCGTGGGTATGGCTGGGACTCTGGGTGCCTGCAAGGCTTGCAGTGAATATTGTCTCTCATCAGGGAGACCAGGAGCAAATTTTCCCATAGCCACAGGGAAAATAAGGGACCATGGAGCTTAAACTTATATCACTTCCAAATAAAAGCTGGGTCATCATTTGACTGTGTATCCTCCCTGCATGGGGAAGTGTGTTCTGTGGCTCAGGCAGGGACTGAAGCTCAGGAGCTGGGAGTTTATTCATTCTTAGCCCCTTTCCCCCCATTTTTATTTACATGATGCTCTTCAGAATCAAGTGTTTGAAGCCAAAGACCCTGGTTTTTATTAAAACTTCAGTTAGGGACTGAGCTTCAGAGATGCTGAGCACTTGGAGCATGTTCTAGTGTAACACATGCGTGATCCTGGAGAGCACAGATGCTTTCTCCTGAGCCCATGCACGTTTTCAGTGCTGGATGATGGAGTTTGGTGCATTTGACGTGACTCCCTGCGGGGCTCCCATAATAACGCAGATGCCAAAGCAAGCTGCCACAAGACAACCTCCGAAGTGGCTCTGAACCAAAAGCTCTCCAAATTATAGCCATGTTGGGGGCTCAAGAGGGTGGTATCCTGCCACTGGGTGTGTCTCCTGCCACCAGAGCCTCTGGAGTGGTGTCTCTGCTCACCCTCTTCCTCCTCTCTTTAAGGTTGTTCCCAGGGAAGGAGACCCATCTGACTCTAAGACTCTGCCGGCTCCTTCTACGTGCAGGGACATTTATACTCCCTTTCCTGAGCTGAAGCGCCTCAGCCTGGCCTTCAACAAGGTGATTTGGGTCCCGTGGCTCCAGATAAATGCAAAAATTCAGCTGCTTGAGCCCGGCCTTAGTTCCACGGGTGACACCCTTGGCTTTTAGCTGCCACTGCAGAATGGCACAGCTCTCCCAGGCTCCTGCATCCACCTGCCAGCCCAGGGGAATGCATCAGATATCCAGGATCTCTTGGGTGGGATAGGACACCTATTTTAGGCAGCTGAATTGCACCCAGCTTGTCTAAACCCTTACATATTTGGGGATTTAATCAGAGAATATATAAACAATTTCCCTCACCCTGGACTGATCCTTTGCTGGAGCTGCCCGGTGGATGGTGATGTCCCACTGGGGACTTTGCTGTTTTAGTGTCTGCTGATCCACACCAGGTTCTCAGTGTGCCCCAACGGACAAATAACATGCAACAACACTCAAGCTCCTCTTCCTGATGCTTTTGGCTCCTGCCCAGGGCTTAACTCATGCTGCTTCCCAGCCGGGTGAGCTGGCAGTGCCGAGTTACCTCTGCTCAGCTGAGGGGCATCCCCCTGGGAGGTGATGGGGCGGCTCTTCTTGCTTGCTAAGTGAGTTCTGCTGCCGTTCCCCCAGCTGTCATCGCCCTAGTTTAGATTGCTCCTCTGTGGGTGAGCTGGTTTCTGGCTGTAGTGCCCTGGCCAGGCTGTGGTTTGGACTGTGGGGTGGAGAAGCAGGACTTGCTGTAGAAAAATGTCCTGCCCCTCTACCTTGTGGCTCTTCTGAGCGTTGGAGGCGCCTCTCACTGCAGCAGGCAGGAGGGAGAGAGAAGCTCTGCCTCTGCCCTCAGAGCTGCTGGGCATCGCTGGTTAAGGGATGCCATCTCCCTCCTCTTCCTCCCCACTGCACGTACCTGCCCGGTGCAAGGGTCCCCGCGTGTCAGAGGAACATGCTTTGATGGGAGGGTTGGGATGAAACTCTAGAGCCTCTGGCGTGACTTAGTGCTTAGAGCAAACACTTTTATCTTGCAGATCGCGGACGAGACAGCTCTCTTACCCGTGGCTTTCTTCCTGTGCCTGAAGGAGCTGACGTTTCATGACAACCCTCTTACCACCACCCGTAGCGGTACAGTATGAGCCCGGCTCCGCGGGGGGACTCCTGCTTAGTCCCTCCTTTGCTAGTGCTAGTGTAGACTAGTAAATAAAACAGGTCAGGACTGCTCCTCTGGCCTCGGTGGGAAGTAGCCCAGTCCAGTGTGTATCCTTAGGGATAAAGCATCTCCTTACAAAACAGTGTGGCTTCTACTCTGGTCCCTGGGCAGTGCCATGCTCTGGGCTGAGCCTGGGGTTAGTTGGCATGGGCCAGAGTGTGCTGCCAGCGAAGGAGCGGGCCATGGGCTCTCCTGCAGCTCTGGTGAACCTCTGCTCTTCCAGGGCAGCCGCCTCTCCTGACCCAGCTCCTCCAGCACAATCTGGGGATTAAACTTGTCCGACAGAAGAACGTAGCTGTGGAGAGGCGACACTTCTCCATCCCTCTCAAAGCCAGCCGCAAGGTAAGGAGGGATGTGCCTCAGGAGCACGGGGTTTTCCTTCCCCAAGGTGGGGATGAAACCCTTGCTGCGATACTCGGGGCAGGATTGCCCAGGAACCGACTTGCTGGGGAGCATGGGAAGAGATGGTAGGACACATGGATCCCAGCAGGGTTGGAAGGATGGAGGAAGTTGGAAGGATGGATGGATGGATGGATGGATGGATGGATGGATGTTTGGAAGGATGGAAGAAGTGGTGCCCAGTGACAGGACAAGAAGAAATGGGCACAAGCTTGAATGTAAGAAGTTCCACCTAAACATGAGGAGAAACTTCTTTGCTTTGAGGGTCGCAGAGCACTGAAAGAGGCTGCCCAGAGAGGTGGTGGAGTCTCCTTCTCTGGAGACATTCAAAACCTGCCTGGACAAGTTCCTGTGGGACCTGCTCTGGGTGGACCTGCTCTGGCAGGGGGTTGGACTAGATGATCTCCAGAGGTCCCTTCCAACCCCATGTGATTCTGTGATTCTGTGAAAGGGTGGGAAGGATTGGAGATATTTTGCTCAGGATGAGGGTGGGGAGTCCCACCACCCCCTTATCACTGCCCCAAACAGGGTTTGTCACTGGGTTTTTGGGTTCAAAAGGCCCATCGGCCTTGACTGAGGGATCCTATAGGACAGAAGATGCTGCCAGGGTGTCCCTGGAGCTGGGGCTGCCCTGGAATTCCCTATCCCTCAACGATCAGCCCCCAGCTGCCAGACCTGACATTTACGGCAGCATGTTTGAACATCCATTGTGTTCTCTTCAGGTCACGTCGCATCTCCCCAAAGTCAAGAAGAGACCGCTGATGCTAGAAGTTCCTGCCAAGACCTTTCCTTGGAAACCGCTCCCAGCTGTGGTGGAAACTGCGAGAGATGTGCCACCTCTGAGTCCGGCCCAGCCGCTGCAGCCCATCAACTCCACAACCCCAGCACTGGAGGAAGGGGAAAGTGACTCCAGGCCTCCTCCTGGCCCAGCCGAGGAGGACATTCCATCCTTCTTCATGACGCAGGTGAGGCCAGGCTGTAAATTCAGGACTGCAGGGCTTGACCAGAAATGGTCCACAGATGAATCTTCATTTCCTAAGTGAATGAAATGTGCATGTGCTGTGGACACCAGTGGTTATAACCCTCCTTTGATTGCAAGGAGTTTAAGAAAGGAAGCACTAGCAAGAACCACAAATGCAACGTTGTGGCCAAGAACAAGAATTGGTGGCTATTTCACAGGGTGGCACAGGGCTGTGCTGGCTTTGGTGGGTAGCTCCAGCTGCAGGAGCTCATGAGTCCAGCATCGTCCCTGCAGCATCTGCTGGAAGACTCCCTCCTAGAGCTCACCAGGGCAGTTTTTTGACTTGATTTCCCTGAAAATCTTGGGATTATCAGGGAAAAAAAACAGTCTGCACTGAGATGGGGGTGGCCCCTCTCTCCCCTGTGCCTGGTTCTGCTGAGCAGAGATGGGATGAGGTGGTGGCTTGCATGGCTCGGTGCCACCGGGAGAGACCTCTGGCCACAGCAGGACAGGCTCTGCCTGACTCCATCAGCTTGACTGGTAAGAAAGGGCTGCTGTGAATTCCTTTATTTTGTTGCTTTGAGGTGGAGGATGTGCCCAGACCCCTGCTGAGACCTGTGGCAGAGGGCAGGCTGGAGAAGAGGAGTGAACAGAGGTGGGGAGGAATGTCTCAGGTGGTTCCAGAGCAATACAAAGGCTACGAGGAGCCACTCGGTGGAGATTTTATTGAGCCAGTTGGTGAGTGAAGATAGCAGAGGGCTCCTGCTTAGAAAAGATGATGAGCACTATGGTCCACCCTGACCAAGAAAGAATCATAGAATCATAGAATGATTAGAGTTGGAAGAGACCTTAAAGACCATCGAGTTCCAACTCCTCTGCCCTGGGCAGGGACACCTCCCACTAGACCAGGTTGCTCAAAGCCCCGTCCAGCCTGGCTTTGAAGAAGCAAGCAGCAAAGGCTTTTGTTGTCCCATTTTCCTTCTGGTTCACAGGGATGCAGAAGAACGTGCAGGGGCTGTACGACATCCCGAAGCCCCCCCGGGTTTACCGTGATGCCAAGCCACGACTGGACATTGTGCAGAAGTCCTACACACCTCAGAAGAAGGTAAAGCTCCAAAGGGAGACTGGTTGTGTCTGTATCTGGATCAACCCACATGTTTGGATGGATGCTGAGAGCTTGAGTGTGGCCCCAGTTCCCAATCTCCAGCACCTCCCTGTTCTCTCACCCTCGTGGCGTGGTGCATTCAGCCCCCACGGGAACCAGCCTGCAGGGATTGGGGGGCTGGTAAACAGCCCAGAGCCTTGCTAGCCCCTGGGCAGTTCCCCCCTGGGGGGGAACAGCTTGTCACCAACACCCTGAACAAAGCCAGCCCCTTCCCAAGGGAAGCAGAGGAAACGGCCTCCCAGCTGGGTCTGTGGGGTGGGTTGTAGTAGAATTACAGTCCCTGGATACACTGTGCTGCTCTGGGGTCACGAGAAGCTGATCCGGTGTTGTTCAATGCACCTATAATCTTCAGTCAGTGTTAAAACCCAAACAGCTTGGTCCAAAAAAAAGACTGTCTCGCCTACCTCATGCAGAAGCACGGGTAGTTTGGGAGAGGGGGCAGGAAAAGGAGGTGGAGCATCATCAGCCTGGAGGGTGGAGAGGAGGTTCTGCAGCCTCCTGGTCTTCCTTGCAGCGTGGGAGGATGCCCAGCCCTTCGGCCCGAAGGACAAAAGCAGAGGTTCTGGAAGGAATCCTGATGGCCATGAGAAACACCTCGACCATCACTGAAGTACCTTTGGGTATGTTCCTGCATTCCCAGACTCTCCTGTTGATAGCACCGCAGAGTCAGGGGCAGGATCCGAACATAAAGGTGTCCTTGAGCTGGTGGGACCCCGTGGTGCGGCTGAGTTGGGAATGAAGGTCCCTCCCATTGCAGCAGTGTCCCCCCATGTCCCTGCGGAGAGGACAAGGGCTTCGCCTGCTGAACACCTTCAGCCCACCACGAGGTTGGACCCCGATGCTCTGGCTACTGGTTAACGGAGGGGTAAATGCAACACAGGCGCTGCTGGGGTCCCTTGGACCCACAGCTGGATTGACCCCACCCCAAATCCAGCTGGTGGGAGAATGGCCTTGGAGTAAAAGTGGTTTTGCCCCCGAGAGGAAGCAGGACCCAGGTCTCAAGCAGGACCTGGCTACTCCCCGGTGCTTCTCCTTTTTCCTGCACTGACCCCTCATGACAGAAAAGACATTGAGGGGCTGGAGCTTGTCCAGAGAAGGGCAACGGAGCTGGTGAGGGGTCTGGAGCACAAGTCTTGTGAGGAGCGGCTGAGGGAGCTGGGGGTGTTCAGCCTGGAGAAAAGGAGGCTGAGGGGAGACCTTCTCACTCTCTCCAACTCCCTGAGAGTGTAGCCAAGGGGGGGGGGTCGGTCTCTTCTCCCAAGGAACAGGCGATGGGACAAGAGGAAATGGCCTCAAGTTGTGTCAGGGAAGGTTTAGGATGGATATTAGGAAAAATTTCTTCACTGAAAGGGTGATCAAGCCTTGGCAGAGGCTGCCCAGGGCAGTGGTGGAGTCACCATCCCTGGAGGGATTTCAAAGCCGGGCAGACGTGGTGCTGAGGGACATGGGTCAGTGGTGGGTTTGTCAGTGTTGGGTTGATGGTTGGACTCGATGATCTGAAAGGTCTCTTCCAACCTCGACCATTCTGTGGTTCTATGACCAGGGAAGAGCAGAGGAAGAGAGGCAAGAAATTAAGGCACTTTCTGCCACCTACAGTCAGAGCCACTGCCCAGGCTTAAACCCAGCACATCTTCACTCTTGAGTTGCTCCAGACCACCAGTACCTTTGCTTTTGGGGCTCCTGTGTTTCATGTGGGCACCAGGACAGAGCTGGATCCCCGCAGCCACCTTTGTGCCCCTGCCACAGTGACGTGCCCCCGTGCTGTGGGGATGGGAGAGAAACTGGGGCCGCTGGTGGGCAGAGGGATGGGAGGGAAGATCAGAAGATTGCAGCCGAGGCGCCGTCCCATCGCTCTTGCTCTCACCCCTGGCCTTTTCCAGTGTCTGTTTTGCAAAAGAGGAAATCCAACCCCAGGGCATACCGGGAGGCACGGAGGCTGATGGAGGAATTCCGGGAGGTGTTCGAGATCCTCGCCACAGCCGTAGGTGAGGAGATGGCCAAGCCGTTGGATGATGCGCAGGTGGTAAAAGCCCTTCTCGCAGAGGTAACATCCAAGCAGGAGAGCCCCGAAGAGCTACAGCTGCCAGAGAAGAGCGTGGCCAAGAAGGTGCCCAAAGTTTAGTCCGCAAAATAGCCAGGGGTTGAATAAAGCATCCCTCGTGAATAAAACGTACGTTATTTTGTAATGTTTGGAGCCATTTTTGCCCTCCTGAGGTTGGAAAATTGAGTGCGGTGACAAGATTCATCTCAGGCTTACAGGCAGCGACTTCCAGCTTGAAAGCACCGACGCTGCCCCAACAGCGCATGAAAACCATGTCTGCTCGCTGCTGTGCTCTGCGATTCCTGGAAAATAAGGTATGTGCTCGCCCATTCCTGCACAAAAACTGACTTGGAAGAAAAAACTGCCGCGCCCTCGGAGCACGGCAGGGAGGTTTTTGGCCAGCGATGAAGAGGGCGGCTCACGACGGGGCTCTGCTGCCCCATCTCATACCGGAGCCCCATTCTGCCGCAGGTACGTGCCCGACCAGCTGGACCCGAGCGTGCTCAGGGTGCCAAGCTGGCCACAAAATAAGATATTAAAAACCCAAATCCCTTCCCTGGTTTGGTACCCCTAAAAAACAGCTGTATCAGTGCAACAGGTGGAGGGAGGTCATCCTCCCCCTCTGCTCTGCCCTGGGGAGGCCACAACTGGAGCACTGGGTCCAGTTCTGGGCTCCCCAGTTCAAGAAGGACAGGGAACTGCTGGAGAGGGGACAGCAGAGGGCTACAAAGATGCTGAGGGGCCTGGAGCATCTCTCTTAACGAGGAAAGGCTGTGGGATTTGGGTCTGTTGAGTCTGGAGAAGAGAAAACTGAGGGGGGATCTGATCAACACCTGTAAATACTTCAAGGGTGGGTGTCAGGAGGATGGGGCCAGGCTTTTTCCAGTGGTGCCCAGGGACAGGACAAGAGGTAACAGGCACAAATTGAACATAAGAAGTTCCATCTCAACATGAGGAGGAACTTCTTCACTTTGAGGGTGTCAGAGCCCTGGAAGAGGCTGCCCAGAGAGGTGGGGGAGTCTCCTTCTCTGGAGACATTCAAAACCCCACCTGGACACGTTCCTGTGGGACCTGCTCTGGGTGGACCTGCTCTGGCAGGGGGTTGGACTAGATGATCTCCAGAGGTCCCTTCCAACCCCGTATCATTCTGTGATTCTGTAACTGGAAGTGTTGGGACAAGCGATGGGGAGCGACGGAGGATGCTCACTCCCTACTGGGTGCTTACCTACGTGAAAAATACCTCATTTTACTCACCTTCACCATTTTTTTTCCCCCCCTGCAAAACATTAATCAACAACCTCCACCAACCAGGGACAACTGTAACCCTTTTGGGACAGGCAGCAGTAGGATCCTGCTCGTTCCCAAGCGCAGCAACTTCAGCTGAAACAGGTAATTTCACTGTCAGAACCTGGTTTTATTCTGTTTTAACCTCGGCCTTTGTCCTGCAGTTAAAGTCCTCGTTGCTGTTAAAACGTACGAGCTTATTTGTACACAGTTGGCGTATTTCTGGTTTGTGACAATTGTTTTGTGTTTTTTTTTTTTGTTTTGTTTTGTTTTGTTTTGTTTTTCACAAGCAGGATTTATTCTGTTCCAAAATTAACAGAAGCCACAACATGACAGACGCCTGCATGTCATTTTACCCACACATTTTACACATGCAAGTCAACGGCCCTTCAGTAACTTCCGTCGCTTTTTTTTAAAACATTCAGATGAAGCCACGGTGGTTGAGCTGAGACCCCAAAAACCGACCCGTTAAAAGTCTTTTTACCGCCCCGGTGCTCCGCTGGCGAGCTGAGAACACGAAAGCGCAACGATTTAAAGCATTATCGGGGGGGGGACCAAACAAAAAAAAAAGTGTAGCAACATCTAGATTTGTTTTAAACCAGTTTTGACAGTAAACACCAAGGAAACCAGGCATATACAACCCCCCCCCCCCCCCCTTTGTAACCAGCTGAAGGGTTTTCCGTTTGCATAGTGAAGAGCTAGTTCTAGAGCCGATGCTTCGCGGTGTTTTACGGACACGGGGAAGAGAAAGGTTTGCGTCTGACGCATGCGACGCGCGGGGTTTCATCCCAGCTTCAAAGCGGCGTCACGTCCCAGTTCCACCCAGCTGCCGTCCATGGGGACACCCACGGGTCTCCATCACGGCGCTGGCACCTCCAACAGTCGTTAAGTTTTCGTTTCAGGTCCCCCAAGGGGCCGGCTTTTTCTCAAACGCTTCCCCCCCCCCGCGCAGGGGACAAGCTCCTTGTCAACCTTTCGCCGGACAAGTGGGAGCCGGCCACAGGGATGTTGGAGGGTCCAGGCGGAGCCCTGGGGTCCGTCCTAAGAGCATTGCTAAAGGCTTGGTTTTAAAATCAGTAGATTAAGTCTTTAAGGCTTCAACCTCCCCCTCCGCTTTCGTTGAGAAAAATACAAAGAAGCGCTTTGTTCAAGCTACACCTCGTGACTACTGTGCACTGCATGTACAATAGCATCTGAAGAAAAATACTGACAATATAGAACAACATTATACAATCATCTCGCATGATCCCTTCTTTTTTGGCACTTTTCCTTCATTTATCTGATCTCACGGACTCCAAAAACGGATCTTTCCGTACGGTTTTTCCCGGGCAGAGAGCTCCGGAGGGTCAGAAAGTAACTTTCCAGAGTCGGTGGCATCTTTGGCAGATACGGTCCCTTCTGTCGTCAAACCCACCCCAGCCCCTCCAGCGTTACCGGCGGTGACATCTTTTGACCTGTTTGGTTTTTTTTTTTTGTCTCGCTAGAGAAGAAGAGCTTCACATTTTTGGGAGGATGCTCGCCCGCCCACGCTGTCCCACAGCCGCCAAGGAGACTGCCTTCATCCCGAAGAGAAGGTGGCTGCAGAGAGGAGGAGGAGGGTTAGAAATGACTTTCACAGAAGCGTAAATAAATACTTGGTTTCATCTTGGAGCCTCTGCAGATCCACCGTTCAGCAAGAGGTATTTTTTTTCCTTCTCAGCTGGCATTATTTGTGGCGAAGGTAGCGTCATACCTGACCTTTAAAGGGTAGAGGCTGGGAATTCCTGTTCTTTTAAGTGGAATTATATACAATTATTATTTTTTTGGGGGGTGTGTGCAAGCTTACACGAACTTACAGAGTGTTAAATTAAGAAAACATTCATTCTAACTTCACATCGCCTCGAGTCTCCATCCCGACACCCCCTTGGGTGGATTTCAGCTGAGGGGAGTCACGCTCTCGCTAGCTGAGGAAGAAGGTGAGAGGGTCTAAGCGAGCCGGCTGGAAAACGGCCCGTGTTTTCCCCTAGTCCTTCAGCCAACGAGATGGAAAAACGAAGGTAAAAACGCAGCCAGCAGCTCCATCCAACCTCACGAGACAAGATGGATCCCACCCTGATGCTTTACTGAAAGCCGCTGCGACCGCGACCCTGCCGTGCCGTGACTGCGACGCCACCTCCGAAGGTCTCCTTCAACCCAGATGCGACGGAACCGTGAGCTGCCAGGATGGGGGCTCTCCGTTTCGGGGGGAGCCGGCCACCCAATGAAGGCAAGATTTGGGAAGCCGGGGGCGCGAGGCGGAGCAGGGGGGGTCCCATTAAGCTTTTTTGTTTTGGCTGGGGACAAGCTCCAGCTCAGGCATCGCCTCCTGTACTTCCGCCCAGCTCGGATTTAGAAAGAGGAAATTAATGCACAAAAAACCTGAATATTTATGTAACCTTTGCAAAAGAAGATATTTAAGCCACTGGCCTGGTGCGCTGGACTGCGAAATCTATTTTAAGAGGGGCAAAAGAGGATACATTCGGTATGTAAATCTAGGTTTTTTTGTGGTGTAGGCTCACTCGGAGGCAGCCCGAGCCTGGATGAAACCCCCACAAGCGCCGCGATAAAGGAGGAAACTGTTGAGGGAAGTGGGATTCGGGCTCAAGGGCTCAACCGCAGGGAAGGGGCGGGGAGAAGGGGGCCTGGAAAAATAATCAGAAATCTAAATGCACTCGGGAAGCGCACGCTTGAGCTCAAAACGTTGGGGGGCGGGGGGGAAAGGCATGAATTCTGAATAAAAGCTGTGGGTTTCCCTCCTGAGCTTATTTCACTGTAAAGGGCAAATCCAGGCCAAGGCTACTTCTCTGGGCGCCGCTCTTCTGGGTCCGCTCAAAGGCTCTAATTATTTAATTTCCTTCCAGTTCGCAGCTGGGAACGGGAGCAGGAGTTGGTTTGGGACAGAAGAGCCTGCTTCAATTCAGCACCTACGGAGGCTGCGGAGCGCCAGAGGGCACGGAAAGCCGCAGCCCACGAGCCGCAGTGGGCAAGCAGAGCAGGCCAGGACTAGCCAGCCCTAGGTACGACTTGAAACATCCAGTAGTTTGTGTGTTAAGGAGCTACAGAGATAGATAGATATATTACGGAATCATTGCTAGAAGTTCTTCTCAAAATGAAAGTGTCGATCTGTTGAAATATAGTATTTAAAATATATAAATTTTATCCATTAAAATATAAGATTTCTTTTTTTTTTTTTGTGTTTTCTTAAAAAAAAAAAAATCCAGTTCAATTAGGAAAAAGCGCCAGGGTCCTTGCAGCTACATCAGGAGAGAAAAAGAAAACCAATTCCCCTTTGTTTTTTTAACCATTTAAGATGGAAGGAGAAATTCAACCATGTTTTAGAGAGAGGAATTTGGACAATCGCTGTTCCCTTGGATCAGTTCCATCTGTTCAGACGGTGTCCTCCCTTCACGCCACGGGTAAGTTTGCCCCAGCACTGGGCTTGAGCTGTGTTTTGAAAATAGCACTCGTTACCTTGGGTCAGCGCGATCGTTAACGCCCTGGATGAAGGTCCCTGTGGGCACCGAGGGTCCCCAGTGAATACTCTGCAAGGCCCCTTTTCAAGTATCGAGTTGAGCTGATGGTTTTTGAGCCCAATTACTGGAAATAATCAAGGGAATTATTGTGCTGGTCACAGATGATGGGGAAGGAACCTGATGAACTTCAACAAAGGCAAGGGCAGGGCGCTGCACCTGGGGAGGAATAACCCCCTGCACCAGGACAGGTTGGGGGTGACCTGCTGGAGAGCAGCTCTGAGGAGAAAGACCTGGGAGTCCTGGGGGACAACAGCATGACCATGAGCCAGCAACGTGCCCTTGTGGCCAAGAAGCCCAATGGCATCTTGGGGGGCATCAGGAAGAGTGTGACCAGCAGGTCAAGGGAGGTCATCCTCCCCCCCGCTCTGCCCTGGGGAGGCCACAGCTGGAGCACTGGGTCCAGTTCTGGGCTCCCCAGTTCAAGAAGGACAGGGAACTGCTGGAGAGGGGACAGCAGAGGACCACAAAGATGATGAGGGGCCTGGAGCATCTCTCTTAATGAGGAAAGGCTGAGGGACTTGGGTCTTTTTAGTCTGGAGAAGAGAAGACTGAGGGGGGATCTGATCAACACCTATAAATACTTAAAGGGTGGGTGTCAGGAGGATGGGGCCAGTCTTTTTCCAGTGGTGCCCAGTGACAGGACAAGAGGGAACGGGCACAAACTTGAACATAAGAAGTTCCATCTCAACATGAGGAGAAACTTCTTTCCTGTGAGGGTGGCAGAGCCCTGGAAGAGGCTGCCCAGAGAGGTGGGGGAGTCTCCGTCTCTGGAGACATTCCAAACCCGCGTGGACACGTTCCTGTGCACCTGCTCCAGGAGGATCTGCTCTGGCAGGGGGTTGGACTAGATGATCTCCAGAGGTCCCTTCCAACCCCATAGCATTCTGTGATTCTGTGAAGAGCATTAGAAATATGAAGAGCCTGGGGGGCGGGTGACACTGAAGGCCACATCTGGGTGGACACCACACGCTCCAGGCTCCAAGCTGGCCCTGGTTCAGACTGCCCTGCCCGACTTCATGCCTTTAAGTAGAATTTTTTAGTGCATCGCTCACCTGAGCTTTTCTTAGTGGTTTTGAACCTGAAGACAGGCAGCTCGGAGCAGGGGCAAGGGTGGGTTCGAATCGCCCCCGAGCACCCGTATCCCTGTGCCCATGGACCGGGAGGGCCTGGGAGGTGCCCGGGAGAGGACGGTGATGCATCAGACACCTCGGGATGCTCTTGAACGTGTAAGGACAGGTCTCAGTTGTGCTGAGAAATCTCTTAACTGAGTAAAAACCTTCAGGGTACGTGTCAGCAGGGAAGACGCTCCTTCCCGAAATCGCCCGGCCAGCGTTTCCCTTTCTGGATTTCAACGTTAGTGGGAAGAACATGAAACCCTCTTGGCTTGGAAAAGGCAGGGATCGGGAGAAAAGCTGCTCTTGCTCCCTTGGTCCCAGCGGCTCTACCTTCCTGCTGTCTCACTAACAAGAATATGCAAGTTCCTATAAGGCTTTCCAGTAAAATCCTTATTTTACACCTTTCTTCATCGAATTTGGCCTTCTACTTACAAGAAAATAACCCGTGACCTGTACTGACGGTGCAGACAGTGAGATACATTCATTTATAAGTGCTACGGGTGGATCTATTTGGTACTTCTTAGCAGAAATAGGGATCAGCCTCCCTTCCCAAAAGTCCTCGAGTCAAGTCATTCGAACACGCTGAGGTGGGTAACGATCTGACCACCACAGCCAGCTGCAGCGTGAGGGAGAAACCGGGGCAGGCAGAGAGGAGAAGACCCTTTCTAGGACAGAAAAAAACCTACTTTCCATGAGTAGAGCTCGGATTTCTCTTGGCACATTGAAGCGACAAGGCAAGGAACGGAGCAGGTCCTTATCCCGTACCCCACGTCCTGCTCGCACAACCCTCCCAGCTGGGGAACACAAATGTCACCCACTGCACGTGGAGGCGTTGCAGTGTATTCACGGGGACGACGGACACTTCTTTCAGACCAACGGACCAGAAAGAAGGATTTTTTTTTCTCTCTCTCTGGTTCTTTTTTTTTTTTTTTTTCTTTTCTTTCGTTAATCTGAAAGGACTCTGGCTTCTCTCTGAACTGGACCTACAAATGTCTTACCACCAAAATGAAAAAAAAAAAAAAACCAAAACAAACCCCAAACAATCGCCGTGGGTGGAAGTATGACAAAAAATAGTTTTCCTATAAGATAATCTGATAAACCTCATCGTCCTCTAGAAAGGCAACATCGTCCAACCAGTGCTACTTAGCACCCAGAGTGCTCTTCGACCGCAGCAGATACCGATCCACTCTGACTTTCCGCCTATCCACTGTCCTATTCTCGCTGTCGAAAATGCGCTGCAGATGCAGGGCCAACCTCCTGTCCTCCTCCTCCTGCTGGAGCTTCTGCTCCATCTCCCGTACCAAGCGATCCTCCGGAGCCAAACCCCCCTCCCCTGCCCCGTGCCTCAGTCTTTTGACGGAGCCGTTGTGCTCCAAGTGCTTCGTTTTGCAGCGTCTTTTCCGGCCCCGTCTCAGCGAGGGGGGTTGTTCTCCGATGATGTTCTCAACGGAATTGCAGGTGTTGTTCTGGACGTTGATTAATTCGCTGTTATTTAGGTATTTCAGCTGCTTTTTTCCTGACGTCTTGACGGGGACTCCCAGTGTGCTGTTGTCAGGCAGCGAGGCGCTGACGCCCATGAGTCTTCTGCTCAGCATTTTTGGACCAAGACTAAGACAGGATTTATCCATGAAAGTGTTCACTTTCAGGTCAGGGACCTCGGACACTCGCGTGTTTAGGGAGGTTACATTCGATCTGGCATCTGGTTCGGCAGCGCTGTCCTCTGTTGTTAAGGCCTGTGAATCTCTGCTCTTCTTGCTCCCTCTCGCCGGCTTCGTTTCACTGATGGAAGGAAAGAAATCCAGCTCGGGGCGAGGGTCTCCTGTCGTGTCAGGTGGAAGATGATCATCCTGCACTTGCGGCTGCTCTTTAGTGCAACTGCTGGAATTGGTGATGTCAGGAATGATAACGTCTTCCCCGGGCTCCAAAGCCAAGGACGTAAGGGTCGCTTTAGAGAGAGTCTTTTTCATCTGGCGCTCCTGAAATATCTGCTCCCATTTTTTCAGGATTCTAGGACTGGCCTCGTAGGTGGTCGGCTTCTGTAGGCTCCGGTTGAGGTTTCTCGGGGTGGATTTGATGATGAGAGGGCTCAGGACTCTGCCGTCAGGAAGCCTCTTTGGAGGAGTACACGGGGAGCAGACGATAGGCTTGAAGTGGTTGAGCTCTTCCGAGATGCTGTCGTTGCTCTCGGGGCTGATGGATCGCTCGGGCTTGTGCAGGGCCGAGAGGGAGGAAACGGGGTTGAGAATCAAGCGTTTTTCTGCCGTCAGGTCTGGGGCCGAGAGGCAGCGGTTGTTTTGGGTGGATGACAAAACTCCAACCAGCGGCGTTGACGTGCTGGTGACGGATGGCACCTGCAAGGCAAACCATAGAATGGTTCCTGGTTGGAAGGGACCTTAAACATCATCCAGTCCCACCCTCCTGCCCTGGGCAGGGACACCTCCCACCACACCAGGTTGCTCCAAGCCCCCTCCAACCTGGCCTTGAACCCCTCCAGGGATGGGGCAGCCACAGCTTCTCTGGGCAACCTGGGCCAGGGTCTCACCACCCTCACAGCAAAGAACTTCTTCCCCACATCTCATCTCCATCTCCCCTCTTTCAGTGTCAAACCCTTCCCCCTCCTCCTATGGCTCCCCTCCCTCATCAAGAGTCCCTCCCCAGCTTTCCTGGAGCCCCCCCCCTTGAGAGACTGGAAGGGGCTCCAAGGTCTCCCCGGAGCCTTCTCTTCTCCAGGCTGAACCCCCCCAACTCTCTCAGCCTGTCCTCCCAGCAGAGGGGCTCCAGCCCTCCCAGCATCTCCGTGGCCTCCTCTGGCCCCGCTCCAACAGGTCCATGTCTTTCCTGTGCTGAGAACTCCAGAGCTGGACACAGTTCTCCAGGTGGGGTCACACCAGAGCGGAGCAGAGGGGTAGAATCACATCCCTCGAGATCTTGTTTGCAAAGGTCATCTCCAACCCATGGAAGGAACCCAGTGATTACGGCTGGAAGAGCCCCAAAACCCTCCGCCTCAGATTTTCAGTGGTGCTTCATGATCGTTGCTCGTTTTGAAGCCCTGCATGCACTGAAAAGTCAGGCCTATTCCACAGGGTAACATGAAGCAAGAGCAGACCAGGTCTTCCCGTGGCTTGGAAATGCAAAAGAAAGTTCCTAACATCAGGAAAACAAAGAGTTTTTCTCTGTTTAAACACCTTTGGAAAGAACAGGAGAGAAAGGGGGAGGAAGAAAGGATTTTTTCTAAACACCTAAAAGATTTTTCTTTAATCAGCTGGGAATTCAGCCTTGAAAAGAAAATTAATTACAAAACAAAAGCATGATGAGTACCCTTCCAACTTCCAATTATCCACCAACGCTACCGAAGAGCTCTGTAAGCTGTCGGCTTTTCTGCTTCCTCATTTCTAACCGAGCAGGTTTTTATTGTGAGCTGCAAGGAAGCCATCGCCCCCATGGCGATAACACGGCGCTTGGCAGCGCCGCAAACACAATTATTTTATATCTCCAGATAACCGGGCGCTGCGTAACCTCAGATAAGAACATTTACACCTAGAAACCTTACGTTTCCAGAGGCAGCCGGTAAATACCTTTGTTTTGTTGGCCGGGGCTGATCTCTGCCTGCTCTTTGATCTCTCCTGAATGGTGTCGTTGCAGCTCCGGCTCCTTTCCACCTTGGCCGTCAGGTTCCTGAAAAGCAGATGGGTGAAAAGAGGAGATCGCGGATGACTTTAGGAACAACCGGCCCGACAGCATCAGCCCCGCCGGCACCCGGCTGCGAGAGATGCCTCCTACATCCTTGGGGTAAAGGGATCCAGGAATCTTGGACGTGCCGCAAAACCCTGGTCTAAACACACTGACACCTCCACCTACGGATAATTAATTAATTGAGGGCAGATCTAACGATGCCGCTATGGAAACCCCTGTGCTTCGCATGTGGAAACACACCGAGTTACTCAGCTGCTTCCATTGAATCACGGAAAAGCTTTTCCCTGATAAGCCGTTTGAGGCCGGTGTTATCTCTTAACATCTGTGCTCCTGAGTTCATCACACGGAATTTTGTACTTTAATGATTTTGACCATTTAAATCTACAGGCAATGACTTTTCTGCTTCGTGGGATGAACACTAACTTTGTTAACCCCTGGGATTTTATAACAAGTAGGAGATAATCAGACAGATGCTAGATTTTACCAATTAGTCTGTTCCAAAATTCCAGAAAAAATACTACTTATTTTGGATTTAAAGAATCATCAAATGGTTTGGGTTGGAAGAGACCTTAAAGACCATCCAGTTCCAACCCCCCTGCCATGAGCGGGGACACCTCCCACCAGACAAGGTTGCTCCAAGCCCCATCCAACCTGGCCTTGAACCTCTCCAGGGAACAAGGATTGGAACAACCATTTTAATTAAACTTAAAGCATCTCAGGTATGTTTAGAACAACAGTCAAAAGAACATCTTTTATGGACATTAAATAGCTCGAATAAAGTCTCAGCGTCTTACCCTGAAAGGAAAGCAAAGGAGTAGGCACTGGTCTTAGAAACAAAAGCCGACCGATGCGTTTGCTTGCCCTGGAATGGTTCTTCGTTCTCTGAATCCGAGAGACGTTCAGGAAACTGAAGTCAATCAAGGAAGAGTTAGCTGACACGCACAACAAAAAGAATCACTTGGAAAATAACGCTCGTTCTTGCAAAGATATTAAAAGATTCCAAACCGCCCCCTGCCCCGTTCTGATTACACCCGGATGGCACAGCCCAAGAACGCAACCTGCCGGCAGATCCTGTGCTCGAGCAGCTCTTCACTGGAGATAAATAATCATTCACTAAATAATGCAAAAATAAGCACACAGCTCCTATCTGTAGCTGTCAGTCAGCGAAGAAAGTTAATTTAATGACCAAGAAAATGTGAGAAATCCTACAAGAAAGGTACTGCGAGACGTTACTCAGTACCCACCTACCAGCCCATCAGTCTTTTTAAATAAGAGCATTTCCTGTGGAGTCTCACAACTGAAGTGAGAGCCAACACTCAGCACGAGGGATCTGTTGGACTAGAGATTCCTACACCTACACCGTAGAAGATTCATAGAGAAATGCTCATGGAAATTCATATATGCCTGAAGACCGGGGATACGAGGAGAGGCTGAGGGAACTGGGCATGTTTAGTTTGGAGAAGAGGAGGCTGAGGGGGGACCTCATTGCCCTCTACCTGAAAGGAGGGTGTAGAGAGGTGGGCGTTGGCCTCTTCTCCCAAGGGAATAACGACAGGACCAGAGGAAATGGTCTGAAGTTGGGGCAGGGGAGGTTTAGATTAGATATGAGGAAGAATTACTTTACTGAGAGGGTGGTCGGGCACTGGAACAGCCTGCCCAGGGAGGTGGTGGAGTTGCCATCCCTGGAGGTACTTAAGGAACGTGTAGACGTGGCACTTCAGGGCATGCTCTAGTGGCCGAGGTTGTTGGGTTGTGTCTGTTTGTGGGTGGGGTGTGGTTGTGGGCGTTTGGTTTGGTTTGGTGTTGGTGTTCTGGGATTTTTTGGGTGTGGTTTTTTTTTTGTTTGGTGGTTTTTGTTTTTTTTTTTTTTTTTGTTGGTTGGACTCGATGATCTCAAAGGTCCCATCCAACCAAAAATATTCTGCGATTCTGTGATAGACAAAGCAGAGCTGTTACCTCTACAGGTTTAATTGATATGTTTGGAAGAGCTGCAGCTTCAGTCGTGAGTACTGAAGGGTGGGTAAAGGGGGGACAGAAACCTTTAGAAGAACATCCGTAGCCATAACAAAGCTTAGAAGATGGGTTATGGATCTTTATGATCTGTTAGCTTAGAGCCTTCAAGGGCTACAACAAAGTCAACCCAATAATCCTGGGAAGCTCCCTGTGTCAACGGATGAGCTTCAACGGGCAGGAACAGGAGACACTCAGCTCGTCAAAGTCTTAAACAAACTAGTTCTTGTTCCAGGACTGAGTCCCGACAGCATTTCACCACCAGTGTCTATGATGTGGAGAGGAAAGAGAAGCCCACGCTTACTTACACACTCTTGGTTCACTTTAAACGCTAAAGATTCCTCTTTTTTCTGCTGCTCTTCCATTTTTCTTTTTCCTACGTCCACGTCATCTAGAACGAACTTGTGAATCGGATCCTCCGAAGCTTTTTCTTCTTGCAGCTTTTCTTCTCTCAGCTGGAAACAACGACAAAAGAGACAGCGTATTTGAAACGCCTTAAGTCCTACACCTGGTTGCCAACAAGTGATTTAATTTCGTGCCTTCGTTTCTCTACTCTAGAACGGCTAGAGCCGCCAAATCCCTCGCTAGTGATGGCGTGAAGATGGGTTTGTTTCTACAACACTGACGTACGCTCTACACAAATACGTGGATATTTTCTTTGTAAACCAGCAAAGGGGTTGACAGAGACTTCTCTGCCACACCGTTCTGGAAAAGAGAGAGACAAAAGCTTTGACTTGTAGATGCTCACACTACAAATAAAGATGTGCGAAACGGGGAGTTTCCTGCAAGCCGTGACATTTCAATTTTAGCCTTCAAACGGCCTCCAACACAGCACACACAGTTTGGCAGACACACAGACAGCATTACCCAAATGAAAACTGGTTAAATACAGCAATTCCCGTCTTGAAACCCAGACGCTACACAAAATCCTGCTGTTTCATTGACGCGTTGGGATGGAGAAGACCCAGATAGAAGACCTAACCCTCCCATGGCCAACTGGAGGCCCAAAGCTTGACTTCGGTTTATCTGCTGAGGTGGAAACGTGGATGAGAAGCGCAAATGAACGCCAGGATCTAGGACACAAGGTACGTGGATCCATGGGATCGAACTTGCGTTTACCTCTTGGTGTCCTACTCCGCCCCGTGTAGTCAACCTCTTACTGAAATCCCTTTTAAAATGCTTTTTTAATACCTTCCTGCACTTTAATAAGTCTGATCCGAAGGCGGCACTGAGCACTTCCAGCCTTTTTGGCATCACCTCCTATGAGGAAAACTTCCCTTTTGTTTTTCCCTAATTCCAACGCATTCTTGGAACCGTTTTTGTTACGGTTTATGAAAAAACCACAATAAATTTTTTGTTGTTTAGACAATTCTTTTATCGCCCGATGACCCCTCCCCACCTGGGAAGGGGAATTGGGAAAAAACAAGGAAACCCGAGGGTTGAAATATAAATAGATTTGATAGAATAATACAAAATAATTAACATTGATGATGCTAAAGAACCAATATTGATCCCAATACCGATATAAAATACCCGAGGACTACACTCAGCCCATTCATAGAATCATAGAATCGTCCAGGTCGGAAGAGACCCTTGGGGTCATCGAGTCCAACCATCTACCCTACTCTACAAAGTTCTCCTCTACACCATATCCCCCAACACCACATCTAAACGGCTCTTAAACACATCCAGGGATGGTGACTCAACCCCCTCCCTGGGCAGCCTGTTCCAATGCCCGACCACTCTTCCTGTGAAAAATTCTTTCCTAATGTTCAGTCTAAACCTACCCTGTTGGAGCTTGAAGCCATTCCCTCTCGTTCCGTCATTAGTTACCTGTGCGAAGAGACCAGCACCAACCTCTCTACAGTGTCCTTTCGAGTAGCTGTAGAGAGTGATGAGGTCTCCCCTCAGCCTCCTCTTCCTCAGACTAAACAGTCCCAGCTCCTTCAACCGCTCTTCATAGGATTTGTTTTCCAGGCCCTTCACCAGCTTCGTTGCCCTCCTCTGCACTCGCTCCAGCACCTCGATCTCTCTCTTGGATTGAGGTGCCCAAAACTGGACACAATACTCCAGGTGTGGCCTCACCAGCGCTGAGTACAGGGGGACAATCACCTCCCTACTTCTGCTGGTCACGCTATTTCTAATACAAGCCAGGATTCATAGATTCATAGATTGGTCCAGGCCGGAAGGGACCTCCAAAGGTCATCTAGTCCAACCTTCCCGCAGTCAGCAGGGACACCCCCAACTAGACCAGGTTGCCCAGGGCCTCGTTGAGCTTCACCTTGAATATCTCAAGGGAAGGGGCCTCAACCACCTCCCTGGGCAACCTGTTCCAGTGTTCCACCACCCTCATGGTAAAGAACTTTTTCCTAATATCCAATCTAAATCTCCCCTTCTCCAGCTTAAAACCATTGCCCCACGTCCTGTCGCTGCAGGATGCCGTTGGCTTTCTTGGCCACCTGGGCACACTGCCGGCTCATCTTCAGCCACTTGTCCATTAGAACCCCCAGGTCTCCTTCTTCCAGGCAGCTTTCCAGCCACACTTCCCCAAGCCTGTAGCGCTGCTCGGGGTTGTTGTGGCCCAAGTGCAGAACCTGGCACTTGCCCTCGTTGAAACTCATGCCATTGATTTTGATTCTACCATTGATGCTACGGGTCCAATGTGGGACCCTGTGAGCGCTGCAGCTTTGGGAGGAAGGGAAGGGCTCAGGGTCCGGCACCGGGGCAAGGAGTTCTCAGGATGGCAGCCATCGAGGGAGAGTGAGAATTCCTCAGCAAACTTTTTCATTTCTATGGCATGAAATAATCCTGTCGGCAGCTTGGGGCAAGTGCCCGGGTCTCGCTCCTCCTCATCCCTGCACCTGGGGAGCTCGAAAACACGGAGACCTTGAAACCCGCATCCCAGACCTGGCTGTAAAGTAAATATTTTCACAAATTTCAGACACTGGAGTTTCTAAAAATGCAGTTTTCCCAAGCATTAGAAGAGACCTTACTGAAAAGTAAAATCACTGAAAGAGTAATTAATCGCTCAAACCAGGACAGTTTTCTTGCTGCTTTTTACCACCCTGTCAATCCGAAAAGGTGACGATGTGACATTCTTTTATCCCCCTGTGCTGTGCTCCTGCGTTTCACAGACCTGAAGGTCCTATAAGAAAGCCCACCCAAGTGCCAGGGTGGCCCCAAGCCGTGTCCTGCTGCACTTTCCAGCCTTTTTCTGCACTTTTTTTTTGCTCTGCCTTCCAAAACGTGCCTCTTCCATTAGCTGCCAGTCGCCACATACTCCGTTACCTTCCCAGAAGATCCCCTGCCCATTCTTCAGCTTGTGGAAGTCCAAGGAAAGTGGGTAATAAGGAAAGTGGATTTTAGAGGAGGGCAGTTTCCTTCCTTCCCTCTTTCCGAAAAGCACAATCCATCGCTTAGTGATCCCTTTTAACCAATCCCGGTCAATCTTTAGCATCCACAAGCTCTTCCTGGCCAGGCTCTCCCTGCAGAGATTTCTTTCTTCGTGAACAAAGGATCATTCCCAGCATGATCCATGACTCCGATGGGCTCCCTGTCCTGCTGCATGATGTTACTCCCCCTCATCTAAGAAATCAAACTCCCCATTTCTGCCAGGACCTCTTTTCTGCAGGTTTGCTACTCAAACCCAACAAACTTTCTTTTCTCCTCCTTTCCACCACCTTTTTCTGCAGCGCACGCTTCAGATAACGCCATCCCATCGTCCCTGCCCACGATAAGGTCACCCAGCTCGTCCTACTCATCACCCAACCATTCACCCAGCTCGTCTCTCACCTCTCCCTCAACCTCAGGCTTAGACAAAGGCCATGAATAGTCTACGTATATATGTATATATCTACCAGGTTCTTCCTTCTTCCTCCACCCACCCTCTGTGCGTAAGTTATCCTCGGCTGGGACAACAAGCCTGCCCTTGGATTGACAGATCTCTATCACGCTGATGAATCACAGCTCTGGCTGAGCACCAGGAACTCAAACACTTCTGTTTATTGCTCACATTTGAGTGCAGGAATCTCAGATGCTTGAGATTTGATCATCAGAGGGCAGGAGCACCTCCCCTATGAAGACAGGCTGAGAGAGCTGGGGTTGTTCAGCCTGGAGAAGAGAAGGCTCCGGGGACACCTCATAGCAGCCTTCCAATATCTGAAGGGAGCCTCCAGGAGAGCCGGAGAGGGACTCTTTGTCAGGAGCTGTAGTGACAGGACAAGGGGTAATGGTTTTAAATTGGAAGAGGGGAGATTTAGATGAGATATTAGGAGGAAATTCTTTCCTGTGAGGGTGGTGAAGCACTGGAACAGATTGCCCAGGGAAGTTGTGGCTGCCCCATCCCTGGAAGTGTTTAAGGCCAGGCTGGATGGGGCTTTGAGCAACCTGCTCTAGTGGAGGTGTCCCTGCGCATGGCAGGGGGGTTGGAACTCGATGATCTTTAAGGTCCCTTCCAACTCTAACCATTCTGTGATTCTATGATTCTATGTCACCCTGATACGTTCCCTCCCATCTTCTTACACGGCCACAATTTTCCCCTCGCCTCCTGGGAGAGCAGAGCTGTGGGACCTGGTGCCCTCCGAGTGTCCTCTGCCCCTCTGGGGAGACCCTCCCCCCAGTGCTGCCTCCAGCTCTGGGGCCACCAACATCAGAAGGACATGGAGCTGTTGGAGCAGGGCCAGAGGAGGCCACGGAGATGCTGGGAGGGCTGGAGCCCCTCTGCTGTGAGGACAGGCTGAGAGAGTTGGGGAGGTTCAGCCTGGAGAAGAGAAGGCTCCAGGGAGACCATGGAGCCCCTTCCAGTCCCTCAAGGGGCTCCAGGAAAGCTGGGGAGGGACTCTTGATGAGGGAGGGGAGCCATAGGAGGAGGCGGAAGGGTTTGACACTGAAAGAGGGGAGATGGAGATGAGATGTGGGGAAGAACTTCTTTGCTGTGAGGGTGGTGAGAGCCTGGCCCAGGTTGCCCAGAGAAGCTGTGGCTGCCCCATCCCTGGAGGGGTTCAAGGCCAGGTTGGAGGGGGCTTGGAGCAACCTGGTCTGGTGGGAGGTGTCCCTGCCCATGGCAGGGGGTGGCACTGGATGATCTTTAAGGTCCCTTCCAACCCAAACCATTCTGTGATTTTGTGATTTGATGAAAGCTCAAGGCAGCTCGAGCACTGATCCTACGGCGCTGCACACAAAGGCAGTGGGTGACATTGCAACAACTCCTGATTCTTCCAAAAATATTTACTATTTTTCTTCCCTGCTGAAAGGGGGTGGGAGGGAAGCACGGACATGTGGGTGAACCTGCCCTAAAAGGTGAAGAGATAAAGAAAACAAGAGTTCATGATACATTATCCGAAAAGCACATCATGATTTTTCAGACTGGGAAGGACCCGAATCCTCCTGAATCCGAACCCCCCAGAGATGAGGGAGAGGGAAGCAGGAGGAGAGAAGGTAGAAAGCAGGAAAAAAAACCCCACTCTTTGGCTGATTGTGGGCGTTCAGCACATGTTTTCAAAGACTGGTCTGACTTCTCCTTTACAGTTGTTTTAAGATGTGTCTTTAAATTCCTGATCTATTTATATTTTCGAGCAATAACTACAACGCAGTCTCTGACTAATACAGATTATGGCCACATGACGCAGACGTGATGAATTGTCTGCTGTACATTTCACGAACAATATTTCTGCGCTTTAAGGAGACTTCTTTTAAATATCTGAAAAACAAATTCACATCAACATTTATAACAAATATAATAAATATTATGACTTTTTTTTGGCCAGCTGAAATACTACCCAACGCTTGTGTCCCTTCCGTAGTTCTCACACAGAAGAAAGCTATATGGAAATCTTCAATTTTTGTCTAACTTAGAAAAAAATTATACTCCATTCCCAAATCTAGAGCCGTAAACAGATGTAAAAACATACAGGAATATTTAAGGATTTTGGGCAAACCCATGGGACAGTTAAAAGCACAAGCTCTGCCGACAGTGAAAAAAGCAACAACAGGATCCTAATCCTAATGAAAAGGATACAAAAAGGAATTTAGGTCCAGAATTCAGATTGCAAAAGCAAACTTTAACGATAAAATCTGTACTGATTAAAAAAAAAACCAAAAAAACAACCCAATTTTAAGTAGCCCAATGTAAATGATCTCCCAGAGAATTTACTTACAAACGTGGCAACGCTGTGCTGGGACTAGAAACTGAAACCAGCTGGTGTGTAACATCTAACCTGGGAGAATTACCTTACGTTACCGGAGTAGCATCTTTCAAATACCGGATGCGAGAGCATCCACTTCTAAAAAGCACCACATTTATCAGAAAAAAACCCTTCATTTTAACCTGTCTGTGTAGTCCTTTCGGATACTGGAACTGCAAAGGAAAAAAAAAAAAAAGCCATAGAAGGAATCACTAATTTTTTGCTCAAGAAGCGAGAATTTCAGGAAGCTCGTTCTTGATACTAACATTTATTTCCTAAAGTTGGGTAAACTCACGTTTGGCATCTTCCCTTCGCTCCATAAACTCTCCGGGGTTCGCTCGCTCGCTCTCTCCCGAGCCTGCTCCGTCTGCCCCGTGGGGCTGGAAAGCTGCGTGTCAGCACATGCCTCAGGTAGGAGTTTCCCTCCCGACGGCATGCGATTACAAGCGCTTAAACCGCTGGAGACACAAAGGCGACTTTACCGGGACGACTTAGGCTTTTTTAGCAGGCAGAAACGATATCCCCCCCCCCCACACACACTTTGGAAAAATAGAAAATACAAAAGCACCGAGCGCGCTCTCTGTGTAAGGCAAAAAAAAAAAAATCTCGCTCTCCTCCACCGACAGCAAACATTTAGTCTCGTTCCGAAAAACGGTAGGGAAAAATTACGCTACGGGGGTTATCCACTTCAAATCAAAATTCTTCAGCACGTAATTATGGCAACTACTTGGTTGGGAAGGAGGTCAAGAGGTAAGATTTTTAAAACAACTCGCATCTGGGAGAGGTAAAAGCTTTAGAATGCTCCTCTCCTTTCCTGAGGAGGAAATTCAGCACGGGGTATCCCTGTCTCACGGGCAGGGAAGCCGAGATGAAATCTCTGGCCTCGAGACGCAGAGGGAAGCCCAGTTATCCACAAGCTTCTATTCCCAAACCTGACTTCTTCTCTCCTCCTGCCTAATTCAGAAGTTCGGAGACACCGAGAAGCTCTCACTAAGTGGGTACAGTCACAATTTTGCCTGGAATGAGGAAAAAAGAGCCAGTGCATCACCAGTTGCCGTTTTGCCAGCAAAATTACGTCGCCCTTCCCTCAGAGATGATGATTCAGAGAATCTCCCCCCCAACACCAGCTCTCTCAGATGAGATTCATAAAAAGGGAGTTTAAGTCAGGAAGGGAAAGAAACCTCTCTCCCGTCCGCCAGCGAGTAAAAAGGGGAAGGCAGCCGGATCAACAGGAACGAGACAAAAACATGCCCAAAAATGCCAGAAACACGTTAAAAGTAACTTCCTTTTGACTGGTGGGGAAGTGAGAAGTGTGGGCACGTGGTACCGTATTGCTGAAGTCAAATGGTGGTGCAAAAACCTCTGCTGACCATGGTCAGCAGCCTGACCATGCTTCAGATAGATGTGCTGACTTGGAACTTTATAAATAATATTTGAAGATGGTAACGGAGCGATCAGGATTAAAAACTGGTGACAAAGTACCTATAGAAGTTTTATAGAATCATAGGATGGTTTGGGTTGGAAGGGACCTTAAAAACCACCTAGTTCCAACCCTCCTGCCCTGGGCAGGGACACCTCCCACCAGAGCAGGTTGCTCCAAGCCCCCTCCAACCTGGCCTTGAACCCCTCCAGGGATGGGGCAGCCACAGCTTCTCGGGGCAACCTGGGCCAGGCTCTCACCACCCTCACAGCAAAGAACTTCTTCCCCACATCTCATCTCCATCTCCCCTCTTTCAGTGTCAAACCCTTCCCCCTCCTCCCATGGCTCCCCTCCCTCATCAAGAGTCCCTCCCCAGCTTTCCTGGAGCCCATTGAAGGACTGGAAGGGGCTCCAAGGTCTCCCCGGAGCCTTCTCCTCTCCAGGCTGAACCCCCCCAACTCTCTCAGCCTGTCCTCCCAGCAGAGGGGCTCCAGCCCTCCCAGCATCTCCGTGGCCTCCTCTGGCCCCGCTCCAACAGGTCCATGTCTCTCCTGTGCTGAGGCCCCAGAGCTGGAGGCAGCACTGGGGGGTGTCTCCCCAGAGTGGAGCAGAGGGGCAGAATCCCCCCCCCTTGCCCTGCTGGCCACGCTGCTGGGGATGCCCCCAAGATGCAGTGGTGACAGGACAAGGGGCAATGGTTTTAAATTGGAAGAGAAGAGATTTAGATTAGATATAAGGAAGAAATTCTTTACAGTGAGGGTGGTGAGGCACTGGAACACGTTGCCCAGGGAAGCTGTGGCTGCCCCATCCCTGGAAGTGTTTAAGGCCAGGCTGGATGGGGCTTTGAGCAACCTGGTCTAGTGGAGGTGTCCCTGCCCATGGCAGGGGGGTTGGAACTAGATGATCTTTAAGGTCCTTTCCAACTCTAACCATTCTGTGATTCTATGATTCTATGACTTTCTGGGCTGCCAGCGCATGGTGCCGACTCACGTTACGGACTATGGGAGAGAAAATGGTTTAATCCTTCCAGAAGATGCAGATCTGCATCAGGCCGGAGGCACCTGGAAGAACCGCAGAGCCAAGATCCCATCTCCATGAACTCAGGCGGTTCCTGCTCCTCTAGGAAATTCTGGCCTCGCAGCTGGACTGAAGACAAGTCTGGCCAGATCAATGAGCAGTTGGCTCCAATAACATCATGGAAAATCTCCCACTCATTATTACGGAGAGTTTGATAAAACCCTGGGCAAGGTTTACAGTTAACACCTATATAAAAAGCTTTATTTCTTCTTTAAGCCAAAGATACCCCGAGTATACTCATCCCGAAGGCTGTAGTGAAAAAAGAAAGAAATTACCAAATACAGTGCTTCACATTTAAGTTAATTAATAAAGTAGATTTTATATGAGTAAGATTGCTGTGCGCTGAAGCCTTACGCTGCTGCCTGAACCAACTGCTTCTCAACAAAGCGTCTTGTTGACGCTTTGCTAAAAATGCCCCGAGTCTGGCAGCTGATTCCACGCACAGAGAAGACCCTTCCACGTTTTTAATTGTCTCCTCCGCGTTTCCCAGATGAATTATTTACCTTAAACGTCATCTAAGGAGCGTTTCCCCACTTAGCATCGCTCGGCGGACAAAGCTATTTTTCCTAACCAAACATCAGCTTCCCGGTTTTTGAGATCTTCAAGGGAAAACCCAAACAAAATTCAAGGGTGAAGAAATCCTTTTTTCCTTTTCCCCAGCAGGTAAATTAAGCCGCGAGAGGTTGGACCCGTCTCAAAGCCGTAACGCCAGCGCAGAGATCAAAGCCCCCGGGACGGCGATTAAATCTATTGACAGAAACACCGGCAACGGGGCAGAGTCCACCTCATTTCGGCAGAAGAAGGGACGGCAGAGGCAGGAGCTACGAGCGGCAGCGAGGACATTTTATCTTAGATTAAGAAAAAAAAAAAAAAAAAAAAATCCCTTTTTAAATATAGAAAATATTTTCCCAGATTTTAACCCCCAAATCAACTGGAAAGCTTTTCTTCCCTTCTCGTTTTTTTTCATAGAATCATCCAGGTTGGAAGAGACCCTTGGGATCATCGAGTCCAACCATCTACCCTACTCTACTGAATTTCACTGATTTTTTTTTTAGAGTTGGAAGGGACCATAGAGATCATCTAGTCCAACTCCCCTGCCGAAGCAGGGTTGCCCAGAGCATGTCAGAGCATGTTACTCAGGACTGCATCCAGGCGGGTCTTGAAAATCTCCAAAGAAGGGGACTCCACACCCTCCCTGGGCAGCCTGTTCCAGGGCTCTGGCACCCTCACCGTGAAGAAGTTTCTTCTCGTATTTGAGTGGAACCTCCTGTGTTCCAGCTTGTGCCCGTTGCCCCTCGTCCTCTCACTGGCAACCACTGAAAAGAGTCTGGCTCCCTCCTCCTTCAACCCACCCTTCAGATACTTCTAAGCATTGATGAGGTCTCCCCTCAGCCTTCTCTTCTCCAGGCTAAAGAGTCCCAGCTCTCTCAGCCTTTCTTCATAAGGGAGATGCTCCAATCCTTGAATCATCCTCGTTGCCCTTCGCTGGACTCTTTCCAGTAGTTCCCTATCCCTCTTGAATTGGGGAGCCCAGAACTGGATGCAGTATTCCAGTTGTGGCCTCACCAGTGCAGAGTAGAGGGGGAGAATGACTTCCCTCGACCTACTGGCCACACTCTTCCCTATGCAGCCCAGGATTCCATTGGCCTTCCTGGCCACAAGAGCACACTGCTTGCTCATTGTCATTTTGCTGTCTACCAGGACTCCCAGATCTTTCTCTTCGGAGCTTGGCTCCAGCAGGTCCACGCCTAACCTGTATTGGTGCCTGACATTCTTCTTGCCCAGGTGTAGCACCTTACACTTTTCCCTGTTGAACCTCATGAGGATCTTCCTTGCCCAGCTCTCCAGTTCTCCCCTACACCATATCCCCCAACACCACATCTAAACGGCTCTTAAACACATCCAGGGATGGTGACTCAACCCCCTCCCTGGGCAGCCTGTTCCAATGCCCGACCACTCTTCCTGTGAAGAATTCTTTCCTAATGTTCAGTCTAAACCTACCCTGCTGGAGCTTGAAGCCGTTCCCTCTCGTTCTGTCATTAATTACCTGTGAGAAGAGACCGGCACCAACCTCTCTACAGTGTCCTTTCGAGTAGTTGTAGAGAGTGACGAGGTCTCCCCTCAGCCTCCTCTTCCTCAAACTAAACAGTCCCAGCTCCTTCAACCGCTCTTCATAGGATTTGTTTTCCAAAATATCTTTCTTCATATGTTTTGGTTTTTGTCTTTAAAGGACTTTTTTTTTTTTTTTTTTGGCCTTGCTAAAAATAGCCAGAAAGCTCGAGTTTGGAATAGGTTGTTTGTGAGAAGGACGTTACTGCAGGAGGACGCTTTATGCTGCAAAAGCCTTTATGGAATCGCATCCACAAATACCGATGCTCTAACAAACCCGACGCTCGCTCCAGGTTCACCAAGGAAGGTCCATTTCCACGTTCTGGAAGGCAGCCTAAAACAGCAAAATCTGGCTTCTACGCTCTCCATTCCTGCCAACGTTTCCCTGAACTGGCTGAAGGGCATAAAGGGAATAAATCACCTTTGTTACAGAGCAGGAATAAAAAAGCCCTTCGAGTTTCCTTATAGGTAGGATGGCATTCCTGCAGGAAATCCAAGTTATTCTGGAAGAAAAACCGCAATTAACACGGAATACCGTACCTTCCTTAGCTGGTTTTCGTATTCTTCTCGGAGTTCCCCTGGTTTGCTTAATTTAATGGGTGCTCTGAATATAAAGTCTGGAAAGAGAAGGAGAAAAAAAAAAAAAAAAAAAAGAGGAAACGTTTTTTAGTCTACGATGCCTGGGGTTGTCCATTATTTCCCCAAAAAGGGTAAGCTCTCCAGGGACTGCACAAGAGGGTCGGAAGCGTTTTTTTAAGCGCGTATGTTTATATTCCGACTATATTGCTATTAAAGCTCTGTTTAAGGTACGGAAACGTTTGGAGGAGGATGGCCAAGTAATAGCGTTTTGCTTTTCTTTTTAAGACTCTCAAGGGTTCCCGACAAGCAGTTTAAGCAATCGGGGGAATCCGAGGAGGATGTAAACACGGAGGTTAAGTAACAGCCCCGAGATGTCACAGGGAATTTCAGTACTAGAAATAAAACCAGGATTTAAACGTCTCCTCTGGCCGGACACCCACGAAACACCGGCTGAGCAGCAGCAGCACCCCCAGTTCACACCCGTGTCCTTCTGCCATTTAAACGAACATCCAGAACACTCTCCATTTTCTCTAGAAACGGTGTTTTCATTCCCCTTCACCCGTTTGCAGCGCCGTCCCACCAGTCTGGAGCAAGCACAGCTTTGACTCCGCTTGTAATGGGTATTTCCAAGCCAGGTGGGCTGCTCCGTCCGGCAGGAATTGCCCGTCCTGCTCCCGCTTCCTCCCTTCCCCCTCGGGAATTCAGAACCCAAAAGCGTATTGGCACGGGGTTCTAATTTAACCTCCCCAAACACGGAGTTAACTCCCCAAATGATTCCCTTCGTTAGGATGGCCTCAAAGCTTCCTTCCCGCTTCCGTGCAGCGCAAATTGTGGTACAGTCAGAGGAGCTCGGCTGGAAAAGGGAACAACAGGACTAAAACGACGCCCCCTGAACAACCGGAATAAAACAACAACCCCTGAATAACACCCCCGCTCCGGGGAGGGTGCAGAAGAGCTCATCATCCCGACGTGCTACGCTCAGGATGAAATGGCTACGAGCAAGGAGGAGATACTGGTGGTATTTCCTTTTCCCAGCTCGCTAAAATTAAGGGATATAAACCGGCAGCTCCACCACAGGTTTTATTTAGGAAGGGTTTTTATTGCTCAAACACACTGGGCCAAAACCGAAAGGTTCACGATGGGGTAAATAAATCAAACACCCAGCGGGCATCCTCGGCTTCCCGGCCACGTCTGCCTCCTCCCTGGGGACAGGTCACAGCCCTGGTGCCGAAACCTGACTTTAAAGAGAGATTAAATCCCATTTTCACCTGTCCTGCGTTCCAGCAGTTTGCTTTTAAAGTTCTCAGAGGAAAGAGCCACAGCTTCACTCACCGGTGAGCGTGATGCAAACTCAGAGCTTCCTACTCGAGGAGCTCCAGAGGGAACGCTGCCAACACCAGAGCTGAACAAATACAGGTTGGGGGTGACCTGCTGGAGAGCAGCTCTGAGGAGAAAGACCTGGGAGTCCTGGTGGACAACAGGATGCCCATGAGCCAGCAATGTGCCCTTGTGGCCAAGAAGGCCAATGGCATCCTGGGGGGCATCAGGAAGAGTGTGGCCAGCAGGTGGAGGGAGGTCATCCTCCCCCTCTGCTCTGCCCTGGGGAGGCCACAGCTGGAGCACTGGGTCCAGTTCTGGGCTCCCCAGTTCAAGAAGGACAGGGAACTGCTGGAGAGGGTACAGCAGAGGGCTACAAAGATGATGAGGGGCCTGGAGCATCTCTCTTATGAGGAAAGGCTGAGGGACTTGGGGCTTCTTAGTCTGGAGAAGAGAAGACTGAGGGGGGATCTGATCAACACCTATAAATACTTAAAGGGTGGGTGTCAGGAGGATGGGGCCAGGCTTTTCTCAGTGGTGCCCAGGGACAGGACAAGAGGAAATGGGCACAAATTGAACATAAGTTCCACCTCAACATGGGGAGGAACTTCTTTCCTGTGCGGGTGGCAGAGCCCTGGAAGAGGCTGCCCAGAGAGGTGGTGGAGTCTCCTTCTCTGGAGACATTCAAACCCCACCTGGACACGTTCCTGCGCAACCTGCTCTGGGTGGACCTGCTCTGGCAGGGGGTTGGACTGGATGATCTCCAGAGGTCCCTTCCAGCCCCGTATCATTCTGTGATTCTGTGAAATGACAAAGTATTTCTTGAATCTTTGCTTTAAAAAGGGGGGAAAGAAATCCCTTGTAATCAACCATCAAGCACATAGACCATAATTCTAGGTATAATACCCACTCTTCCCTCTTACTCACACGCCTGCGTGAGCGAGGCTTGTTTTTAAAGGAAAACCTCCAAAATATCCCAAGATGTGTGATAAAAAATCGGGAGCGGTGGCGATGCCGGGGAGGCCAGGCTGGATTCCTCACTCCCGCTTCTGCTCCTGCAACCGGCAACGCTGGAAACCTCCCACCAGCTCCTCAAAATGTGTTTTGTTTTTGTTTTTTTGGGTTTTTTTTTTTTTTCCAACTGCGTCCTTGAGCAGTTCCAGTTCTTCGTGGATTTTATCAAATTCAACTTCCACGGAGACAGTGAGGAGAGCAGCAGGGATCCGTAACGCACCCGCAGCAACCCTGCAATTACTTCTGAATGCTTAAGGTTTGTCTCAGGCCTTATCTTCGTAGTTAAAAAAGGTGTATTTTTTTTTCCCTCCAGGGTAATAAAAGCGTAGGAGGTAACCCGGGGGAAACACGCAGCGGTAAAGACGTACTGTTCAACATATTCATCAGCCATCTGGACGAGGGGACCGAGTGTATCCTCAGCAAGTTCGCTGATGATACCAAACTGGGAGGGGTGGCTGACACCCCAGAGGGCCGTGCTGCCATCCAGAGAGACCTGGACAGGCTGGAGAGCTGGGCAAGGAAGAACCTCATGAGGTTCAACAGGGAAAAGCGTAGGGTCCTGCACCCTGGGAAGAAGAATGTCAGGCACCAATACAGGTTAGGGGTGGACCTGCTGGAGTCAAGTTCTGAAGAGAAAGATCTGGGGGTCCTGGTAGACAGCAAAATGACAATGAGCAAGCAGTGTGCTCTTGTGGCCAGGAAGGCCAATGGAATCCTGGGCTGCGTAGGGAAGAGTGTGGCCAGTAGGTCGAGGGAAGTCATTCTCCCCCTCTACTCTGCACTGGTGAGGCCACAACTGGAATACTGTGTCCAGTTCTGGGCTCCCCAATTCAAGAGGGATAGGGAACTACTGGAAAGAGTCCAGCGAAGGGCAACAAAGATGATTAAGGGATTGGAGCATCTCCCTTATGAAGAAAGGCTGAGAGAGCTGGGACTCTTTAGTCTGGAGAAGAGAAGGCTGAGGGGAGACCTCATCAATGCTTAGAAGTATCTGAAGGGTGGGTTGAAGGAGGAGGGAGCCAGACTCTTTTCAGTGGTTGCCAGTGAGAGGACGAGGGGCAACGGGCACAAGCTGGAACATAGGAGGTTCCACTCAAATATGAGAAGAAACCTCACAGTGAAGGTGACAGCGCCCTGGAACAGGCTGCCCAGGGAGGTTGTGGAGTCCCCTTCTTTGGAGATTTTCAAGACCCGCCTGGATGCAGTCCTGAGTAACATGCTCTGACATGCTCTGGGCAATCCTGCTTCGGCAGGGGAGTTGGACTAGATGATCTCTATGGTCCCTTCCAACTCTAAAAATTCAGTGAAATTCAGTGAAAGACAGGCCACATCAACTGTTTCCTTGCTTACGTGGGTTCAGCAAGCCAGGAGGGATTTTAAATAACAAAAAAACATTTATCTATAAAGTTGGGCCATTTTAGCTCATGGTCTGACATCAGGTGGAGGCAATTTTACGTACAATATCTTTATGCAACAACTTGTACATTTTATAGATGGGTCAAAAGACAGAGACCCCAAATTTCTGACTCTGTGTAGAAGAGGTGAAAACAGAAATGTATGCACACAGGATCACAGAATGGTTTGGGTTGGAAGGGACCTTAAAGACCATCCAGTTCCATCCAGGGACACCTCCCACCAGACCAGGTTGCTCCAAGCCCCCTCCAGCCTGGCCTTGAACCCCTCCAGGGATGGGGCAGCCACAGCTTCTCTGGGCAACCTGGGCCAGGCTCTCACCACCCTCACAGCAAAGAACTTCTTCCCCACATCTCATCTCCATCTCCCCTCTTTCAGTGTCAAACCCTTCCCCCTCCTCCTATGGCTCCCCTCCCTCATCAAGAGTCCCTCCCCAGCTTTGCTCGAGCCCCCCCCTTGAGGGACTGGAAGGGGCTCCAAGGTCTCCCCGGAGCCTTCTCTTCTCCAGGCTGAACCCCCCCAACTCTCTCAGCCTGTCCTCCCAGCAGAGGGGCTCCAGCCCTCCCAGCATCTCCGTGGCCTCCTCTGGCCCCGCTCCAACAGGTCCATGTCCTTCTTGTGCTTTAACTTGCAAAGCTCCTGCTTGCTCTTCCTCTCCAGCGAGCCGTGGGTCACCAGATACGGCTTCTGAGCGGAGCTGACTCTGAAGAGCCGTGGGGAAGGCTGGCACTGGGATGCTCCTTCCTAGCAGTGGCAGGAACAAAGCCAGCATCCTGCTCTTTTACGCTGGCAGACAAGAGTTTCATCCTATTGTGCTCAATCTTGGAGAAAAAAACCCCAATTGATTTCTGCACTATTTGAGAGGACAAAAGATTTTCTAATTATTTAACGCTGTTTTTTCTTTATAAGAGGCACTTGATTTGCAGCCTCCATCCCCCCTTGAATGACTCCATCCTTCCCACGTTAGCTCACAAGCGTGCATTACACACCGCCACCCTTCATCCCCGCTCCCGACCAGCGGATTTCATATTTGCTGGCAAAAGATTCAGAAACATCCATCTGGTGAATTCAGCAACACGGGTTGAATAAAACTAATAAGTTGAACTCGATTCAGAAACCCTTCGGTTCCCCGTTCGGAGGCTCCCGGGTTTTGCCAAACCGATGCCATCCGACAAGTCCAAGCTCTGCCACCCGCGGCAGCGAATCCCCCGTCGCCCCCAGCTTCCATGGAAACTCGCAGCAGACTTCGTAGCTTCCCTTTATTCCTGGCAGGAATAATCAAAACCTTGAGGTTTTCACTTTTTTTTTTTTTTTTTTTTTTTTAAATCTTTTAACTTCCAGCAGTTAGTGTTTGTACTCGCAGATAGAGATGAAATCTTAATTTTTCCAAAACACAAGAAGTTTTCTGACTTCGGAGAGGTTTGGATGCAGTTTTCCAACAAGAGTAATTTCTCTAGTTCTTTTAAAAGGATTTTAGCTAAATTACATGAAGATATGCCAATGGCCTATTTTATATATATATATATATATATATATTTTCAGCAAGGCTTTTGACACCATCTCCCACAGCGTCCTCAGAGGTAAGCTTAGGAAGTGTGGATTAGAAGAATGGACAGTGAGGTGGATTGAAAACTGGCTGAAGGACAGAGCTCAGAGGGTTGTTATTAGGGGAACAGAATCTAGTTGGAGGTAGTCCCCCAGAGGTCAGTACTGGGTCAAGTCCTCTTCAATATATTCATCAATGACCTGGATGAGGGGATGGACTGTACCCTCGGCACGTTTGCGGATGATACAGAACTGGGAGGGGTCGTTGACACAATGGAGGGCTGTGCTGCCATCCAGCGAGACCTGGACAGGCTGGAGAGCTGGGCAGAGAAGAACCTGATGAACTTCAACAAAGGCAAGTGTAGGGTGCTACACCTGGGGAGAAATAACCCCCTGCACCAGGACAGGTTGGGAGTGACCTGCTGGAGAGCAGCTCTGAGGAGAAAGACCTGGGAGTCCTGGTGGACAACAGGATGACCATGAGCCAGCAATGTGCCCTTGTGGCCAAGAAGGCCAATGGCATCCTGGGGGGCATCAGGAAGAGTGTGGCCAGCAGGTGGAGGGAGGTCATCCTCCCCCTCTGCTCTGCCCTGGGGAGGCCACAGCTGGAGCACTGGGACCAGTTCTGGGCTCCCCAGTTCAAGAAGGACAGGGAACTGCTGGAGAGGGGACAGCAGAGGACCACAAAGATGATGAGGGGCCTGGAGCATCTCCCTTACGAGGAAAGGCTGAGGGACTTGGGTCTGTTTAGTCTGGAGAAGAGAAGACTGAGGGGGGATCTGATCAATGCCTACAAATACTTAAAGGGTGGGTGTCAGGAGGATGGGGCCAGTCTTTTTCCAGTGGTGCCCAGTGACAGGACAAGAGGAAATGGGCACAAACTTGAACATAAGAAGTTCCACCTAAACATGAGGAGGAACTTCTTTCCTGTGAGGGTGGCAGAGCCCTGGAAGAGGCTGCCCAGAGAGGTGGGGGAGTCTCCTTCTCTGGAGACATTCAAACCCCACCTGGACACGTTCCTGTGCAACCTGCTCTGGGTGACCCTGCTCTGTCAGGGGGTTGGACTAGCTGGATCTCCAGAGGTCCCTTCCAACCCCCACCATCCTGTGATTCTGTGATACAATAGACTGTAAATGGAAAGACTTCTCCAGGGATGTGCCCAAGAGCTGGTTGATGGCCCTGCATGGTGTGCTGAGAGCCATTCTCAGAGAAGATGGGAGTCATTCGACCCATATTGGGTTTAAATCCAAAAGATGTGACCCTGCTGGTAGCAACACCCAGGAAGAGGCTTTGAATAAAGAAGACGGAAGATGCAGAAGCTGCCTGGGGACTCGAGAGGCAGAGACATACGAGGTGGCTTTAGAAGGCTGGTAAGTTCTGAACTGTTTGTGGTTTTCTTTGAGGCTTCGTGGAGCAAAGGGGTTTTCTTTAAGGTCATGGCGAAGTCGGGGAACAGGAGGGGAAGCAGCTACTTGAAATCTGTACAACAGGTATGTGAACGGGTACTACAACCATTGGCAAGACTCTAGAAGGTAACGAGCAGACGGCAAACCAACTCCGTAAGAACAACTCGCGTTAATTCAGTCCAATCTCCTCCTTTGGTGGGATTATTAAGGAGTAAAGGGGAAACAAAGATATGAGTTCATTTCTTGGGGGGTTAAAGGGTATTTTACCTGCTGTAGAGACCAAGATATCCACAGTTTTTCTTTATAGAGAAAGTTAAGGACTAGCAGGATGTGTTGTTTTAGGGGTCACCCACGTACTTTTGAGCAGCCCAGGCAGGAACTGCCTCCTGCACTGTCCAGAACTTCCTCTGGACAGAAACGGGTAAGGAAATCAAGTAAGAAAATATAAGAATAGGAACCATTGCAAAGGAACTCAAAATCCTGTCCTTACGCCTCTGCGGAGAAGGGAGAAGAGCTGGCTGGGGAGGTGGGAGTGTGGTATGAAGGCATCGGAGGGAAGAAGTTCCGAGTCATTGATGGAGAAGCTGTAAGGAGTGGGGCAAGGAGCAATAGTTCTTAACCTCGTGAAGGCAGGTTAAGAAATTTTGCTAGATATAGTTTAGCGACAACACCCTCTGGGCTCACGGAGACCATTTCAGCTCAGACACAGCGTTGCACGAGCACAGAAGCTCGTGTGGTCTCCTGGAGCTGCCAGAGCCACACGTGAAACCCTGAAGAGCTGCCAGGCTGGGTACAGAAGGACTGGTCCTGAGACAGAGCTTGAATTCCAGCAGATGCAGCCTCATTCATAGAATCACAGAACGGTTTGGGTTGGAAGGGACCTTAAAGATCATCTCATTCCAACCCCCTGCCCTGGGCAGGGACAACTCCCACTAGACCGGGCTGCTCAACCTCCATGAAGTTTCCTTGCAGGCTGATCCCCAGCTCACCCTTTAGCTCCCTTATTTTCCAGATATATCCCCATTGTGCAGGATAACCACGTCCCCAAGATCCCAAATCACAGCACGGCAAGTATTTTGTCTTCAGTTGGAATCACACAAAACCCCACATTCTTAGAAGCCTAGTGAAGCTACTCTAGGTATAAACACTACTCAGATGGATGCACAACTACCTGAAAAATTATTTCCCAAGAGTTAATCGTTCTATGATTCTAACGATCCACTGCCACGCCAGGACAGTCTCTCACATTGGCCACCGGGGCTCTCTGGGTCTGCTCCTAATCACTCTCTTCATTACCAGCTTGAATGGTAGATTAAAACTAATTTAAGTACTGTGGATGACTGGAGAGAGGACAGCGAGGGAGGAGATAGAGATGCAAGAACTCCAACAGTCTCATGGCACAGTTGTTCCTGCCCCTGAAGACGCAGCCCTACCTTCTTTCTTTTCCTGGGCAATCTTTAATTTAATTTAACCCATTTTAAACCCATCCCATCAAACAGTTGCGACAAGGAGGAAGAAAGAGGTGGTGACGACTTTAATCAGTTTGATGAACTGATTAAATCAGTTCTGCCCTTCTACTCTGCTCTGGGGAGAACCCACCTGGAGTACTGCATCCAGCTCTGGAGCCCCCACCACGAGAAGGAACATGGACCTGTTGGAATGGGGCCATGGAGATGTTGGGAGGACAGGTTGAGAGAGTTGGGGGGGTTCAGCCTGGAGAAGAGAAGGCTCCGGGGAGACCTTGGAGCCCCTTCCAGTCCCTCGAGGGGGGGGCTCCAGGAAAGCTGGGGAGGGACTCTTGATGAAGGAGGGGAGCCATAGGAGGAGGGGGAAGGGTTTGACACTGAAAGAGGGGAGATTGAGCTGAGATCTTGGGAAAACACTCTTTGCTGTGAGGGTGGTGAGACCCTGGCCAGGTCTCCCCGAGAAGCTGTGGCTGCCCCATCCCTGGAGGGGTTCAAGACCAGGTTGGACGGGGCTTGGAGCAACCTTCTCTGGTGGGAGGTGTCCCTGCCCAGGGCAGTGGGTGGGACTGGATGGTCTTTAAGGTCCCTTTCAACCCGAACCATTCTATGGTTCTATGTGGGGAGTAAATCACTGCTTTCCACGTAGTAGGGAAAGGCTTCGTCAGGATCACCGCTTCGGAACTCTTAGCGCTGTGGTCTTGAGAGAAAAAAAAACTGGTGACAGGCAAGAGAACAAGAGAAATGACAGGAAATGAAGGAATCACCAGGAAATGCTCAAGAACTAGACTGGTCTGGTCCAGCGGGGAAAGAGGGAAACCACATCCAAAAAAAGACTGGGAGGAAGGAGGGGAAAGTCACGTTAGAAACCTGGCAAAAACACCCCACCCCTCTTATAAAAGCATCAGTTATTAATTGTTCTGCAGAGCTACCGGGCAGAGGAGAAACAAAAGAAATCAGTTGCGTTTCTGACAAAGGAGATTTTGATTAGATATTAGGGAAAATTTTCCAAGCGTGCAGAGGTGGCCCCTTCTGCCACCTGTGTACGAAGGGACGACTCGGACGGCGATGAGGAATGGTTTAGGTTCACTTCATCCTACCTGGGTGTCGGGGAGCTTGTCCCTCCCCTGTCCCTTCCAAAAGCAGCCATTTATTGTCCCCCTGCCCGACCACTTTCATGGCAGGAGTTTAAAGCTTTTGACCAGTTTAGCAAGCCCTTTCCTCGGAAAACTGAATGTCTGTTACCCAGTTTATGGGGGAACGCTCGTCCTTTAGCAATTTTCCAAGCCCCCTGGAGTCACCTATAATCTGGGACGATAACGTCAGGATTGACAGGCAAAAATCTACTGATGCGGGTGAGTATCTGATTCTGAAGGTGGGCCTTGAGCCTGCTGCCTTGAGAAGATGCCGCCAAAATCTCATCTGCTCGTCCTTTTCCATGAGATCCTTTTGTCTTGATTCACAGGGTCCTCCCTCTTCCTTGGAGAAACGTCCTTATTTTCTTACAAATCGGGCTGGAGCAACTCGCTGCAAACACGCTACGTACATCTTTGTTCTTCTTGGCCAAGCGCATCTTCCAACACGTACCCAGGCAGTCTCCGAGCCTTCCATCTGCTGCACCTATCTGCCTTCCAAGACTTCCACCAGCCAACCGTTTTCATAGAAGAAACCTCACTTAGCAAAGTATTACAGCCAGTACTGCATCTTTAACTCAAAATTCGGTTTTCGGCCAGCATCTCGGGTGCTTTTCCAGGTACCTAGAGATGCCCACAAGAGTAGGCGGAGAGGATGTGGGACCGATGGGTCACCCACACCTTCTGGAGAGGCAGCTGGAGGCCAGGCTGAAGGCAGCGGGGCAGCTCGAAGGGCATCGTGCCCAGGAGCGGCCAAGCAAACCCAGCCCACGCCAAGACACAACACAGTCAGGTATTTTACGTTGTCTCCACTTCTATCCAGTTTTGTTTGACAAGTGTCATGACAAGGACTTTATCCTCATACGTGTCCGCACAGCACCTAACAGAGAATCCTCAATCTCAGCCAAGGTCCGAGAGCTCCCTAAATCCACTATTATGTATAAATCCCACAGCGAATGACAAAAATCGGGATGTGAAACCGTTATTAATTGGCCAATTTAAGCCAGAATAATTGAGCTATGTCAAGCGGTGGCGTCTTTCACGGTTTTTAAAGCAAAAAATAATACCAAGTAGTTTTTTAAATCAATTTTACAGATTTTAAATGACCGGGATGGATGGGGCTTTGAGCAACCTGGTCTGGTGGGAGGTGTCCCTGCTCAGGGCGGCAGGGTTGGAACAAGATGATCTTTAAGGTCCCTTCCAACCCAAACCATTCTATGATTCTATGATAATTAAATACTTCAGCTTATCCAGTGTTTGACAACACAATCAAAGAATGGTTGAGGTTGGCAAAGACCTCTGGAGACCAAACCCCTCTGCTCAATCAGGGCCACCAGGAGCAGGCCGGCCAGGTCCATGTCCAGTCGGGTTTTGACTGTCTCCAAGGATGGAGACTCCACAAGCTCCCTGGGCAACCTGTGCCAGTGCTCGTGTTTCAGTTTGCGCCCATTGCTTCCAGTCCTGTCACTGGGAACAACCAAGAAGAATCTGGTTCTGCTGCCTCCTTACACTGATAATGTCTCCCCAGGTCTTCACCAGTGCGGATGTTATGGGAGAAAAGAGTCAAAAGGGCAAAAAAGCAAATGGACATGATGGAAAACAAGAAAGGCTTCTACAAGTACATCAGCAACAAAAGGAAAACGTGGGTCTCCTGCTTGGTGAGGCAGGGGACCTGATGGCAAAGGACATGGAAGAAGTTGAGATGTTCAATGCCTACTTTCCTCAGTCTTTATAGCTAGAGTGGGTCCAGAGGAGGCCACGGAGATGCTGCGAGGGCTGGAGCCCCTCTGCTGTGAGGACAGGCTGAGAGAGTTGGGGGGGTTCAGCCTGGAGAAGAGAAGGCTCCAGGAAGACCTTCTTGCAGCCTTTCAATACTTTAAGGTGGCTTCTAAGAAAGACAGAGAGACTTTTTACCAGGACCTGTAGTGATAGGACAAGAGGCAATGGATTTAAACTGAAAAAGGGTTTAGCTTGGATGTAAGGAGGAAATGTTTTATGCTGAGGGTGGTGAGACACTGGCCCAGGTTGCCCAGAGAAGCTGTGGCTGCCCCATCCCTGGAGGGGTTCAAGGCCAAGTTGGAAGGGGCTTGAGCAACCTGGTCTGGTGGGAGGTGTCCCTGCCCAGGGCAGGGGAACTGGACTAGGTGATCTTTGAAGGTCCCTTCCAACCCAAACCATTCTGTGATTCTATGACTTCTCCAGGGTAGCTTGCTTGAAAGGAGACACTGCATGCTGGCTGGGAGGAAAACTGGCAAAAATAGGGAAATAATTTGGGTTAGGAAGTGGATTACTGTGGATCCTGGACAGGCAGAGAGGGCAGGAAAGTCATGTGAGTAGGTGGCCCGTGCACAGGTCATTTAACGTAGAATATCACAGAATCGTACAGGTTGGCAGGGACCTCTGGAGACCACCCAGTCCAACCCCCTGCCAGAGCAGGTCCACCCAGAGCAGGTTGCACAGGAACGTGTCCAGGTGGGGTTTGAATGTCTCCAGAGAAGGAGACTCCCCCACCTCTCTGGGCAGCCTCTTCCAGGGCTCTGCCACCCTCACAGGAAAGAAGTTTTTCCTCATGTTTAGATGGAATTTCCCACGTTCCAGTTTGTGCCTGTTGCCCCTCGTCCTGTCCCCGGCCACCACTGGGAAGAGTCTGGTCCCACCCTCTTGCCCCCTGCCCTTTAGCTCTTGCTCAGCATCGATGAGATCCCCTCTCAGTCTGCTCTTCTCCAGCTGAACAGCCCCAGGTCCCTCAGCCCTTCCTCAGCAGAGAGATGCTCCAGTCCCTCATCATCGTCTTCACAGCCTCTAGTGGACTCTCTCCAGCAGTTCCCTGTCCTTCTTGAACTGGGGGGCCCAGAATTAGTCCCAGTACTCTAGATGTGGCCTCCCCAGGGCAGAGAGCAGAGGGAGAAGATGACCTCCCTCCACCTGCTGGCCACGTTTTTAATGCCCCCCAGGAGAACCATTGGCTTTCTCGTCCCTTTGCTGGCTCATGGTCATCCTGTTGTCCACCAGGACTCCCAGGTCTTTTCCCCAGAGCTGCTCTCCAGCAGGTCACCCCCAACCTGTCCTGGTCCATGGGGTTATTCCTCCCCCGGTGCAGGACCCCACACTTGCCCTTGTTGAATTTCATTTGGTTCCTCTGCCCAACTCTCCAGCCCGTCCAGGTCTTGCTGGAGGGTGGGCAGAGCCTTCTGGTTGACATTTTTTTATCGTCAGGGTGGTCAAGCACTGACACAGGCTGCCCAGAGAAGCTGCAGAGTTTCCAACCTTGGAGAGAGTAAAAACCCAATGGGACACAGTCCTGGGCAACCTGCTCCTGGTGACCCTGCTCTGAGCAGGGGTTGGCCTAGGTGGTCTCCAGAGGTCCTTGCCAACCTCAGCCATGCTCCCTTGGAGTTTCATGGTGGCGAGGTCTATGGTACGAGAAGCGATCAGAGCACAGGGGTCATTCCAGCCCAATTTAGAGCACCGATGACAAAGCCATCCTCAAGGTGTACGAGGTGACACCCAGCTGCAGGTGTCTGTCTGCGTTTGGGGGGCACACCCCACGTTTCTCAGAGCTAAAACCTTCCACCATTCCCTCCAAAACGCTTCCAGAGCTTTAGGAAGTTCGGGCAGGCAGAAAATGAAAACCAACCTGATGACCGTGTGCCTTGCTGCAAAATATACACATTTCAGACAATTCAACCCAAGCAGAGGATTAAAACCAATTTTACAAAAAAAACATCAAACAGTCAAGGCACTGCATAAATATTCCTGCAGAATGGCTGGATATTCTCATTCCAGCCAGGCTGGACCACAGAATCATAGAATGGTTTGGCTTGGAAGGGACCTTAAAGACCATCCAGTGCCACCCAACTGCCCTGGGCAGGGACACCTCCCACCAGACCAGGTTGCTCCAAGCCCCCTCCAACCTGGCCTTGAACCCCTCCAGGGATGGGGCAGCCACAGCTTCTCTGGGCAACCTGGGCCAGGCTCTCACCACCCTCACAGCAAAGAACTTCTTCCCCACATCTCATCTCAATCTCCCCTCTTTCAGTGTCAAACCCTTCCCCCTCCTCCTATGGCTCCCCTCCCTCATCAAGAGTCCCTCCCCAGCTTTCCTGGAGACCCCCCCTTGAGGGACTGGAAGGGGCTCCAAGGTCTCCCCGGATCCTTCTCTTCTCCAGGCTGAAGCATATTTAAACCCGACTGACAAAAGGACTTTGGAGCAGAGATGGACTCAGGGAGTTGCTGTTGTTCCTCCTCCAGCTGGGCCAGGGAGGAGGAATCATTCCCAGCCCTTTGGTTCGGCTCCCTCCGGACAAGCCCGTCTGTTCCTTGATTCCGCAAATCCTTCTGCGCGAAAGCTTCCCAGTTCGTTTCCAGCAAAGGTTAGCGGGGTTAGTTCAAAACCACCAATTTAAGCTGTTTAAGCTCATCCTGCCAATTTTTCCCGCAGCAAATTAGAGGGTGCTGACACAAGCACGAACCGGGAGACTCGTAACCCGCTCGGAAAGGAATGGCTGGATGGCTAAAAAGGATGTTTATCCGGAGCTTAAAGCCTCGGAGAGGATCCAAGGGGGCTCCCACCGACGGTCGGCGAAGAGCTCACGGAGGCGGGTCGTCGGAAGAAGCGGTCCCGGCACACCGGGAATTTCGACGGCAGCAAGGTGGGGCATCTCCCACAACGCCTCGGTTCCCACCGGGAAAAATCCACGCCGCCGGCTCAAATGGGGATTTATTTTAAAAAAAAAAAAAAAAAAAAAGCAGGGAACCGTTTTCCAAGAGTCGAGGAAGGCCGGCGGCTTTTGAGACGGGGAGGAAACGCGTGACAAAAAGCCATGAATTTAGAAACGATGGACTTTTTTTTTTCTTTTTCTTATGTCAACAAGGGAGCGGGACTTCCCACGGCGCAAAAGCTTTCCTCTCTCGACGCGACTCTCCCCAGCCCTTCCCACGGGGAACCGTTATAAAAATAATAACCGTATTATAAAAATAATTGGCCATTCAGCATTTTGGGGCTCCAAAGAGAAGGCAGAGCTGCCCCACGCGGGGTGTTTTGTTAAAAGCCGTGGATGAGAACGGGGTGAGAAGCTGCCGGCAGGGTCCCCTCCACCCAACCTTCGCATCTCCCCGCTCTCCGTGGAGGGGGCACCGTCCTGCTGCCCCCCCCCATTCCCATCCCTGATGCTGGTGGTGAGGGGAGCCTGACGGCTGAGCCCAGGCACACTCAGTGCATGGATGGGATGCTGAACCGGGCACGGTGAGGTGGGGAAACATCTGTCCCCCCCACCCAAACCCAGCATCCCAGCGCTGCAAAGAAGGGTGGGCACCATCCTGCTGCCCCCCCGCATTCCCATCCCTGATGCTGCTGGTGAGGCGAGCCCAATGGCTGAGCCCGGGCACACTCAGTGCATGGATGGGATGCTGAACTGGACATGGCGAGGTGGGGAAACATCTCCCCCCCACCCAAACCCCATCATCCCAGCACTGCAAAGGAGGGTGGGCTCAGCCCCAGGGGTGGGGGGCACCATCCTGCTGCCCCCCCCCATTCCCATCCCTGATGCTGCTGCTGAGGGGAGCCCAATGGCTGAGCCCGGGCACACTCAGTACATGGATGGGATGCTGAACCAGGCACAGCAAGGTGGGGAAACATCTCCCCCCCCACACCCAAACCCCATCATCCCAGCACTGCAAAGGAGGGTGGGCTCAGCCCCGGGGGTGGGGGGTGAGCTGTCTCTGTGGAGGGGGGGCACCATCTTGCTGTCCCCTCCCATTCCCATCCCTGATGCTGTCGGCGAGGGGACCTCGATGGCTGAGCCCAGACGCACTCAGTGCATAGAGGGGATGTTGAACCGGGCATGGTGAGGCAGGAAAAAATGTCTCCCCCACCAAAACCCACCACTGCAAAGGAGGGTGGGCTCAGCTCAGCTCCGGAGGTGGGGGGCTGAGATATCTCTGTGGAGGTGGTGGACACGACTGTCCTGCTGGCCCCCCCATTTCCATCCCTGATGCTGGTGGTGAGGGGAGCCCAATGGCTGAGCCCGGGCACACTCAGTGCATGGATGGGATGCTGAACTGGACATGGCGAGGTGGGGAAACATCTGTCCCCCACCCAAAACCCATCATCCCAGCACTGCAAAGGAGGGTTGGCACCATCCTGCTGCCCCCCCCCATTCCCATCCCTGATGCTGCTGCTGAGGGGAGCCCGATGGCTGAGCCCGGGCACACTCAGTGCATGGATGGGATGCTGAACTGGACGTGGCGAGGTGAGGAAACATCTCCCCCCCACCCAAACCCCATCATCCCAGCACTGCAAAGGAGGGTGGGCTCAGCCCCAGGGGTGGGGGGCACCATCCTGCTGCCCCCCCCCATTCCCATCCCTGATGCTGCTGCTGAGGGGAGCCCAATGGCTGAGCCCGGGCACACTCAGTACATGGATGGGATGCTGAACCAGGCACAGCGAGGTGGGGAAACATCTCCCCCCCCACACCCAAAACCCATCATCCCAGCACTGCAAAGGAGGGTGGGCTCAGCCCTGGGGGTGGGGGGCGAGCTGCCTCTGTGGAGGGGGGGCACCATCTTGCTGTCCCCCCCCATTCCCATCCCTGATGCTGCTGGTGAGGGGAGCCTGACGGCTGAGCCCGGGCACACTCAGTGCATGGATGGGATGCTGAACCAGGCACGGCGAGGTGGGGAAACATCTCCCCCCCCCACCCCCCCCCAAACCCATCATCCCAGCACTGCAAAGGAGGGTGGGCACCATCCTGCTGCCCCCCCCCCATTCCCATCCCTGATGCTGCTGGTGAGGCAAGCCCAATGGCTGAGCCCGGGCACACTCAGTGCATGGATGGGATGCTGAACTGGACGTGGCGAGGTGAGGAAACATCTCCCCCCCACCCAAACCCCATCATCCCAGCACTGCAAAGGAGGGTGGGCACCATCCTGCTTCCCCCCCCCTTCCCATCCCTGATGCTGCTGATGAGGGGAGCCTGATGGCTGAGCCCGGGCACACTCAGTGCATGGATGTGATGCTGAAATGGACATGGCGAGGTGGGGAAACATCTCCCCCCCCACACCCAAAACCCATCATCCCAGCACTGCAAAGGAGGGTGGGCTCAGCCCTAGGGGTGGGGGGCTGAACACTCTCTCTGGAGGGTTCCCCAGTCCCCCTCCACCATCTCCGTGGAGGGGGGGGCCGGTCCTGTTGCCGCCCCCATTCCCATCCCCGACGCTGTCAGCAAGGGGAGCCCGACGGCCGAGCCCGAGCGCACTCAATGCACGGATGGGATGCTGAAGCGGGCATGGCGAGATGGGGAAACGTGTGTGTGCGCGTGTGTGCGTGTCCCCCAAAAACCCATCACCCCACCACCGCAAAGGAAGGTGGGCGGCGGGGCTGAGCCCCCGCAAACTCATCGCATCCCTCCCCCCGCGCCCCGCCCCGACCGGCTACGCCCCCTCGGGGCTGAGCCCCCGCAAACTCATCGCACCCCCCTCCTACACCCCCCCCCCCCCCCCCCCCCCTCCTCCTCCTCCTCCTCCTCCTCCTCCCTCAGCGCCGTTCCCGCCACACCTTGGTCCGGCGGCCGCTGCTCCCCGCCGCCTCCTCCTCCTCCTCCTCCTCCTGCTCCGGCGGCCGTGGTGGCGGCGGGCTCGGCGCGGGCCTGCTGGCGGCGGGCCCAGGTGGAGAGGCGGCTGCGGCAGAGCGGGCAGCAAAGGCCCGGGCCCTGCAGGCAGCGCTGGAAGCAGGCGAGGCAGAACGAGTGGCGGCAGGGCGGCGTCACCGCCTCCGCTAACGCCTGCCGGCATACCGGGCACTCCGCCACCGCTAACACCACCTCGTCTTCCTCTTCTTCCTCCTCCGCCGCCACCGCCGCCGCTGACCCGGCCCGCCCCCGCCGTCGCCGCCCCCGCCGCGCCGGCACCGCGGCCCGGCCGCCGGGCCCGGCCGCCGCCGCCGCCATCTTCTCACACACTTTGAAGGGACAGAGCGTTGGGGCGCGCGGCCCCGCCCACCCGCCACATAATTCATAACGGGGCCACGCCCCCCACGCTTCATATTCATGAGCACCGCGGGGAGGCCGAGCCCCGCCTCCCCGTAGACCACGCCCTCATATTGAATATTCATGATCTGGCTTTATAAGCTGGGGCTGACGCGGTCTTCCCTCAGTAGCCGGGAGGCCTTTCGCGGTGTTCGGCTGGTTGGAGCCCGTCGCTCCTCTCAGGGAGTCCAGGCCCGGTGTGAGGGGCTGCGGGGCGGGACAGGGTCTCAGTCCTGTCCTTGAAGGAGGCCGGTGTCCCCTCCACCGCCCCGGGGAGGGGGTAGGGCATGGTGGCTCTGTGCTTGTCCAGCAAACTGTCTGCCCCATGGGGATGATCTTTCACAGTTGGCTATGGAGGGGGGTATCTTTTATTTCAGCCTTGGTAGATGCTTGGGTGAAGGGTGTAATCCCAGGTTCTTCCCGCTGGCCTGCCTTTCACAGAGTGGCTTCAACTCCCTGTGGTTTCTCAGAGGGTTTAAGGCTGTCCCTCTTGGATGAGGGCCCTCAGCAGCCCCAGGGCCCTCTGGCTGCTTCCAGCCTCCTCTCAGCCCTCTTCCAACAAGAGCCGGTGCTGGATCTTTGAAAAGGGACCACAAAATCCCCATGTAATAACAACCCTTTTCTATCTTGATTTGTTGCTTAGAGCTTTTCTTCCTTATATCCACGGCTCGTGCTCCTCTTTGGACTCCTCGGCACTTGTAAAGTGCAGCCGGACTCGGATGTCAACAGGCCGAGCTGTGGAGAACCTCTGTTCTGCTCTCCAGCTGTAAACATCCAGGAGCTCCGCAGAGGAAATTAGCAGGTTGTGTAAACCGGGAGAGCACAGGGCCCAGTACTACGCCAACCCTTTAGTTTTACCTTTTTTGGGTAATATCTCCTTGTAGGTATTCAGCCAGTGTTTTTTGTTCGGTGACTGCAGTGTTCAGCTCTACGGTCACGGGGTTTGAGGGAACCCAAATCCCCAACCTCCCAGCTCCCCTCCCATGTCCCAAAACTTCCAGGTTGCCCCTAACCCATCATTTTCTTTTGCTGCTTGAAGCAGGGGCTGGAAATTAACCTAAATTCTTTTGCTTCTGCTAAATAACTCGCTGAGGAGGGGTAGAAGGGGTGGTGGGGTATGTTCTAATCTTACCTGATTCGGGGTGTGAGCTGGGAGGTGAGGGGCAGGGAGCTTTAGGAAATCATCATGGAAACGATTCGCTTCCACACAAAGGCCATGACACTCTGTTCCTTATGGATTCTCCAGTGTCTAGTAACGTACCCCATTTACTGCAGGGCACTAATTTACATTTCTTACACCTAGCTCCTCTTTGCACACAATATTTTGATGTGCAATGCCTTCAAGATTTATCTCTTCCCATCAGGTTGGGTGAAAGGTCTGGATTAAGAAGTGATCAGACCTGCAAGGCCTCCTTAACCCAAGCGAAGAAACCGGGCTAAAAATCTTAAAAACCAGCACTCCTGCATGAAGCCACGCAGCTGCAGGAACAGCGCTGCTGTACATCCACCGCTTGTTAGCGTTTGGAATTTTAGCGGTGCAGAGTTGACTATTTTCATTAACAACATTTAACAAACACTCCTCAGAGCCTTAGATGTGAGGAACGGTCATTTCTGAAGGAAGATGGACAGCCTTTGGCCTGCAGCGATGAGCAAAGGAGGAGGACAGCTTCAGTGCTTGTGGAGCAGACTGACGATTTAACAAACAGCTTTTGCTGAGAGAGAAAGGCTTTGAACTGTTTTCCTCCCGAGAGGTGCTGCATCCTATGGGAGAGACTTGGAGGAAGGGAAGCAAAATCACATTTAATGATTGCGGGGTATTTTTTATGGGAAAGAAGAGGTTGCAAAACGGAGCTGGCTTAGAGTTGGATGTGCATCCAGAGCAGGGAAAATGAGGCAGTGAACAGGCTTGGAAAATAAGCAAGACAGTGAGGTTCGGGCATGAGCAAGGGGTGCCGCTCCGTCTGTACAGGGAACCCCAGCTCCATTCCTGTGGGGTCATCGGAGCAGATTCTTGAGGTCTGTTTTGTGGTGGCTCCCCCTTTCCTGTTCCTTTTCTGGTCAGGGTTTGCAGAGGGATGCTCTTCCAGGAGGGAAGAGATGTGATATCCAGATGTACCTACTTTCCTCAGGAACTGGGGGATGCAAAAAATTTTTCCTAATATCCATCCTAAACCTCCCCTGGTGCAACTTGAGGCCATTTCCTCTTGTTCCATGGCCTCTTCCTTGGGAGAAGAGACCGACCCCCCCCGGCTACACCCTCCTTTCAGGGAGTTGGAGAGAGTGAGAAGGTCTCCCCTCAGCCTCCTTTTCTCCAGGCTGAACACCCCCAGCTCCCTCAGCCGCTCCTCACAAGACTTGTGCTCCAGACCCCTCACCAGCTCCGGTGCCCTTCTCTGGACACACTCCAGCTCATCAATGTCTTTTTTGGTAAGGGGTCCAAAACTGGACCCAGCCCTCAAGGTGGGTCCTCACCAGTGCCCGTTCCAGGGGGATGGTCACTGCCCCAGTCCCGCTGACCACACTGTTCCTGATACAGGCCAGGATGCTGGTGGCCTTCTTGGCCACCTGGGCACACTGCTGGCTCATGATCAGCCGACAGTCGACCAACACCCCCAGGTCCTTTTCTGTGGGGCAGCTCCAGCCGCTCTTCCCCCAGCCTGGAGCGTCCATGGGGTTGGTGTGACCCAAGTGCAGGACCAGGCCCTTGGCCTTGTTGAACCTCACACCGTTGGCCTCTGCCCATTGATCCAGCCTGCCCAGGGCGCTCTGTAGTGCTTTCCTACCCTCTAGCAGGTCATCCTTCCCACCCAACTTGATGTCATCTGCGAATTTACTGAGAGTGCATTCAATCCCCTAGTCCAGGTCATTGACAAAGACATTAAAGAGAACTGGACCCAGCGCTGAGCTCTGGGGACACCACCTTGGCACAGCTACTCCCTCAGTTGAAGTGCTGGGGTTGGGGGGTGAGTCCAGATCCCAGCGAAGGTGTTTGTGTTACACCCCAAAGCATCCCAAAGGAATTGTTAGATCCTTGGCATGGTTTTGGTCTCGAACAACTGGCCCCAGCCCATCCCCAGGCAGGGTTTTGGGGTTACCGGGGCCACAGGTTGTTCTTCAAAAGTAGTTTAGATGCAACCACCCTGTTTGGGAAGGAAGAAAGCACTTTATAGTGTGGCTTTAGTGTGAGCAAGGGCTATTGCCCAGAGAAGTTGTGGATGCCCCATCCCTGGAGGGGTTCAAGGCCAGGTTGGACAGGGCTTGGAGCAACCTGGTCTAGTGGGAGGTGTCCCTGCCCATGGCAGGGGGTTGGAACTGGATGATTTTTAAGGTCCCTTCCAACCCAAACCATTCTATGATTCTATTAAATTTGTTAGCAGCTACAGGCTCCGTCTGCAGAGCCACAAATTCCTGTGACAGATACCACAAACAGTGTGACACCCCAGGAAGGGGTAGAAGGAGGTGGCTGAGGGTGGCCACACTGGGCACCTTGCTGCCACAGCCTCTGTGCTCTCAAAATCCCACCCGCTGCCTGTCTCCCTCTACAGACACCTAAATTACTTCAAAATCTGGGCTCCCTGTGCCGAGTCTGAGAGGGATATCTGCTTGTAAAGCCCACCATCACCCCTCTGAGATGGCCTGGTGAGAGCAAGGTGATGTGTAGGCTCGTGAGGTTGGGCCGTGGGTGTTTGGGGTATGAAGTGTGAGGAGCAGGAGATGCAGAGCATCTGTGCGGGCAAGAGGCCTAGCCATCTCCCCGGCTTTTCTGCTTTCCAGGTTATCGTGTGTGCTGGATCAGGAAGGTGTCTCGTCTCTGCTTAAGTTGACCGTGGACCCCTGTTTCAACGTCTGTGCAGCGCCAAGCGCCCAAGGTGACATCCCATCATCCTGGGAGATGAGTTCACATGGAAGGAAGAGAAGGGGTAAACCATCTCATTGCCCTGAAACTTCTGGGGTGAGTTTGCTCTTTCCTCTTTTTCCTGTGGGGGCTGAGGTTGGGGTGGTAGGACTCGCAAGAGGAGCAGGAGAGGCTGTTTCTTCTGCCAGACCAGGGAAAAGGGACATGGGACAACCGGCACATTATCAGTCACCTGCCACAGACTTAACTGTTCTCTGTGCTCTGGGAACCAGGGCAAGATGGGTATCATAGAGATTTAAGGATTTTTTTTTTTTCCAGGAGATTCGTTCTCTCTTGGTTTTAGGTCACTGTGGCCACCAGATCTCTCTGGTACCTCTCCATCTCTCTGGTACCTCTCCATCTCTCTGGTACCTCCAACAGTTCCTCATCTCTGCTGTATAGAATCATAGAATGGTTTAAGTTGGAAGGGACCTGAGGGACCTATAGTTGGAGTTTATTTGTCTGCAGCTGAGCAGAGTGCTCAAGTTTAGGATCACGGGTAGCAGAGCCTCTGAGGACCTCTGCGTTGCTGAGGGATTGCTAGTGGAAGAGACACCTGCTCGCGCAGAGATGCTCAAAGGCTTCAGGAAGCCATCGTGGAGGGGCAGGGCAGAGAGTTTGGGTGGGACATGCATGAGGTATCAATAAATGCCACCAAACCATCAGCTCAGGAGCATGTTTTTGGGGCATCTGCTTGGGGAGGTATTTTTTTCCTTGCCAAAATGTGCTGAGCAGGACAGAGCCCGGAGGAACCAAGTCTTGGGTTTTCACATCCTGCTTTCAAATGCCTAATGCCCTTAACAACCACCAGCAAACGTTTTTAAGGGAATTTCACCTCAGTCCAGACAACCAGGGGTGTTGGACTGATGTTTTTTTTTACCCAAAATCCCTATTGCTTCAGGGCTGTAGGTGCAGGAGAGGTCTTTTTGCTCAGAGGCACTCCCCTGGTGTGGTAATCCCTTCGTCAGGTGGGATGTTGGGAGGTGTTTTGTGTCCCAGTGTGGTGCGTGCTGTGGATGCCCTGTTGACCATCAGAAGGAAACCTCTGCTGCATGGCAGCCTTTGGTCTGGGGGACACATGGCCATCCTGATTGCTCCTACGCTTCGGTCCAAGGCAGCTCTGCATGTGTCATTGCTGACAGAACCATCCAGCCTCTTCTCTAAGATCTCCAGCGGTGGGGACCCTGAAGCTTTCCCCAGTGATCAGTCCCAATCTTTGGTATCTCACTCTTTTACCTGAATTTTCTCTTATTGAAATTTAAGCCAGGGATTTGTCTGGTCTGGGATGTCTGTCCCTACCTGCCATCCTGTCTGAACAAGTATTGCTTTCTATGATAAGTAGAAGTCTCAAACGCCAGCACAACTCAGAAGATGTGTTTCTTCTCACAAGGCTTCCCCAGCCATGGCTCTGCTTTGGTGCCCCCCATCGCTGCCCCTCTGCTCTCTGTGCTTCCCAGAGCGCAGCAGCTTCCATGGGGACGCTGCTTCCTACCAGCTTCATCTTCAGGTGCCCAAGAACTTCTTTCTTAGCCCTCAGCTTGGCCAGGGTGACTTTGTGCTTGGGTTTTTTTTCTTCTGGCAAGACCAAAGGTGCATCGAGTCTGTGCGTGGCTTTACTTTGAAGTCAAACAGAGCTCTCGCCTTACTGTATATTACCTGAAACGCAATTAGTTAGTGCTTGGGCTGGATGTCACCATGACAGGAATTGTATTCCGGGCTCTGAGAGCATGGCTTGGCTTTGCAGGTTTCTGCATTCAGGGGCTTTAATCAGTTTGAAGAACTGATTTTTTTTTTTTTTTTTTATAGTTTTAAGCAAGCCTTAGGTTCAGAATCCCCCTCCATAGGAACTTGGTCCTTCCTTTGGTGAAAGAGCTGGTGCCAGGGATTTCTGTCCACCCAGCTCCACCACATGCTCATTTCACTTCCTTTAAGGCCATCACTTTCCAGTGGGGTCACAGCAGCACCCCCGGATTTTCTGTGTGCGGGGAAGGTGAATCGGAGAAAATCCAAGGAGGCAGAGAGCCTCTGCACTGGTTGCTATGGAAATCCCTTGCGCTTCTCTTCTGCTTTTCGTCTGTTTACTGGGGCACTAAAACAATCTGTCCTTTCACCATATTTTAGTGTCACGTCCCTCCCTGATGAAGGTTCTCAGTGACCCAATATCAGAGAAAACGGCAGCAGAGAAAATGTGGCTGCAGAAATGGAAGTGAAGCCCTACACCTTTGGGACTCTTTGGAAGCCCTACAGTTGGAGGGAGGAAGGGAAGATCCATGCCCAAGAAACAGCCTCTAAATGTGTGCCAGAAACTTTCTAGGGGTTATAATTTAATTGCTTTCTTGCCCACAGAATCACAGAATGATATAGGGTTGGAAGGGACCTCTGGAGATCATCCAGTCCAACCCCCTGCCAGAGCAGGTCCACCCAGAGCAGGTTGCACAGGAACGTGTCCAGGTGGGGTTTGAATGTCTCCAGAGAAGGAGACTCCACCACCTCTCTGGGCAGCCTCTTCCAGGGCTCTGCCACCCTCAAAGCAAGGAAGTTCCTCCTCATGTTTAGGTGGAACTTCTTATGTTCAAGTTTGTGCCTGTTACCTCTTGTCCTGTCCCTGGGCACCACTGGAAAAAGCCTGGCCCCATCCTCCTGACACCCACCCTTGAAGTATTTACAGGTGTTGATCAGATCCCCCCTCAGTTTTCTCTTCTCCAGACTCAACAGACCCAAGTCCCTCAGCCTTTCCTCATTAAGAGAGATGCTCCAGGCCCCTCATCATCTTTGTGGTCCTCTGCTGTCCCCCCTCCAGCAGTTCCCTGTCCTTCTTGAACTGGGGAGCCCAGAACTGGACCCAGTGCTCCAGCTGTGGCCTCCCCAGGGCAGAGCAGAGGGGCAGGATGACCTCCCTCCACCTGCTGGTCACACTCTTCCTGATGCCCCCCAGGATGCCATTGGGCTTCTTGGCCACAAGGGCACATTGCTGGCTCATGGGCATCCTAAAGACACTCTGCCTTTCGTCATCTCTACTTTAGCTGTTGAACGACTAAAAGAATATCAGTGCATTGATCGTCGTTGTTGTGGGGATCCACAAAATGCCGATCATCAAAAAAGCTAATTTCCAGGAGACCAAAAAAAAAATAATGTGGTGACTTTATTATGATGAATGATGGGGCAAAGGAAGCAGTGGTTTGGTGCTGGGACTGGACTTAGTCCAGCAACTGGGCTGCCTGTCCTGTAGATGCTGCTGGGGCATGTTATTCCCACGGATGCCCTGGCCCCTGCCAAAGCTGCCTGCTCCCTGGGATCAGCCTGGCATGAGGAGCCCTTGGGGAGGACCAGGGAACAAGGGAAGAGGACACAGTTCCCCACCAAAGCCACTCGTGGGACAAGCTATTGTGCAGAGCTTTAGGTCACTATAGAGGTCCTTGCAACAATAGATTTGGAAAGGGATGTCTGCCAGATACTATGCCAAATTACTCCTGCACAGCCAGCCCACCCTGGAGAGAACTTGATTTCTCTGTCTCCCTTCTTATCTTCCAGCCCAAACCCCAGCAAGGGGCAATGGTTTTAAACTGAAAGAGGGTTGAGCTTGGACATAGGGAAGAAATGTTTTACGGTGAGGGTGGTGAGACACTGGAGCAGGTTGCCCAGAGAAGTTGTGGCTGCCCCATCCCTGGAGGGGTTCAAGGCCAGGTTGGAGGGGGCTTGGAGCAACCTGGTCTGGTGGGAGGTGTCCCCGCCCATGGCAGGGAGTTGGAATTAGATTAATGTCCCTTCCAACCCAAACCATTCTGTGATTCTATGATTCAGGACGTGCGGAGCTCAGCACTGGCCTGCAGAGGGTATCCTAAGCCCGTGCAAAGCTCCAGCCTCACACCCTGCCACCCGGAGCCAAAACCTCTGCCTTGCCCAGCCTGACGGGGAACGTTTCTCTGCTTCTCACCTCTCCTGAGGAGCTGGCAGGATTTTGCCACCACCAGTTCTCTTGGTGGCCCTCCAGTGATGATGTGGCCCTGGCCAGACACTTGCCATGGGGTGCAGGTGGGGATGTGTCGCAGCGGAGACAGGAGATGTGGACAAGCCCACGGCACTGTGCTCCCCCATTTTTCCTCTGTGTCCTTCCCCCTTGCTTTGCCCAAGCTCCCATCGCCCCTTTCTCTTACTTGGTTGCTGATCTTCATCCCTGGAGGAGAACCTCTTATGCACTGTCCTCTCTGTATCGCTGGTTTGCCCTGATTATAGACTATTTACTGTGTGTTGGTCTTGTGCTTGGTGACACGCTCAGATGCTAAAAAAATGACCAGATTTCCCATTCCAGGTTGTACTATGTGGTTCCATCAGTAAATTATCTTTTTAAGTCTCATCAGCCATTGACTGCCTTAAACCCCCAAAGGTGCAGCTTTAGAGCTCTTGAGTCAGGAGAGGTAGGATGATGTCCTCAGGAGAAGAAGGATGATGTCCTCCGTAGACTGTCTTTGTAGCTCAAGGTGTGATATGAGACGTGATAAAGCACCTGAACGAGGCTGAATTTCATTCATGGTCCATTGGGCAGAGCAATCTCCGGGGCTGCTCCGCAGTGAACGCTCTGCTTGAACGTCCCCCAGACACAATTGCCTTCAAGAGACCTTCAGGAGGAGCTCTTGCCAAGGTTCATCACTCGTCAGGATGAGAGCAGGAAATCAGATGCTGTGTAAAGTGTTGTCTGTATTAGAATTGCAGCCGGAGGCAGCTTCCCCGAGCTGCTGCGTCACGCGGAGGTGCTGATTGCTTGCAGGCGAGGTGTCTCCTTGCAGCTCCAGGAGACATTCAGTGCTGACTTCTAGCTTGGAGGCACATCTCCTGAACCAAAGCCAGGCCCTGGATGAAGGTGGCACAGGAGACCAGCTGCAACGAGCCCACTGAGGAGTTCAAAGGTTAGACCCTAAGTCATGAGAAGGAGGTAGCTTCTCTCCTGTGGTTTCACTGCCGTGAATTACAGCATTACTTCACCACTGGTTTAATGCAGCAGAAGGTGCAGCGTAAAAACAGGCCAAGGCTGAGCCTGAAGGATCCCTCCTCTTCCCACCCTTATTGGAGGAACTCCTGGGCCATCATGCAGGGAGGCAAGATTGACTCTGCAGCTTGGAGAGAGAGATTTTCCTCCCCATCCAGCTGTCCTCTGCGTGGTGCCCTGAGGGACCAAGGGGAAATGGAGCCACCCAAGCCATCAGCCCCAGTTACCCAGATGTTACTCTCTACCTTCTGGTGGCTTCTCTGCCTACAGGGAGGAGGGCTTCAGCAGCATGGGCCAGGAGCAGGAGTCTTACACTCCTGCCCAACCCTTGTGTGGGCTCAAGGCTTTGAGAGTTGGAGGAGACCAACTTCTCTGGTGGCCACTCTTGGATATGGAGGACAATTCATAGCTGCTGCCTACTTGAAGGGCCAAAAAGAGAGACAAATAGGAAAAGGGCTGATAGGAAGTGTTTCCAGGGTATCCAACTTGTGCTGGATGCTCTCTGGTGCTCTCTGAGCAGGACGACGTCCTTCTGCAGAGCGAGTACAATGGTGGTGCAACACAGAAGTGACAAAAGTGACAAGGCCTCTCCTTGAGCAGGGCAGCAGGAGGGATAAAGTCCACCAAAAAAAAGGTGGTGTGGGATAGCAGATGGAGGGGATTAGTTAGGGCTGTGCCTCAGCCCTGTTTGAGCTCTGCAGCAAGACGCAGGCTGGGCTGCCAGCGTTGGTGACATGTCTTCTGCTCTTGGGGGGCTCTGAAGATACAACTCTTGCCCTCCTGGGAGGCTAGGTTGGAGTTGAGGAGGTACCATGAGCTTGTGTCTCAAGCAGAAGTGCCTTGAACCCCCTTTCGAATCCCCAGACGAGGAGAGGAAACCCACAAGGCTCCAGGTGGAGGAGGGGAGTTTTGTGAAGTTGTGGTATGAAGAAAATTGGGATTTTGCTCAATTTAGCTGTGCCCTGCGGAGTACAGTGGAGAGATGTCATCCCATTTGATGTCCGTCTCGCTGGGATGGGAGGGCTCCATCTCCCCCTCCATCTCCCCTGACTCTGGCTTGGACCTCTGGTGTGACGATGTGGGGTGCATTGACTCCTCCTCGAACGCGTGCCGAAAATAAAGGACATGGTTGCTGTTCATCAACGGGGATCGAGGAAGACTATGGAATTGCAGCAGGAATCTCTCCTCTGCTTTGGGCAACCCCAAACCCACGTGCCGGCGCATCTGCCCATCTTACCTGCTCTAGGTGGACCTGCTTTGGCAGGGAGGTTGGACTGGATGATCTCCAGAGGTCCCTTCCAACCCCGTATCATTCTGTGATGCTGATTCTGCCCTCCCACTGGCCACAGTTCCCACCAGGCTGTGATGGTTTTGCTCAGCATCTCATGCCACAGTCTGTGTTTAAAAATAAAGAAAAAAAAAAAAAAAGCAGAATCCACTCATGGGAGGTGATATTTTTTTCCTGCTTGATGAAAAGACGTTGGTACCAGCTGGGATTTTGTTGCTGGCTGAGGGTCGGTGGGGTGGGCTGGCTGTGGGGCTTGAAGGTATTTCACTGTGGGATTACTGGTAATCAGAATTTACTCCTGCCTTCCCCAGGATGGGCAACCTTCACACTCGAGCAGAAGGAACCACATCAAACCAAGGGGTTTTTTTGCAGCCCGATGTCAAGTGAGGCAGCAGCTCCTCCATCCCGGGGGCAGGGCTCATTCCTGCAGCCGGATTTCTTTAGCCTGGCTCTCAACGGATCATGGTCCTGCAGGTTTCCAGCTTTCTGGGGCTGGCAGCCCTGGCATGTGCCTTGGAGACGCGCGCCGGATCAAACACCGGGGATGCTGGGCTGCAGAACTTCCAGGGAGAGGTACGGGGGGTGTGGAGCCAGCTCCTCCAGCCTGACGTCTGGCCAGCTCACGATCCTGCCACGAGGCTTGCGTGGCGGGGGATGTTATTGGAGCCCATGCTGTTTATTCAGTAGTTTGTAGGAGAAGCTTGGTTTTCATTCGAAAAAAAATTAAAAAAAAAAAAAAAAAAGAAGAGGAATCGTCTCGTCTTCTTGAAAACATGAAGCGAGTTTGACCTAAAGGCTGAGGAACCAGAAGGCAAATAAAAAGGACCCAAGTTTTATTATTTGCAAGCCAATCCCATGGTTTTTGGAGCCTGATTCATGATCGCAGATGGATTGATGTTGGCAGTATCGAACTGTCAGCCGGATTCCTTCGCAGATGAAGATAAAGAGCCTCGTTTTTTTGCCAAAGGGTGAATGTATTCTTTATGAGACGCAACAGAGATGTAACACAGCACCTTGCTCCTGACAAGGCTGGCCTTTATTTCCTGGGTCTGCGCTTAGGACATGGCTGAACTTTCCCATAGGTTTTAGCCCTGATGTGAGGCCAGGATCTACAGTCCTGAATTCAGCAGTTGCTGTTGTGGCAGAGACATAAAATAACTTCATTGACTCGGGCTTCACGTCCCCATTTTTCTAAGCACTTTTCATAACTTTGCCCACAGACCCACGCTACAAATGGGCTTTTCAAGTCCGCCCTGGGCAAGGGAAGAGCTGGGAGAGGAGGTTCCGGCTGTTCCTGGTGGGAGCTGGAAGGAGCCTGCTGTTTACCCAAAACCCTTTAATATCTTTCCCGAGGCACGAGAAGAAAATAGAAGGGCATTGCTGGGAGCTGGAGATGAGTGGAGGGGTGAAAAACAAGGGAAGTTGGGTTGGATGGTGAGAAGCTGGGACCGTTGGGTGAGTTGAACCTGGCCGGCGTGAATCTGAACTGCACGAAGCTGTCAGTGCATAAATAACATAGCGGGGACAGTAAGATGGGGCAAAATCGCAGCTTTTCCAACCACAGTGTGGGACATCCCTGTCTCAGACCTACGTGGAGACTGCAGGGGTGCCGACCCATCGCTCAGAGGAGAATTGGGCAGCGTGGACCATCCTGGGCTTTGGGTTGCTCTGACACATCTTTGGGATGTTGTAATCCACAAGGCATGTTCATAGACTCATAGAGTGGTTTGGGTTGGAAGGGACATTAAAGATGATCGAGTTCCAACCTCCCTGCCCTGGACAGGGACACCTCCCACCAGACCAGGTTGCTCCAAGCCCCCTCCAACCTGGCTTTGAACACCTCCAGGGATGGGGCAGCCACAGCTTCTCTGGGCAACCTGGGCCAGGCTCTCACCACCAAAGTCACAGCAAAGAAGTTCTTCCCCGCATCTCATCTCAATCTTCCCTATTTTAGTTTAAAGCCGTTAACCCTCATCCTATCACTACAGGCCCTTCTAAAAAGTTTGCCCACATCTTTCCTGGAGCCCCTTTAGGGACTGGAAGGGGCTCTAAGATCTTCCTGGAGCCTTCTCTTCTCCAAGCTGAAACCCCCCAACTCTCTCAGCCTGTCCTCCCAGCAGAGGGGCTCCAGCCCTCCCAGCATCTCCGTGGCCTCCTCTGGCCCCGCTCCAACAGGTCCATGTCTCTCCTGTGCCGCCTTCTCTAAAAACCGGCTTTGTAGTTTGCCTTGGAGGTGTGTGGTCATGTCAGGATTGCTCTGGTTGGTCCTGAAATTCAACAGTGATGGCACCGCTTGTGTTTGCTGTAGATGATGCGTGCCAGACAGTGTGCAGAGCAGTCCTGGGTTCTGGGCTCCTACGTTCCCCTGTAGTGACTTGGTCCTTCAGAAGAACCATTTTTGCGATTCGCAGGGGAGGGCACCCGGCGGGAAAATTATTTTTAGAGCTTGTAAACGAGTCGACCTGTGACGATCCCCGCAGACGCCCCAGCTCTGTCTCCTGCTCTGCGCACGGGGCTGTGCTCTTTGAGGGTCACAGATATCCCCATACGGGAGAGTCAAGGTGGGCTGAAGACTTGTCTGCTGGCCATGGTCCAGCGATTGCCACCTTCTTCCCAGAAAATGCGTCTGGCCCGTGCGGGTGCAGAAATGCGTCTTGACTTCTCGTGCTCAGCAGCTGAAAGAGAAAATAACAAAAGATGATGATTTAAACTGTTATTAAAACTGGTTTCTTATTACAAAGGAGGTTTCCCTCTCTCGTATCCGTGTCCAGGAGAAGGCACCTGCAGACATGGTTTGGCACATGGGAAAGCGTCTGGCTCCTGGGGCAGGGCTAGAGCCAGATGGAAAGAAGAGGTTTCCCCTTGATTGCTTCCCTCTCCAAGCCAAAGGTCACACACACACGGGGCTGGTGTGACCAGAATTAGGGGTCTGGGGCCACCTTGGAGCCGTTGGCAGACCAGTGGCTTGGTGCCGCCCTCAAGTGGTTTGATGTCGGGCACAAAGATCCAACACACTCCGGAAAGCTCGATCCCAAGCTTGAATTAATGGAGGAAAATAAATAATAGTTAAGTGATAGAGGAGATCTCTGGTCACCTGGTGCCAAAGGGATCGCAGGGGATGACAGTCTCTCCCTGGACAGTGGGGTGAGGAAGCTGAAGGAAATGCTGAAGGAGACCCCGTGGTGTAGAGATGAAGCAAAGGAGAAGTCCAGGGTTCTTGCAAGGTCTGGGACCTCTGTCCAAGCCTCCCTGATGGGGGAACGTGGGCATGAAGGTGTTCAGTGCTGCGTTAAAGCCTGGATTTCTTGTGTTAATACAATGTCTTGCTCTAAGCACCTCTTGAAGTATGAGTTGTGAAGGTGGAGCAGAAATGGGTAAAAAACCACACAAAATCTGGCCTTGGGGGTCTAAGGAAGCTGCAGGAACCCATCTCCATGATGGACTGGTGGCCCTGGGTTGTTTTGGTTGTGGGAAGCGGTGCAGCGGCGCTGCTGAGCAGACATGGCTGCTCAGGGAGGATCCCGTGTTGCCCAACTTCTCCATGAAGGTCCTGGCGAGAAGAAAGTGGAGCCCAATGGACGGGCAGAGCAGGTCTGGCAGCCGGAGCTGGACCACTTCTTCTTGCAGGACTTGGGGAGCAGCAGGAACAGGAGCACCATGTGCGGAGGTGAGGTGGCTTCTCCAGGGGTGGTGGTGTTGACCGGTGGCTTTCCAACTAATGACGTTTCATGACGTCTCCATCCTGCAGAGACGAAGGGCAGTGGAGGTACGATCGCTGTTGGAATGGTGGTTTGGGGCCAGGGGGGGGCACGTTCCTGAAGGCAGGGTCTACGCTGGTCATTTAAGATGGCTTTTATGCAGCTGGAGGAACGTGGGGAGAGTGAGCTCCACCACTTTGTCTCCCCGAAACCTCTGTCCCTACATCCTGTATGTACAGGGGGGATAGCTGCACTCTGTCCCGGGAAGGAAGGAGCCCATCCATGGCACTGGGATTTACTGGGAAGGGAGTCAAGGCACTGGGGGACCTCGGTGATGGAGCAGAGCCCTTGCAGGGGAGGCTGCATCCCGGATTTCTCCGGTGGGATGCTCGGGGCTGTGCCAGGGCCGGCTTCGCCCTGGGATGGGGTAGATGCATCTTCGTGGGCTCAGCCCCAGCCGGGGGGGTTTAAACCTTTCCCGGGGGGGGGGTGTGGGGTGTCAAGCATCTCAGAGCCAGGTGGTATTTAACAGGGAGAAGGGGTGCAGCGGGGCTTTGTGTGTGTGTGTGTGTGGGGGGGGGGGGTCCCATTAGTGTCACCCTGTAGCACCCCAGGAGGGGGTCCAGCCCGGCAGGTCCTTCCAGCCCCGCCCCCCCCCCCCCCCGGCTCCCGAACCGCCCCGCCGAGCCCCGGCCGGGCTGCAGGGAGGCAGGGGTTAAACCTGCGGCTCCCGCACCCCCTCCCCGCCCGCCCTCCCTCCCTCCCTCCCTCCCTGCCTCCCTCCGCCCTCCCGCCGCCGAGGAATTTCCTAAAACACCCCCCAAAAGTGGGAAAATAATAATAATTAAAAAAAAAAAATAACCACCCTGAGGATCTCACCTCCTCAGCCCCCCTCCTTTCCCCCCCCCCCCCCCCCCACTCCCCGACTCCCCCCGCCCTCCCCATCTCCGCCTTTAATACCAACAAACAAACTCCTCGACTCTCCCTAAAGGAGGCGCCTTTGATCGGAGCGAGACGAGCCCCGCCGGGCACCGGCATCTCGGCACCCCCGGGCACCGACACCCCCAGGCACCGGCATCTCGGCACCCCCGGGCACCGGCACTCTCGGGAATCGGCACCCCCGGGCACCGGCATCTCGGCACCCCCGGCACCGGCATCCCTGGGCACCGGCATCTCGACACCCCCGGTCCCCGGCCCCGAGGCACCCAACAGCGGGACCGAAACCGCGGCACCGCCGAGCACCGGCAGCCGGAGCGAAGCCCCCCGGCCCCGAGAGCGAGATATCACCGGGCACCGGGACCGGCAGCGGGACATCGGGCAGCGGCACCCCCGGGCACCGGGACCAAGACACCTCCGGGCACCGGGACCAAGACACCCCCGGGCACCGGGACCGCGGCACCACCGGGCAGCGGGACAGAAGCCCCCGGGCGCCGATCGCCGGGCTGCGATGCTTCCCGGGGCGGGTCCCCTCGCTTTCCTCCTCCGGTGCCTGCTGCTCCTCTTCGCCTCTGAGAGCCGAGCCCGGGCTCGTAAGTCCCCCCCGGCTCCCCTCCCGGCTGCGCTGGGTCCCTCCGTGCCTCAGTTTCCCCATCGCCAGGGTCCCCAAGAAGTTGCAGGGGGGCTTTGTGGGCATGGCTGGGGGCACAGGGAGGCTCCTCGCCGTGGCAGGTGCTGGTCCTCCGTGGCCGCGATATCCCAGGCCATGCAGCAAGCTTGGGTCCCCCATCCTGCACTGTTGGGGACATGGCTGTGTCCCCCTCCACCCTCTGCTGTCCCTGGCTGCTTTGTGGGGACGTACAGCGCCGAGCACAGTGCTGCGTGCTGCTGAGGGGGCTGTGGGGTTTCGTGGGCTGGTGGGGACATAGGCAGGTGGGGGAAATGATCCCCTCAAACCAAAGTTGGGGGCTTTTCTCTGTGTTCATCCCTTGTCCATCTCCATGTCCATCTCCATGTCCATCCCTTGTTCTCTCCTTGCTCCTGCTCCCAGCTGGCTGACTGGGGCAGATAAGATTTGGGATGGGGAAGGGAAGGGAAGGGGAGGTTCAGCACTTCCTTGTACAAAAGGACTTGGCCAGGGCTGTTTAGCAGCTTGGAGGGTGTTGGAGGTGTCAACTGGGGCCAGGAGGTGGATTTGGCTTGGGCAAAGCACTGGGATCCCACCAAGGGGGTGCTGGGCACCCCTACAACATCGTAAAGCCATCTGAGCAAACCAGAGCAGGACCCGTTGTGTCCCTACATTTATTCTCTCCTTTAATCTCCCGAAATCCCAGTAGAGCCTGTCGGTGGCTGCATTAGGGTGATTTATGACTTGCCCACTGCCAGCAGTGCATTAGGCGCTCGGCAAATAATTGTCCTCCCAAAATGTGAGCTTGTCCCGGCTGTGGGGGTTGGGGGGGTAGGGAAGGAGAAAGGCTGGATAGGGCTATGCAGAGCCTTGGAGAGCAAAATTCGGGTGAGTTTGGTTCCTTCCCCGGGCTCATCAAAAGCTGCCGAGCTTAAACTGGAGCATCCGTTTCTTGTGCGAGGGATGTGGGTCCGATTCCCTGCCTCTGCCAGGGCTGTGTTAACCATGGTACCCACGTTAGGAGGAGGATGGAGACATCTCCAGAAGGTGAAGGAGATGCTAGGTGAGGTGTTTGCTCTTTGGAGGTGCCTGCTGATGGTAGCAGAGCCCCTAAATTGGGCATAAACCAGGATGAATGGGGGCAGTAGGGGTTTGTCTGCTTGGGGTGGGGGGATCCGTTTGTGGCGTTTATAATGGTGATAAAGGGTTGGGGACTGTGGGACAGGGACAGGATTGGAGCAGGGAGCTCCGGGATCATGCCCCAGCTCTGTCTCGCTTTGGCTCTGCCACCGGGTGCATCCCGCGGTGCAGTGCCAGGGGGGGCTTGACTGGGGCTCCAGATGTCCCATGGTCAAGGGCAGGGGGGTCTCAGTGACAAGGTCCTCATCAAATCATGGACTTTTCTCCGCTGTCCACCTCTGCAGCTCTACAGCCTCACATTTTTCTCGGAGCCGAGCGCTCCGGGAGAATGAAGACGGGAATAAATTAGTTACGAGCAGGCTCATCAGCCAAGAGACCTACAGTGTCGTGGCTAAAAATAGGTGAGAAGCAGAAACGCTTGGGCTTGAAGGCAAGTCAGAAAAGAAGAATTTGCCCACAGAAACAGGCTATTTTAGGGGATTTACACTCTCAGCTGAAAAAATAACGGAGGCACAGGTTACTGGGCCGAATGTGCTGCAGCCCGGCCACTATGAGTAATTCGGCGGCAATAGTTGAATGCAACGATGTTTTGGCTGGAAGCATTTAAACACCAGCATCTCCGGAGAGTGCGGGGCAGTGGTTTTCCCCGGGAGCTTGGAAGCTGCCATTTCATTTCTTTTTAACGTGGTTCCTGGAGAAAAGGGGGTTCGTGGGATCCGTCTGTCCTATGGGTTCAGGTTCAGCGTTACGAGGGACTGAGCGGTCCCAGATGGGAAGGACGGGGATGAAAAGCAAATCCTGCCGGCAGCCACAGGGAGGGAGAGGCTTCACACACCACTTCAGACAACCGAGCATCCCCTTGGAAAGGAGAGGAGGGAAACGGGGCCCCGTCTGCTGCTCGCAGAGCCCGTGGGGATGCTCCGGGTGCAGGACTTCACTTGGCTTCTCCACCCTGGGGAGCTCGGCGAGGCTTCGTGAGGCTGCGTCTGCAGAGCTGCAGAGTTTTCCGGGCTCCCAAAGTCCCGAGAAGAAATTCCCAGCCCAGGACCGAGCGAGACGAGCACGTGGGAAGCGATCTGGACGTGAGTGGGAGTCGTTAGGACGCCACATGTCAAGGGCCCGGTGGGTTTTAACCAGTCCCTTTGCAGCTAAGTTGCATTTTAAGCCCTTCATAAATACAGGGCTGTCACAGGAGCGCCTGGACTTTGTGTACCAGACAGTGCTTTTTACACTTTATTTATGGCGGCTCTTAAAACTCGCAAACTGGTTCGCATAAACACACCCCCGCACGCCCGGCGCGGGGCTGGCTGGCAGGTGCCCGACCTCTGACAAAGCTGTTTGGGGACAGGAGCCTGGCTCGGATGTGCCCGGCTCAGGGGAGATCTACGGGGAGACTGTTTGGGGACGCAGAGATGGAGGAACCCCCCACACACGGTGGGATGAAACGGGGGAGAAGCAGGGTGAGACCTGCGGGATGTTTCGGTAGCATCCTCGTTGGAGTCGGTTTGGTGCCTGGAGTGAAAGTCCCTTCTAGGGAAACTGAGGCACGGGGCTGGTGGAGGCTTTCCAGCTGACTTTATATCGGTAGGACAAGGGGGAACAGTTTTAAACTGAAAGAGGGGAGATTGAGATGAGATCTCAGGCAGAAATTCTTTGCTGTGAGGGTGGTGAGAGCCTGGCCCAGGTTGCCCCGAGAAGCTGTGGCTGCCCCATCCATCCCTGGAGGGGCTCGAGGCCAGGTTGGAGGGGGCTTGGAGCAACCTGGTCTGGTGGGAGGTGTCCCTGCCCATGGCAGGGGGGTTGGAACTGGATGGTCTTTAAGGTCCCTTCCAACTCTAACCATTCTATGATTTTATGATTCTGTGGTGGGCGAGCAAATTGGGAGAGGTTCTTACCTGCATTTTCCGTGCTTTGGGGTCTTAGGGGAGCATTAACCCCTCTCTAGCCACGGGTCAAAGCTTTACCTGCAGCAGGGACTCCCCTCCGGGGACTCCTCGGTGTCCTGTAGAGTGGAGGAGCTCCAGGATAACTTAGGATTGATGCACGGTGATCCCACGCGTGCAGAGACCCCACTGGGTAATGGGGTGTGCAGATGGGACCTGTTCCTCAGGCTGGTGGAGCAGTGATGTAAAAGCATCTTTAAACCTCCCGTGACCCATCAGGACTCTCTGCTCGGGTCTGGGAAACCCTGAGGTGGGAGTGGGGGATGTAGGGGCAGGGTCTTGATCACGTGTGTCTGTGGCTTGAGTTTCTTGAGCATCAGTCCCTATATCCAGAGGGAGGTGAAGTCAGCACGGCTGAGCCTGAGCCAAAGGAGGATTTGGCAGCAGAACATGGTATTTCGGTAGCCATCACACTTGAAGGTTTAATAGCTCACTGTGGTTCCTGCTGACAGACCTGAGATCAGTGCGGGAGAACATCTGACCTGTTTTGGCCCGTGGTTCAGCCATGGTCAAAGTGCCCAGGCAGTGGGATGAGTCCCACCACATTGGGAAACCCATGGGGACATCCTTGTCCACTGTGAATGTGGAGGGGTGCGATGAACTGGCTCAAACGGGCTGCGTCAGTGGGTGGGAGAGCTTCAAGGGACAAGGTCTTATGGACATGCTGGCCCGAGGGGACTTGTCTGCATCTGAGGCCAGATGTCTGCGGGTGGTGTGACCAACATTGGCCAGTTTGATGGTTCAACAAGGAGGCTGTGGGGTCTTGCCCATCTCCCCTTGGTTCATAGTCTCTCACTGGATCTAGAGCAGGCCATGAAGATGTAGGATGTCATGGTGGTTGATATATGAAGCTGTTGAGATATGTCTCAAGGAGCCATCGGGGCCATTCTCCTGGTGTGAGAGAGATGTCAGCTGTCACCAAAGGCAGTGCAGGAGGAGTTTCTCCATGTCATTCAGTTTGTCACCCTGGATTGACGTCTCTAGACCATCTCATGAAGATGCTGCTCCAGGGGGTTCATAGAGTGTCTCAGGGCCTCTGCAATAGCCTCTTCTGGGGTTTAAATCTCCTGGTGGCTGGAAACCTTCCTTAAATACCTGTCTTAAATCTTCCAGGCTTTGCCCCAAGCTGACACCTTCTTGTCCATTGCATGGCCAGAGATCACCCTTTTCTTTGTAACTTTGTTCTTCTCTATTGCCTTGCCCTCCCCCTCGTACTTTCCATCTCATATTACATACCCTCCTTGCTGTCCAGGATGCAAATAATGATAATTAATGACAGTTATTGTTAGTCAAAGTAAACCAGGGCCTGTGTACAGCCTTGAGCATTGGCTGGAGGCGTCCAGGCTCTTGCTGCAGATACACTCCCTACCATGGTGTTGGCCGATGCCAACTTGGGCTTTGCCAAATGCCTGGGGACAGCTGGGCCAGGGCAGTTCCAGCAGCTGGGTATGGACATGAGCTGGGCTGGGCCACTGGCCCCAGACCCTGGCCTGGGCTATTCAATGATTTGGTTGAAACCAGGTGGTCCTCACCCGAGAAAACACTGGCTGTTGGTTGGGAGGAAGGAAGAAACCTTCCTTCTCCACATGGTCCCCAGCAGAACCATTCAGGGTGGGCAAAGAGGAGCAGCTCCTGCATGGAGCTCTCTGCAGCGTCTCCTACCCTCCCTCTGGGCAAAGGACTTGCTACAGGGTGGCAGAAGAATCATTTCCGTGGTTTGGGGGGTTGGACTAGATGACCTCCAGAGGTCGCTTCCAACCCCATATCATTCTGTGATTCTGTGATTCTGTTTTCAGTTGATTTTTCTGGTTCGTACAACCCATAATGGTACTCTGAAGAGCAAGGTCTTGTATTGGGGGCTTCTTGTGTTTGAGAAGAAACTGGTTAGATGGGACCTGTTCTTGGAGGTGTTTGCAATGAGAGGTATTTGCCCCTTCCCACCTCTGCTCCTGCTTCCAGGTCCCATAGGGCCATCTCCACGCGTGGAGCCTCTGGCTTGCAATCAGCAAGCTGTGGTTGTGCCTCCAAGGTGGCGTGGACCAGGCTGGCCTGCTGTCTTCTGCTGCCCAGGGATCCGCGGGGTCCTGGGGAAGGAAAACAAGGTGGTGGCTCCATCTGGATTGCTGGTACCGCAGCCTTGAAAATGTTCCGCAGCTCAGGAGCCCTCTCTGGAAAAATGAAAAATAAAACAACGTGACTTTTGTGAGCGTGCTCTTGCCGAAGACGCAATAAATAAGGAGACTGAACAGCACGGGAGCAATTTATTGCCACAAATGGTTTTTCACTCCAAGTGAATTGGGAAGATATCCAAAGTTTGACCTCTGAAAATGAAATTATTAGCCTGGCATGGGAAAAAATGATCCAGAGCCTCCAGCTTTTAAGCCTCCTCCTCCTCCTCCTCCTCCTCCTCTCACCCATCCCCAGCTTGCTTTTAACCAAACACGCCGGCGCCTCTTCTTTGCCAAATACGCGGCATAGTGCTACTGAGATGCGGACAAGTGTCTGCTGCTGCCCAGCGCTGCCAGTCGGCTTTAATTTTACCAGCGGGCCCTTTGCAGACATGAATCAGGCTGCTTTCGAGGGCTGGACCCAAACCAGGGCTCCACTTGTGATTAAATGTTTGAAGGAAGCAGCCAACTGGCATGGGAGCCTGCGAGCTGAGCGGGGCCGCGTCACACGAAGGCAACTCGATTTCTTCACCCTCGGCGTAATTCATGAAGATGCTGCAAGCAGGGAAAAATGAAGTCATTTTCTCACCCTTTTGCAAAATGATGATTTTTAAATTTTGTTTTAGTTTTGTGGATTTCGCACACGCACACATCTCTCTCCCCCCCCTCCCCACCTCGGCTTTTTCCTGGGTTTCTGCAGTTTCCAGCAAAGTGCTCCACGTTCTTGCGTGGTTTGTTGTGTCGTGTCACACATGGCCAGGGCTTGCTGACTTGTCAGGAGGTTTGGAGCAAGCTGTGGGGACAATGTAAAGACCAGAGTAGGTGAAAGGAAGGAAAATGCCTGTCCCTGTGACGGCATCCACCCCAAAATCATTGCAAATCTCCACCTCTGTCCTCACACCACTGTGCTTGGACTAGGCAGCTGGTGGCCACCAGGTACAACCTTGAGAATCATGTGCTTGAAGCCATCAACTCAATGAGGAGCTCAGGGCTGATGGCAGATCTGTATGGCTTGGGTTGGAAGGGACCCATAGGGATCATCATAGACCCGTAGGGCTGCCCTTCCTGATGGCCACAGGGACCGGTCGTGGTAGAGCATCATTTGGGTTCGTCCTGAGGATGTTCAGAACCTGGAGGAGGGATGACAGCCCACCATGGCATATTCGTATGAGTTTTGCCTGGTTGGTGGGAGAAACATGTTAAGCAGGTGGTATCTTCAGCTTTGGCAAGGTGGGACAATGCTGGCTGGGCTCTCTAGACCACTGCTTTGCCCCAGGTGACAGAGTGGAGAATGGGATGGCTTTTAGCATCATTGGGGTGGTGAACGCCACCAAACTCATTCTGGGGACCCTCTGGGGTCCGCTGCTATTCATCGAGGAGTCCTTCCAGCCATGTAGTGGGTTCAGCACACAGTAACTTACCTGACCACATGGTGGGCACCATGCCTTGGAAAACAGCCCTCTCCCCTCTCCCCACATCCCCAGGGCACCACAAGCTTTTAAAAGACCCATAAATGCTTCAGGGAGCGTAAATGTCTCTGCTGACTTCGTGCAACGTAATCGCCCAAACCACCTCAAATCCCCTCGATGACATAACCTTTTAAATCACCGTCAGTTTTTAGTGGGGCTGTAAGTGCTGAAACCACTAATAACACACATGGGCAGGCGTGTGCTTATTCATGAAAGAACTTAAGCCCTAGCGTGCCTCTCCGGCTGTTCAGGGCTTGGGGACACGCTATGGAAGAGCAGGAGCAGCCACTGGGCTGTGGTGGGAGTTACGGGGTCTGGGTTCCTGCAGGTCCGACCAGGGTTGGAGCTTGGTCCTGCAGGACCAGGTGATGCTTTTTGATGTGAACATTAAGGGTGACTGAACTGGGCTTTCTGGCCAAAGCCCTGTGGTTGTTGTTGGTGATTATGGCCATAATTTGTCCCATGGGTCTTGCCACAGGCTGGCCTTGTCCTGCCAAAGGGTTGGTGTGTAACCAAGGACTTGGAGATGGGGTGGGTTGATAGGCACCTGCTAAAATCCAGGGAGAGAGGAGATCTCCAAAGGGGATTTCCTTCACCAGTTGTGCTGGGCACCATCTCATTCATCTCCCTGTGCCACGGCAAGGTTAAACCCATGCTGATGTGGGCATGGTTGGATCATTTCTGGGACAGACACCTCCAGTTCAGGAGCACAGCTGGCTCTTCTCAGGATGGTAGGATCAGGGAGGAAGAGAAAAATACATGGCTTTGTGCTTTTGGGAGCAAAAAGAGGATGAGGTGGACTTGCTGTCCCCATGGACAGCCCCATAAATGAAGAGCATGGTTCAACTCAACTCCAGACAGGACAATGCTGTGTCAAGCTTGGTAAAGTCAAGGGGCTGAGCCTGGTGGGACAGGGCAAGCCAGCACGGTTCCTGCTCCTCAGGATGCTCCTGATGCTCAGCTGCCTGTATGCTGATAGCGCTTGTCCAGGGGTCCTTGGCAGAATGAGCTGAAGCTCTTAGGGGGAGTAAGATTTTCCTTCGGAATGTGTTTCTACCCCAAAATGTCCTTTTATTTCCTCTTCTTTTTTTGGGTAACAGTGAAGATGTCTCCTAAATTCAGGCTCTTCTATCCCCTCTACCACTCACAGCCCATAGTATCACCCTGAAATCACCCATCCATCTTAAAGTGAGCGTTTCTACTGACATATTTGAGAGAGAAAACTCTAATTTATGCCTCAAACTCACCCATTCTGTTCCTTGCCTGCAAAGGGAGTCCAGCTTGCACAGAGGAGTCGCCAGTTGGTCAGATGGGTCCCTGGCTAAAAAAAGTAACAAATCATGGCAAAAAAATGGTTTTTGGGGAACATATTCAGTTGGGGTTTGGTGGATGGGATGTGGCCATTAGCTGTTCATGGGGGACAGCATGAAGACATCAAGCTGTCTTAGAATCATAGAATGGTTTGGGATGGAAGGGACCTTGAAGATCATCTAGTTCTAACCCTCCTGCCATGTGCAGGGACACCTCCCACTAGACCAGGTTGCTCAAAGCCCTATCCAACCTGACCGTGCTCTTCTCATCACGGAGGGAGGAGAGCTCTCCCAAGGACCGTTCGTTTCTCTCACATAGCTTCTCCTGGTTGACTTTCAGGGCCGGATATGTTCTGCGACTTCAATGGCAAGAAGTACAGCCCGGGCGAGAGCTGGCACCCCTACCTGGAGCCACAGGGGCTGATGTACTGCATCCGCTGCAGCTGCTCTGAGGCACGTCCCCCATGAGGTTCCATGGGAGGTGGTGGGGATGCTGCTGCCTTGGGGCATCGCTTTGGCAGCTTTTAAGTTCTGGTGTCTAATTTGACCAGATAAGCCCTTTCCAGTCCCATAGGGACATTGGATTAATCTCTTTCCTTTTGAAAAAGCCCCATGTCCCCCTGGGACAACCTGTTGGGTTGACCTTCTGAGGGAGATGTCTCAGCGGTGTGGGTGGAGGTGGCTTAGGGCTGCTGTGAGATCACAAATGATTTATCTTTGATGATGAGAGACGAGACTATGAGCTGGATGGGTTTTAGCTGGGGATGGAGATCATAGAATCATAGAATGGTTTGGGTTAGAAGGGACCTTAAGGGATCATCAAGTTCCAACCCTGCTGCCATGGGCAGGGACACCTCCCACTAGACCAGGTTGCTCAATGAGATGTCCTTGGCTGGGTGAGCTACATCAACACAATCTGTTGTGATAATGTGGCCATCGTCCACCACCTTCCTCCTTGTGCAGGGCTGAACATGTAGCTGAACGATCCATCTTTCTCTCTGTATCTCCCCAGAACACCAACATCAGGTGCTACCGGATCCAGTGCCCAGCTCTGCAGTGCGCCAGCCCCATCACGGACCCCCAGCAGTGCTGCCCGAGATGTCTCGGTAGGTGGACATCCCGTGGGGAGGAGATGATAAGGTGGCCATGGTCCTGCAGGGCGTACCTCAACTGCAGCCGCTCGAATGCTCATGCTTGGAGCAGTGCAGTGATGCTGGGTCTGGCCCTGCTCATGGGGACCTGGCAGCAACGGACTGCTCACGTTTCTTTTTCCCCCCAAAAATATCACTTTGATGGACAAGTGGTCTCTAAGAGACCACTTTCTCCAACTCTCCTTCATCCTCAGAACCTTGTAGGAACAGACAAATTGTCAGTTCATGGTTCAAGGACAAAGCAGAAGCTGGCACTTTATTTAGATCATTTGCCAGAAAAGTGTGTTGGGTAGAGAAAAAAGAATAATTTTGAACAATTTAAACAAAATCCTTGATTTTTTCCCTGCTTTGGGTGTAATGTCCTTCAACATCAGATGGAGTCAGGCAAAAAGGGCTTCTCCCATGGGTAATTGGCTAAAAATTAAAAATAGTGGGGTTTTTCTATTTTTTTTCCTCTAATTTCCCAAATTGTCAGTGGTTTTTGACTAGCTTTGCCACCACTCTGGCACGGCAGGGGACAAGGTCTTGGGAGATCAGACTTCCAGGTTTTCACAGAATCACAGAATGGTGGGGGTTGGAAGGGACCTCTGGAGATCATCTAGTCCAACCCCCTGCCAAAGCAGGTCCACCCAGAGCAGGTTGGACAGGAACGTGTCCAGGTGGGGTTTGAATGTCTCCAGAGAAGAAGACTCCACAGCTCTGTGCTGAGCTCAGAGCAGTCAGGGCAGTCCCGTTCTCCAAAAGCTTTTGGCCACACAATGCCCCGGCCACTTCTTCCTGATAACTGCGGTGTGTAAAGTTCTCCTTGTCCTTCTGGGATGGGCTGGTGGGGAATCTGCTGAGCATCCGTGCTACGTCGGGGCCAGGAAAGGGCTGATTCTCAGCCCAGTTGCTTTCTCATCTTCTTTTCCAGAGCCACATTCCCCTTCTGGCCTTCGGGCACCCATCAAGTCCTGCCAGTACAATGGGACGACCTACCAGCAAGGCGAGATGTTCACCACCAATGAGCTCTTTCCCAGCCGCCAGCCGAACCAGTGTGTGCAGTGCAGCTGCTCCGTAAGCTACCTGCGAGCCCACGGGAGGTGGGGAGGGCTTGGGATCTGCTTCTGCACCCCAACAGTGTCCCACCAGGTCAAAAACATCATGAGGACCATTGGGTGGTACCAGCCCATGGTGGGATGGTTTATCATCAGGATCAGGTTATCAGTGCAGGAGACTGAGCTTCTTCTGAAGTGGTTCTGGGTCCTCTTTGCCCAGTGACTAAGGACCACCACAGAGGTTGGTGCTCCCCCCTCAGCCCAGGTGCCTTATCTGGCCTTGACCCCGAGCAGGGTGGGCTGCAAATTTCTGCTGGGCCCTGGGGTTGGAACACAAAGCACTCGCCTGCATCTCTTCCCTGATGGGAACAGCACAAACAGGCTGTTCCAGGGGTGGGATATTCACTGGAGATCCCACAGGCCAGTTCTGGACCCTGTCTGGGGCTTCTTGGGGTGGGCAGGAGGACAGTCCTGTCCCCATTGAGCATTTGCCTGCTGGAGGACAAGTGCTGTCCCCACAGCATCCAGCTGTCCCACCTGCCCACTGAGGCATCGTATGGCAGATGGTTGGCAGAGAGGACAACCAGGAGTCTTTCCCTGTACACACTGGCTGCAAAGCAGATGGGGTTTGTGGTGAGGGGGAGCTCAACGTGCCAACAAGGCAACACAGAAGCCAGCTCTTGGTCTTCAGAAGTTCTTGGGACATTGAGCCCAGTGTTGAGCTGGCTCCAGAAAGAATTTGGTGTCTCCCAATGACTGCTGGGTGCCTGGGTCTCGTGGTGTCTCCAGCATCTAGCTCCTGCCCATCATGGCTGGAGGTCACCCCCTGACACAGCCAGGAGATGACAGCAGAGAGACGAGGGGCGGTGGAACCTTAGCAGTCAGAGATGGCAATGGGCAGGAACCTGGTGATCTTAGAGTCATAGAATCACAGAATGGTTTGGGCTGGAAGGGAACTTAAAGACCATCCAGTTCCACCCCCTGCCCTGGACAGGGACACCTCCCACCAGACCAGGTTGCTCAAAGCCCCCTCCAACCTGGCCTTGAACCCCTCCAGGGATGGGGCAGCCGCAGCTTCTCTGGGCAACCTGGGCCAGGGTCTCACCACCCTCACAGCAAAGAAGTTCTTCCCCACATCTCATCTCAATCTCCCCTCTTTCAGTGTCAAACCCTTCCCCCTCCTCCTATGGCTCCCCTCCCTGATCAAGAGTCCCTCCCCAGCTTTCCTGGAGCCCCCCCCTTGAGGGACTGGAAGGGGTCCTTTTTAGGCACCAGTATCTTTACCCCCCCTTGCTTGGATTTAAGTGTAAACTGACCCCAGGGCTGAGATGTGCTTGAGCACCAGGAGCTGGTCTCATCTGGAAGCTCCTGCAGTGTGTTCACCAGCCCCTTGGGCCACTGCGTGTGGAGCTGTGCCCTGGAGAAGGGCTGTGCATGTGCTTTCCAGGCTATCTACAAAAAGCATTTGCGGGAAGCATCTGCCTTTCACGCTGTTGCAGTGACCTTTGCAGGACCATTGCATGCCCATCTAGGGCTACAAAGATGATTAAGGGACTAGAACATCTCTCTTACGAGGAGAGGCTGAGGGACTTGGTTTTTTTTAGTCTGGAGAAGAGAAGACTGAGGGGGGATCTGATCAACACCTATAAATACTTCAAGGGTGGGTGTCAGGAGGATGGGGCCAGTCTTTTTTCGGTGGCGCCCAGTGACAGGTCAAGAGGGAACGGGCACAAACTTGAACATAAGAAGTTCCATCTAAACATGAGGAGAAAGTTCTTTCCTGTGAGGGTGGCAGAGCCCTGAAAGAGGCTGCCCAGAGAAGGTGTGGAATCTCCATCTCTGGAGATACTCAGAACCCTCCTGGACGTGTTCCTGTGCAACCTGCTCTAGGTGACCCTGCTCTGGGAGGGGGGTTGGACTAGATGATCTCCAGAGATCCCTTCCAACCCCTCTCATTCTGTGATTCTGTGGTTCCTTGATGGTCTTGGCAGCCCTGCCTGAGGTCTGCAGCAGTGGCCAGGATGCTGTGTGGTCCTCAACATGCATCCCCTTGATGGATTGCCCATCCACCAGCCGTTGCCAGCACCAGAGGGATGTTCCATCTCTGTGAGCCTCCGGCAATGCCCTGAGACAGGGCTTGGCTCCACTCTTCCCAGGCCTCTCCCACAGGCTGGGATCCTGCAAAAACGCATCAAAACCCAAGTCCTGACGCTTCGCTTGGAGACGCGAGGCAGCCAGGCCAGCGATGATGGGGAAGGTGTGTGGAGCATGGAGCTGCGTGTGCCAGGAGCTGAGTGTTGGGAGATAAATGGAGCAGCTCCTCCTCATTGAGAGGGAGTGAGGAAGGGGGATTGAAAGTACCAACGTTGGACTTGGATGCTGTGGGGAACTGCTCATACTGGCTGCAGCCTGTGCCATAAAAAAGAAGAGGGTTGCAGACGTGGCTTTCACCTCCCATCATACAGAGACCTTGGATGGGACTCTGGTGTGTTCTTTGCTTGCAGCAAATAGTTGGACTAAGCTTGGCCAGGAAAGAAAAAGGCATGAGAGAGCCCAAAACACCTCCCTCTCTCATGCCACAAGCACACACATGGTGGTTACCATCAGCTGATGGTTGATGTGATCTGTGCATCGATCCTGGCATCTGTGGTACCAGGATCGATGGTCTGAGCCTTTGGTACTTGTGCATGCCTCGGAGCCAGGTGGCTTGGAGTTAGGTGGCAAGAGGAACAGCTTAAATGTAGAGATTATACAGCTTTTGAGGCTGGTTCTTCTCTTACGGACCCCAACTGGATGCCAGCTCACCAGGCTGGGGACAAACACCAGGAAGGAGCCCTCAAATCCAGCTGTACGTGCCCACCTGGCCTTACTTTCCCAGCCCATCTGCCACCATCCCCAGGAGCCTGCAGACCTTCGTGTCCCTCTTGGAGGCACTGGCTCTCACTCAGACTCTGTTTATTCGGCAGGATAATGCCCTTGGATACGAAGGGGAAAATAAAAGGATGGCTGTGGAGCTTCGCAGCAAATGGGTCTCGCCGGGCTGTGTCTGATGTTGTCAGCTGCTAGAACAGCTGCGTGAACAGCTGGTCTGAACCTCTTTGAAAACCGCCCCGAGACCAGTGCCTCCGGGATAAATCCTGCTTTTTATGACATTTGCTCTTTCCCACCTGAGGCAGGTCTTCGCCATGAGCTGCTGGTCAGAAGGAGAAAGAAGGAAGACACTGAGTGGCCAAGCCCTGCTCCCTGCAGATCTGGACTCCATGGAGGTCATAGAACCATAGAATCGTTAGAGTTGTAAGGAACCTTAAAGATTACCGAGTTCCTACCCCCCTGCCATGGGCAGGGACATTTCCCACTAGACCAGGTTGCTCAAAGCCACATCCAACCTGGCCTTGAACCCCTCCAGGGATGGGGCAGCCATAGCTTCTCTGGGCAACCTGTTCCAGTGCTTCACCACCCTCACAACAAAGAATTTCTTCCTAATATATAATCTAAATCTCCCCTCTTTCAGTTTAAAACCGTTCCCCTTTGTTTTATGGCTCCCCTCCCTGATCAAGAGTCCCACCCCAGCTTTCCTAGAGCCCCTTGAGGGACTGGAAGGCTGTTCTAAGGTCTCCCCGGAGCCTTCTCTTCTCCAGGCTGAACCCCCCAACTCTCTCAGCCTGTCTTCATTGGAGAGGTGCTCCAGCCCTCTGATCATCTTTGTGGCCCTCGTCTGGACCCATTCCAACAGGTCCATGTCCTTCCTGTGCTGAGAGCTCCAGAGCTGGATGCAGTACTTCAGGTGGGGTCTTCCCAGAGCGGAGCAGAGGGACAAAAGCACCTCCCTCGATCCTCAGGTCCCTGAAGCAGAGAGCAGTTTGGTTTTCAGTGACCTCCTCCAGATCCTCTCATTTACCAAACTTTCTTCCTCCTCTTCATGTTCCCTGCACACACAGTGGTTTGGCTTCCTGATGGTAGAAGAAGCTGCTGTGGTTCGGTTTTCTAAGGAAATCCTTGGTTTCAGTTGACTGAGAGCTTATGGATACCCCAGAGGAAACTGCTGCATGGAGAAGAGGACCTTGCTTTTGAGGTCTGTTTGCTGCTGGGCTGCTGAACATCCTTTTTACCCTTCTTCAAAGCAGCAGAAACTTAACTCTGCAGCAAACGGGTGCAAATCCATTGACTGACATGGGACTGGGATTCACCGAGGTCAAGACTGGCCTTGGTCCATGGTTTTCAGCTCAAACACTACAACAATGATATTTACCAAACTAACCACCAAACCAGTGGAAGAAGGTCTACGTTTGGACGTCCACCCACAGCTCTCGACCCAATGTCTTTGTGTGCCTGGTTCTGGTGCTATGGAATGTCTTGAGACAGAGGGAGAACAGAGTTGTGGTCTTGGTTCAGCATCACACTTCCCTTTCTGCCTTTCCTCCAGGTCCTTGTCCTGGGAGATGTCAGAGAATAGGTTCTTGGTGGGTGTCATGCAGAGTTTACAGGTGTGTGGCGGCAATTTCAGATCTGGTAGCCCTAACGATGGCCGAGAGAATGTGGACTGGCAACTGGTGGACCAGCCATGCCAGGAGAGGACACCACCCACCGTGCAAGATGGAGAGTGTGGCAGGGGCAGATTTTCAGCTTTCATCAGTGGTAGATGATTGGGGATATCTGGGGATGGACTACTGGGGGGCTTTTGATTGATGCTAGATCTGCAATTTGAAGCATTGGCACCCCAACATGGGTAACATACACCCCTGTCCAGACCTTGATAACACTGACAAGGCTTTTTTTTTTTTTGCTCCTGTCTCCTAGGAAGGCCAGATTTACTGTGGCTTGGTGACCTGCCCAGAACTGTTGTGCTCCTCTCCCCTAACTGTGCCGGATTCCTGCTGCCAGGTCTGCAAAGGTAATGAGGGGCCCAGGAGCTGCTCTTGAGTGAGGGCTGGGAGACCCCAGCTGGTTGCCACCAGCTGGCAGGAGCCATTGCACGGCACTTCAACAGGATTTTGGAAGCCTGTGCAGTAAATGAGGCCATTTGCTCTGTCTTGGTTGCACCAGGAAACAAAATATGAGGGTTCCATTTCTTTCTTGGGTGCTTCCCCTCCCACATTTAGCTGTGTCCTGCCTCCCTGCAGCCTGTATGGTGGCCAGAGCTGAGCTCTTTGCCCAGGCACTGGTGCAATCATGCAAGAGATGTGACCTGCGTGCAGGGTGAAGTCCTCCAGACCACTCACCCACCAGGATGGAGATGGTTGTATGGACCATGTAAAGATTGTGCATGTTACTATTGCTCCAGAGAAGTTTCCAGGACAGTCAGGGAACCCTTCCTCTTTCCACCCCAGTAGGGCATGGCTGAGCCTCACTCCCACAGCTCTCCATGGGGGAGAAACTCTTGAATTTGCTGCTGTTTCCCCTGACTCACGCTTGGGAGGGTGAGGATAGAATCAAGCTCTATGTCTCCAAATGAGACAGACTCAGGAGTGAATGGGCAGGTTCACACCTTGCTGACAATGAAGTCACAGCATAAAATGACTCTTTAATACGAGAAATATTTATGAAGATGGAAGGCCATGGTGGTCTCCTGGCCATGGACACAGAATGACCTCCTCTAGGTGCCTCCTCCGAACTCTCCCCTTCCGCACTTTGTGTTCCTTTCTCCTAGTTTTCTTTGGTGCAGATGGGGCATGTCATTAACTCAGTAGAGAAGTGTCTTTGGATTTCTTTTAATGCCAGATCATCCCCATCACCTGATAATCTACTTCTGGGGTGTTTTCATGCCACCTAACTTCAGAAGCCACAAGGCTTTCTTGGAGCTGAGCTCTCGTTAATAGTTAGTGGGGGTAAAAGGGGTTTTGGGGTATGGCTCCAAAGAGTTCTTCTCTCTCCAGGCCTCACAGGTGGACCAGCACCCTGAAGAGAGCTCCTTTTAGTTAGTTGGACCCCAAAGAGAAAATCCTCATCCAGCCCTGCAGCATTTCACAGGACAATGTTTTTTCCCTTGCAGATGGCTCATATGAGAAGTCCACGGAGGAGGAACCCCTGCAGTTAAACAGAGGTGTTGTACGTGACGTTTGCATTTTAAAACTCAGATTATTGCTTCTAGCACAGCCCCATTAAACAGCTCAAAGAAAGCCATTTGTCCTTGGCCATAGTCTTCTGCAAGGAAATGTCCCACAGCAGCTCTAGGAGGGTAGTCGGTTCCTTGGACAGGAGAACCACAGACACCTGGTTTGCAGATGAATCATGGCTTGGTGTTGACTCTAGGTGAGGGCTATCAGCACAGGCTGAGACCTCAGACCACCAGGGAAAGACTCCTGTCCTCTTTCTCTGAAGCATCTCTGATGTCTTTGGAAGAGCAAAATACCTGGAACTGGGAACTGGAAATCTTGGGTGCTTCTCCTTCTTCTTGGTCTATCTGGCTGAGGTTGGCCAATAGGTTAAGCCAGCTGAGGAACAAGGACAGAGCAGACTCAGAGGTGACCAACAGCCAGATATGACCCTTACCCATAGAGCCAGATGGGCCAAATCTCTCTTTGGGGGCTTTTACTTCAGGAGATGGTGTCTCCTCTCCACCTTGAGCTCAGTGGTGTCCTGCCTCCCAGTAGTAGCTCCCACAGAGCAGTCAGTGGTGGAGCTGGCCACCAGCATGCTTTCCCCAGGCTGTTTGTATCGGCAGCCCCAGCAAGGAAAAAGTGACTCCTTGGCTGCCGAGGGTGGATTCACGGTGACATTTCAGAGCTGAGCAGCCCATGCCAGGTCTGTGGGATTAGGTCACTTACAGCTCCTGGCCCTGCCCTTTTCCATACTACTGGGTGAAACGCCAGCGTCACACCTCCACCACATATAAAACCTCCAAAATAGACACAAGGAGACCCTTTGTGCTGCATGTCGTGTCCCAGCAGCTTGCTCTTGGAAGACTGGGATGTTCCCGGGATTTCAGTCCTGCTGGCTGGCAGCTCCACACCAACCTTTCTGGTGCGAGCCAGGTGAGCGGGCAGGACACAGCCTGTCCTTACCTCTCTGATCCTGGTTGGGTTGCATGGATGCTGGTCCTCAGTTTTCCAGCAGGCATCTAGAAAAGACTAGCCCATTTCCCTGCCCGTGTTGGGGATGTAGGACCTCACCTGAGGGCATTGGGTTGAGCATGGGATGAGAAGGGCGATGCCCCAACGAGGGTGACCCACCTGCAGCAGAGGGAGGACACCAGTGTGGGGCATTGACACAAACTGCTCAGCAGCCCTGGGGTGGTTGCAGGCACCTGGGTCATTGCTCATCCCTGTGGACCTTCCACTCCTGATGGAAGGTCTGCATGGCTTTTTCCAGCATGCTTTGGAGTGAGAACAACCCAACTGTTAGGGTCTGAGTCCCCTTCTTTTCTCTGACTGCTCACAGAGGCACTCACAAGACCAGTGTTTGGGGGAAGCGATGGGCAGGAAGCCACCTGGAGCCACCATGTCCACTGTTCTCAGTTCTTCCCTGGAGTTCATTCCCAGGAGCTTCAAACCCAAGGGAGGAGGTGGCACCACTGTGAAGATTGTCTTAAAAGAGAAGCACAAGAAAGGTAAGGGATGGAAGGGTCAGTTTTCCACCACCAAGTCCCACCTCCCACTCCTCACCCATCTACCTCAGCCCTGGTGTCCCACAGCCTCTTGACTGCACGAATCTACCACTTTCCGAAAAGAGTTGGCATTGTTCCTTGGGGTGTTTTGGAGATCTGGGGCTTGGGAAGGGAGGTGCTCAGCTGGAAGACTCCACACGGTCCTTCCAGGACTGTGCCGCAGAGGGACAGGATGTTCCACCTGGTACCTACCCACCACGTGTTGGGTCTGTCCCAGTGTTGTGGTCTTTCTCCCAGAGTACAGAGTAGGAAAGTGAGATGAGGAGGCAACCCCATGGAGCCAAAGGGGGAAAGACAGGGCCCTTCTCTTCCTGGGGGCTCTCCCACCACTGTGTCTCCAGAAGGGCTCTTTCCAGTCCTTGGAGATGAAGCCCTGGAGGAAATTTTGGGACCTCCAAAAATTTTCATGGAGGAGTCAGCAGGTGGCACTCTTCACTGTGCTTCATGCCTGTGATAGAGTCGGAGAGACCCTGGGCTTGCAGAGGCTTGGAGGCAGGTGAGGTCCTGCCCACACTTTCCACTTGCCCCAACCAGGGTGGTTGACCCCAGTAGCTTCCATCCCCTGGAGCCTGGTCCCCTGCCTCATGTCACCTCCTGGGTGGGGTGGCTGCAATATCCCAGTGTTCGTTGGTGCTGGATGTGCTGCCAGAGGACCATGCCCCTCAAGACAGCAAGGGCCACCCATTTCTGAGGTGGTGAAATGTGTTGAGCTCCACCAAGCCTTGCGTGTACAAAGAGGAGGAGGATGTTTTATTTCCATCAGCAACCTTTTTCTCTCTCTCCTGCAGCTTGTGTTTACAATGGGAAGACCTACTCCCATGGGGAAGTGTGGCACCCCGTCTTCCGGCTCTACGGCCTCCTGCCCTGCATTCTCTGCACATGCAGGGATGGTGTCCAGGACTGCCAGAAGATCACGTGCCCCAAAGAGTATCCGTGTGACTATCCAGAGAAAGTAGATGGAAAGTGCTGTAAAATATGTCCAGGTAGGTGAGATCCCACCTACTCCTGCAGCTGCCTTCCAGTTCCTTCCTTTAGCTTCAGTTTAAAGCCCAGAGCAGATGTCTAGGTGTTCACATCACTGGCGACAGGGCCACAAAGATGATGGGAGGGCTCGAGCACCTCTCCTATGAAGACAGGCTGAGAAAGTTGGGGGGTTCAGCCTGGAGAAGAGAAGGCTCCGGGGCCGACCTTAGAACAGCCTTCCAGTCCCTCAAGGGGCTCCAGGAAATCTGGGGAGGGACTCTTGATGAGCGAGGGGAGCCATAGGAGGAGGGGGAAGGGTTTGACACTGAAAGAGGGGAGATTGAGATGAGATGTGGGGAAGAACTTCTTTGCTGCGAGGGTGGTGAGAGCCTGGCCCAGGTTGCCCACAGAAGCTGTGGCTGCCCCATCCCTGGAGGTGTTCAAGGCCAGGTTGGATGGGGCTTGGAGCAACCTGGTCTGGTGAGAGGTGTCCCTGCCCAGGGCAGGGGTGTTGGAACTGGATGGTCTTTAAGGTTCCTTCCAACCAAAACCATTCTATGATCCTATGACCTGAATTCACACCAGGTAACTTCAGCAGGGCAAGCACTGATGTAAGGATTGGCCTGTCTTGGAGGGCCAAGGTGAGGAAGCTGCACAGATCCCAAAAGGTTGCGTCTGTTGGGTGGGTGTAGTCTGGAGAAAGATGTCCAAGGAGGGACTTGCTAAGAGTCTTCAGACAGATGGAAGATGCTTTCTGGGGAGAGGGTACAGTCTGTTCTCCAAACCTCCAGCTGGGACAAGAAGCCATAAGGTTAAATTGTGGCAGCTGAAATGTAGGTTTGAGATTAGGAGGACACTTCCCAGGTGCAGGGTTATCTGTGGCACTCATGGTTTGTTTGAATTTGAGTTGACGACCCCATCCAAGGAAAGGGAGGGTTAGGGACACAGCTATTGGGGTGGGCCAGGTAGAACTGGGCTGGTGCTGGGACTGGGATGTGGTAGAGAGGACCTCTTTTTTTTCTTCATATTCAATGAGGTTTGGGTCTCTCAGCTGCTTCTTGGTCTTTGGAAAGCTGTTTACCTTAAACCAAGGACCTGGCAAAGATGTGACGGGGCACGAGACATTCCCACTGGAGAATGTTTTCTCTCTGTGCTATCATTCAGCAGTAGATGTTTAGATGATGGACCACCCACTGATTCTCTCAAGAGGCTAAAGATACCTGAGTCTCTTTGAGCCTGACAACAGATGCAGCAGTTTCTGGCTGATATCCTCTGATGTGCATCTTCAAGGTGGTTTTGTGGGGGGGATCTCACCAGGGAGAAGAAGCAAGGGGCATTGCCACACTTAAGAATGGGGGCAAACAGGCTGCGAAATGATTTCAGCTGGCATTTTCAAGCTTTTTCAGCCTCTGAGTAGGGAGGTTCTGGGATGGCCTCCCCGGGGGAGCGAAGGGCAGAAGCTCAGCTTGTTTTAATAAGGTTTCTGATATGTTTATGAGCAGGATTTATGACGTGGTGCCTGGTGGGAATGGGATGTGATGACTGAGCAGAGCCCTTCCAGTCTTGCATTCTCATTATAGTGGGTCTTTCTGGTTTAAAGTCTACTACTCTCTCTGCTGGGATCTCTTGTCTGCTGCTCAGTCTTCATTTATTTCCAGTTAAATGCTCTGACCTAGCCAAAATGATTTTCTTCTTGCTTTCCAGTACTCACAGATAGCGATCGCACACACAAACACACGTTGCTCAGCCAAGTTACATGCTTGTCCTCTGTTTCACTGCGCAAAGGTTTCGCCCATCTTCTTTTTTCCAGGCGCTTTCCATGACCGTCCTCCTCTTCCAGGAGGCTTGGAGAGAAGCGCTGAGCCATTTCTATTTGAAAAAGGGACCTTGATTGAAGGGGAATCGCTGCGATACATTGGTGGGATGGGGAAACCATCGCAGCTGCTGGGAACAGAGCTGGTGGACGGGATTCTTGGGTCCCTGCTCCTCTTCCCCAACACTGTTGGCCATGGAGTGGCTCCAGCGTGAAGCTCTGAGGTTGTTAAATACCTGTTGTACCTGCGAGGATGTGGGGTTCCTTCCCTGTCGTGAAGGTGGGGCTGCCTCCATCGATGCAAAGAGCAGCCCCAGAGCGGGTGAAGTTTAATGGCCTGGGATGGAGGTTTTCCTGCCCCCGGACCCCACGGTGGCAGGGGTGAGGATGGTTGGGTTGGGATTGTCCCCCTTCGCATTACGCTGAGCCTGCAGAGCTGAACGTTTGTCTTCCTGTCGCTGAAAAATCCCGCCTTTGCATCCCTTTAAATTGGGATTCCCATCCCCTCTCCAAGACAAGTAGCTCAGGACCACCCCAGAGAGCAGGGGGGAGAGCAGAATCAGGCCTAAAATAACTGTCCTACTAAAATAAACCCCGTGCGTCTATTTATAGCCAAACTTTCTTTCGAGTAGTGTAAAAAGCTTCAGCATCCAAAATGACGGGGAGAACAAGGCTAAATTCAGCAGAGCTGGGCTCCTCTGCGTTCCAAGGACCACAACCAAAGGCAATAAATCTCCTTCCAAAACCATGGGGGATTCTTAATTACTCCAGATACATTAAAAATTAAAAAATTAGCGGCTCTCCCCCACCAGGGATGTTGAAAAAGTCACGTAGGGTCCCACCGATGTCCCTGGTGTTGGTCTCCCTGCCGTTGCACCCCATTTGGGGAGGAGGCTCGGGCTGGGGCTGAGCCCACCCGTGGGGCTGAGCTGGGCGCGCTGCCCAGGCAGCCCAGCCACGGCGCTGGCTCCTGTGCTGCGGGCTCATCCCTTCGCTTCGCTGACGTTTGCTCCTCTGGGATGACAGCGGGAGCGAAATGCGAAGTGGGGAATCCAGCCTGCGGCGGGTACGGGGCATCCAGGTGGAGAAAATCCCCCTTCCCCATCCTTGCTGGCGTAGAGGCTGCCAAAATGAAGGGGAATGGAAAATATGGGGATGAGCAGATCCACAGATTTTTTATCAACATCTCCCTTTGCTGCTGATCTCGGCACTGAGGATCAAACCCTGGGAGCCAAGGTCATCACATGGCATCAAACCCAACGAGATGACTTTCCCTCAACTCAGGTGCTGAGATGACGTTCTCCAAGCTCCTTCCTGCCACTATTTAATGAATTCTGTCCTCATTTTTGCCCAGAAACCAGAGTCAAACCCACTGATGAAATAGTCACCACCCGGTGTGGAATGAACCCCGACCGCGTCCTGGTGTACATGTTTGTGCCGCCGAGCTCGGAGACCTCCAAGGAGATCCTCAGGACAATTGCGATCGAGAAGGAGCCAGCGGAAGAGGTGGAAATCTACAACTGGAAGCTGATTAAAGGTGAGTCCTGGAAAGAAACCAGCCAGCAACGGAGGAGGTGTGTGTAGAAACCTGGTGCTTTCCAAGCTTTGTTCAATTTTTCAGGCTTTTCTAGTGGTGCTCCAGACCTTGTGTAGTGAGTCGAAACCTGCTGACAGCAGGCTGGCTTTTCTAACTCCCCCTTTCACGCTCTTTTGCTGCGGTTTCATGCAGACCAGAGGCTGGAAACCACTTTTGGCCCCAGTGTACCCCCTCCATGAGCTGCAGCCCCATCCGGAGGCACAGCACGTGGGCAAACAAAGCAAGGGCCATGGGGCTGCTCCTCCAAACCTGCCCACTCCGTGCCAAACGCACATGGAAAACAAAACAAAACAAAATTGTTCTGGCCATTCCATATTTTTGCTTTTGCTCTTTCCCCCTCCCCCGCCCCAGTCCACCCATCACTGGGAGCAAAGCTTGCAGAGCTGCTGCAAAGGTGCACGCAGAGGGGATGAATTGCCCCCGAGCCCGCTTTTTGGACGAGTGGATTTGGATGGTTCTGTTGGTGTGTCCTCCAGAGGTCAAAGCACAGTGAATACACCATCAAATGACACCAATCTCTTGCTCTGTCCCCATACCTTTAGCTTTACAACACTCTTATGGACCAGAGGAGCCTATCTCTACTGGAGACACTTGGTCCAGTAGATATTTGTGTTGTCTTTCTCTTGGGCCCAGGAAAACATCACAGTGCCCCAACCCCTAGTCTCTTTTGGACATATTCTACCCCTTGCAAAAACTCGTGCCTTGAGCATTTGAGGTTGGTCGCACCCCAGTATGGATATGGTGACCCTCATCCCGTGTAGCTGGGTGTCTTCTGGACATGTCTAGGCAGATATGCTGGTCTCCTAGATCTTTTCATGTCTCACCTCTCTCCCTAAGGAATCCTCCACCCTCCTGGGGCTTGCTTTTACCACCTACCGAGGGTGGGGACATGTGGATGATAGCTGGAGAAATGAACTCCAGAAATGAAGCTGTGGCTGCCACCATGTTTCCATCCTCCCCCTGCCATCCTCCATCTTCCACAGTGCCCCTCTCCCCGTCCTCCCCCCTGCCTCGGCAAAGCCTCCTTCACAATGGCACCTTGTAGCTGGAGGACAGCTCTGAGCCTGCACTGTCTGGGCCCCATCATTTCCTCTCTTCGCTCCTTGGCAGAGGTCACCACCCAAACCTTCTCGCCACCTTCTGAGGCCAAGAGCTTCACGTCTGCACGGAGCTCCCGAGCCCTGCCAGCCAAGGACAGGGGAGGCCCTTGTCCCCGAGGCCAACACAGCTCTTTTGCTTGGCAGAGCAAAGTGTTACTATTGGGAAAGAGCATGAGCTCAGTCACATATGGATTCCACTTCTCCATGGTCCATCACTCTACCAACAGAGCAGCGAGTGTGAAGAAAAGAGGCTGCAAGTCACACCTGGAACCCGTCCATCTGCCTTTGTATGGGCTTACGATACCTACGTGGCCTCATCTATTTCTGTGCTGGGATGGTTTCCTCCACAAGGCAGGAGTTGGGAGGAGAAACCAGTGCCAACCCCCAGCTGAAAGCTTTAGCCAGCTTGCTGGTGGTGCACCACCAGCTCCCAGATGAGTTGCAGTGGGGGCTTCCCAACGTTTTTAGGGGTCTGAACATCTCAGAAGTTTTGAAATGTGACTTGCTGGTGTTTTAGAGCAGGAATTATCATGGGGACTGAGGACAACAAAGGAAGAGAGAGACACCAGCATGGTTTGGAGGCTTGGTTGTTGACTCCTGCCCTTCACCCTGCCTTGTTGGAGGCCTGGGCTGTACTTGGAGGTGTGGTTGCTCCAAGGACCTCTTTCCCACACTTACCCTGCCAGGCTGTCGATTGGACATTGACCAAAATATTCCTTACTGTCCCGAAAACCTGTGGCTCTGGGACCTTCAGCGATCCCCAGTGTTCTATCACGCTGGTGTACCCTCACATCTGGGCTGGAGGGGGCTTGCAGGGTCTGGAACAGCCGTCCTCATGCTCTCCTGGCATGTGCTCGAAGACCTCCTGCCGTGGAGACTCAACAGCCCATGTTATCTCTTCAAGAGCTACAAACCCCTTCCTAAAGGAAGACTTTTCCCACTGTGTAGCCTCTCTGCAGCTCAAGCTCATGTCTTCTTGCCCTCTCCACCACAGGTGTGAAGAGCAGACTCCTTTTCTCTGAAGGTGCCTCAGGTCCTGCCTCTGTCCTCTCTTACACGGTTTAAGCGGTTGAGTTTTTTCAGTCTTTCCTTGATGTTAGAAATTTCTTGTCCTTTTGTCCTCTCCATAGCTCTGCTCTGGACTCTCTCTGTGTCTTTCTTGAAGTTCAGAGCCCAAAACAGGGTGAAGGGCTCTGGTCAAAGGTTGTGTCCTGCTGGGATGGGTCTCATACCCCCATGTGCACCCCTGTACCTGTCTCTGTCAAAGCTGAAGCTTTGTTTTGCAGATGATTTAGCAGATATAGGTATTGAGATCAGTTTCTTGAATGCGACTCACTTTACTCCTCAACCCAACATTAAATACCGTGTTTAAAGAGTCATGTTGGTTCTCCATGCAGTCAGCAGAGAGAAGCGGTGAAGGTATGTCCTGTCCATCCATTGTGGGATGGGCAGAACAGCTCTGTGGAAGAGCTCATCTCTCCAAAATTAGGAAAGATGAGTTGTTCCCTCGGAGATGGGGCTGATCCTTAATTCATTCCTTGTGCTCTACTGGACTCTGCTCATTTTTTGATCTTGAGGCAGTGCCTAAAGCATAGAATCATAGAAAGGTTTGGGTCAGAAGGGACCTTAAAGACCATCTTGTTCCAACCCCCTGCCCTGGGCAGGGACACCTCCCACCAGACCAAGTTGCTTGAAGCCCCGTCCAACCTGGCCTGGAATGTTTCCAGGGATGGGACATCTCCCACCTCTCTGGTGGACTTGGGCCAGCGTTTTCATAGAATCACAGAATGGTTTGGGTTGGAAGGGACCTTAAAGACCATCCAGTTCCAACACCCCTGCCCTGGGCAGGGACACCTCTCACTAGACAAGGTTGCTCCGAGCCCCATCCAACCTGGCCTTGAACATCTCCAGGGATGGGGCAGCCACAGCTTCTCGGGGCAACCTGGGCCAGGCTCTCACCACCCTAAACATAAAATATTTCTTCCTAATATCCAGTTGGAATCTCCTCTTTTTTAGCTTAAAGCCATCACCCCTTGTCCTGTCGCAACAGGCCCTGCTAAAAAGTCTGTCCCCATCTTTCTTACGAGCCCCCTTTAAAGCACCAAGAAAGGTGATTAAGTGCCCGAAAGCCCCACCACCTCCCTCCATCTCAACCTAAACATTGCAAAAACCCGTCCTGCCTGGTGGATGGGATCTGCTCACCGGGAAACGGCATCACCTTTTCCCGGCTCCATCCGGTGGATGGCAGGCCCGGTGGGCTATTCTTATCTTGTGCCGCCTCGTGCTCTCCTCGTGCGTGCTGGAGCACCGTCTGCATTCCTCCGCTGCTCCCCAGCTCCTGGCATCTGTCAGAAACCACCGTCCCTGGGGCCAAAGGTCTCCGCCAGCTCTCCCAGGGCTCTCGGGTGAACATTATCTAGGTCGGTTGATTAAAAGATGTTTATCTCTTGTAGCTCTTGTTTAAAATATCCTCTTGGTTACTAATGTACTGGAAAGTGCTTCATCAGCCACAGGGACTATAAGCACACCCTTCTGCTCCTTTCTAAGTATAGACCAGAAGGATTTATTGAACACTTGTGCTTTTCTTGCGTCATTAACAGTTTTATTATCTCCATCCCCATATCTTCTTTTGTTACTGGTAGGGCTTCTTTTCCTGACCCACTTAAAGGAATTATTAATAGTCCAAATATCCACATATTTCTCCGCACGTCTTTGACTTCTGTATTAATTTTCCACAGTCCATAACATCTCATTTATATGGATTGCTAACCGGTTCCCGTTCGTTACGTACTCTTTTTATGTGTAATTGCTGCTGGGAATCAGGGAAAGTCTCTTAACCAAATAAAGGGGGGACCACGTTGCCTCTCACGTCTGCCGGTGGCGAATGGCCGGATGCAGGAGGAGCCTGGGTGAGAGGTGGGGAAGGATGTGCCAGGCATATCTGCCTGGTTTGTCACGCTTTGCAGGCAAATATGAATATCACAGCCCCCTAATCCCGCAGAAAGGTCGCTTCCATTGCTAAATGCAGGTTCTGGTTTTCTTGGGTCAAGTGTCTGAGTCAGGCACCTCCGCTAACGGGACGGTGCTGGCACCGACAGAAATATCAATCTCTGCTGAGGTCATTCGTGGTTTCTTTTTTTTTTTCTGTCCTGGAGGAGTTTCAGGGCTGGGGGCAGAGAGATGGAAAACTTTGGTCCCCGGCTGCTTCCAGGAAAGGAAAGCATCTGAGGATGGAGGGGCCTCTGTGGTCGGAGAAGGTAGATGGTCAAGAGCAAGAGAGAGAGAGGGGGATCCCATTGGTCTCACCTTAATTTCTCTTATGGTTTTGGGGGAGATGAGAGGTCCTCCACTGCGAGATGCTTTTCAGAGCAACAAAATCTGATTCTTTTACCCGTTTCGTGCTGTTGTCCTGGCCGTGTTCTCATTTAACAAGCAGTTACTCTTTTCAAATGAGATTTCTCCTGGTCCTTGGCCAGTCCTGGATTTGTTCCCAAACTCCCACTAGGCTTCGGCAGCAGGTCCCTCACCGAACCAGGACCCCAGGGCATCCAGAGCAGCCCGTGTCCCTTCTACATCTCAGGAGGGGACAGAGAGTTGTGCATCCAAACCCCTCTGAGCCTTCAACTGAGCGTCGCAGAGTCTGATGCTCTGTGTTTCCCTCTGCAGGAATATTTCATCTGATACAGACCAAAAAGATCAGCAAACAAGAATTCAAGCAAGAGGCACAGAACTTCAGGCTGATCACCAGGACGAACGAAGGTAGGGAGAGAAAAAAAAATAAAATAGCCCATTTCCCCTCTCCTCCTGCTGACCCTGCCCCAAACAACCTCCCCCGCACCGTGGTTTGCTGGCCATTCCGTAAATCCGGGCACGGTGTGGGGAGCTGAGCCGTGGGGAGAAGCTTGTGCAAACGAAGCCGGGTCAGGGCCGACCTGTCTTCACACAACATACGCAACGCTCCTGGTGAGCAGTCACATTTGCACTTTATGGTATCGGAAAGGGCAGCCAGCTTTCTAAAAGTGGATGCAGGCTTGTGAAATCCAAAGGCTTTGTCTCTCCAAAAGCCTGTAAAACTGTTTGATTTTTATATCTAATCCATCTGGCGTTACACGGAGCGGGGAGAGAGAGAAAAAAAAAACCCACAAAAAATGATGCAAGGGATTTGAAAAAAGATAAACTCTTGAAATATTTTTAAAAAAAATCATTCTTAATGTTCTTGGATGTGCGTAAATGTTACAAAAAGCAGGAATGCCAGTGCACATGCCGAGAGTGCCTGTGCGGAGCGAAACTGCCGTGTTATTTCCCGCTGGCTGCCTCTTCGCCGGGGCTGGGTTAGAGTTTAATGGGGTAGGTTCGGATGGGAGCCGTTCCCGTATCATCCAGCACCCACAGGTCATCGGGTCGGCTGGAAACGGCACTGCTGCCCGCTGCATACCAGCACACCCAGTGCCCTGGGGAGGGTGGAGAATTGTTTTCACCTCCCGTCTGTTCGAGACACCATCTCTTGACCGAACCTTGGAGGATTTTTAAGTCCCCGCTCCCAGGTTGGGCTTCGCAACCCCATGGGGGTCTCTGGCACGTGCCCGCTGCTTCTTGCCTCAGTTTCCCCCCTGACAAATAACCCTGTTGTGAAACCATCCCACTGCCGTTGCCGCAAGTTCTAGGAAAGCATTGGCTGGTGATTTCTTCACAACAGGAGATTAATTCAGCTAGAAAATATGCCCCCCCTGGGGATGACGACATTAGGGCTGCATAATCCTTGCGGGGATTACGGGGGAAGCAACCACCTAGAGGGAAAGCACCTCCTGCACGTCTGGGGATGCTGGTGTTTTGGGAGAGCCAGGAGAGGGATCGGGACACTCTGTGCTAGTTTTTGGGATGTTTCCCAGCTCCCACCGATGCATTTGCATTGCAGGGTGTCTACAGCTCACTGGTGAGGCTGTGGTGGGGGACCTAGGGGGAGTTCTTCTGCTTCTGCAGCAGGATCTTCCCTTGCTGGAGGTCACAAAGCCCTGCATGAAGAGCCAAGGCTGGGGCAGCAAGAGAAAAATGAGTATAAATGTAGGGGTTTTGAGCAACCTGCCCCCAAAAAATGGGGATGACAGAAGTGGGGAGAGAATCACACCCACCTACCCATGGCCCACGAAACGTCAATTTTGGCTTTCTGATGATGAGTCAGAGGACGAGAAAAATGCTTCTTCCTGCCGGGAGGCAGGGAGTCAGCCCGAATCCCAGACAAACTGGGGAGGACTTGGCCCAAACCGCTCACCTTAAAGCATCCTTTGAGGAGGCAGAGGGAGGGATTTAGCCCTGTTTCAGACTGAGGTCCTTTTCTTTTAAGAGCGTACGAGTGTTTCCAGGGAAAGCATTGGAAACGTTAGACTTGATGATCTTAAAGGTCTCTTCCAACCAGAACAATTCTGTGATTGATTCTATGTTGTTGATTGTGCTGTTAATTGCATTGCAGGAGGTATATAGGGCTCCTCTTGACCTCAAAAACCATTTTAATTGCACGATGGCAAAGTCTAGGACCAGACTATGGGGCTGCTGATGAGCTGCTCTGGCCGTGGCCAGTGTTGTGGGTAGACGTTTGTCCCCATCTCCATCCCAGCATGGTCCTCGTGTGTCATAGAATCATAGAATGGTTAGAGTTCGAAGGGAGCTTAAAGATCATCAAGTTCCAACCCCCCTGCCCTGGGCAGGGACATCTCCCACCAGACCAGGTTGCTCAAAGCCCCCTCCAACCTGGCCTTGAACGTCTCCAGGGATGGGGCAGCCACAGCTTCTCTGGGCAACCTGGGCCAGGCTCTCACCACCCTCACAGCAAAGAAGTTCTTCCCCACATCTCATCTCAATCTCACCTCTCCAGTCCGGAGGATGCTGTGTGTGGGATAAATTGTGTTTTCCCGCTCCAGGGGTTGTTGCTAATGAGTGTCCACCTCTGCTCGTCCAGGTCACTGGAACATCTTCCGAGCCCGAACGTCAGAGCTGAGGATGACAGAGAGCCCAGAGAAAGAAACAAAGAACTTGTAAAGAAAAACACCTTAACGTAGCTATTGATTTATCTACACACACACACACACACATACACACACATACACGTATATATGAAAAAAAAAAAAAAAAAGAAAGTTGCATTATTAAATAGACTGGCACAGCAATAAAGGATACACTAGTGTAAATTACAGAAACTCCAGCAAAGGAACCAAACCGAAACTGCATTGAAGCTACGGCCGTGGAGGTGCCTCTCTCCGGCAGGAGAGCGGGAGGAGAGGCCAGCCGTCGTCTCCTGCCACCGAAGGAGGAAGGAAGGACGTCTCCTGCCACAGAGGGAGGAGGGAGAGACGGCAGAGATGTGAGACCTGGTGCGACGTGAAGATCGGGGATGCGCGTTCCTGACACCCCGGCATTTCTGAAGAGCATCAGGAGCAGAACGTGACCATGCTTCTTACCAACCGCCAGCATAAAGGTGACCTGCAAGGAGAGAAAAATCATCCTAATTTCTTTTCTTGGAGCCCCTGTGACCTGCAAAGGGTTTTTTTTTTTTTTTCTGGCTGAATATCCTCCAAAGGGCATTTCTTGAAAAATCTTGGGTCTTTTCTCCTCTGTTTCAGCTGGGAGGATTCTTTTCCCTTCTTTGCAGGTCGCTTGAAGTTGTAGTTTTTGGGAGGACCCACCTGCTGACAGGGTCTGAGACCCCGAACACCGCGCTAAGGTCGCTACTAAGCATGTTATTATGCTATATATTTATATATATCCTACATAATATCTACTGGGCTGTATTCACAGGAGGGGCATCTCCCAAAGGGCAAACAGGACCATTTCTGCAGCGTGGGGAGGAGGGCCTGCAGCAGCACCGCCCTCCCCCTGTCTGGAAATAGCTTTGGGGGATTTTCAGGTTGTTTTGGTACATGTATTTATCCCCGGTTTCTTGTTTTAGTCTGTTTTGATAAATCTATTTATTTGGAGATCCGGATCTGTCTGATAAATCTGATTAAAGCGTCTTCTTGATTCAGCCTCCTGTGACGGCTCTCCTTCCCCCGTAGGGTCTGTGTTACGACTTGGGGGGCCCTGTTGGGCCCCTCATTGTGGTGGGGTGGGACCCCCATCCCGGTGGGGTCTGATCCCCTCGCATTCACTCAGGCAGCATCCTCAGGGGTGGGATGCGGGATCGAGGCATGCAGAGAGCATCCCATGGATGCTTTGCTCATCGTTAGGGCATCATCCCACCCCACTTGCTTACGCTCTGCAGCCGGTTTGGGGCTGAAAATGGAGCTCTGGGGCTGGCAGTGGCCACCAGGGTCAGGAGAAGGCTGGGGGCAAACCTGGGCCAGGAACGGGGAGGTCCTGGCTTGCTGGATGGGTGCCCAACGAGCTGCTAAGTGATTGCAGGTGCTCTCTTTTGGACAGGCAACTGCTCACGTGGGGCTATAAAGGGATCAAGTCGAGGAACCCCCACCTTGGTCTTCCCCTTCTCTCTTCGTTTTGCTCCCAAAAACCCAGCGGTTGCTGCCACTCGCTGGGGATGTGGATGGAAAACAGGTCTGTGCACAGCCAAAGGATGGAGAAGACAGAGACCAGAGTGTCCACAGCTCCAGGGGACCTGCAGCAAAGAGCAACTGGGGATACTGGGAAAAATTTCTTCCCTGGAAGAGTTGTCAAGCCTTGGAAGAGGCTGCCCAGGGCAGTGGTGGAGTCACCAACCCTGGAGGGATTTAAAAGCCGGGCAGACGTGGTGCTGAGGGACATGGGTTGGTGGTGGGTTTGTCAACGTTGAGTTGATGGTTGGACTCCATGATCTGAAAGGTCCCTTCCAACCTCCACCGTTCTATGATTCTATAATCGGAGCAGCCGGTGGGCACCAACCCGGCACTGCTCACCGGAGCCGTGTGATGATGCGGTTAAACTTATTCAGAAAAAAAATTCCCAGCGATGCTTTGGGCACTGCGGGGTGCCCCCTGTGGTGCAGGGCAAAGGGACAGGGGTGAAGCCACCCTCTCACCCCACGGATGTGTGCATGACCCCAGCTGTGCCCCAGTAGGGAGGACACTGCCAGTCCCCAGGCAGAGCCTGACCCCTCATTCGTCAGCCTAATTAACTTGCTCTTGCGTGAGCTAATTGAAGCAGAGCTGAGGGCCAATTTGCGCTCGTTTACCAGGAGCCACAGGCATTTGAAATGAAGCTGCCCGGTTGGGTTCCTCAGGATTGGCCTGGAGAAAACCAGGAGAAACCTGTCACTGCCCGGACCAGATGAGGTTTCCTGCTGGTTTCTATAGGTTACCAAGCCCATATAGGTTATATCTCCTTATAGCAGCCTTCCAGTCCCTAAAGGGGGGGCTCCAGGAAAGCTGGGGAGGGACTCTTGATGAGGGAGGGGAGCCATAGGAGGAGGGGGAAGGGTTTGACACTGAAAGAGGGGAGATTGAGATGAGATGTGGGGAAGAAGTTCTTTGCTGTGAGGGTGGTGAGAGCCTGGCCCAGGTTGCCCAGAGAAGCTGTGGCTGCCCCATCCCTGGAGGGGTTCAAGGCCAGGTTGGAGGGGGCTTGGAGCAACCTGGCTTTCTAAACCTGGTGTCTTCTAAAAAGCACCATGCGTTTGGAGTAACCACAGAGCTGCTGTGCTGTGTCATCCTGGACCTCTGGCTGAGCTTTGCCTTGGGCAGGGAGATGTGGAGATTAACAGGAATAAGCAAGAGAGAGTTTCTTTGGAGAGAGGTTTCGTGGAGATGCAAGATGGAAATGAAGATGTCTCCTCCCAAGGAGCTTCCCACCAAGAGATGCTGCTGCTTCATGGCCCCTTCCTGGGAAACATGGACGGTATTGCCCTGGTGAAGGTGGCCCAAGGTGGACCGGGACTCTGCTCCTGCTGCTGCTGTGGTCCTTGCACTGAAGTAGGTCCTAGCAAACAGGGTTTGGTGCTGAGTGCACCCACCACAGAAGGAAGGTGTAGAAGCCTCCAAAGATGCCGTTTGCATGATCTGACTCTCCCATCCTCCCATAACTTTCTTTATCTCCCAGACCCATCGCACACCCCTGGCCCTGGCTGCTTCCGTGTAACGTCTCATCTTCTCTGTCGTCAACTTCTCCCCCACCATCAAGCGTTATGCCACTGCCAGCCCTCTGCTGTCGCCAGCAAGGCTTTCTGCTGCCTTGCAGTTATCCCTTTACTGCAGCCCCGCTTTGGGACGCTGTCATAAAAGGCACCCCGTAAATTTTATATTGAACAGTAAAACTTTTTCGCCTTGGCTGCTGTTCCCCCTCGCTCCCTGCAGCAGTGAAGACCAAGGTGGGTGAGCTCCAGGTAGGCTGGAGCCAAGCGCCGAAGCTCAACTACTGGTTCCTGGCAGAGAAAAGGGGCACGACATTGCTTTTTGCTGGTTTGGTTGGAGGAATAAGGCTGGAGACATGCTGGAGCAGCACTGGTGTCTGCTGTCCAAGGGACACAGCCACAGGTGGCACAGGACAGCTTTTCTCCACCCAAGGAGACCCAAAAGCCTCCCCTCTGTTCACTGTGGTGAGGCAGGAAGGACTCCTACCCATCTGAAGTGATCCCTGAGCCAAGAGGGATACGAGGAGTAGGCTCAGCTCTCCATTCAGATGGCAGAGCTGCAACCATGGGTATCTTAGGTGGGTTCCTCAGCCTTCCCCATCCATCCATCCATCCATCCATCCATCCATCCATCCATCCATCTATCCATCCACTCATTCTTATAGAATCATAGAATGGTTAGAGTTGGAAGGGACCTTAAAGATCATCGAGTTTCAACCCCCCTGCCATGGGCAGGGACACCTCCCACTGGACCAGGTTGCTCAAAGCCCCATCCAGCCTGGTCTTCTTCCCCATGCATCCATTCTTCTCCATCCATCTATCTATCCATTCTTCCCTATCCTTCTCCATCCATCCTTTCCCATCCATCCTTCCCCATCCACCTTTCTCCAGCCATAACCTTTTGGACACTCTGGCGTTTTGTTCCTCACAGTAGCAGGGGAGGAGGAAGACATCACCTTCACCATGGTTTAGCCTGAATGCTGGCCAGAGACCTTCATTTCTCACAGGACTGTTAAAAAACATCCCAGAGGAGTGTGGGGGACGTACAGGGGGCATGTGGGTTGGTGACCAACCTCCGCACGTAGCACTGCCCGGTGACGTGTGGCCAAGGAGGGGAAGAACGACTTGCTGTGGGGCTGGACGGGGCTACGAGCGGTGGGTAATCTCCTGCAATCGTGTCAGTGATACGCCAGACCCGGCCGTGCCAGGAGCCTGCCCTAATGACCACGTCCCCCCAGCGGGGGAACCTCTCGGAGACTGCATCTCTGGAGATTAACCTTTTTAATTGGATCAGCAGCCACAGATCAGAAGCCAACATTTCACGGTTGGTGGCATCACCTTCCTCGCCCCGCTCCTCCTCCCTGCGTCCCTTTGCCTCTGCAGGAGTCACCCCATTTCCACCCTGAGCCACGAAGCTGGGGTTGATGTGGGGGCAGAGCTGGCCCAGCACTGTGGGACCAGCGCCATGTCCCTGCCCATGGCAGGGGGGGTTGGAACTCGATGACCTTTAAGGTCCCTTCCAACCCGAACCATTCTATGACTCTATGACCTTTCATCTCTTGTGACACTGAGCTCTCAGGGCAGGGCTGGGCTTTCTGCAGAGGGTTTGAGGGGGCTGCTCCCAAGATCTGCAGAGGACCATCCCTGGGGCCATCCCACACGCCTCACTACCACCTCTGCTGCAGCCCTGGCCATGCGGGCGCCCATCCCACCATGGCTGGGGGCACCAGCAGGGACAGGGTCCTTCCCGGCGTGTGGAGGGCTGAGGCCACACTGCCTTGCCATGTGTAGACCCAAATACCCATGACCTCCTCACTGATGGTTGCATTTGCTCCCCTTATCCTGAGGTAGCTCAGCACCTTTGTAGTCTTCTGTTACAGCTGGGTCACCTTCCTTACACTACAAAGAAGACATTGAGGGGCTGGAGCGTGTCCAGAGAAGGGCAACGGAGCTGGTGAGGGGTCTGGAGCACAAGTCTTGTGAGGAGCAGCTGAGGGAGCTGGAGGTGTTCAGCCTGGAGAAAAGGAGGCTGAGGGGAGACCTTCTCGCTCTCTCCAACTCCCTGAAAGGAAGGTGTAGCCAAGGGGGGTCGGTCTCTTCTCCCAAGGAACAGGCGATGGGACAAGAGGAAACAGCCTCAAGTTGTGCCAGGGGAGGTTTAGGATGGAGATTGGGGAAAATTTCTTCTCTGAAAGGGTTGCCAAGGCCTGGAAGAGGCTGCCCAGGGCAGTGGTTGAGGCACCATCCCTGGAGGGATTTCAAAGCTGGGCAGACGTGGTGCTGAGGGACATGGGTTAGTGGTGGGTTTGTCAGTGTTGGGTTGATGGTTGGACTCTATGATCTGAAAGGTCCCTTCCAATGTGGACATTTCTATGATTCTATGATTCTTAACAGGGTTTTCAGCCCTGTCATTGTCCAGTTGTGCTCGTTGAGACTAATTTCTGAGCTGTTCAAGGGTTAGGAACAAGACCTTGCAATCCTGACTGTTTTCACATCTAGGACCTCAGCTTGTTGTTGCAGAGATGATACATGGTGTGAGAAAGATGGACCTCTCTGAGACCTCCTTGCTGATGTTCCCCTGCTTTGGACTTCCTTCCCCACATTTCTCTTGAATTAGCCACAGAGCACAAGAAGGAGTTTCAGCCATCTTGGACCTCTTGCTGATGTGGACAAAACCCATGAGCAGAAACCAGCACCCATTGGTGGCACCACCACGCTGGAGGAGCAGCATGGGTCTCGATGCTTTCACATAGAGGTTGCCTGATGTCTTGAGAGCAAAAAAACTCAGAGCAAACACCCAAGTGAATCTTGTATAACACCGAGGGCTTCGGGACTTCAAATGTCCTGTCCAAAAGAGGACATAGACCCAGACACCAGCCCTGGCCTGAGTCAGGAGGAGAGGAGGATGTCAACGTGCTCATTCCTGCAAGGAGATGGGCTCTTGCATGAGGGCTGAGGAGGCATCGATGGCTTTTGCCACCCTGCCTGCGTCTGCCAGCACTTTCCATGTGGGTTAAACGTGGCTAATTCTGACCACCACTGGGTGACGGCTCCGTTGAACTCACTGTGGGCTCCTTGGGGTATTTGCAGGTGCATCCATGCAATTGGACCATGGTGGCATCTCTCCTGTTGGAAGGGATTTGGCTCCATAGGGCAACAGCAACACTCGGGGGGGGGTTCATTCAGCATCCCTGGCAGTTGTCTCCTCACCACAGTCCCTTCTTGATCCTCAGGGAGAAGATGTCATGATTGAATTGAATGCTGCTGCTGTTACTGCAGGACCCATATCTCCTGCTGCTTCTTCTATGGGACCTGTATCATAGAATAATGGAATCATGGAATGATTTGGGTTGGAAGGGACCTTAAAGACCACCCAGTCCCACCCAACTGCCCTGGGCAGGGACATCTCCCACCAGACCAGGTTGCTCCAAGACCCATCCAACCTGGCCTTGAACCCCTCCAGGGATGGGGCAGCCACAGCTTCTCGGGGCAACCTGGGCCAGGCTCTCACCACCCTCACAGCAAAGAAGTTCTTCCCCACATCTCATCTCAATCTCCCCTCTTTCAGTGTCAAACCCTTCCCCCTCCTCCTATGGCTCCCCTCCCTCATCAAGAGTCCCTCCCCAGCTCTCCTGTATCTCCTGCCGGCCTTTCTGTGACCCCTCTCTCCTCTTGCTGTGATCTGTTTTGTGTGCGATAAGTACATCAGACATACCATGGCTGATGCAACCTGTGCTGGGACACCTTCGGTCTCTGCAGAGAGCGTTTGGGCACTGGATCCAACTTGGGTCCCCAGTACCAGGCAGGCAGTGACAGGCTGGACCCAGTCTAGCTGGAAGATATGCCAAAAAAGTTTTCCCCTTCAGATTGATCCAACACTGGAACAGGGACCAAGGGAAAAGGAGGGCGAATCTCCATCCTTGGAGAAACTCAGCCCTTGCCTGGATGCAACCCTGAACAACCTGATGTAACTTCAAAGCTATCCCTGCTTGGAGCCGGAGGCTGGACCAGGGACCTCCTGGGGTCCCGTCCAACCTGAATTACCCCGTGGCTGTGTGCTCTGGGATGGATGGCAAGTCACCATCAGAAATCTTGGCTCTACCTCTGGGGTCTTAGGGTTTTTTTACGTCAGAGCCATGCTATTTCATGCTCTATTATCAGGTTAGTCAAAACACTTCTCTAAACTATATGTCTATATAATTGCCAGCTACACTCACTTCCTTGGCTCCTGCTGTTTTCCATTGCATTGGATTTGCAGTCATGCAAAATATCTGCTTTCACCTTAATCTGCATGAACCTTCCCCCCCCCCTCCCCCTTCCCACCGGCAGCTCAGGAGCCAAGGGGAAGCCAATACCTCTCGGCTATGTTTGCTGGAGCCTCCTTCTCCACCAGCCAAGAGGGGCTGGTGACCTGCTCCGCTCAGTTTGGGGTGTCAGCACCATTAGGACTCTGCCACGGGGAAATGAAGCCACGTAAAAGGCGGTTTTGTTGGGTTTGGTGCTGCCCTGAAAGTCCTCTATGAAGCCCACAGCTCTTGGAGATAGGTGGTTTGAATTTTTGGCTCCTCGATGAAGCATCTACCAGTGAACTGGGATGTATGTTCTTGTATCACCTTCCCCCAGCTGAAGTGGGGGGGATTCCTCCCCAAAAGGGATGGGATTTCTCTTAAAATGGTGCTTGCAGCTCTCCGTAGAGACCCCCGCACTGTGCCAGGGCCGGGTGAGCGTTTTCCCCGCATCCGCTCTGCACATCCCTTTCTTTTTTTGGGGGGGATGAGAAATGGAGAAACCAGAAGATCATCCGTGCTGCGCAGCTCACAGGCTGTTCTCGTGCCACCGTGAACCTGTCTCCTCTCCAGACTAAACAGTCCTAATATTTCCTGTCTCTTCTCACATAGAAATGTGTCTGTAATCACTCTTTTCCCCTGTTCCTGCACCTTTTTGGATGCCGGAGCAGCTCAGGATGTACCTAATCTGGCGGGTGTCCGAGCTGCTTGGGGAAAGGAGATTGCATTTCCCTTTGTCAAAGCTTGACACCCCCAAAATTGTGAAAATAAAACCCCAACAACAACAACAAAAAAAACCCTGCGGAGGAAAGCTTTACCAGAAAGTCAGGACTATCCGGAGACTGGAAAAAGCCCCGGCTGCCTGGAAGACGGGTGCCGAGAGAGGGGTGATGAGAAAAACAGGGAAATCCTCGGAGACCATGGCTGGTGGGGCCTGGAGCCGGAGGAGGGATGAGAGGTGGAGGAAACGTGACCGACACGGCACGACCGCAGCCCCGGGGGCCTGTTCCTCCGGTGTGATGTTTGGCCACGCTGCCCTCTACATGTTACGTGGCCACCCCCCAAACGTGGGGTTTCCAAAGGGGAGGTGGTAGGACAAACGGATGGTGCAAAGGAGCCCATGGAGCATCCCGTGGTGCTCATGGTCCTCCTGCCCCGTGGGATGCAGGAGAGTCACCCACCCCACCTCCATGTGTCCTCTCCAGTGCACTGGGGTGGTGTTTCTTGCACTCCTGTTTTTCGCCTGTGGGAGCACAAGGATCCCAGTGGAGATCCCTGTTTGTACGGGCTGGATAAATCCGAAGGAAACGGCTTGCAAGTCCTTCTCACCAACATTGCCAAAAGACCATGATTCAGTGCTTTTTTTTGGGTAGAAATTAATTAGTTCAGGCCCATCACAATTATCTAACTCAATGAGCACAACAATAACCCACTGTTTAAAGGTTGTTCATGGCCATTTAGCACCATCTGGGTCGTCTGATCAGGGGCTTTGAAAACAGTTGAAAATGAAGTAAGAAGGATTGCTTGGCCCGGACACCCCTTTTTGCCTCCCAGCTGCACTGACAATGAAAATAATCCCGATGGACCCATTGGACACAGGGAGAGGGACTGCGGAGCAAACACCACCCTGTATCTCGCTGTGCCCCTTTGAGCTGCGGGTCCCTGTCCCTGAATCATAGAATCATAGAATGGGTTGGGTGGGAAGGGACCTTAAAGATCATCCAGTTCCAACCCCCTGCCATGGGCGGGGACACCTCCCACCAGACCAGGTTGCTCCAAGACCCCTCCAACCTGGCCTTGAACCCCTCCAGGGATGGGGCAGCCACAGCTTCTCAGGGCAACCTGGGCCAGGCTCTCACCACCCTCACAGCAAAGAACTTCTTCCCCACATCTCATCTCCATCTCCCCTCTTTCAGTGTCAAACCCTTCCCCCTCCTCCTATGGCTCCCCTCCCTCATCAAGAGTCCCTCCCCAGCTTTCCTGGAGCCCCTTTAGGGACTGGAAGGGGCTCCAAGGTCTCCCCGGAGCCTTCTCTTCTCCGGGCTGAACCCCCCCAACTCTCTCAGCCTGTCCTCACAGCAGAGGGGCTCCAGCCCTCCCAGCAACTTCATGGCCTCCTCTGGCCCTGCTCCAACAGGTCCATGTCCGTCTTATACTGAGGTCTCCAGAGCTGGAAGGTGGTGGCCTTGGAAGGAGCAGGGGAGAAGAGCTTGACCATGTGTCCAAATAGCAAAGAGCTCTGCCCTAGACATGTTCCTCTTCAAGCTTTGGGGCTTAAGTTTGAGCTGTGAAGCTTGAGGCATCCCCATGGAGAGGTTGGGGTTTGCAGATGTCTCTGCTGCTGCTCAAAAGGACTTGGAACACTTTGGAGATTGGGCAGTTTCTGGAAGACAGATTGGAAAGTTTGCCAAGTTGGGCTTCTCCCAATTTGGGAAGGCAGCGGGGAGCACTGTGGGTTTTTAAGGGAAGGTGGCTGCTCCCCATGTCCAAAGCTGCCCCGAGACGGTCTTGGAACTTGCTGGAAATTCAGGACAGACTCATGTAGAGTCCATCCCTGGGTGGCCACCTGAGAACTGAGACTCCCCATGTCATGCAAGTTAGGAGATGCCACATCTGGTAGCCCATGTGCACCCTGCATGGTCTTCCCGGCAGCCACCTTCCAGGTTCCATGGTCTCTGCAGTTGGACCTCTGGTCCCATCAGTTCCAATTCTCAGCCGTCAATCTATCCAGTATCTGTCCCAGATGGACAGCTTCTCCAGTGCCTGGCTGTGACCTGTGCTCTGGTTGTGCACACACAGGAAGGAGCCCCTCAACCAGGTAAAGAGAAATGGAGCTTAACGAGGAGACGGAGTCTAACTAATGAGACAAACTGCACTGACTGGGGACAAGCGCAGTGATCATCTACCTGATTAGGCAGAACTGCCCCATTTATCCCTTTATCCATCTATTTTCACTTGTTTGTTCCTCCCTAGACCCCTTTCATCCTTCCCTTTGTCCACCATTGGCCCATCCCCTCAACATTGTCTTCTGCAATCCCCAAATGCTCTTCCCTTGGGGTCCCAGCACCTTCCCCCATCCTCATGTCTGGATGTGTGTCCTTGGGGCCCATCAACCCCTTCCTGCATCGTGGGAGGAGCAGTGGTGGCACCATGGGCTTCTGTGTCCCCATCACCACCACCTCTCATCAGCCACGTGAGATGCACTGTCCCCCATCTCCTCCAGGCTGGAGGGATCTGGGTGGGGATGGAGACTTGGGTAGGAACAATATATGGATTTACAACCCTGGTTTTCCTGCTGTCACCACTGTGCAACACGCTCACCCTGCCCACAGGTGTCCATCCATGCCTGGTGGAGCCTGTCCTAAGCATGGACACCACCATATCTTCTGCAGAGAGGGCACCTAGCTTCCTAGACCCTGACATAGCCACAGGAGCACTAATGTGGGACTTGTCTTCCTCTGTGGGGCACTATCGTGGCCACCACAACTTGTACTGGGAGCTTTGCCAGTTGCCTGCATCAGCCTCTTCTCGTCAGTGGGGCAATCGCTTGCTTGACTGGATGGCAGCGGGACTTGTGCTCAGATCTGATCATACACCCATACATCTCCTCAGGATTGACTGGACACCCCAGAAATGTGGTTGTGTGACAGATTTTTGGTCTGGAGGCCCAGAAGGGTGGATTTTGCATGGTCAGAAGAAGACAACTAACCTCTTCTCTGCCCTGGGAAGGTGCAGGTCCCACTCAAGCTGGGGTGGTGAGGTTCAACCCATGGGTTGGAAGAGGCACCATGGCTCCTTGTTGTGCCCAAGAACATAGATATGAACTCAAAAGCGGACAGAGACAAAGTGACGGAAGGAGCTGCTGTGAAATGTGGCCACCCAATGGCATGAGCGCTGCCCTTGCAGCACCATTTCTCCTTGTGGGTCACTGGGGGAAGCCAGCATGACCAGCCTGGGAGGGGACATTGCATTTGGACATGTGTTTTGACTGGATGACTCCACTCATGGTGTCCCAGGCCACCTTGTGAGGCAGGGGACCCATGTCTCAAGGGTCTTCCCAGCTCCTGAGCAGCAGGACAAATGCTGCAGTGTGAGATGGACACTAGATTGTGGTACTGCTGTCCCAACGGCCTCCTTCTTCCATAGCACCGCATCTCACCAGCTTCACCCAGCAACCCTGGGATGAACCTGTTCTCCTCCACAGGGGGATGAAAGACTTTATTCCCAACCCTTTGTCCCTCTTGCACCATCCTGGAGCTGCCCTGCAGCACAAGAGAGCTCTTCTCCTCCTGTGGGATGGAAAAAAATTGTCTTTTAACAGAGTGGCCGTGCTGAGGACACATGTGTGAGTGATCCATGTCTGTGGGAGTCCTGCTCGCCTCAGGAAGAGGTGCCTCCATCTCCAAAATGGTGGTCGTGATCCCTGTTTGCAACAGATAATGAGATGTTTTGTGGTGTTTGTGCTCAGTAGCAGTTTTCCCCAGCACTTCTGGGGGTTGGAACAGGCTGTGCTCTTGGCATGGGGTTCCCACCAAGCAGCACAATGGCTGCTGAGGACTGGATGGGAGATGTTCCTCAACAGTTGGTCCTCTTGCTGCTATCCCATGTGTCTTTCATTTTTGCATGGCATGAAGACCCACATTTTAGGAAGGATCCAGTCCAGTTGCCCTCCAGGACTTTGTCCTGCTTTGAGAAAGCTGGACCTGTCACCATGGGTTTGCGAACGGGCTCCTGTCAGTGGGAACCCACCATCAGTGGGATCCCAGCCCCAACCTCAAGCCCAGCTTTCATCCCAGGGGAGGAAGGTCCTGAGAGCCCACTCCCATGGTTGGGAGCTCTTTCTTTCCCGTCTCCACATCTCTCCCATGTTGGGTTGCATGGCCACTGGCTGCTGGAGACCCAGGGTGGTTATTCCCCCAGTGATGGCTGTGGTGAGATGGGTCAGGGATGTGGAAAGGGCTAAACTCCAGGACAACCCCAGCAAGCAGTCCTCCAACCTCCAGGCATTTGTGCCAACGGAGGAAACCACATGATATTAAACCCCCAGGTCCAGAGTGGAATGGACAGGCAGGTCTCCAAGAAACCTATCTAGATGGGAAATCATAGCATCATAGAATGGTTTGGGTGGGAAGGGACCTTAAAGAGCATCCAGTCCCACCCCCCTGCCCTGGGCAGGGACACCTCCCTTTAGACCAGGTTGCTCAAAGCCCCATCCAACCTGGCCTTGAACACCTCCAGGGATGGAGCAAGTGTAAGCAAGTGTCCCTACCAGTGTCCCCCACCACCAAGACCTACAATGTCAGCGTCCATCCAAACAGGCCAAATTTAGGTCTTTTTTTTTTTTTCCCTGCCTGTCTCTATGGCTGGTTTTTGCTTGGTGCCGAGTGCTCCAGGCTGCAATTTGCACAGGAAAACCCTGTAAAGCAGAGTTTTGCTCCCCAGTGGGCTGCCCGAGACAGTGGTTTGCGAGCAGGGTTTGACAGAGGCTTGCAGAGGGACCCTGCTGGGGTTTCTCCAAACCCCGTCAGGCTTCCGGCTCCCGTTCCGTGGCGGGAGGATCAGCACTAAATAACGAACAGAAACATTGATCCCCTTCCAGGCTGCTTTTAGCACGTCCCGAGAAGTTACCCAGACACCGGTGAGGGCTCCTTCCTCCTCCTCAGCGGAGCGAGGGAATCTGGAGCCTGCTGACGTAGCAGCCCAGACGTGACACGGAAAATGGCACGTTGTCCTTCCCTCCATGACCTTCCTGGGAAGTCAGGAAGACCCAGTTGCACAACGGGGCGAAGGCTTTCAAGATGTGATGATGGCTGCATCGATACGTGATGTGGCCATTAGTGACTGTGACCTGGGCCAAGAGGTTTCCAGGGGAGAACTGCAAATCACTTTGCTGACTTCCCGAGGTGGATTATTGGCATTCGAAGCTGAATCTGAATCACCAAAACTAACAAAAAAGGTTGGGTAGAGGTGGATATAATTTGGTCCTTCTTCCAAATGACCACCAGCCTGTGACAAATACCCAAAGTAACTAGAACAAATTCTCCAGACACTGTTGATCTGCTAATAATTAAGAGATTGTATGATTAGCTTTGAATTTCCAGATCAGCCTCACCAACGCCAGAATCCCCAAAGCCATTTGCGTGCCTCTTGCCCTTGAACCTGTCCCTCAGATCTGAGCAGCTTCAGTTAAAGTTGGGGCATGCTGGAATCAGAGGGAGTTTTATCCTTCACGTTGGCATGGCCAAGGTTCAACTTTATGCATCCATAAGGATTTTGAGGGACATTTTGTCTTCGAAATGTCAATGTAACCCTTTCTACTGGTCATTGCCTTAGAGGAATCACTTTCCCGTGATCCAGAACTTGAGTTTTACCTCTCTTCTTTGGCCGGGCAGCGTGTCTACTGGTTGGGTTTGGGAAGTCGGGGTTGAATTGGCTGCTGGATGGCTTCCAAGGGACTTGGTGCCCCTTGGGGTCATGTGGCAGGTCCCAGGAGAAGAGAGATGATGGGCTGCACGTGGAGAAGTGTTGGGAGTTGCTGCCATAGCTTGATTGTGGCTCGTTGCTCTTTCTTTCGGTGACACCAGCGGTAGAGTAGCCCGATCTCTGCGTCGGACTCCAAAACGAGCCTTGGGAGATGCTCTTACCAGCTCTGGGGTCCCTGTTCCCAGTGGGGATGGTCCCTTATCCCCCCCATGAGGTTTTTCACCCCCGGGGAGCCGCCGTGCTCCCCACACCTGGTCTGGGGAAGAGGGATAACGTAATCCGCAGCAAATTGGCACAAAAGCAATAGCAAAATACCAGCCAGCGGGCCAGCAGAGAGGCCAGCTGGGGGAAAACTTACGGGTGAACCCGGCGCCAAGTCTCCCAGCCGGGAATTGGTGGGGAGGGCTCAGGCTCTGCTTTTCACAGAGCCGGCGGTTTTAGTCCTTTTACACCAAGGTGAAGGGAGGGAGGAGGAGGCATCTCTCACAACCAAAAGAAAAATAAAAAAATACCCCAAAACCCTGGAGTTTTGTTCTTCAGACATCTGGGTTTGAGATGGTGCGGTGGGGTATGCCAGCGGGAGATTTTTGGGAAACAACAGCCTGGTGTTCCCATGGGATGGACTCAGCAGTTCCCTGGGTGTCCCGTGCATCTGGGCATGTTCCTCTCTCGTGTCATCTTCTCCTCCCTTCTATAATCTGCTTTCTTTAATACATCCTAGAGCTTTTTTAGAGGACCAACGGAGTGTTGTGATGATTCACGAATCTCTCCAGGTTTTGACATGGGCTCCAGCCCTTGCTTTGATGCCAACAGGGCAGAGTCTGCTCCCCTTTCCAGCCCAAGGTCCTTGCTGGGAGAGGTGGGATCTTGGGGATCAGATGCTGCTTCTTGGTTTTGGTGTTTTTTCCCCCTGCAGTGAGTTTTGTGGTTGCCAAGCACTGGCTGTGGCACTGCTTAGCCCGCTGGAGGGGAACATGCAGACCCCCCACCCCCCACCAGGCTTGTCTCCCCAAATTGAGGCAAATCACCAGAAATAGGGAGAGTGGGAGATGACTCTTCCTTGGGGTGGCCCCACCCCAGTTCTTGGCAGGAGATGGGTCAGGGCTTGGAGGTAGATGTCACATCCCAAACCATCGTGGCTCAATAGCCACCAGCAGCTCCACATACTCACCTGGGCCCTATTTGAACCCACCCTTAATTTTGGCCTCCACGAGGTCTTGCAGAAGGTCTTAATTCACTGCTGCAGACCTGTAGGAACACCTTTGGTCCCTGATTACTCCTGATTTGCACCTGAGTGGGTGAGACCCTCCAGCCTCCCCTGGGATAAGAGCACCTGGGGATTTTGATAGAAATGTTGTGCTTTTTTTACTATATTTCTGTATTTCCATCTCAGGGAGCATTTAGAGGCTTTCTCCAGCCCAGTGGGGTGTCATGGGGGGATGTTTGACCCACCCAGGAGACCAAAATGCTGCTTCCCACACCACAGGAACAGAATTTTCTCTCCAGCACTCAGCTCTGATGCAGGATCCAGTCATTCCTGGCATAGCAAGGCCTTTTTTTCCAGGGTTAGAGCAGCTTTATAAACCCCACTGGCAACTCTGGCATGGGATGGACTTGGGTGGACCATCCCTGGACCATGGTGGGCAGCAGTGGGCAGGTTCCCTCCTTTGGTGGTGGCAAGAAATGATGTACCCCCAAACACACACATCAGTACCCCTTTTCTGCTCCATCCCTGGGCAGGGCAGAGGGTTTGCATTTGGTGACCAAAGCGCCGAAGAACCCTCTTCTGCCACCACTGATTTATCTCGGCTGGGGACCGTCACCTCCAGGCAAAGGGTGAGAAGAAGGTGAGGACAGTCAGCATGGGTCAGGACCAACCCCACCTCCAGCTGCCAGGTGAGCCAGGGATGGGAGACACTGGGATTTTAGCAAAGCTTTTGACAACATCTCCACTAACATCCTCCTGGCCAAAACCAGGGCAATATGGCATGATGGGGACACCCCTACAGCAGGTATCCCTGGAGTATAAGGGTGGGAGTGGGTGAGGATGGCTGAGGGTGATGTTGGGCACCTGTGCAGCACATCTGCCAGGTCCCATCCACCCAAATTTACTCCTGAAGTCCTTTCAGAAGCTCAGCCTCATGCCAAGCACCAAGGACCATGGTGAGTGCAGGTAAAGGGCTGGAGAGATGCGGTCCCATGGGCTTGAGCATGGCCATGTGGGACAGGAGGAACGCCAGAAATCCATCATTATAACAATAATCTTATTATTTCAATATTATTATCTCAAAATGTGTGGTGTGGATGGCTGCCTTAGCAGAAGACATCGTGGTGGTGGGTGAGCAGGACATGGAGCAGGAGCAGAGATGGAGGAGGAGAAGGATGATGGGGAAGAGTAGATGGAGGAGAACGGTCAGGTCTAGTCTTGGATAAACAGGTCCAAAGTCTTCAAGACCCCAAATTTAGGAGGCTGTGTGACCCCAAATTTAGCAGGACGCAGGTGATCAGGTGGTGTGCTGTGCCAGGGGGTGTCAGCGAGTGTCACTGTGGGGCTGTGTGCTGGGTGTAGCACCCAACCCCATGGAAACAACTCCCCCAAACCTGCAAACAGCCCCCCGGCACCCGCAACACAGAGGGGAGGTGGAGAAGATTCAGTTCCCTGGGGGTGGGATGCTTGGCCAAAGGTGGCCTGGGGATGGAGAAGCAGCCACTGGGGACCGTGGCTGGGATGCAAGTGGATGAGATCCCAGATTTGGGGGGCCAGGTGTCCCCGATAATGCCTCTGTTTGCCTTCCCCAGTGGCTCTGCCCACATCCCTGCCCACGCTGGGGTGTTTCAAGGGACACGGATGGGCCTTGAGGTGGGGATGGGGCTCAGCCCCAGGGATATGCTCATGGCCATCCCGTGTACCACAGGGGACCTGGAAAGAGCAGGGATATCCCTGGGGTGTCTGGGATCTTGCAGACGGTCCCTGTGTCCCCCCTCAGTGGATATAGGTCTCCAAACTGGGGGGACCAGTCCCCATGAGCATCCCTGTCACTGGGGATGACATGACGGTCCATCAGCAGCCAGCGCTGAGCTCTGCCATCCCCGATCCCAAGCATCCCTGGGCCAAATCATCCCCTTCTGGGTGCAGGACAGGGTCACACCTTTGTGTCAGACACCCCACCACCACCACCAAAGCCACCTCCTGGCCATGGGGCTGACCGGTCCCCCAGGGTCCTCCCCAGCAGCCTGCACCCCCCCCCCCCTCACAGTAGGGCCAGTAGCCGGGAACCTGCCCTGGGACCAGAAGCCCGTTTCATACAGCCAGGGAATATAATAAAATTAAAGCTCATTAAGCACTTAGAGAAGGGTTTGCATTGAGGGGGTTGCGGGCGGGGGAACCGGGGGGGGCCCTGCATCTCAATACTGGGCTATTTAGAAGGGAGAATTTAATAACGGGGGGTGTGTGTGTGTGTGTGTGTGTGTGTTGGTTTTTATGGCAATAGATTTATTCCACCTGGGCTAAGAAATACATTCCACATCTGCCGAGCCGTGTAACCAGACTCTAATTAAAATCGTATGCCAAGCGAGGGCCCGGCCGTAAAACACAAAGCTGGCTTTTAGAGCGGCTGGGAACCACGGCTCGCGCCGAGCCCCGGGCCCGGGGCCAGGCGGCTGTGGGGCGGCAGAGGCAGGCGGTGGTGGCCGGCGGCAGCGGTGGCCGGCAGGACGGGCACGGGGCTGGCGCGGAGGCTTTTCGGCTGTTCGTTTGCCCCGTGGTGGGGCAGGAGGGGTGCGTGGCCCTGGGGAGGGTGGTGTCTGTCTGTGTGTATGTGTAGCTTGGAGAAGGTGACATCTGTGTGAATGTGGTGGCCCTGGGGACAAGGTGGTATCCTTGGGTGTGTAGTGACCATGGGGACAAGGTGACACCCAAGTGTGTGCAGCGACCCTGGGTCAAGGTGACACCTGTGTGCACGTAGTGGCCCTGGGGACAAGGTGATGTCCTTGGGTATGTAGTCACCATGGGGACAAGGTGACAACCATGTGTGTGCAGGACCCTGGTTCAAGGTGATGTCCATGTGCATGTAGTGACCTTGGGGACAAGGTGATGTCTGTGTGTGCAGGGACCCTGGGACAAGGTGACACACATGGGCATGTAGTGGGCCCAGAGACAAGGTGATGTCCTTGGGTGTGTAGTCACCATGGGGACAAGGTGATGTCCCAGTGTTTGTAGTGACCATGGGGACAAAGTGACATCCATGCATACACAGGGATTCTTGGACAAGGTGATGTCCGTGTGCATGTAGTGACCTTGGGGACAAGATGAATGCCATGTGTATGGAGTGACCTCGGGGACAAGGTGACGTCCATCTGTGTGCAGGGAACCTGGGACGATGACATCTGTGTGCATGTGGTGGCCCTGGGGATAAGGTGGTGTCCTTGGGTGTGTAGTCACCATGGGGACAAGGTGATAACCATGGGCGTGTAGTGACCATGGGGACAAGGTGACACCCAGATATGTGCAAGGACCCTGGGACAAGGTGACATCTGTGTGCATGTAGTGACCTTGGGGACAAGGTGACACCCATGTGTATGGAGTGACCTTGGGGACAAGATGATGTCCGTGTGTGTGCAGGAAACTTGGGACAAGGTGATGTCTGTGTATAGAGTGACCATGGGGACAAGGTGATGCCCTTGGGTGTGTAGCCACCATGGGGACAAGGTGATGTCCATGTGTATGAAGTGACCCTGGGGGCAAGGTGATGTCCATGTGCGTGGATCCTAGGAGATGACAACACCCATATGTGTGCACAGTGATTGTGGGGACAGGTTGACGTTGTTGTGCGCATGGTGACAGTGACACACGTGTATATGTGGTGGTCACGGGATGGGTCAAAGTCCATGTGTGCAGAGAGGCCACAGGGACAGGGTGCCATCCATGCATAAGTAGTGACGTGGGGACAGGGTGACATCCACCTGTGTGCAGTGACCACGGGGACAGGATGACATCTATGCATCTATAGTGACTGTGGGGACAAGGTGACAACCATGCATCTGTAGTAACCCTGGCATTACCCAGGGTTTACTACTACAGGGATTACTACATCACCCTGGGATGGGGCGATGTCCCTGCACTAGCGACACGGGGACGGAGTGACATCCGTGTGTATGTTGTGACCAAGAGGACTGTGTGTGCACAGCGATGGTGACACCCACACATGGGATGGGTGATGTCCACACACAAGCAGTGCCACGGGGATAGGGTGACATCCACATGTGTCCTGCAAGAGCAGGGACAGTGTGACATCCCTGTGACAACAGGGAGAGGGTGACATCCATGTGTCCTTAGTGACCATGAGGATAGGGTGACATTTATGCTCATAGCACCATGGGGATGAGGTGACATCCATCTCTAATGACCATGGGATGGAGTGATGTCCATGTATTAGTGACATGGGGACAGCACAACATTGCTGTGTGTCCGCAGTGACAACAGGGAGAGGGTGACATCTATGTGTCCACAGTAACCACGAGGACAGGGTGACATCTATTCTCATAGCACCATGGGGATGAGGTGACATTCATCCATCCATCTGTAATGACCCTGGGATGGAGTGATGTCCATGCACCGATGACATGGGGACAGTGTGACATCCCTGTGTGTCCACAGTGACAACAGGGAGAGGGTGACATCCACGTGTCCACAGCGACCATGAGGATAGGGTGACATTTATGCTCATAGCACCACGGGGATTCACCCATCCATCTGTAATGACCATGGGATGGAGTGATGTCCATGCACTAGTGACATGGGGACAAGGTGACATCCATGTGTACATGGTGTCCAAGGGGTCTGTATGTGCATAGTGACGGTGACACCCACACATGGGATGGGGTGATGTCCATGCACAAGCAGTGCCATGGGGATGAGGTGACATCCATCCATCTCTAACGACCATGGGATGGGGTGATGTCCACGCACTACTGACATGGAGACAAGGTGACATCCATGTGTCCGCAGTGACCACGAGGACAGGGTGACATTTATGCTCACAGCACCAATGGGGATGGGTGACATCCACGTGTACATCGTGACCAAGGGATCCGTGTGTACACAGCGACGGTGACACCCACACCCCCGTAGCGACCGTGGGATGGATTGATGCCCATCCACACGGGGTGACATCCATGGATGGGGGTGACACCCGGGTCACGGGGGCTGAAAGGCCGCCCTGTGCGCCTGGTGGTGGGACACTCGCGCCGTAATTTTACGGTCCCACAAAATCCAGCCCAATATTTACCCAACAAACAGCGGTTCTGTCTGGGGTTTAATGGCCCGGTCCCTCCAGACAGCGGCAAAACCCCCGCCAGTTGGGAGGGAGAAACTAATGAGCCCTTCGAAACGGTTCGTACGGGAGTCGGCAAAGAAATAATAAAAAATAAAAAATAATAATAAAAAAAAAACAACCCCAACACCCCAAAAACCCACCCAACGCACTCGATGCCAAGGAAAATACGCTTACCTAGTAAAGCATGAGTAATAAGTGGCACTTTTTTACAGTGTGAAGATATAACTTTTCATGAAAATACCAAATAAGGCTCCGTGTGAAAGGTGGACGGCCTTTCCATTGATTTTTTTTTTTTTCCCCCCTCCTCCTTTTTCCTCCTCTTTTTTTCCCCCTCCTCTTTTTTCTTCCTCCTCCTTTTCCCCTTCTTTTTTCCCCCTTCCTCTCTCTTTTTTTCCCCCTTCCTCTCTTTTTTCTTTCCCCTTCTTTTCTCCCCTTCTTCTCTTTTTTCCCTTCTTCTTTCCCCCCCTTCTCTTTTTCCCCCCCTTTTTTTCCCCCCCTTTTTTCCCCCCCTTTTCCCCCCCCTTTTTTTCCCCTTTTTTTCCCCTTCTTCTCTTCCCCCCCCTTTTTCCCCCTTTTTTTCCCCTTCTTCTCTTCCCCCCCCTTTTTCCCCTTTTTTCCCCTTTTTTTCCCTTTTTTTCCCCTTCTTCTCTTCCCCCCCCTTTTTCCCCTTCTTCTCTTTTCCCCCCCTTTTTTTCTCCCCCCTTTTTTCCCCACCTTTTCCCCCCTTTTTTTTCCCCTTCTTTTTTCCCCCTTCTTCTCTTTTTCCGCCCTTTTTTTCCCCCTTCTTCTCCTTTTCCCCCTTTTCTTTTTCCCCCTTCTTCTCTTTTTTCCCCTTTCCCCCCCTTTTTTCCCCCTTCTTCTTTTTTTCCCCCTTCTTCTTTTTTCCCCTTTTCCCCCCTTTTCTTTTTTCCCCCCTTCTTTTCTCTTTCCCCCCCTTCTTCTCTTTTTTCACCCCTTCTTCTTTTTCCCCCCTTCTTCTCTTTTTTCCCCCCCTTCTTCTCTTTCCCCCCCTTCTTCTCTTTTTTCCCCCCTTCTTCTTTTTCCCCCCTTCTTCTCTTTTTTCCCCCCTTCTTCTCTTTTCCCCCCTTCTTCTCTTTTTTCCCCCCTTCTTCTTTTTCCCCCCTTCTTCTTTTTCCCCCCTTCTTCTTTTTCCCCCCCTTCTTCTCTTCTTTTTCCCCCCTTCTTCTCTTTTTTCCCCCCTTCTTCTTTTTCCCCCCTTCTTCTTTTTTCCCCCCCTTCTTCTCTTCTTTTCCCCCCTTCTTCTTTTTTCCCCCCCTTCTTCTCTTCTTTTTCCCCCCTTCTTCTCTTTTTCCCCCCTTCTTCTCTTTTTCCCCCCTTCTTCTCTTTTCCCCCTTCTTCTCTTTTTCCCCCCCTTCTTCTCTTCTTTTTCCCCCCTTCTTCTCTTTTCCCCCTTCTTCTCTTTTTCCCCCCCTTCTTCTCTTCTTTTTCCCCCCTTCTTCTCTTTTTCCCCCCTTCTTCTCTTTTCCCCCTTCTTCTCTTTTTCCCCCCTTCTTCTCTTTTCCCCCTTCTTCTCTTTTTCCCCCCTTCTTCTCTTTTTACCCCCCCTTCTTCTCTTTTTTCCCCCCCTTCTTCTCTTTTTCCCCCCTTCTTCTCTTTTTACCCCCCCTTCTTCTCTTTTTTTCCCCCCTTCTTCTCTTGCCCCCCCCTTCTTCTCTTTTTTTTTTTTTTTTTTTCCCCCTTTTATTTTCTCGTTCTCAAATCACACGTGTGTGTTTTCCCCGCTGCAGGAGACTGTTTACGGGGCCAGGTTCCCACCACTCCCCGGCTCGGGTTCCTTTGCCCTGAGATGAAAGGAGAAAGGGAATGGAAAAAACAGGAGCCGGGATTCTGCGAGACTTTCTATTTTTAAAAAGGTTAAAAATAGCTATTTTAAGACACCAGCCCAGGAAGAGCTGGGGTGAAGCGACGCGGCGGGACGCGAGGAGTAAACAAGCACCGGGACATGCTGGGTGGCGCGGAAGCCACGGCTCCGAGGATGCTCGTGGCGACGGGGACATCATAGGCCACCACGAGCCATGGATGTGGTCACAAGGAGCTGCAGGGCTCAGCGCCTGTAGAGCTACTCAGCCCTGAAGAAGGGTGCTCAGCACCCAGAGGGATGCCCTGCACCCAAGACCATGCTCAAACCCCATGGAGGATGCTCAGCACCAAGGTTGGGTGATGCTCAGCCATGAAGAAGGGTGCTCAGCACCCAGGGGGATGCTCTTCCCCAAGGGAAGGTACTCAGCATCAAGGGAGATGCTCAGCACCAAGGTGGGACGCTCAGCACCGAAGAAGGGTGTGCAGCACCCAAGGTGATGCCCTGCACCCAAGGCAGTGGTCAGACCCCATGGAGGATGCTCAGCATCAAGAGAGGTTGCTCAGCCCCGAGGAAGGATGCTCTTCTCCAAGGGAAGGTACTCAGCATCAAGGGAGATGCTCAGCCCTGAAGAAGGGTTCTCAGCACCCAGGGGGATGCCCTGCACCCAAGGAGGCAGTCAATCCCCATGGAGGACGCTCAACACCAAGGTTGGGTGACGCTCAGCCCTGAAGAAGGGTGCTCAGCTCCTGGAGTGACGCTCAGGAGATTGAGGGGGATGCTAAGAACGGAGGGCACCAGGGTGCTCAGCACCCATTGAGGGGTTTTCAGCATCCAGGCAGAATGGCTTATCTCCCCCAGCATCATGGTCCTGGTGACCTGGTGGCTCAGGGGGTGGGATGGGATGCTCGGCTATTGCACGCGGTACCCACCGTGGGATGGGGGATACAGTACCCACCATGGGAATCATAGAATGGTTGAGGTTGGAAGGGACCTTTCAGATCATTGAGTCCAACCATCAACCCAACACTGACAAACCCACCACTGACCCATGTCCCTCAGCACCACGTCTGCCCGGCTTTGAAATCCCTCCAGGGATGGGGACTCCACCACTGCCCTGGGCACCCTGAGAAGAGGATGCAGAAAAACCATCTCCAAAATCCACAGCTGCTTTTTCTCCTTGCGTTGTGCAGCTTTGCTCCCTTCTTCTCTCTACCAGCTAGAAGGTCCTGGTGATGCTCCCCGGGCTGGCTCTGTTAGTGGCTGTGTCCCTTGTGCTCATCCCTTGGCACCATCTGGGCACTATGGGCTGTGTTGTTCTGTTGCAGACACCTAACGCCCCATCGTAGCCCAAAAGAGTGGCGAGTTCAGTAGACACCTCACAGAGAAGAGTCCCACCTCCAAAAAGACCATATCAGGGCTTAAATACTGTTGCCATGATTTCACACAGCTGCCACCTTAATTTCCAGACTCTCTATTTCCCATTTCTGGATGGGACCCCTCAAGGTCTCCAGTCTGAGCTCCAAAGCAGGGCCAGCTTTGATGTGAGATCCAGCTCCAAAATTGGAGGAGGGACTCAGGGTTCCCACAGGTGAGTTGTCGACAGGCGCTGCCGGTTTCCAAACTGGGAGCTTTTGGGAAGCTCCAGGCACCGAACCCCTCCTCTGAGCCTGGCAGAAGATGTGGTTTAAGATGGGAAATTACTTTAAAAAAGAATCAACACATGCAATCTGTGCACAGTTCCTGCTAGGACATGGGTGGAAAACATCAAATGATGGTACCGACAACCCTGGAAGAAGCTCTCCTGAAACTCAGCATCACCAGCGCCTCACAGCCAGCGGACTTGAATGTGGGCAGAATCATAGAATGGTTTGGGTTGGAAGGAACCTTAAAGATCATCCAGTTCCACCCCTGCCCTGGACAGGGACACCTCCCACCAGACCAGGTTGCTCCAAGCCCCATCCAACCTGGCCTTGAACCCCTCCAGGGATGGGGCAGCCACAGCTTCTCTGGGCAACCTGGCCAGGCTCTCACCACCCTCACAGCAAAGAAGTTCTTCCCCACATCTCATCTCCATCTCCCCTCTTTCAGTGTCAAACCCTTCCCCCTCCTCCTATGGCTCCCCTCCCTCATCAAGAGTCCCTCCCCAGCTTTCCTGGAGCCCCTTGAGGGACTGGAAGGGGCTCAAAGGTCTCCCCAGAGCCTTCTCTTCTCCAGGCTGAACCCTCCCAACTCTCTCAGCCTGTCCTCACAGCAGAGGGGCTCCAGCCTTTGGATCATCTCCGTAGTCTCCTCTGGCCCCGCTCCAACAGCTCCATGTCTCTCCTGTGCTGAGGCCCCAGAGCTGGACTTTCATTAAAATAGTCAAAGACCAGGGATGGGTGAGGAACTGGGCCTCATCAGAGGCCAATGTGGCCTAGTGTGACACTTAGAGCTGAGACAAGGATGAAGAGAGTCTCCTATGGGGTTGTGTGTTCCAAAACTCACTTGGACTTCAGCCCCACAGCCTTGCATTTAACCCCATTCTTCAAACCAGTCCCTGCCCATCGGCCAAGTGGGATCAGCAGAACCATCCCCACCTTCTTGGAAGAAGCAACGAAAATATCTGAAATAGTCAGTGCCTTATACAAACAAGTTGTAACCCTGAATCACTCTCAGCCTCCTGCCTTTACCCTGGCAGAGCTGCCAAATAATGAATTGGCAGCTCTTGGGGCTGGGAAGGACGTTTTAGGTCTTTAAATAGTGGAAGCCCAAAGGGGCTGGGAGTGATGGTTCCTCAGATATGCTCCCCAAGCCCCCTGTGTCTCCAGCACCTTCTTCCAAGGCTCAAAGGAGGCACCAGTGGCTGATTCAGCAGCAGTTTCCTCAGGATGGGCATGGCGGTGCATCCATCAGCAGTAAGGGACTGATTTCAGGAGGAGAGCAGAGCAGAAGAGACACGGGTGTCACCCACCCAGTTCGACGTGCACAACCCTTTTTCCATTCAGCTCTATGGGCCTTGGAAAAAAACCCAAAGCATTGCACTGGGGTTTAAAATCCTTCCCCGGTGGAAGCCATGGGGCAGTGCTTGGGTGGGACAGAGAAAATCATAGAATGGTCGAGGTTGGAAGGGACCTTTCAGATCATCAAGTCCAACCATCGACCCAACACTGACAAACCCACCACTAACCCATGTCCCTCAGCACCACGTCTGCCCGGCTTTGAAATCCCTCCAGGGATGGCGACTCCACCACTGACCTGGGCAGCCTCTGCCAAGGCTTCACAACCCTTTCCAGGAAGAAACTGTTCCCAAGCTCCATCCTAAACCTCCCCTGGCACAACTTGAGGCCGTCTCCTCTTGTCCCATGGCCTGTTCCTTGGGAGAAGAGACCGACCTCCCCTGGCTACACCCTCCTTTCAGGGGGTTGGAGAGAGTGAGAAGGTCTCCCCTCAGCCTCCTTTTCTCCAGGCTGAACACCCCCAGCTCCCTCAGCCGCTCCTCACAAGACTTGTGCTCCAGACCCCTCACCAGCTCCGTTGCCCTTCTCTGGACACACTCCAGCCCCTCAAGGTCTTTCCTGTCATGAGGGGCCCAAAACTGGACCCAGCCCTCGAGGTGGGGCCTCACCAGTGCCCAGTCCAGGGGGACGGTCACTGCCCCAGTCCTGCTGGCCACACTGTTCCTGATACAGGCCAGGATGCTGGTGGCCTTCTTGGCCACCTGGGCACACTGCTGGCTCATATCCAGACGGCTGGCGACCAACACCCCCAGGTCCTTTTCCACCAGGCAGCTCCAGCCACTCTTTCCCCAAGCTGTAGCATCTGTGGGGCTATTAATGGGGCGAGAGAGCTGCCCTTGAGTTTCCACGGGGACCTCAGCCTCGAGGGCTGCAGATGCCACGACCCGCTGCCACCAATGTGGATCCCGGCGTGGCAGGGGGTCCAGCCCGGCAGCACCCCGGGGTGCTAAAGCCCGTTCCCCAGAGCCGGGGAAGCAGCGCGGCGCTGACGCAGGGCCCTGCCAAGCACCGACTCACCCTCCGCCGGCGCTGGGCCTCGTCGAGCCGCGTTTTGCTTCCTTATAAGGCCCTGCTGCTCCACGCTCCCCTCTCCGGTATCTCCGGCCGAGCTGGCATCGCCTGTTGGGAGAGCAAAAACAATTCCCCGCAGGCCACCGGGACACCCTCCTGCCCTCCCTTAACACCCGGCAGAGCTTCCTCCCATCCCTCCTCTGGTTTTCTTTAACTAGATAAAGGCCAGGCAGCCCCAGAACAGGAAATATGGAAGGTTTGTTGTTTTTGTTTTGTTTTGGTTTTTTTCCGAGCAGGCTCTGCCCCACGGGAAGGAGGGCTGTAAATCAGCGCCGCTGTCTCCAGAACAAGGGACAGGGATTTTTCATCCCTAGGAGCAGCATTTCCAGCACCTTCCCAGGACACCTCGGCCAACAGGAGCCTGGTGCATCCATGGTTTCGCCCCAGAAGTCTCTGAAGGTGCAACTTCTTCCACTTCTCAATCCACCTGGAAAATAAGGGTGAAGCTCCCTTCGCCTGAAAAAAAAAAAAAAAAAAAAAAAAAAAAGGACTTTCAGGAATCCTGAGCAAAGAACTACTGTAAAATGTGCTATTTAGCAGAAAATATTAAATTAATATCCTCTCCCACAGGCTCTTCTGGGTGTAAATGGGGTTGGAAGGGAGATGGAGGAGGAAGAGAAGAAATCCCTAAAAGACGTCTCTATCTCCAGGACAAGGTTTTGGACACTGAGCACCCCGAGACTTGAGCCGATTGGGAGGCAGATTTGCTCCTCATGCCTGGCTCGGAGCTGCCACCACCTCCCAGACATCTCGCCCCCCACCAACCACAGGGTGCCAAAGGGGTGCCACCTGCAAGAAGGAACCTTCTACCTTTAAGCAGCAGCTCGGGGACGCAGCCCCGATCCTGGGGACACAGCTCCAGCCTGGCCATGGCACCCAAGGCCCCCCTGGGGGCTGGCAGCCCATGAAGTGCAGGAGGGAAGTATGAGATCATGATTTTTGGAAGGTCTGAAGTTCGCCCATGTCCTGCTTCTTCAGACATTAAGTCATTTTCCTGAGGAAGTGGCGTATGACGTTGATCTGGTTATAGAGGGAGTCGGGGTGGAGCAGCGAGCTCCAACTCGACCACGGTGGAGGTGAGGTGCAGGAACACCAGGGGACACCACGTCCCGGCAACATCTGCCACGGGAATAAGACTCAAGGGGTCAATTTAAGACAGATCCCGAGAGTTTGCGATGTTCTCACCCGCGTTTCAGATGCCGTAAACCGCGCAGTTTAAGGCTCGCAGCCCTGGGTTCGATGGCAGAACTCTTTACCCACCTCACCAGTGACATTCTTCCGTACAGACAAATGTCACAGCAACCACTGGAAATCGGGCTGTAGCACATCATTTAAGGAATAACAAGGACAAAAGGAAAAAAACACCTTTATTTAATGGGGTTTGTTACTTATTACTTTTCAAAATACACCCCCAATTCTACCAAGAGAAACAGAAACACTACGGCAGTATAGTTTGAGGGTTTTTTTGTTTGTTTGTTTTTTTTTTTTTTTTTTTTTAAACAGTTAAATTTTCTTCATAAAAATCAGAACAAGGTTGTTCATTCTTCCCCCAAGGCCCTCTGCTGCCCAGGTCACTCCAACGTACCACGAGAGCACGAAACCTTTTCCAGCTTATGCAAGAGGCTCAGAATACTTTCAGCCGGGTGCCTGAAGACATTTCCTCCTTGGTTCACGCTCTTCAAGACTTTATCTACCTTTCTGCCAACCGCAAACGCTTTCTATACCCATATGGACATATATATCCATATGTACGTTGACCTAACACCACTCAAACAACCACCGATGACATCAGTCGCTCATTTGGGAGCCCTCACCAGGCCGAGGTTCAGAAAAGCTCAGCACCCATCCTCTGGAAAATCTGGCTTTTTTAACACGTATCTATCAAATTTAGCATCAGAAAAAAAAATAAAAATAAAAATCAGGAGGCATCCAAAAGGAGGACTCATTTCTGATTAACAGGACTTGCAGTGCTTTATTCATCTCCAATAATTGGTTCCTCGGGACCGTTTGCCGCGACACGCTTCCCTCAGCAGGCAGATGACGAGATGTCCTAGAAAACAACTTTCCTGTTGTCTGGTTTATATGCCCGTAAAAAAACCACCAAACTTCAGGCAACCCAAAAATGGCAAAATCCCCCAAAAAAGCAGCGTGCAATTCTTCACGCAGGAGGACGTGAGCGGGTACCTGGCTGGTGTTATCAGAACTGCCCTCTAATCACCCTGCCCTTTGACTCCTTAACTTTCAAGGTTAAAGACACAGTTGCTTTCCCAATAACAGCAAAGCCTTCCCCTAATTAAGTCGGAGCCAATTGTGTGGGAAGCCTCAAAGATGTTTTTTTTCCAGAAAGACAGAGCACCACCAGCGTCCCCGCTCTATAATTAGGCATCCGAGCAGTTTACAGAGGATACATTCAAGGAGCAAAAGAGTAAGAGAATTTTATACGCGCTGCTTTGTCCAAAAAGAGATTATGAAAGGCAGAGCAAAAAACTATTTACCAGTCTTAGGGGGAAAATTAAGTTCATTTCATTCAGTTAAAGCTGAAGCAGATGTTCGGTATTTGTGTGGATGCCCGAAGACCTGCTACACTTCGGCTTCTAACCGGGGTGAACATTTAGATCAATCTGGAGAGTTTGGGGTGTAAAAAGAGGGAGGGGAAAAAAAAAAAAAAAAAAAGCCACAACTTGACTCCTAAATAAGTCCATCTCGTGGAAGAGGCCGTCAGGACCGAACAGGTGAGAGGCTGAATAAAAAAATAAAAAATTTCCCGTGAATAGATTAACAGTCTTTCAAGAGTTTTCCTCTAGATTTTGCCGTTCCCGTACTGCTTCGTAAAGGCGATCGAAATGATTGCAGTAACACATCAAACACTTTTTTCCCCCCATACAAAATCTAGTCCAGAGGGCTTACTTACACAGTAAGCAAGATATCTTACGTAAGGGAAGATTGCGTGATGCTCTCCTCCAACGCGGCGGCTTTCGGAAAGCCACACAAAAAGAGCAACGCTCCCAAGCCACGGAGAAGATGGGGAGAAAGACCCAGTTCATTTCTTCTGGAAAAAGCCCATGATGGAGACCTGTTTGTTGGCTCTGTTGGCAGTAGCTGCCCCTTTCTTCGGGTTCTTCCTTTCCTCCTTTGGTTCTCTCTTGAGAGGCAGGGCAGGCTGTTTGGGTGCAGCTGGTGGCTTGGACTTGGCGAAGTCATCCTCGCTGTCTGTACAGGATTCGCTCTCATAAACCTTCTCGGTCACTGGTTAAAAGAAAAGAGGAACAGATGATGATGGTTAAGCCCGAGACCTCCCCACTGCAGCCTTCCCACTGCGTTTCTGGAAATGAGCATTTTGGGTTCAAAGGAGCACATGCCAGACACAGGAATTAAGTCCATTGCTCAAGGTTATGCGGTAGATCCAGATGACTGGACTGGTTTCCCACACACCGAGTCAAACTGCCTCCCTTTTTTCTTAAGTGTAAGGTGGCAGGTTAATGACTCGGACTCAGGAGCTTTAATGTCATCCAGCTCTTTCAAAACAGCTTGGGGTCACCATACACATTCATTCATTGACAGGCTGAGAGAGTTGGGGGGGTTCAGCCTGGAGAAGAGAAGGCTCCGGGGAGACCTTCGAGCCCCTTCCAGTCCCTCAAGGGGTTCCAGGAAAGCTGGGGAGGGACTCTGGATGAGGGAGGGGAGCCACAGGAGGAGGGGGAAGGGTTTGACACTGAAAGAGGGGAGATGGAGATGAGACGTGGGGAAGAACTTCTTTGCTGTGAGGGTGGTGAGAGCCTGGCCCAGGTTGCCCAGAGAAGCTGTGGCTGCCCCATCCCTGGAGGGGTTCAAGGCCAGGTTGGAGGGGGCTTGGAGCAACCTGGTCTGGTGGGAGGTGTCCCTGCCCAGGCCAGGGGTGGGACTAGATGGTCTTTAAGGTCCCTTCCCACCCAAACCATTCCACAATTCTGTGATTCACAGGCCATACGAACACCCTAAACAGCAGAATCCCAAGGCTCCCCACCAGGAAAGGGCCCTCAAGAGGACAAGTTTCCTCTCCAAACCTATTCAAGCGTTGCCCTCTGCTAGAAACAAGGGTCAACTGCACTGAAAAACTTCCACAGCTAAAGGTTCTCTACCAGGGACTGGCCATCAACTCGACTTGCACAGAACCTATCAGAAAGCGATCAATCTGAACAAGATCAGAACCCATAGTGTAGCATTTGATGATAGAATATCTATTTCAAGGTTAAAAAAAAGGTTATTTTAAGGTTAAAACCCACCATTCTGACTTGGCCTGAATTCCACAAGGGCCAAAACAGTCAGATTGTCCTGAAATCCGGACAAGACAATCCAGAGACAGCCCCAGCCTTCCCTCACCAGCACCGTGCATATCAGACAGTCAGGGAAGAGCAAAGCAAACACAGCACATCTCAGAAATGAGAGAAGCAGCACAAAACCCCGGGAGGCAGCTTCTCTCTATAGAGGTGTGCAAGCAGGGAAAATATAAAGAAATCCCTTAAAAAAACCAAAACCAAACCCGTGACTGAAATCAAGGACTATGACTGAATGGGATTTGCCAGCTCACTGCCGTCAGCATCGGGTGATGGAAAGCTACGGGATATAAAACAACGCTCACGGAAATTAAACTGGAGTCAGCTCCAGTGATGAAAGCCATAGTTAGATACTAGTAACTGTTGTTATATCAGCTTTCCCAGCAGTGCTCTGGTATTCTTCTAGTAAGTCATTTATCTTTAGCAACCGTAGTCTTTTAAACACACGTCCTAACTTCCCTTCTTCTGGGAAACTGGCTTTCACTTGTATTAATCAAATTAAATAAGGTTTTCTACGTAACCAGAGACCGGGAAGAGGGATGGTAGGAAATCCCACTCTGCAGCGTGAGCGGATGCTCAAGACTTTAAACCCAATTTAACCTCCCTCCGGAGGCAACTGGCTTTTCAGCGAGCAGCTTTTAACAGACCACCGGCCACTTACTGAGCTTTAAAAAGTTATTGTGTTATCACCCCTGTCGGTAATCAGTGATAACTCCGAGAGCGTGTGCTTAATCCTCTCCAATCGCAAGATAACACAGCTTAGATCAATCTTTTTCTATCGAGATCTCAGCTGAACTTAAAAAAAAAATAATAAAATCTGTATTTGCAGCAGCTACGAGCAGAGGTAGTTACCGATGCTCAGCTCACAGCCAGACTCGCTAAATCACAGGAACTCAAATGATGTGAGCTCTAAACCAGTGCTGTAAGATGAATTTACCTACAATGCACACATATATAATCCCATATACAAGTCCACGTGCGTCCTTTCAAGCTTTAGAAAGCGGAAGGTAGAAACACACTAGATTAAATCTCAGTAATTTCCCTTTGCAGGCACAGATTGAGTCCCAGTCGATGCGTGGTAACATGCCTCGTGCTTAACTCCACAAGATACTTTAATTGCTCAATTTCCCTCAGGGCTAATCCCTAAATTAGTTTTGCTTTTTGACACCAATTCCTTGCTATTGCAGCTATTGTGAAAATGATCACTTAAAAATCATACAGTGCAGCCTAATCCTAACGTTAGGATTCGATGTCTCTATAATCTAGTCCTTGTTTAAAAAGAAAAAAAAAAAAAAAAAAAAAAAAAAGACAGCGGGGGGGGGGGGAAGCCCCTATATTTCAAAGAATAACAACAATTTACATTAGCCTGGGAGATTTGCAAGTTATTTAGCCTTCGAATGATTAGGCTTGTGCACGGAAAGGGTGGGAAGGAGAGAAACTGGACAATAACCAGACAGCAAGTCCTGCGCAACAGAGACTGGTAGGTTTTTCACGGAGAGCAGCATCTCCTCCCTACCCCGTTCCTCAGTATCCCAGCTCCATCCCTCCCTCCATCCTAGAGGATCCATCTCCCAGAGGCACAACGGGGGCTTGCGTTTCCCTTTTCATAACGCGGTAGTGGATACGAACTGTAAAACCAAAGGTCTGGATTTCACAAGAGACTATTAAGCCCCTTGGGGTGGGGAGAAGAGGAAAAAAAAAAAGGCAATTTTCCCAGCACTGGTGTGTTTGGAAAGGGCTGAAGAGAAAGAGAAGAGCACTCTTTGCTGGAAGCTGAACCCGGAACAGTCGTTGCTGCAAGCTCTGGATGTAGCCCTTATTCAACTCAACTCCCCAGCTAATGCTTTTTTGTTCCATTTTCCTTCCAAGTGTTTTAATGGTTCTATCTGGGATGGGAGAGCAAAACACCCCATAACGCAACCAGCCAAAGCAGTCAATAACTTTGTGCAAGTCCAATTCTTTGACAAGAATCCAGTATTTGAGATTTCAGTAACCAGCAATGCCAGCTGCTGAGTGCTAGATTTAGGTTTCTTTAAAGGAGACACACAAAGTTAATGGGAAACATAAGATACAACTACACCGGCAGGTGTAAACAGACACAAGCTGACTCACGTCCAGCCAGCTCCAAATCTGGGCCAATATCGACGTTTATGCCCAACGACAAACCTGTGCAACGGCAAGAGACCTCCTCCTAGAACTGGCCGAGCTCCCTTGACATCGACTCAGATCAGCAAGGCTGGAGAACGTTAAGCATCCCATATAATTGAGCTGACAACAGCGCTAGAAAAAACACATTCCAGCCTCTTAAATTTTTAAAACTTTAAAAAAAAAAAAAAAAAAAAAGGAGAGAACAATATTCTGAACTCCTGCAGCTCTATATTGACAGACTGAGAGAGCTGGGGTTGTTCAGCCTGGAGAAGAGAAGGCTCCGGGGAGACCTTATAACAGCCTATCAATACCTGAAGGGAGCCTACAGAAGAGCTGAAGAGGGACTCTTTGTCAGGAAGAGTGGTGACAGGACAAGGGGCAATGGTTTTAAATTGGAAGAGAAGAGATTTAGATTAGATATAAGGAAGAAATTCTTTACAGTGAGGGTGGTGAGGCACTGGAACAGGTTGCCCAGGGAAGTTGTGGATGCCCCATCCCTGGAAGTGTTCAAGGCCAGGCTGGATGGGGCTTCAAGCAACCTGCTCTAGTGAGAGGTGTCCCTGCCCATGGCAGGGGGGTTGGAACTAGATGATCTTTAAGGTCCTTTCCAACTCTAGCCATTCTATGATTCTATGATTCTATTTCAGTGTCAGGACACAGAGGAGGAAACAAACACAGTGGTGTTAAGGCAGCTTTCTCCAGGTCACAGGAGGAAGTGGTGTCCAGTCAGGCTGGAATTCAAAGCCTCTGGCCCTCGGTACTTCTGCAGAGACTCTCTTCCCTCCTGAAAGCAGAGCCATCCTTATCAGAAACAGAAACCCTCTCTAGGATTTAATCCCCAACTTACTGTTTGTTTATTTGGGATCCTTCAAGTTTATATTAACATATAATCAAGCTCTGCTGCACAGCTCTGGATTTAACCCCAAAAGAATAAAACAAAACCAACCCAACCACCAACCAAACAACTCATCCCAGCCAGAATTTATCCCAAAACCTAAACCTCTCTCTGCATCATCTTTAAACCGTTGTATCTTTGGAGAAGAGAGCAAATGAAGGAGGTGCTCAGGAGGGAAGAGAGAAGAACTGAAAGAAAAAAATCTGTGAATAATCAAAAAAGAATAACAAGCCACAGCTCCATGACTCCCTACACAGGCCTTGACCAAAGGGCAGCTACCTCAGTCTGGGAGCATTAGATTGAAGGGGAATTAATTACAAAGTGATTTTGTGAACCTCTTCCGAAGCCTGGGAGAGGTCGGCCTGTAAAAACCTTCAACACAGCTTCAATAAAGTTAGTTTCACCGAGGTGTCTTACCCATGCAGCCTTCTTCTTCATCAATAAACATTTTAGATTTCAGCACACGCTTCCGTTTCCTCTTCCTCCCTCCAGCTGAAACCTGAAGGGCATCGTAAGAAACGAAGAGTTAAGGTCCCCGTGCACGTACAGAGGTCATAAAAGCAGCAGCCCCAGGAGTGAAATCTAGTCTCTCTAATGAAGCTGAGCATGGTTTGATAACTAATTCTGTCCCTTCCCAGGATATCCTAAGTCTCATCCTACCAGGACAAATTTCAGAAAGGCAAAATACAACTGAAACGAGACGGCAAATTTTCTTATCTGCCAGCACAGGGGACACATTCCTCTTCCAGGGCATGTGACATTTTGAAGTGTGCTTAATTACGTGAGAAGGCTGCACTGGGATTGTCCCATGATATCTCTGAAGGATATGCAAGACATCACAACTCCTGCTGCGATAAAAAGCTGCACTTTCGGTAGAACTACGTGTATTTTCTCAGCTCGGAGGTTAATTTCTTGTCAGTCACACCCCACCTCCCTCACGCAGCAGCTTCCCTGCAATATCAGGTTGAAGACCAAGAGTCTCTGGTTTCATTTCTGACTCCTGAGGCCAAGATTCAGAGGAAAGAGCGTTCAAATACGAGCTACGATTCAGAGAACCATTAGGGGGGAAAAAAAGAGAAGAAACCAGAAAACTGCACTACGTCGGCAAAAAAAACCCTGGAGTTTCAATAATAGTCCAGAAAATGAATGAACTAATGAAGATGGTGGATTCTTTCAGGCAGGATGACCTGATGACGTGACAAGCAAAGAGGACCTCCCCCGAAGCATCCGAAAAGCGGCTGGGCAATCCCCATCGAGTCAGATAAAAAAAAAAAGAAAAGTTAATTACTCTAATATGCTCTTACCTCCGTGCATGCAGGCTCCAGTTCAGTTTTCAGAGCAGGTACAGGGGGTGGAGATGGAGCTTTCTCTTCCTCAGGTGTGGGAGGCGGTGGGACATCTGCTAAGAAGATGAACATCTTAATAGCACGTGGGTCTAATGCCTCCTTGCAGCTACCCTTTTGTCTCATCATTTCATCTAACTCCGAGCAATTGCTTGTAACCTGTATTTAGATCGAGGTTTACAAGTTTTTGCTCAGATTTGTTTAATTTGACATCAGGACGAGTCGTCCGAAGGGGTCGGCCTCCAGCTCACCCCGTGCTAAGGTGCTACGAGCTGCAGTTTCCAAAGGAAGGAGGGTGGGATAGGATGGGAGAAGGGCATTTGGGATTTTTGCTAAACCAAAAATCGGTTCCACCAAATGAAACTTTAAAAACGGGCACAGAAAGCAGCATGTTTTAGCCATATATTTCACTTGCTCATTAAAAAGAGGGACTGTAATTTGTTTAGAAATTGAAAGGGGCAGGGTTTAAGACTTACATATTCCCAAAACACTGGATGACCTTAGTTTCTCTACCTCTCCCCCACTGGTAAAACAGTCATTGCTTAAGAGTGGTGCTACACATCCCAAACAATCCCTGCTATTAGCTTGAAACTACCTTAATCCAAGAATTAAGGGCAATATAAAGGATTGCTAAAAGATCGTTAAGGGACATCCCAACCTTTCACTGAAAAAACAAGCGAAAAAACCAAACCACCCCAAAAAACTACACCAGTTCTCTCATCTGCCATCATCTCCGCTCTCCTCCAGGTGCAAGGATGGAGATAGCGGAATCCTTTCAATGCCAAAACTGACTGAAATTGTCAAGGCCACCTTCACAAATTTGTACAGAGCAAAAGTAGCTCTGGAGCCTCTACCAGCAATGTCAAACTGGGCCTCAGCGAGACTGGCAGGGCTTATAGACAAATGGGAAAGCCAGGGTCACTCTGCCGTGGGGCTGGCAGAGGGACAGGGCTGTGACGGTGAAGAAAATCCAGCGCAGGGCAAGAGGGGAAGGAGCAGCACCTTGCACCACGCAGCGGGCGCTGTGATTAATTTAAATGGCTTTAAGGAATCCTCTCCAAACCCAAGTGCGAAACGCTGCCCACGCAAGTCCTCAAACGTGGGGGAGAGCGAGGAATGTGTGTGTGGGGGGGAGCGGGTAAAGAAACTCCTCATCTGACCTATTGCTTAATAATAACAACGATGCCGCTGGACAGGAGGCCAGAGTGACTGCTTGGCTTCTCCTCCCGGCTCCGCTGGCTCCAGCACCGCATTCATCCTGTCGTTGTAACACGAATTCTGGATCCGTAGCTGTCCCAACCGATTAGGTCAGTGTTAAGAGTTATGACTGTGCCAGGCACGCGGCCAAGTGACCTTCAGAGGTTAAGAAGGGCTCAAGTGAAACAGTGGTTGGCTGCCAAGGCGAAATAATAAATTACATTCTTCAAACAAGGACTCAGCCTCCCAACTACTTCAGTAAGCGAGGCGCAGAAATGCAAACAGAGCGGGATAACATGACTCGGTGTTTCACCTTGCTCCGAAGAGCTGGGTCTGGCAGCCGTGCAAAGATTTTTAAAAAAAAAGAAAAAAGAAAAACAAAAAACAAAACAAAACAAAAAATCCAAACAACGGATCTGCTCGAAGGTGCTAACTGCTGGGGGCAGCCGGCATCGCAGCCGAGGAGCTGCGGGGAACTCGATATTCTCAATATTTATCACGGCAAGCGCAGGGTGAAGCGCCCGTACGCTGCACAGCACCAAGCTGCAGGCTGGCCACATCAATTTGGAAATATTTTTTAAGAGAGCATAAGCTAAGAGGGCTGAAAACCAGCCTGGTGAAAAACTGCTACCTCTTCCAGGGGCTGCTGAAGGTATTTTCAGCACGTCAACTTCACTATTATTTGGGTAATAATGAAAGACTCCATAGTGACTATTCTTGCTTGGGGAAAATTTAGGCTTTTCTTCATCCCCGCAGTTTTTGTCAGGCAGAAGGCACCTTCTCCCCACGTCAGAGGGTTTCAAACTGCCATCGGGCTGCATCTCTATTATTTTATTACCCTCTTCAAGCCAACGCAGCCCTCTGACATGTGATAACTCCTGAGTCAACCTCAAGCTGCTGCCCACGGTTTACTCAACAGCAACAGCTGCATGAAATGGGATACAAGTTGGGCAATTGGATGTACCAAAGATGTAAATCCTGGCTTTGTTCGGTTTGCTCTGACCCTGCCTGGAAAAAAAAAAACCAAAAAACAAAAAACAAACACACACAAAAAAACCCAACAAAACCCAACCCTGTGAGAAGCTTTAGTGCTTGTGCTGCGGCTCTGCGAAAACCCATAGAGTTTGTAGGTTACGGTGCCACTGAAATCACCCTCCAAAGTGGCTGTAAAACACTTGTCAACACCGCGAAATGCTGCCTGTGTTGGTATAACTGAAGCTGCCAAAACCTCCTGTCCTCTGTGGACACACTTGTGTAGTTTATTCTGGCACTGGAAGCAAAACAACCTGCAGTGACTAAGGCACCCTCATACCAATATAACTTTTTAATGAAAAAAATCATTTAAATGGAGAGGATTGTGCCTTATACCCTCTCCTCTGTATTTTCAACATGGTACAATGTGCTGACGCTCGTGTAAGAAGAGCTTATTTTGGGCTAATTTCAGTACATTAAGAGCAGACTAATATAGAACAACGCAAAAAAGACTCGCCCTGACATAAGAGCGCCCATACAGTGCTTCGCATCAGCCCTACGGACCTAATTTCAAACCCACAAAGTGTCCCTAAGTCTGCCAGAAAAAAAAAAAAAAAAAAATAAAAAGGGAAAAAAAGGGCAGTTTTAGCAGCAGTTACACAGGTGGAGCCCTGTCTGAACGTCATTCAATCACAGCAATGGCTGCGGACAAACCTCCCCTTGTCTCCAGCGGCGCGGAGCAGCCCGGGCGAGCACCTCCTGCTTTGCTGCGAGAGCGGAGGTCAGGGTGGCAAGTCAGCACAAGCAGCAGCCAGACCGTTAGCCCTTTGACTTCTTCTCCGGTGGCGCAGCTTCCCATATTGTCCTTTTGAATATTTAAAACGTACCCCCCAACCTCCCCACCCCGGGACATCCGCGGGTGAAGCGGCGATTTCCAAATGCCAGGCAGCATATGGCACCTTCTTCCCCTGCTCCCGTGGGGACACGGCGTGGGACAATGTCACTCCAGGCCCCTTTTTGCTCCTTGATGCTGCCGATTAAAATTGCCCCTGCTGTCTGGAGAAACCCATTCCCAACCTTTCCAAGGATAAACTCTCTCAAAGTTCAGCTGATGTAACTTTTTTTTTTTTTTTTTTTAAACAAAATTATTTCTTTCATCCAACTTAAATCCTTAGACTTCAATACTGAATGTCATATTAGCAGTTTGGATTCGGCATGAACACTTCAAAGAATTCAAATCTATCTTTTTTCATCCAGTTGGATTTAGAAGGGAAAGCAACAGAACAAAGAGCTAAAGCAGCTGAACAGAGACCTAATCAGGGTGGTTTAGATAGCCATTAGCTTCAAAAAAAGAAAAAAAAAAGAGAGAAAAGAACTTTTCTCAAATCTAATCCTTGCCTTTTGGAAGAGGGAATAGCACTGAGCTAATCTGCATAATACACAAATTTGTATACACAAACTATAATTTGCATAAATTTACAATTCTAATACATAACACAAACCCCATTCTTGACATAACGGAAAGAACAAAGAGGGCTACGAGGCAGGAGGAGCAACGGCAGCGACAAGAAAATTCTCCAACCAGAAAGTCAAACTTTCTGCATGGATCTCCAGTAGGTTAAACAGGAGTAAACCAAAACCCAACCTCCCTACAGCCGAGTGGGCAGGGAGCCTTACTCGTACCGCTTTTAACGTCTAAAGCTACTGAGAACGAAGTTAACGAGACGACTGGGCCCCAAACCCGACCAGATTCATAATTTCTAATCGCAAATCCAATTAACTCACACTTAAGAACACAAATGGGAGAAGAACTAAACGGACCCGCTGCGTGCACTGAGGTAGAATTATACACACAGAGACTGGAGCACACCTTGGAATAAACAAAACCAGAAAGTACCACATTCAAAGGCATTAACTCCTCGGCAGATGCTGATGTAATACAGGTATTCAACAGAATATTCAAACCCGAAAGTGCGGCAAGCAGGAGTTTGCTGTACAGAATCACAGAATGGTTTGGGTTGGGAGGGACCTTAAAGACCATCCAGTTTCAACCCCCTGCCCTGGGCAGGGACACCTCCCACCAGATCAGGTTGCTCCAAGCCCCATCCAACCTGGCCTTGAACCCCTCCAGGGATGGGGCAGCCACAGCTTCTCGGGGCAACCTGGGCCAGGGTCTCACCACCCTCACAGCAAAGAAGTTCTTCCCCACATCTCATCTCCATCTCCCCTCTTTCAGTGTCAAACCCTTCCCCTTCCTCCTATGGCTCCCCTCCCTCATCAAGAGTCCCTCTCCAGCTTTCCTGGAGCCCCTTGAGGGACTGGAAGGGGCTCCAAGGTCTCCCCGGAGCCTTCTCTTCTCCAGGCTGAACCCCCCAACTCTCTCAGCCTGTCCTCCCAGCAGAGGGGCTCCAGCCCTCCCAGCATCTCCGTGGCCTCCTCTGGCCCCGCTCCAACAGGTCCATGTCTCTCCTGTGTTGAGGCCTCCAAAGCTGGACACAGTATTCCAGGTGGGGTCTCCCCAGAGTGGAGCCGAGGGGGAAAAATCACCTCCCTCGAGTACTCTCTATAGAAAGCACTCCTCAATTTATGTCAGTCTAATGGCGTTCCTCTCTGTCTTGGGAGATTAAAGAGCTCTAACAGAAATAGATGAGGTAAATGGACTGTCACCAGTCCATTTGCGGTCACCTCTCGCTTTGCTGTGTGCTCCGAGCACTGTCACAGGAGCACGGGAGGCTGCGGGTCCCCAACTCACGGCAGCACAAGGAAGACTGAACCAACAAAACCTCATGGTACAAAGAGCAGCCTCTCCGCGCCTGAAACACCAGGCTCGTTTCTGCTCGTTTCTGCCCGCTCTCGTTAGCGGAGAGTGGACGAGCTGAGAGATTCCAGCCCAGCAAGGAGCGATGCTTTAAGTGGCCAAAGGGGCTGATTTCAATCTTCCCTCTTCACAGCTAAACAACGCAGCTTGTCAGTGGGCTGAGTGATGAGTAAATGGAAAGACCTGATAATAGCCTACAAACATTTAAAGAAATAAATACCAAAGAGTGTGGGCATATATATATAATTTTTTTTTTTTTTTATGGCTAAACAAGGAGCTGCACACAGGAATGTGACAAGATTCAGGCTGATCGTGAAGAACAGCTTCCTCAGAGATTTATCATCCCACGGAATAGTCTGAGGAGAAGTGCCGGATGCCTGATGACAGAGATCACTTGAAATTATGCTGGGCAAAAGAGAAACCATGAAAATAGGTCTAAGGTGGCAAAGAGACTGCTGAGATACCCAACAGCATTCGCCCCTCTAACTTGCATTACAGATTCTCTTCATTTCGTGGTTGTTTCTCATGCGCTATCCACGATAAATAATCAAACAGCTTCGGCCCTGCTGCTGGAGTCCACCTCCTCGCTACTACAAGTTATTTGCTGTTTCACCTTTTTTTTTTTTTTAACTGGACCCATACACCAAACTGGTGGTTTCAATTATTTGTCCATAACGATCCCCGGATTCTTTTCCCCGATCTGCTTGTTGGACGGCTGTTCCATTTAGCACATACTCCTTCCCTCGATCCCAACTTATTTTCCAGTTATCTACATTGAACGGCATTTGTCACCTCAATTATCCGCATTCTTTGGAATCCGGCCCTGCTGTTCCTCATTATAAGCCCGAATCTTGCGACGTTCTGGGCACCCTACTCCTATCAAAGCCAACAGCCACCGAGGAGACGCAGAGTCGCATCGGATACGGCTCAACTGTTTTGCCTCCAGTTTCTCTATTATCTTTTTTTTTTTTTCCTTTTGGAAGTCTCGCTTCCAACGCTGTCTTCCAAACCATTTCTATAAACAGACAGAATTAAAGATACTAAAAATGACCCTGGGAGGGGGCAGGGGGAAAGTCACTTTTGTGAGTGTTTACTCACCAAATAAACTGGTTATGACCAGTCCTACAATTCTGGAAGGCGCGATATCTTTCACAAGAGATTTGAGAACCTCCTTCCCCCACGTCAGCGTGACTGGCAGCACACACTTGGTGAGGAGACAGCCAGATCTGAGCTAAGCTAAAACACAAAGACTGAATGGCTGAGGCATCTCAACCCTACACCCAAGAGCTTGCAGCACGAGATAAAACAGAAAGCTCAAGCTACAGCCATTTGCACGGTCTTCAGTCCTCTAAACTCTTCCCTCAATCGTTGACCAACAACCTTGGATAGGAATATTGTGGAAACCAGGCCTCTGACCTACACGCCCGGTTGTTTACGTATCTTTTTACCTTCCTCATCACTGCTGTCAGACAGAAGTTGTTTGATTCGCTTCCTCTTTTTCTTTAGATTTTCCGGATCTCTTTCTTCCTCGTTATCCGACTTGTCCACCCTCTTAGTTTTACTGCCACAAAAGGAAAAGGAAAAAAAGGAACGGACACGTGTTAACCCTTGTGTGTGCACGAAAGCATCACGCACGCCTAGATGAGCATGTTCCTGATAGAAGTGCTGCTAGGGAAATCAAATATCTCTGTACCTCTTAAAAAGATGAGCATCACATACAGAATCACAGAACGATATGGGGTTGGAAGGGACCTCTGGAGATCATCTAGTCCAACCCCCTGCCAGAGCAGGTCCACCCAGAGCAGGTTGCACAGGAACATGTCCAGGGGGGTGCTGAATGTCTCCAGAGAAGGAGACTCCCCCACCTCTCTGGGCAGCCTCTTCCAGGGCTCTGCCACCCTCACAGGAAAGAAGTTCCTCCTCATGTTGAGATGGAACTTCTTGTGCTCAAAGTTCATGCCCGTTTCCTCTTGTCCTGTCCCTGGGCACCACTGAAAAAAGACTGGTCCCATCCTCTTGACACCCACCCTTTAAGTATTTATAGGTGTTGATCAGATCCCCCCTCAGTCTTCTCTTCTCCAGACTAAAAAGCCCCAAGTCCCTCAGCCTTTCCTCATAAGAGAAATATTCTAGGGCCCTCATCATCTTTGTAGCCCTGAAGTTAAGTTATGCTGAAGTAAACTCACCTAAACAATCAGGCTCAGGTGAAAGAGCATTTTCAAGCCTCTCATCCTTACCCATCCCCAGGTCTCCAAAACAAGGAGGATTTCTTTAGCCCCTCTGCAGCTCAGTGTTTTGCCCAGTAACCTCACCTAGCTTGGCCACAGCAACCTGGCAAGAGCTCGTTTCTGATCTTGTCTCTATAGCTCAGGCTCCCAAACACTCATGTCCCCAACAGCATCGCTCAGAAGCTCTTTTGACAGACTGCTTGCCACTGACTGACTATGAGGTAGTGTCTCAGAATCCTGGAGCCATTTTTAAAGACTACTGGAAAAATAAAATAGCTTCTTTCTTTTTAATGTTGGCGAGACGCGTCAGACTAACAAGCCTGGAGGCTAAAGGCCCACGTATCCTCCTAGAGCTGGTACAGCCCAAGTGGCCTTCCCAACACCACGCTGCCAACACGCAGTTTCCAGGCCCTTGGCTTTTTGAACAAGGCTATCAATAAGAAGACCAGTAACTGTGATGGTGGGCTGGGCGGCGTGCTTACCTATTTAGTTAGAAACAGATTGAGACCACCAATTAATTACTCATAGGCCACCAGAGAGCCATCAGACTGTAATGATTTTTTGTCTCTGTCAGTTTGGGTTGGATTAAACACAAAGGGCTGAACTTAAAATTTACTCGGAGCCTCAGCCCAAAGTAAACCAGGGGCATTGAAAGCAGCAGCACATTAGTGATGGAAATCAACAAGCAGAACTTTGTGTGCTGGAAGCTGTGTACATATAAGCTTGGGGAATATAGTACCTTCCCTGCAGTACAGGTGCTCCTGCCAGCCCCCCCAGATAGCCTGGGGGGTCTATACTAAGTCTGCTCACAGCAAGAGCTTGTCTCATGAAAAGCCACCTCCTCCCACTGAAGACAACCTGGACCGTGGCCCTTCCCATTTGCAATGGCACAAATGGCCCCGAGGCATCTACAGCACTAAATGGAAAAGAAATATTAGGAAAGAATTCCAAGAGAGATAATTTTAGCCAGGTTTAATGCAATTTAGTAGCTGGAAACAGGAGGTGAGCCAGCATTGTATGACCAGCCAGCTCCACGCAGGCCATCAACAAGGGGGTTAACACATGACAGGGACCCTGAATAGTGTGGCCCACCTTTTTTTGTCTTTTTGTTGACTTCTAGCAGATTCCGTTTTCTTCCCAGGTTTTTCTACTGCAGTACTAGGGGCTGACTCTGGTTCCGCTTCAGGATCCGAAGGCTTGACTACTTCTTTCTCCTCCTTTGGCTGCTCAGGCACAGAGTTGACTTTAAGTTTATCTGTGAATAAAACATTAAAAAAGAAACTCTGGACATTATGAATGACATCTTACAAGGAGCTGGCTAAACAAAACACTGTGCACCAAGAACACAGAAGACACTACAGATGATGTGTAAAAGCATTAGGGATGTAGATTGACCAAGCTGTGTCATACTTGCAGCCCAGAAGGCCCCCCGTATCCTGGGCTGCATCCCCAGCAGCGTGGCCAGCAGGGCAAGGAGGGGGGGATCCTGCCCCTCTACTCCTCTCTCATGAAACCCCACCTGGAGTACTGTGTCCAGCTTTAGAGTCCTCGGCACAGGAAGGACGTGGACCTGTTGGAGCAGGGCCAGAGGAGGCCACGGAGATGCTGTGAGGGCCGGAGCCCCTCTCATGTGCCATAGGATGAGGGTAACAGGGGATGTGGGGAGCTGGGGTTGTTCAGCCTGGAGAAGAGGAGGCTCCAGGGAGACCTCATAGCGGCCTTCCAGTACCTGAGGGGGGCTACAGGAAGGCTGGGGAGGGTCTGTTTACAAAGGCCTGCAGTGACAGGACGAGGGGCAATGGTTTTAAGCTGGAGAAGGGGAGATTTAGATTGGATATTAGGAACAAGTTCTTTACTCTGAGGGTGGTGGAACACTGGAAGAGGTTGCCCAGGGACGTGGTTGAGGCCCCTTCCCTTGAGATATTCAAGGTGAAGCTCGACGAGGCCCTGGGCAACCTGGTCTAGTTGGGGGTGTCCCTGCTGACTGCGGGGAGGTCGGACTAGATGACCTTTGGAGGTCCCTTCCGGCCTGGACCAATTATGAATCTATGTGGTGTTATGCCAAGGTGGCTGTCTGGAAGAGGGGCTCTGAACCCTTCTGTGCCTTTGATCCTGGTGACTGAAGGGCTTCTGCCACTGACTCTTTCTGAAGAGTTTAATGGCTGCAGAGCAACCAGCTTGCAGTGTGCTTGGGGTGTGCCATCAGGAGCAGAACCAAACTGTTAAATCATCTAGCATGCCCTTTTTTTCTCTATCATAGAATCATAGAATGGTTTGGGTTGGAAGGGACCTTTAAAGGCCACCGAGTCCAACCCCCTGCCATGGGCAGGGACACCTCCCACCAGACCAGGTTGCTCCAAGCCCCCTCCAACCTGGCCTTCAACCCCTCCAGGGATGGGGCAGCCATTCCTCTGGGCAACCTGGGCCAGGGTCTCACCACCCTCACAGCAAAGAACTTCTTCCCCACATCTCAGCTCAATCTCCCCTCTTTCAGTGTCAAACCCTTCCCCCTCCTCCTGTGGCTCCCCTCCCTCATCAAGAGTCCCTCCCCAGCTTTCCTGGAGCACCTTGAGGGACCAGAAGGGGCTCTAAGATCTCCCCGGAGCCTTCTCTTCTCCAGGCTGAACACCCCCTGACTCTCTCAGCCTGTCCTCACATCTTTACAGTCAGTTTATCCCTTCTAAATTAGAGTTTTAATCAAGCACAAAAGAGCCCAGAAACAAAAGAATCGGGACTGATGAAGAGCAAGGAGAGCTATGTGCAGCCTCCATGCTGCATATAATTAGAGCCCATGATTAGTATTTTAATTAGCGTAGTGGCTTCTCATAGAATCATAGTACGGTTAGAGTTGGAAGGGACTGTAAAGATCATCCAGTTCTAACCCCCTGCCATGGGCAGGGACACCTCCACTAGAGCAGGTTGCCCAAAGTCCCATCCAGCCTGGCCTTGAACCCTTCCAGGGATGGGGCAGCCACAACTTCCCTGGGCTCCCCAGAGAAATTCTCGTCCCATCCCAACCCCAATGTGATGAAGAACCAGCCTCTTTTGCCTACACAGCACCATGAACAAGGACAACTGTGGTTCAAAAGTCTTAATTTAGCACCAGATAAGAGATAGCAGGTGGAGAGGAGAGTAAAAGAATATATTTATCAAGCTGACAGGTGGTGCTGTTAACACACTAGCACCTAATTACAGTCTGTGAGCTTCATTCAGCAGCTTTACACGCACCTCACCAGAAGAGAGGAGCGTCAGACAAGTCAGAAACCTGCATCATCCCAAGCGCGAGATCCCCCAGCAAAGAAAAAGTGTTCAAAATTGAGATCAAACTACGCTGTCAATAGGAACAGAGGCTGCCCAGAGGCCTAGAAGACTCCATGCCAAGGCCTTTCTGACACCGCTTGGAAAACAGGCTGGCTGCTCCATTGAACAAGGGAAAAACATCTCATACAAAAGAGCCTGAACGACAGCTCTCTAATTTATGATCAACAGCAGAGAGCCGGAGGACCCAATTATCGTTAACTCGGGACTTTCTGGCAACGGTGAAATCTTTGAAGCCAGGAGAGCCGTACAACATATAGGGAATAAATCTTACTCCTGGAATCAACCTATCTCTTCTATACACATAATCATTTCCAGTTCTGCTCGGTTTGCTCCTTCCCCGCAGCAACCTCACAAGTTTCCTTGAAGTGCTCCCTGAGAGGGCTCAGCAGAGAAGCGAACCCCAGTGGAAATGGTGGAAACGCATCCACAAAGCTTTCTCCACCGCCACTGGGTTGTCTTCACCGCGCAATTTCTTGGGTTTTCAGCTGGTCTGGGGCTCTTCTCAGATCTTAAGAATTTACTTAACTGTAGTGACTTAGCTTAAGCTTGGTAAGCTTCGGCTGAAAGTGTCCACAGCTCCCTCAGTCTCATCAAAACAGGAACTCAAAGATGCCCAACAGTGCTGTGCCTTGTGTGTTCAGCGCTGGAACTGTACTGAATTTCACTGAATTTCACTGAATTTTTTTTTTTAGAGTTGGAAGGGACCATAGAGATCATCTAGTCCAACTCCCCTGCTGAAGCAGGATTGCTTAGAGAATGCTACTCAGGACTGCATCCAGGCGGGTCTTGAAAATCTCCAAAGAAGGGGACTCCACACCCTCCCTGGGCAGCCTGTTCCAGGGCTCTGGCACCCTCACCGTGAAGAAGTTTCTTCTCATATTCGAGTGGAACCTCCTATGTTCCAACTTGTGCCCGTTGCCCCTCGTCCTCTCACTGGGAACCACTGAAAAGAGTCTGGCTCCCTCCTCCTTCAACCCACCCTTCAGATACTTATGGGCGTTAATAAGGTCTCCCCTCAGCCTTCTCTTCTCCAGGCTAAAGAGTCCCAGCTCTCTCAGCCTTTCTTCATAAGGGAGATGCTCCAATCCCTTAATCATCTTTGTTGCCCTTCGCTGGACTCTTTCCAGTAGTTCCCTATCCCTCTTGAATTGGGGAGCCCAGAACTGGACGCAGTATTCCAGTTGTGGCCTCACCAGTGCAGAGTAGAGGGGGAGAATGACTTCCCTCCACCTACTGGCCACACTCTTCCCTAGGCAGCCCAGGATTCCGTTGGCCTTCCTGGCCACAAGAGCACACTGCTTGCTCATTGTCATTTTGCTGTCTACCAGGACTCCCAGATCTTTCTCTTCGGAGCTTGGCTCCAGCAGGTCCACGCCTAACCTGTATTGTACCCTGCAAACCTCTGACAGAAAGCGAACTTCGCTGTTCACTCTCTCCCAGTAACTCTTCTCTGAATCCTCTTGTACTTGCAATTATAAGGGCGCCTTTGAAGAAAGTCCTACAGTCCTTTTCCAATGTCTATTTAAAAGCTTCAGTGTATTTTCTTTTAGAGTCGGATAATTTAGGTCAGAAGGGACCTCCAGAGGCCACCTACTCCAAACCTCCCGCTCCAGTTATGAGCTCTTTGGTTTTCAGTAAAGAAATTAACCTTAAGTCTAACTACAGACTCCTCAGTGATTCGTGATAAAGAGCAAGCATCGTTAACACGCCCTGCGTAACAGGTTTTGGCAAACATTTTACCAATGGCTAATCTTCCAGCCAGAAGTACTCACTTTAAATCACATTTCTTCTGCGCTAAAAACCCTTCCCAGGTTAGTCTGCACAAATATGTCATTTTAATTGATCTCCATCCAGCAAGCTTTTCGTCTGAAAAATTCCTCCTACAACTTTTAATTTTTGCCTTAAAAGCCGCATACAAAACCATTAACCCCTCTGAGGACAAAAAACCAGAAGAATAGTGTCACAGAATCACAGAATGATATGGGTTGGAAGGGACCTCTGGAGATCATCCAGTCCAACCCCCCACCAAAGCAGGTCCACCCAGAGCAGGTTGCACAGGAACGTGTCCAGGTGGGGTTTGAATGTCTCCAGAGAAGGAGACTCCACCACCTCTCTGGGCAGCCTCTTCCAGGGCTCTGCCACCTGCAAAGTGAAGAAGTTCCTCCTCATGTTTAGGTGGAACTTCTTATATTCAAGTTTGTGCCCATTTCCTCTCGTCCTGTCACTGGGCACCACTGGAAAAAGACTGGTCCCATCCTCCTGACACCCACCCTTTAAGTATTTATAGGTGTTGATCAGATCCCCCCTCAGTCTTCTCTCCAGACTAAACAGACCCAAGTCCCTCAGCCTTTCCTCATCAGAGAGATGCTCCAGGCCCCTCAGCATCTTTGTAGCCCTCTGCTGTACCCTCTCCAGCAGTTCCTTGTCCTTCTTGAACTGGGGAGCCCAGAGCTGGACCCAGTGCTCCAGATGTGGCCTCCCCAGGGCAGAGCAGAGGGGGAGGATGACCTCCCTTGACTTGTCTGGAAAACTAAGAAAAGAGGGGATATAAAAAAAAAAAAAATCCAAGAAGTTTGGCGGGGTGGGAAGGAAGGTTTCTGCTCATTTCTGTTTATGCCTCTTATCGCAGCCGTATAATAAGGTGCCCGATATCAGATAATTTTTTTTTTTAATTACTACTTAGCTAAAAAACCCAAACAAACAAATGAGAGACTTCCAACATCCCTCAGGATTTTTATTACGATTTTTTTTTTTTTTAAACTGCAGCAGGCTAGTCCCTGACCACAATGGTTTCTGCAAACAGATGCATGTTATAAAGCACTTACTCATGGCAGCTTTTCCAAAGAAGTTGTTCATTATGTTGCCCTTTGCCGGCGGTTTGCTGCTTGCTGCGGACCCCTAGAAGCAAACAGAGGAGTAACCACAGGAATTATTCACGCAACACAGCCCTCCAAACGCGTCGCGCTGCTTCTGGACAAGCAAAATAAATACATATAATCTGTTGACTCGTCAGTGTTTTAGATTTTATATCTGTTTAGGAGAATTTGACGATATTAGATATTACGTGCATCAAAAGGTCGAGAATAAGATAGTCAGGACTCCTTAGCTAGGCCTTCAAATCCAACGTGGGTCACGTTCCCATCTGATGGCTGACAGCGTTCCTGAAATAAGTGGTTGGGATTTGGGTTGGTTCCCAGTAAAGAACCGTTCTTTTTGCAAACTATCAGTGCCTCAATTCACAGTTACCGACAGAGGAAAGAACACAGATTGGCCAAAGCGTGAAGACTTTATCCAGCTACTCTGGCACGTACGCTGTTCTGCTGAGCCATTTGCAAGAACAATATCGCTGTTCTATTCCATTAAAATAGCCACCACCACAGTGAAAAAAAAAAATCACACACACACACAAAAAAACCCCCACCTAAGGGAGCTTGGCCTCCTAATCCCAGTTATTTTCATGTAAAAAAAAAAAAAAAAAAGGCAACCAGACACTAAAGTTCCCAAAACACTCAGACGCGCATATTTCACCAGTTCTAAATTCACTATGAAAACCAGAAAAATTAACCAAAATGTACTCAGCTGCTATGAAAAAAAGCCAAACCACATGCAGGGAACGTTACCATTTTAATACCCATTTACTGGCCACACTGCTTTAAAAACAATTACACTAATTAAAATTAAAATGTAATCTTATCCTGGAAAAACCAGCAGTTGAGAAGATAAACAATTTAGTCTTGCACAGGTCAAGCTCTGAAACTTCCCTCGCAGACCAAGTTTAAACACCTTGCTACTTTTAAGACCTGGACTTCTCACATTTCACTTATTGCTCAAAACAAATCCTTTTAAGCACAATGGAGAGAGCGAGATCCTCCACCGGTGTGTATATATTGGCATAACTGAGGACAATGGAAGAATTGTCTCAATAATGCAGCTATGCTGGTTTATACACGCTGGAGATCTGGCTCGAGGAGGGACGTCAAAGTTAACGGCAAATACACTTCTGTGGATAAGTCAAGAGCGTGGCAGAGTATACTCTCCCCCAAGACGACCGACAGAAGGTATGACTGTACTATATCGTTACATATAAAACATTCCCAGTGGACAGTTCCCTGTTTAACATCTTTGTCGGGGACAGGGACAGTGGGACTGAGTGCACCCCCAGCAAGTTTGCCGTCGACACCAAGCTGTGTGGCGCGGCTGACGCACTGGAGGGAAGGGAAGCCATCCAGAGGGACCTGGACATGCTGGAGAGGTGGGCTCGTGTGAACCTCACGAAGTTCAACCAGGCCAAGTGCAAGGTCCTGCACCTGGGTCATGGCAATCCCAGGCACAAATACAGGTTGGGCAGAGAATGGATTGAGAGGAGCCCTGAGGAGAAAGACTTGGGGGTGTTGGTGGGTGAAAAGCTTAACATGAGCCAGCAATGTGCCCTGGCAGCCCAGAAAACCCCCCCACATCCTGGGCTGCATCCCCAGCAGCGTGGCCAGCAGGGCGAGGGGGGGGATTCTGCACCTCTACTCTGTTCTGGTGAGACCCCACCTGGAGCACTGTGTCCAGCTTTGGAGTCCTCAGCACAGGAAGGACATGGAACTGTTGGAGCGGGGCCAGAGGAGGCATGGAGATGCTGCGAGGGCTGGAGCCCCTCTCCTATGAAGACAGGCTGAGAGAGTTGGGGGGGTTCAGCCTGGAGAGGAGAAGGCTCTGGGGAGACCTTGTAACAGCCTTCCAATACCTAAAGGGGGCCTACAGGAGAGAGAGAGAGGGACTCTTGATGAGGGAGGGGAGCCACAGGAGAAGAGGGAACAGTTTTAGACTGAAAGAGAGGAGACCGAGATTAGATATTAGGAAGAACTTCTTTGCTGTGAGGGTGGTGCGAGCCTGGCCCAGGTTGCCCAGAGAAGCTGTGGCTGCCCCATCCCTGGAGGTGTTCAAGGCCACGTTGGATGGGGCTTGGAGCAACCTGGTCCGGTGGGAGGTGTCCATGGATGGAACTGGATGGTCTTTAAGGTCCCTTCCAACCCAAACCATTCTGTGATTCTCTGACAGCAAGTTTAGCACTGGAAGCAGTGGATGAGGCAGCACTACGGTGGTTAAGGTTATTTAGGTCAGGTGAGAGCGAGGCTAGAAGAGCGGTTCGTTAAAGCTATTAACCCAGAGGGCTGCCAAGGGGTCTGAGGTAACTTACACCTGGGGCCTCCTTTGCCTCTGCTTTCGTTTCTTTATTTGCGTCCTGGGGTTTGGAAGCCGCTTTGGCTGCAAACATTCCCATGATCCCTTTGGGCTGCTGCGAGGTCTGTTTAGCGGCCGATGGACCGTGGCCGTTGACCGCGGGTACGTTGACGGCGTTCGTGTCACCCGGCGTCTGGGAACCAGCCTGCACAGACGTCTGCGCTCGAGAAACTTCGGCCAAGGGCCTGGGGACCGCAGCGGCACATTGAATGGCACTAAACCTGTGTGACGGAGTGAAAAATTTAATTAGCCTTTTAACTTCTTATTTTTCACCTCGGTTTCCTCACCGGCAGGGCCTTGCTGCTCTGGTCCTGCGTTATCCCGTTATGGAAAAAAAAAAAAAAAAGAGCAATTTAATTTGCACATGGGACAAGAAAGAAAGGCTGGCACAGAACGAGAGCGATGGAGACCTCTACCGAAAGGATCAGCAGAACCCGTCAGCACGAGCCAGAGCTTTCAAACACCAAACAAGCTGTTCAGCTTTCATGGGGGGTGAAAAGCCTGTCTCCACACCCAGGGTGGAGATGGAGCAGGCTGCATTTTATTCCTAAACGGGTTACGCTCTCTCTAAAGTTTGCAGCATGAATCGTATGGCTGTCTGATGATCTAAAACATTTACAGCTTTCAGATGATTTGACGGAGTCCACTATCGCCGCAAGGAGCAGCCGCTATCTCACCAGCCAGGTAAGGAAATCACAGCTGAAAGTGAACTAATTAAACGGCTCAGAAAACGAACTCGTGACATTCAGATTTAACTATATAAAGTCATTTCCATGTAATCACTAGTAGACGGAGACACATGTCAGCTTGTAACAGCCTGAAACGTGATTGTTTGGGGATAGGGAGATAGAAGAACTAAGTGACGCGCTCACAGTGACAATACAATTCCCTGACAGTCGGGAATAGCAGTGCCCAAAAATAACTGAACTCTGCTCCCCACTGTGCAAATCACAGACGAAGCTTTCCAGATTTCCTACACAAATGCCACAAAAGAGCACAGACTCACGCCTTCCAACCCACCGAATTACACAGCGTTATTTTTATTTGCATAAGAAATAAAGCAGTCTCCTGCCAATTAATTTCTCTGCCTCGGTATTAACGGCTCACATGCACAGCCCACTTCTTCTCAGATCAGGAACTGAACTGTATTAACTAAACAACAGCATTTCTAGGCCACAGCCACAATCTCTTGACATTCAAACCTTTAAAGGAAGGAAAGAAGACACTGAAGAAAAAAATATTCCTACTTTCTTTTCTACTTTCGATCTGTTTTCAACATGGTCAACGCCGCTCTCTGGACAGCTTTCGCTCCCACTCCTAACACCCATAAACAACCCAAACCCTCCAGATTACAAATAATAAGCATAAACGATGATAAAACATATTGACTGCAAAACAAGCGCATCTAAACCTCACACATTCCAGGCGCTTGGGAAGTTGACTTGCCTTAATGCTGCCCTGTGACTATAGCCGATGGGCTCCATCCAAAATTGACTCAATAATCACTGAAAAAATAAGCAATATTTGGACTGTGCTCTGCAAGCAAGAAGCTGCTTCCACTTGGAAAGCTGACATGAGCAACATGCATTAAATCCAGTTTTAGTACAACATCCAGCCACCTCCACCGTCTTCCCAGGTCCCATAAAATACAGAAGAGAATAAAGATCCTTGCCCCGGAGCTTGTGAGATATATGGACTGAGAGGGAAGCGCAAGAAGCCAGTAGGCTCTATTTGCTCTAAACACACACACAGTCAAACCTCTGTCTTTTGCAGGTGCTGCAGGAATCTTGTCCCGAGTGTAAAATATAATTCATGCAGCTGACAAGGGCGAGGGAATATGGTCAGGCTGAATTTAGTTCAACCAAGTCACAGGTGAAGGAGGTGAATTTTTCATAGTTTGGTTGAAAAATTCTGCTCCAAAGCCATGGATTTACACACAGGCTTCACAAAGGTTCAACAGGGAAAAGTGTAGGGTCCTGCACCTGGGGAAGAAGAATGTCAGGCACCAATACAGGTTAGGGGTGGACCTGCTGGAGTCAAGTTCTGAAGAGAAAGATCTGGGAGTCCTGGTAGACAGCAAAATGACAATGAGCAAGCAGTGTGCTCTTGTGGCCAGGAAGGCCAATGGAATCCTGGGCTGCATAGGGAAGAGTGTGGCCAGTAGGTCGAGGGAAGTCATTCTCCCCCTCTACTCTGCACTGGTGAGGCCACAACCGGAATACTGCGTCCAGTTCTGGGCTCCCCAATTCAAGAGGGATAGGGAACTACTGGAAAGAGTCCAGCGAAGGGCAACGAGGATGATTCAAGGATTGGAGCATCTCCCTTATGAAGAAAGGCTGAGAGAGCTGGGACTCTTCAGTCTGGAGAAGAGAAGGCTGAGGGGAGACCTTATCAATGCTTAGAAGTATCTCAAGGGTGGGTTGAAGGAGGAGGGAGCCAGACTCTTTTCAGTGGTTGCCAGTGAGAGGACGAGGGGCAACGGGCACAAGCTGGAACATAGGAGGTTCCACTCAAATACGAGAAGAAAATTCTTCACGGTGAGGGTGCCAGAGCCCTGGAACAGGCTGCCCAGGGAGGTTGTGGAGTCCCCTTCTCTGGAGATTTTCAAGACCCGCCTGGATGCAGTCCTGAGTAACATGCTCTGACATGCTCTGGGCAATCCTGCTTCAGCAGGGGAGTTGGACTAGATGATCTCTATGGTCCCTTCCAACTCTAAAAATTCAGTGAAATTCAGTGAAAGCAATTTCGGATTCTGAATTGTCTAAACCTTCTGGATGCACAAGTCCTAAAGGCAGAGTCCTCTAAGACACAAGTATCACCATACAGGGGTGCCCAAGAGTAAGAAGACTGGAACAAGGCAACTGCAGCCAAACCCATGGCACGCGTCTGCATCAAAGCGGGGTTTTCTAGCACTTTAGCAGGCTATTGACACTCACGTTTGAAACACGCAGCTTTTAGGACGTTATTTTCTCAGCAAATCTCTTGTCAACATTTGGAAGACAGCTACGGTTCTACTTTCAGATTCTATACTCTATGACACAACATTCAGGCATCCCCTTTCTAAACCAGATTGGTCATGGCGCTGTACATCCCGATTACGTCAAGCTGAAGCTGTCGTGGTGGAAATGACATATAAATGAGAAGCCACAGCTGCCAGGCACTGCTCAGGAGGAGACACAATGACCCCTGGAGACCAAAGTCCCTCTGAAATCCAGGACAACCTTTCTCTAGTTCAACCACAAAAGGGCACTTGTGCTGCTTGGACTGTTTTTTATGCTTCCCCTACTCCTCAGGCTTTCATCTTACAAACAGAGCTCCTGCAAGACATCTTCAAAAAGGCAGAAGAGTCCAATGGATAAAAACACAATCGTAGAATCATAAAATTGTCCAGGTCGGAAGGGACCTTTAAGATCATCGAGTCCAACCATCAACCCAACACTGACAAAAAAAGGCTGAGGGAGCTGGGGTTGTTCAGCCTGGAGAAGAGGAGGCTCCAGGGAGACCTCATAGTGGCCTTCCAGTACCTGAGGGGGGCCTACAGGAAGGCTGGGGAGGGTCTGTTTACAAAGGCCTGCAGTGACAGGACGAGGGGCAATGGCTTTAAGTTGGAGAAGGGGAGATTTAGATTGGATATTAGGAACAAGTTCTTTACTCTCAGGGTGGTGGAACACTGGAACAGGTTGCCCAGGGAGGTGGTTGAGGCCCCTTCCCTTCAGATATTCAAGGTGAAGCTCGACGAGGCCCTGGGCAACCTCCTCTAGTTGGGGGTGTCCCTGCTGACTGCAGGAAGGTCGGACTAGATGACCTTTGGAGGTCCCTTCCGGCCTGGGTCAATTATGAATCTATGAATAAAAACCATCACTAACCCATGTCCCTCAGCACCACGTCTGCCCGGCTTTGAAATCCCTCCAGGGATGGGGACTCCACCACTGCCCTGGGCAGCCTCTGCCAAGGCTTCACAACCCTTTCCAGGAAGAAACTGTTCCCAAGCTCCATCCTAAACCTCCGCTGGCACAACTTGAGGCTGTTTCCTCTTGTCCCATCGCCTGTTCCTTGGGAGAAGAGACCGACCCCCCCTGGCTACACCCTCCTTTCAGGGAGTTGGAGAGAGCGAGAAGGTCTCCCCTCCACCTCCTTTTCTCCAGGCTGAACACCCCCAGCTCCCTCAGCCGCTCCTCACAAGACTTGTGCTCCAGACCCCTCACCAGCTCCGTTGCCCTTCTCTGGACACCCTCCGGCCCCTCAAGGTCCTTTTTGTGGTGAGGGGCCCAAAACTGGGCCCAACCCTCGAGGTGGGGCCTCACCAGTGCCCATTCCAGGGGGACAGTCACTGCCCCCGTCCTGCTGGCCACACTGTTCCTGATACAGGTCAGGATGCTGGTGGCCTTCTTGGCCACCTGGGCACAATCTCCCAAAACAGAAGGAAAACTCACGTTAGCACTTTGCTGAGCACATTGCTCATGTTTTTCTGAGTCTGTTTTGATTTACTCTTATTCTGTGACTGAGAACTGGATAAAAACGGTCATGACTAAGCGTGGCTGGGAAATGAGAGAAAGGTTTCTAGCCATGAGAGAAGAAAGGTACTGGAACCATCTGCTCGTTGGAGTAACAGAGCAAGTAAACCAAGTGTAAGCTGGAAATAGCTCGGTTTCCGAAACCACCATACAACGTGCTGTCTGGGGACTGCTCTGGCATCCCTTAAAAGATATCTTTTTCTAGCTTTCTAAAAATCCAGGCATATCTGGTAACCATTGGCTTCTGCTGAAGCGCACTGTGTAGCAACATCTCACCAGTCTCAAATCACAGAGCACGAGAAGAAAAACCAAGAAGCCACTCACTTGCTGCAGTTGTGGAGGTTTGCTTTGACGATATCGTAGTCCGTGTTGTAGAGCGGCCCGCTGTCCTTGAGCAAGGCTTTCTGAATGCTGTAGACATGCACGCTCGCAATCGTGGCTAGTTTAGACTTCATTGCTGGGAGGGAAAAAAGAAGAAAAAAAGTCCTCTGTTAGCACAGCCTTTACAGAATCAGGCAGCAACTTTAAATATCAGGCTCTACCGAGGATGAGGAGAGACCGAGATACCACTTGACAACAAGGACCTGAGTATAAAAATGTGCCATTGTACCTTCTTCCAGTGCTCCCTGATTGAGGATTCAAGCTAAGAGACTCCACAAGCCTCTCAAACATGTTTTCCACTATACAGCTGAAGTAAGGGCAACGTCTCTGGGTTCACCTTCAAAACATCTGGTGTTCGGGATCCAGAATATCTATATGACTAGCTAAAGCTAAGGAAGAAAATAGATAGTCATCTCTCTACCCCGCTGGAACTGCTCTCTGCCATTAAGGTAGCACCCATCGTATCAACTAGGGTCACCCTGTCTTCTCCAGCAGTCTGACGGGATCAAAGTTTTGTCTTTTCTACGCTATTTAAACTGTAACCCCCTTGAGATAAGGGCTGTTTTTCAGGAATTCTTTGTTCATTGCTTATATTGTTCTTTCCACACAGCCCTCCCTGGTCTGAGAGGGAGCTTCTAGGCACTGTAAAAATACACACAGTAATCATTTCTTGGGGCCAGTCCTGGACTACGCAGCCCTACTCTCATCACAAATCTCAGGCTCTTCCAAACGTAACTCATACCTCTGGCCTGTCTTCTGATACAAAAACCATGAACAACCCTTTCCTCCACAGCAAAACAGAACATTACGCAGCACACATAATTCAGCAAACGTGACAGATAGTAGTTGCACTGCTTGACATTCTACTGCCCTGATGAAGACAACTTTAGCTAGAAATACACTTCAGATTTCCAAAAGGGAAATAAAACAAGTCTTTCAAACAAAGTTAGATCATTACTATGGATATTCAAGGTCGCAGTATGCTCTTAAATGCCTCAAATGTTATTTGAAAGTGACCAAAGAACCTGCAATTGTGTTTGAGTTGCTACGGATCTGATCTCATCAGCAGGACCAGACCTGGAAAGATGTAGGACTGACCGTGCACGGAGAGCAGTTTCGTGAAGCAGTGTTACAGTGGTGGGGTTTTTTCACCTTTTACTGTTACTGTGAAAGCAAATGCCCCAGACAAAAGTGATAACATTTAATTAATACCCACATCACTCAGGGCAAACACAGATCACAACTGCATTTAACCAATAACTAGAATTATCCGCTTCAGCATCCTTGAAGGCTCAGAATTGCTCTAAAACGCCGTGAGACACTGCTGTACGCTACTCCGATATTGTTGCCTTTAAGGAGGAGCTGCCTGTCAGTGGCAGGGAAGTGGAAAAGGATCGCCCACTAAAATGTTAGCACGAAAAAACCCAACCAATCAGACCCAAATCACAAGTCTGAAGTTACACAGCTGTTGGCTCAGATATTCAAAATTCTGAGAAAAAGCCAGTACATAAAGTACACACCTGAACCCAAGAGCCTGACCAGGCGTTTACGTGCAGATGGCAAGTTCTGAGCTTTACTCACTTTGCTGTTCTTTCAAGGAAAAAAAAAAAAAGTTAAAAACCACATAATTTTCACGATCCGCTTACCTTCAAGTTTATCCTCTCTCACTACTGCAACCTTGTGGCACTGTGAAAAATAAATAAATGGCAATCTTAAAATTTGAAAAGATTTGTTGTATGTAAAACTGGTATTTTCAGTTATCTGTTAAATAAGAAAAAGTCTGCAGATTATAGGTGCAGCTTTATAGCTGCAAAGAACACTGCCAATGCCTTTAAACAGTCATCAGCTACTAGTTTTTAAAGGTGGATCTCCCTGCTCTTCTAATAAACTGTTCCACAGATCACTATAACCCTAAAGAAATCCTCTGTTCCCCGTTCCTGACACTGGGAGACGAGACACAGATAAAACGAGAACTAAACAACCGGGCAGCGCAGCGGAGAAAAGCAAATTAACCCAGCTGATGAGCCAAACTGCTAGAAATCTGCCGCACCAGCCCACATCACCCATGTATATTTAGATTGCCAGTAAAATCTACCGTACGCACCAGAGAAGTAAAACACCATGAGAAATTAAGCATTAATTTAAAAGTCATAAATAAATGTTTCTGGAAATGTGCTTTAGAGCCAGTCTTCAAGGGCTATACCTGCTCTGTGACATTTAACAGGCTGCGGTTAATAAAGAGAGTATCCAACCAGGCAGACTGGACAAAATCCAACCACTAATTCTGTGCTTAACTGATACCGCAGACCAGCAAGCAAAAGAGTAAGAGGCAAGAAAACGTAGGCAACCTGAAAGAGTAAATAAAGATTGAGAGTCTGGGTCCCTCATCGAGGCTGAGAAAAAGCAGTAAGAAAAGAGCTTAAGACAGGAGGATAATTATTTGTGACCAATTTCTATCCATATCTCCCTTCAGTCGAATCCACAGCCTTGTGGCTACACCTACTGACAGCAGACAGTAGTGCAGCAAGCACAGGGTTGGATCTGAAGCACTAATAGAATCATAGAATCATAGAATCACAGAATGGTTAGAGTTGGAAAGGACCTTAAAGATCATCTAGTTCCAACCCCCCTGCCATGGGCAGGGACACCTCCACTAGAGCAGGTTGCTCAAAGCCCCATCCAGCCTGGCCTTGAACACTTCCAGGGATGGGGCAGCCACAACTTCCCTGGGCAACCTGTTCCAGTGCCTCACCACCCTCACTGTAAAGAATTTCTTCCTTATATCTAATCTAAATCTCCCCTCTTCCAATTTAAAACCATTGCCCCTTGTCCTGTCACCACTCTTCCTGACAAAGAGTCCCTCTTCAGCTCTTCTGTAGGCTCCCTTCAGGTATTGATAGGCTGTTATAAGGTCTCCCCGGAGCCTTCTCTTCTCCAGGCTGAACAACCCCAGCTCTCTCAGCCTGTCTTCATAGGAGAGGTGCTCCATCCCTCTGATCATCCTCGTGGCCCTCTGCTGGACCCGTTCCAACAGGTCCATGTCCTTCCTGTGTTGAGGACTCCAAAGCTGGACACAGTACTCCAGGAGGGGTCTCACGAGCGCAGAGTAGAGGGGCAGTATCACCTCGCGAGACCTGCTGGCCACACTTCTCCTGATGCAGCCCAGGAATGATATGATATATGATGATATAATAATATCCCTTTTCCAACCCAAAATTGACTTGTGCCAGATATTACCCACCAGCTACCCCAGTGCCTGCACGTCTCCTGGAAGTATCTTCCAGATCCGAACCTCTTCTCCCACCCGCTCCAGCCCGAGGGACTTTAAACTCCTCCCGTGTGACATTCCTAACCCTGGCCTTGCTTCAGCTCTGCCCCTCACAACTTACTGCCCCACAGGTCACCCTTCTATTGCAGCATTCAAAAATAAGACATTGAAAACCAAAGAGAACACAGTGACCTTTATATGTTTACCTTTTAGATCTTGTTTTAAAAATATATAAGCTGCTAAGACAGAGTTTTAAAAAAAATTATTTCTTCCTATGTTAGAATTCACTTATTTGTTTGAAATACGTTACAGCAAATTTAAAAATAATAGAATGCGTTGACAAACCTCTGGCCAGTTCTAGTGAGCCAGGAAATGCTTGTTATTTCCAGAAGAAATCAGGGGGAAAAACCTGTTAAACTCAGGCTATAAACACGACACTACCTATACAGCTTTAAATAAATATATTCCATTACACAGAACGAACGTAATAAATAATTACCTTCAATTTCAGACCAATCTGGAGATTTAAAAAGAACATTCTATGCACGTGAAGCAATTCATTATTTAGGAAAGGCAAAAAGGTTTGTTGGTTGTATTGCCAGGACATCCCGATATGTACTAATTCTAAATGAACACTACAGACTGCGATTGTATGAGATATTACGGTATTTAAATATACGAATAGCTAAATTCATATCAAAGAGACACCTAGTGGAACGTCAAAGGCATTTAGTGTTTGGCTCTTAAATTCTTCAGTGAGCAAAGGGAAACAGGCACTCAATTTGCTCATCTTCTTTCAAAAACTGGGATAACTGCCTGAAATTTTAAGATAATATTCTTGAAAGTCTGACAAGCGGCAACGATTAAAAATAAATACATTATTAAGCAAAGAAATTTCTACTTAAGTCAAAGGACTCTAAATACAAAATACTGTTAATAAATTTATGTTGTTTTTGTATACCAGGATAAAAAAAGTTGTTTTAATTAACAAGACAACTTCAACTATTTATTTATTATTCTACAAGACAACTTCAACTACTTATTTATTTTCCTATTTATTATTATTCTATTCTAAATGAAATCCAGGCTCTCTCCAAACACTACTCGGGACACTTCCACTCCACAGCAGATCCCGGGGAATGGATTCGCTGATCTCACAAGAGACTGTTTAGAAAATCTGCTGTCCAGTATTAGTGATAAGATTGAGAGACGACTGGTAACAGGATTTTAATTAATTAATTAAAAACCCCGGTGCGTTATTCAGCACTGTATTACCAAATCATGACCATCTGATCTTTCCTCCCCATTATTTTTGTGCTGGGACCGAGATAGTGCCTTATTTTGTAAAAATACAGAAGACCTGGCACACTGTGTCTGCTACTGAAAAAAATAAAGCAAGTCCAGCTTTTAACCCAAAGATTACAAAACAAGAAGGAAAACACAAGAACAAAGAGCTCACAGACACCTTTGAGACATAAAACACTCACAACGTGTCCATTCTGGATGAGGTTTCCTGCTACTAAGTAGGTGACATGAAGCTGAGCTCCCGAATTCTCCTTTCGTTTCCTCTCTACGTAATCATACAGCATCCTGCACAAAAGAAACCAGTGTTAATCACCTAGAAAGGAAGGAGCCCGTCACCACCCCTTCCGTGAAGCTTACGGGGAAAAAAAAAAAAAAGAGCAAAGCCAGCCCGACATGGAAACAATTCACATAAGCTCAGTCATTTTAAATAAGTTTAAATTAATCTTACTGAGACACCTTTCTTCTCTGCCATTTTTCACTGAATTTCACTGAATTTTTAGAGTTGGAAGGGACCATAGAGATCATCTAGTCCAACTCCCCTGCCGAAGCAGGATTGCCCAGAGCATGTCAGAGCATGTTACTCAGGACTGCATCCAGGCGGGTCTTGAAAATCTCCAGAGAAGGGGACTCCACACCCTCCCTGGGCAGCCTGTTCCAGGGCTCTGGCACCCTCACCGGAAAGAAGTTTCACCTCATATTTGAGTGGAACCTCCTATGTTCCAGCTTGTGCCCGTTGCCCCTTGTCCTATTGCTGGCAACCACTGAAAAGAGTCTGGCTCCCTCCTCTTTCAACCCACCCTTCAGATACTTCTAAGCATTGATAAGGTCTCCCCTCAGCCTTCTCTTCTCCAGGCTAAAGAGTCCCAGCTCTCTCAGCCTTTCTTCATAAGGGAGATGCTCCAATCCTTGAATCATCCTCGTTGCCCTTCGCTGGACTCTCTCCAGTAGTTCCCTGTCCCTCTTGAACTGGGGAGCCCAGAACTGGATGCAGTATTCCAGTTGTGGCCTCACCAGTGCAGAGTAGAGGGGGAGAATGACTTCCCTCCACCTACTGGCCACACTCTTCCCTATGCAGCCCAGGATTCCATTGGCCTTCCTGGCCACAAGAGCACACTGCTTGCTCATTGTCATTTTGCTGTCTACCAGGACCCCCAGATCTTTCTCTTCAGAACTTGACTCCAGCAGGTCCACCCCTAACCTGTATTGGTGCCTGACATTCTTCTTGCCCAGGTGCAGGACCTTACACTTTTCCCTGTTGAACCTCATGAGGTTCTTCCTTGCCCAGCTCTCCAGCCTGTCCATTTTGAAGAATCTCAGTCCAACAATCATGTAAACCGAAGGTGAAACCAATACAAGCTCTCAAAGCTTTAATAGTTGGTTGCAGATGGTCTCACATCCTCTGGGCAGCTTGTTCCAAAGTCTCTCTCAAAAAGGCGGTTTCCCTCACTACAGCCCAGCATTCTAAAACACCTGACAGAGAAATTGGTGATTTTTGGTACAAAATCACGCTGCCAAGTGTATATATACAACCCCAACTACATCCACTGAGGTGGTGATCAGAAACAGGAGGAAAGAGCACAATTAGTGATGGCCAGATTGAGCTGAGACTCAAACTTTCAGCTCCCGCTTACACCACTGCTTTATGACGAGCGTCCCACGTAACTGGGCAGAGACACCACACGCTCCTCAAGGACGCTATCTGGTAAAGATAACTGGAGATCGTTACCGGTACAGAGACAGACTGCAATTACCACGCCGTCACAGCCAGTACAATCACTAAAATAATTCACTTGTGTTATCAGGCGCTTTCCAGCTTCTAGGAGAGAGTTCAAAGCACAAAGTCGCCAGAGGAGTTTTCCATCCCCAGGTTGTTTTCAAAGGTATGAGAAGGTGACTCAGCTTCACCCAGACCATCTCATAGACTCATAGAATGGTTTGGGTTGGAAGGGACCTTAAAGATCATCTAGTTCCAACCCCCCTGCCATGGGCAGGGACACCTCCCACTAGACCAGGTTGTTCAATGCTGGCTCCTTCCAGTTTACTGTACTACCAGAATCGTTCTCAGTAGAGCTCTCCAGTCAGGTCTACGCTGAAGCACGTTCTGATTTACACCTCATCTAAATTGTTCACACACAGGCAGAGGAAAGAGACCAAACAATCTCTTCATTACATTAGATGCCCGAGTTGATATTCCAGTAGTTTGGACAAGACAGTTGAAGCTGGGCTCAGTACACTGCAGCTGAGTACGCAGCAAACCTCACTTTACGTCCAAGCTATAGCCAGAAACAAGGAGAGAAAATATTTGTATTATGAGGCTTTGACACTCTTAGGGAGCCTTCAAATCTTATGCTTAACTTTATCTTGATGTATAGCAACAGCCCCGGAATCCTTTGTTTTATAGGATATTTAAAAGGTTACTCTTCAAAATACACCAAGACAAGGCTACACATTTATGTTAAGTTTGGAGAAGCAAAAACATTCTGACAGCAGAGCTGACTTCCTCATTCTTCAAAATTTACCTGCACCCATCAGGCCCGAGAAGTAGATATTAATAACGCATCAGGAACTACACAGCAGGGCGATCAGAGCGGATGAGCGTTTGCCACACACATGAGCTGGTTTGCATTTTCCCGACTCTCCTGCTCCCAGCAATATCCGTGGATAAACATACAGCATCCCGAGCTAGGATATGCAGTGGGAGACTCTCACAGAGGCACAGCTCTGCCTGCAGGACTGGAGCCCAAGTTCAGAAAACACATTGTCATTTCAGGATGAAAGGAGCTACGTGCATTTCTGTAGTAATATAACGCTAAAACATCTCTTCTGACCTAAGTATTTATGAGGTGCTAAGTATTATTATTGAGATGATTCTGCCCCTCTACTCCGCTCTCGTGAGACCCCACATGGAGTACTGCATCCAGCTCTGGAGTCCTCAGCACAAGACGGACATGGACCTGTTGGAATGAGTCCAGCAGAGGACCAGAAAGATGATCAGAGGGCTGGAGCACCTCTCCTGTGAAGACAGGCTGAGAGAGTTGGGGTTGCTCAGCCTGGAGAAGAGAAGGCTCCGGGGAGACCTTACAGCAGCCTTCCAGTACCTGAAGGGGGCTCCAGGAAAGCTGGGGAGGGACTCTTGATGAGGGAGGGGAGCCATAGGAGGAGGGGGAAGGGTTTGACACTGAAAGAGGGGAGATGGAGATGAGATGTGGGGAAGAAATTTGCTGTGAGGGTGGTGAGAGCCTGGCCCAGGTTGCCCAGAGAAGCTGTGGCTGCCCCATCCCTGGAGGGGTTCAAGGCCAGGTTGGAGGGCGCTTGGAGCAACCTGGTCTGGTGGGAGGTGTCCCTGCCCAGGGCAGGGGGTGGAACTGGATGATCTTTAAGGTTCCTTGCAACCCAAACCATTCTATGATTCTATCATATAAAGCAGCGTAAGGTGTCCAGCTGATGTGCTGCTCCCTAAAGCACAACTCCCATCATAGTCGAGGCTAGAACTGCCTACAGGAGGGGCAAGGCGTGTTGAACAACATAACTGACCTGAGAAGACATGCAGGATTTTTAAATATTTCCAGAGAGATCATTTTAATACACTAACCACAATCATGAACAGAGTAATTAACAAGGCTTTGCCACAAAACTAAAGTCGGTGGGATGCACTAATACCTACTGTTTAGCCTGGTTGACGTGAACTCCCAGAGTGTAGCTTAGCCATTTGTATGTGACCTGTACAAGAGAAAAATACCACACTTTAGTAAGAAAACCTCTCTTGATTTGTTAAACCACCTTCTTTTGCGTGTTTCATGGGTAAGTCAAACTCTTTAGACACCCCCCCCCCCCCCCTCCAAGAAACCCACAGCAAAACCTGTTAGAAGTGAGAGCACATGGACACACACCCACCTGTGCTTTAAAGAGTAGACTGAATCCTCAAGTCCTAAACAAACTACCCTAAAAGGTGTGGTTTTGTAAACACCTTCTTGAAATGCCATTGCATAAATAAAAGCCATTCAAAACACTTGCAGTGCTCAGCTTCAAAACAGAGAGAAAAAAAAATTCAACAGCTCAATTTTTAGGCATCCCTGCCCATGGCAGGGGGGGGTTAGAACTAGATGATCTTTAAGGTCCCTTCCAACCCAAACCTTTCTATTAAAAATTCATAGAATCACTGAGAGCAGCTCTTATTGCTCTTCCAAACAACTATTGAGGATTTATCGCATTTCTGACACCCTCGCCTGTCACGGGGACGCGGGGATCTCCAGCTGCACCACAAGCCCCACAGCACAGTGGGGCAAATTTCAGGAAACTACAGCTCTAAGCCCAGCCCCGCCACTGACTTGCTGTATTATTTAAACAAGGCACGTCTTTTATACCTGTTTCTCCTCCCACTCTGCCATTTTAAACTAATCCTCAGGCTACGGCCTCTCCTACCTCAAATACAACAATTAAATTACATTTTATTAGCCTGGCAGTTTACCGAAATAAACTATGACACAGGCAGTTCACGTTAATACAACTGCTTTGACAGAAGAGATGCACCAACTTTACTGTATCACTTTCTAGGCAAAAATTTCTATTTTGACAGAAACACAGACACGCGCGCTTATAATTTTTCTGAATTTTCCTAAAAAAAAGCAAGGCTTTCTACAATAAGTACTAATTTTACTTTTAAGCTGAAACAGCGATCCAGACTGCCTCAACCTTCCATGGAAAAAAACACTGTTTCATACACTTATGTCATCTATAATTTCAGCTGAAATGCTACTATAGTGCTTTTTTTTTTAAGGAAAATCAGCTGACCCATTAGGGAGCATGAGGAATTTGGGAAGAGCTGCTTTTCCTGTGACACAAATGACGGGCGTCACCAATTCTCTTCAGAGACATTACATTAATTTAAAGTATAAAGGGGCAAAAAACCCCTGCCAAGAGAGGCATCTCCTGTCCAGAAAGCCTGTATTAATTCCATGTTGTGACTCCTGGAAAAGCAAACACTGCAAACGCAGCCAGGCACCGCACATACGAACCCAAAAATGAGTAAAACTTGAGCAAACAGCCCTGGGGGGGGGTGGGGAAGGTGGAGGCCTCCTTCCTTCTGCGCCTACAGAGAGGAGTCTGGGCACCCACACGTGTCCCGCAGGTGTGTGTCACGGAGAGGGCACACACACGCTGCCTCGGCCTCACAACTGCCAACGGAAAGCAGCTGCTCTCGGCGGGTTTGGGCTGTTTGAACCGAAACCGAGGTGGGAGAGGGGTGTGTGGGTTGCACTGGTGTCACCCCAGGCCCTGACACGGTGCCAGGCCTGGCACTGCGACCCTCCCCGCCCTTCACCGTTTCCAGCCCTCACCCCCGAGCCAGCTTTGGGGTCCCAGCCTGAGGGGTTCCCCTGAACATGCAGACTGACACACACACACACACACCCCAACGGCAGCCACGCTGGGTAAGGGGGGAGGAAGGAAGGGGAGTCGCTCCCTCCTGAGGGGGTCGCGCAATGGCGGCGGCCTCCTACACCCCCACCTTCCCCCGCGCAGCCCCCCCGGCGGGACTCACGATGCGGTTCTGGTCGGTGACGAACTCGTCGATGTTCTCGAGGTAGAGCTCGTCCTCCATGGCGGGACAGGGCGGGACCAGGTAGGCCGCGGGTGGGCGGGCGGGTTCCCGCGCAGCTCAGGGCCGCGGCCGCCACCCCGCCGCCATGGCAACCGGCCGAGCAACGGGCGGGAGGGCGCGACGGCGGCCGCCACGGGACAAAAAGGAGCGGGCCGGGCGCGACGGCGCCGCCTGGTCCTAGTGCCCTTCTCCGCTGTCCTCGGGTCCCCTCACACTTAACGCCGTCCCCTCACGGCCCCACAGCACCACGGTCCTGCACCGTCCCCTCACAGCGCCACGCTGTCCCCTCACACAGCCCCATACCGTCCCCTCGTGGACCCACACTGACCCCTCACACAGCCCCATGCTGTCCCCTCACACAGCCCCACGGTGTCCCCCCCCAGCCCCATGCTGTCCCCTTACATGGACCCATGCTGTCCCCCCCCAGCCCCATGCTGTTCCCCTCAGCCCCATGCTGTCCCCCTCAGCCCCATGCTGTCCCCTCATGGCCCCACGCTGTCCCCTCACATGGCCCCATGCTGTCCCCCTCAGCCCCATGCTGTCCCCTCATGGCCCCATGCTGTCCCCTCACACAGACCCATGCTGTCCCCTCATGGCCCCACGCTGTCCCCTCACACAGACCCATGCTGTCCCCCCCCAGCCCCATGCTGTCCCCTCACACAGACCCACGCTGTCCCCCCTCAGCCCCATGCTGTCCCCCTCAGCCCCATGCTGTCCCTTCACAGACCCACGCTGTCCCCTCCTGGCCCCATGCTGTCCCCTCACATGGACCCATGCTGCCCTCCTCAGCCCCATGCTGTCCCCTCATGGCCCCATGCTGTCCCGTCATGGACCCACACTGACCCCTCACACAGCCCCATGCTGTCCCCTCATGGCCCCACGCTGTCCCCTCACATGGACCCATGCTGTCCCCCCCCAGCCCCATGCTGTCCCCCTCAGCCCCACGCTGTCCCCTCATGGACCCACAGTGTCCCCTCACACAGCCCCATGCTGTTCCCTCAGACAGACCCACGCTGTCCCCTCAGGGACCCACACTGTCCCTGTCCCTGCCTCTGTACTCGGCCCTGGTGAGGCCTCACCTCGAGGGCTGTGTTCAGTTCTGGGCCCCTCACCACAGGAAGGACATGGAGCTGCTGGAGCGTGTCCAGAGGAGAGCCACCAAGCTGGTGAGGGGTCTGGAGAACAAGTCATAGGAGGAGAGGCTGAGGGACCTGGGCATGTTTAGTGTGGAGAAGAGGAGGCTGAGGGGAGACCTCATTGCCCTCTACAACTCCCTGAAAGGAGGGTGTAGAGAGGTGGGGGTTGGCCTCTTCTCCCAAGGGAATAATGACAGGAGCAGAGGAAATGGTCTGAAGTTGGGGCAGGGGAGGTTTAGATTAGATATTAGGAAGAATGACTTTGCTGAGAGGGTGGTCAGGCACTGGAACAGCCTGCCCAGGGAGGTGGTGGAGTCACCATCCCTGGAGGTATTTAAGGAACGTGTAGACGTGTCACTTCAGGGCATGCTCTAGTGCCTGAGATTGTTGGGTTGTGTCTGTTTGTGGGTGGGGGGGTGTGATTGTGGGTGTTTGGTTTGGTTTTGGTGTTTGGTGTTCTGGGATTTTTTGGGGTTTTTTTTTTTTGGTTATTTTTTGGGGTTTTTTTTTTTTTTTTGGTTGGTTGGACTCGATGATCCCAAAGGTCCCATCCAACCCATCCAACATATTCTGTGATTCTGCAATTCTGTAATTCACAGACTCACGCTGTCCCCTTATGCCCCCACGCTGTCCCCTCACAGACCCAACAGCCCCACGCTGTCCCCTCACACGGACCCACGCTGTCCCATCACAGACCCACGCTATCCCCTCACGGCCCCACGCTATCTCCTCACACATGCCCATGCTATCCCCTCATGGCCCCAGGCTGTCCCTTCATGGCCCCACTGGGCTGGAGAGGGTCCAGCGGAGGCTGCGAGGATGATGATGGACTGGAGCATCTCTCTGCTGAGGAAAGGCTGAGGGACCTGGGGCTGTTCAGCTGGAGAAGAGCAGACTGAGAGGGGATCTCATGGATGCTGAGCAAGAGCTAAAGGGCAGGGGGCAAGAGGATGGGGCCAGACTCTTCCCAGTGGTGGCCGGGGACAGGACAAGGGGCAACGGGCACAAACTGGGACATGGGAAATTCCATCTCAACATGAGGAGGAACTTCTTTCCTGTGAGGGTGACAGAGCCCTGGAAGAGGCTGCCCAGAGAGGTGGTGGAGCCTCCTTCTCTGGAGACATTCAAACCCCGCTTGGACACGTTCCTGTGGGACCTGCTCTGGGTGGACCTGCTCTGGCAGGGGGTTGGACTGGATGGTCTCCAGAGGTCCCTGCCAGACTGGGACTGTATGATTCCCAATCTGTAATTCCCAATCCCATCCCATCTACATCCCATTTTTAATACAGCTTCACAGTAAGCTGTGGACTTCATTGATATATCTATATTGTTTTCTAAATACATCTCCATGATAATTTAAAGTCTATGACGTGGTTTTGAAGGGTTTTTTTTCCTTTCAGTGTGAGTTACACTACATTTTATTTGCCATGTTTCTTATTTACCTGTCCTGGCTGGTTTATAGCATTCCCCCCCCCGCCATGGGGGCTGCCTTGGTCTGAGGGGTTGCTGCTGTGGGGAGAGGGATGTCTGGCATCTCCCACCCTCCCTGCACCTCAACGGCCCGAATCCCTGTCTCCAGCACATAGAATCACAGAACCACAGAATCCCATGAGGTTGAAAGGGACCTCTGGAGATCATCTAGTCCAACCCCCTGCCAGAGCAGGTCCACCCAGAGCAGGTCCCACAGGAGCATGTCCAGGTGGGTGTTGAATGTCTCCAGAGAAAGAGACTCCACCACCTCCCTGGGCAGCCTCTTCCAGGGCTCTGACACCCTCACAGGAAAGAAGTTCCTCCTCATGATGAGGTGGAACTTCTTAGATTCAAGTTTGTGCTCATTTCCTCTTGTCCTGTCACGGGGCACCACTGGAAAATGACTGGTCCCATCCTCCTGACACCCACCCTTTAAGTATTTATAGGTGTTGATCAGATCCCCCCTCAGTCTTCTCTTCTCCAGACTAAAAAGACCCAAGTCCTTCAGCCTCTCCTTGTTAAGAGAGATGCTCCAGGCCCCTCATCATCTTTGTGGCCCTCTGCTGTCCCCTCTCCAGCAGTTCCCTGTCCTTCTTGAACTGGGGAGCCCAGAACTGGACCCAGTGCTCCAGCTGTGGCCTCCCCAGGGCAGAGCAGAAGGGGAGGATGACCTCCCTTGACCTGCTGGTCACACTCTTCCTGATGCCCCCCAGGATGCCATTGGCCTTCTTGGCCACGAGGGCACGTTGCTGGCTCATGGTCATGCTGTTGTCCACCAGGACTCCCAGGTCTTTCTCCTCAGAGCTGCTCTCCAGCAGGTCACCCCCAACCTGTCCTGGTCCCTGGGGTTATTCCTCCCCAGGTGCAGCACCCTGCACTTGCCCTTGTTGAATTTCATCAGGTTCCTCTCTGCCCAGCTCTCCAGCGTGTCCAGGTCTCGCTGTATGCGACATCTATCAGCTTCTTTTAGCTCAATTGTTTTTTTTTTTCCCATATACCATCTAGTTCAGTAGTAAAGTGTTGCTTACAAATTGATCCTGTGATTTAAATGATCGGGAATAGCCTATAACACGCCAAGCCGCCCTGAAGCAATTCCATAGTCCTCTCCCTTCACCGGGAAAATAAAGCTGTTCCGCCGCGACCTGTTTCCCTGGCACCGCGTGCAGACAGCTTGCTTCATTTTACTGACAGTTAGGGAAAAGCAACACAGAAGAAATCACTTTTTAGTGTCTAATGCTGCCTCGACATCCGTTTCTGTGGGAGAGAAGCGGCGCGTGTTTCCTCCACTCTCTGCCTTTTCAGGCGGGATGCGGTGCTGAGCAGAAAAATGTGCTTTTAGGGTCAGAAGTGAGTTCCTCTGATGAATCATAGAATCACAGAATGGTTAGAGTTGGAAGGGACTGTAAAGATCATCGAGTTCCAACCCCCCTGCCATGGGCAGGGACACCTCCCACTAGAGCAGGTTGCTCAAAGCCCCATCCAGCCTGGCCTTGAACCCCTCCAGGGATGGGGCAGCCACAACTTCCCTGGGCAACCTGTTCCAGTGCTTCACCACCCTCACAGGAAAGAATTTCCTCCTAATATCTCATCTAAATCTCCCCTCTTCCAATTTAAAACCGTTACCCCTTGTCCTGTCACTCCAGCTCCTGACAAAGAGTCCCTCTCCGGCTCTCCTGTAGCTCCCTTCAGATATTGGAAGGCTGCTATGAGGTCTCCCCGGAGCCTTCTCTTCTCCAGGCTGAACAACCCCAGCTCTCTCAGCCTGTCTTCATAGGGGAGGTGCTCCATCCCTCTGATCATCTTCCTGGCCCTCCGCTGGACCCGTTCCAACAGTTCCATGTCCTTCCTGTGTTGAGGACTCCAAAGCTGGACACAGTATTCCAGGAGGGGTCTCACAAGCGCAGAGTAGAGGGGTAGAATCACCTCCCGCGACCTGCTGGCCACACTTCTCTCGATGCAGCCCAGGATGGGGTTGGCTTTCTGGGCTACCAGCGCCCGTTGCCGGCTCTTGTTGAGCTTCTCATCCACCAACACCCCCAAGTCCTTCTCCTCAGGGCTGTTTTCTAATACCTCATCCCCTAGTCTGTATCGATAGCAAGGATTGTTCCGGCTATCATGAAGAAATAAAATTTGCAACCTGTGACCAAAGCGTGGAACGGTTTAATATTCATCTACTTTTACGTTTTTCTTACAGTTAAAGTAAAAAGAAATGGTGATGTGACACACAGAACCGCTTGAAAGTCCTGAAATAGCACCATAGAGAGGGATACGAAGCGACTTGGGGAAAGCTACGAGATTTCCCTGAGTTTGTACATCAGGTCAGGATGAAGAAGGAGAAGAACCAAGGTGTGCTGATCCTATTTATGCTCTGAAGGTGTTGGTTCCCATATAAAAATTGCAGCCATCGGCAGCAATAAGCTCGAGAAAGGGACCCACATGAACCTCATGAGGTTCAACAAGGCCAAGTGCAGGGTCCTGCACACGGGCTGGGGCAACCCCTGGTCCCAGCACAGGCTGGGGATGGAGGGATGGAGAGCAGCCCTGAGGAGAAGAGCTTGGGGGTGTTGGGGGGGTGAAAATCTGGTCATGAGCCGGCAATGTGCGCTGGCAGCCCAGAAAACCCCCCACATTCTGGGCTGCATCCCCAGCAGCGTGGCCAGCAGGGCGAGGGGGGGGATTCTGCCCCTCTGCTCCGCTCTGGGGAGACACCCCCCCAAGTGCTGCCTCCAGCTCTGGGGCCTCAGCACAGGAGAGACATGGAGCTGTTGGAGCGGGGCCAGAGGAGGCCACGGAGATGCTGGGAGGGCTGGAGCCCCTCTGCTGTGAGGACAGGCTGAGAGAGTTGGGGGGGTTCAGCCTGGAGAAGAGAAGGCTCCAGGGAGACCTTAGAGCCCCTTCCAGTCCCTAAAGGGGGGGGCTCCAGGAAAGCTGGGGAGGGACTCTGGATGAGGGAGGGGAGCCATAGGAGGAGGGGGAAGGGTTTGACACTGAAAGAGGGGAGATGGAGATGAGATGTGGGGAAGAACTTCTTTGCTGTGAGGGTGGTGAGAGTCTGGCCCAGGTTGCCCAGAGAAGCTGTGGCTGCCCCATCCCTGGAGGGGTTCAAGGCCGGGTTGGAGGGGGCTTGGAGCAACCTGGTCTGGTGGGAGGTGGCCCTGCCCAGGGCAGGGGGGTGGGACTGGATGATCTTTAAGGTCCCCTCCAACCCAAACTGTTCTTGGATTTTATGATAAGTGGAGGTCAAACAGCTCGGTAGCTGAACGCTCCTGGACCTCATACTCCAGCTGAGCCAACCAGGGGTGTGTGTGAGAACTTGGCTTCTTGTTTGTGACCTTATCTCCTCTTGCCCTTCCACCTGGCACACGTTGCCGCCGTTCCGGTTGTACATACTAGATCCGAGGCGTAAACCGGTTTTCTGGGGCCAGCATCAACACTTGTCAAGGTCCAAAAAGGCCTTTAAAACACCTCCTTGCAACCTGGGTGACTTCGTCAAATTTTTTGGGTCGTAAATCTGCCGAGTGCTACAATGATCTTAGAAATCAGGACAGAGCGAGTTGGCCGGGGAAGCGCAGGGATCCTTATGGTCTGTAGTGAATGTTATTTACTTTTGGGCATTAAATTAGCTACAGACTGGCTCGTTAACTTGAACGAGGAGCTGGAACCAGAATTTACCTTGACTCTTTTCTCTGGATGGTAACGCTAAATGATCCTTCACAGCTAAAATATGTAAAGGAATTTAAAAAGAAGGAAAAGATGGGAGAAAAAACCATCTCACTGTAACGCAGCCAACTGAGAGATGCTGAAGAGTACGTGCCTGGGATTTCTCTCGCACAGCTGGAGCTGGTGGGGTGCGTGAATCCGAACGCGGGATCTGACAAATCCTTTGGGAGCATTCCCTTAAAGGGCCTGACAATACTCTTTTGAATAGGATTTGCAGTGCTTTCATATGCGGCTCTGAAAAAAAGTACATTAAACGTAAATTCCTCTTTGAAGAAGCAGAGAAGCGTGGTCCCCGTTTCAAAGATGACGACACTGAGACACAGAGAGGTTGTGTGATTTGTCCAAGAATCTTTCAATACTCCCAGGTGTAAAGCCCGAGTATCCCGACTCCCAAACTTTTTTTTTCTTTTTTTCCCCTCAAAGATCTACAAAGGATTCTTTCAAAGATCCCTTGTTAATAACAAAATGTCTTGTACTTACAGCTGCCCGCAGCCAAAACCACCAGCACCAGCAGAAACTCAGCCCGAGGACTCATAATAATGGTTGTTTCACAAGTGTTTTCCAAAAAAGCAAAAAAAAAAAAAAAAAATGGGCAGAGCCTCTGGAAATTTATTATATATAGTGGCTGGCAAGCATCTGCCTGAGGAGGAGTTTGAGTGAAAGGAGTTCTGTTGAAGTTTTAATTAATGCTGTATGAGGGGGGGTGAGTTCCTCGAGCAACCGAGCAACGCTGAAGGGAGGACAGAAACGTAGAGATCTCGGTGTCAAAGCACCGTTAACTGAATCTGTCCAAAAAATCATCTAGGTCCTGGCACCCGTTTCCTTTTGGAGCTCATCGAGGCATCTGGAGATCCAGTTTTGGGGCAGAACCGCATCCCATCTGAGCAGAAGTGGAGGATTTCAGCTACGAAATGGAAGGGGTAAGAGATACGGAGCCTGAGCCTCCTCCTTTCTGCCACCGAGATGAATGACAAATAACCAGGTAGAGTTAGTGGGGTCTTTTCAGTAGGAAACCTGTGCGACGGGAGAGTCACAGTTAAGGCCGGGGTCTTGGTGACGACTCATTCCTTAACTGCTGTCGTGGTTTCGGCCGAATTTACCAAAACCAGACCGACAGATGGCTCTTTTCCCCCGCTTCTCCCCCCGCAAAAGAGAAGAGAGGAGGAGAAAGAGATAAGGAGATTCAGAAGTTTAGAATGAACTAAACTACTTTAATGAAGAATTAATATTAAAATAAAAATAAAGAAGAAAATAATGAAATAGATACAATATATACAAAACCGTATCGAGCTCCCAGGATGACAGTCACGTCACCGGCAGGCACTGGGGGAGTCCCAGACTGGACTCAGCGACGGATGGGAACTGGATTCCAGCTCTGGAGTCAGGAACACACGGATCGGGATCAAAGGCAGATGAAGAGACAGAGTCCTCTCTGGACGTCGGCCATCGCAGGAAGGGGCTGACCCTTTGATCCCTCAGCTTTTATACTGAGCGTGGGGCAGATGGGATGGAATACCCCAGTTGGTCAGGTTTGGGTCACCTCTCCTGTCCCCTCCTCCCCACCGATGTGACCCCTCTACGTTTTTTCCGTTTCCGACCCTCTAAGGGGGCAAATAACGAAATTGGCTGCCCTTGGTTGTTACAGCAATAAGGATAAGCAAGGGCCTCCCTGCTCACCATCCCTTGGCACGGAGCACAAACATTGGGCTTATCACTCTGAGAACGAGCAGTTTTCTCCACAATATGCCGTTAATGTCAGAGAGTTAGAGGAGGCCTGGCTGGGATGTAAAGTTACAGAACAGAAAATTGGTTCGGTTTTACTTCAAACCGGGACAACTGCACAAAATAATCAGAGCTGGAGGAGTTAGGATTAAACACCATCAGAAAAACAGTGGGAACTCATTTGGTTCTAGACTTGCCAGGGTCAGAATCAGCACAGGCAAGTCCATAAACTAGAAGAAAAATTGGTTTCACAGCAACATCTGAGACAGATGGGTACGTCTGCACGGCTCAATTGTCTTTTCTGTGTTCTTTTCTACCCGTGTTCACAATAAAAATATCTTGAGGAGCACAAAGAGTGAGGCAGCGATAACGCCAACAAGGGAGAAGCATCTGAGAAACTACTAAGATAAGTTTCAGGTGGCAGCAGGATACATGAGCAGGACCGTAGTGTGCCCAGGTGGCCAAGGAGGCCACCAACATCCTGGCCTGTATCAGGAACAGCGTGGCCAGCAGGACTGGGGCAGTGACCGTCCCCCTGGACTGGGAACTGGTGAGGCCCCACCTCGAGGGCTGGGTCCAGTTTTGGGCCCCTCACCACAAAAAAGACACTGAGGGGCTGGAGCGTGTCCAGAGAAGGACAATGGAGCTGGTGAGGGGTCTGGAGCACAAGTCTTGTGAGGAGAGGCTGAGGGAGCTGGGGGTGTTCAGCCTGGAGAAAAGGAGGCTGAGGGGAGACCTTCTCGCTCTCTCCAACTCCCTGAAAGGAGGGTGCAGCCAGGGGGGGTCGGTCTCTTCTCCCAAGGAACAGGCCATGAGACAAGAGGAAACGGCCTCAAGTTGCGCCAGGGGAGGTTTAGGATGGAGCTTGGGAACAATTTCTTCCTGGAAAGGGTTGTGAAGCCTTGGCAGAGGCTGCCCAGGGCAGTGGTGGAGTCACCATCCCTGGAGGGATTTCAAAGCTGGGCAGACGTGGTGCTGAGGGACACGGGTCAGTGGTGGGTTTGTCAGTGTTGGGTTGATGGTTGGACTCCATGATCTCAAAGGTCCCTTCCAACCTCGACCATTCTATGATTCTATGAACAGCAGTGTGATGGCCAACACCTGGTTGCTGTCTATCTTAGTTGGCCAAACACTCCTGGCACCGCTGACAGTCCTGACTATCACCTTCATCACTGACACGGGGAGTTTTAGACACTCAGCATATGTGGAGGCACCTAAATTTAAGTGTCTCAATCTGGAGGTGGTTCCTAGACCACTCACATGCTTTGTGGTGCGTCACGGTGCCACATGCCTTCATAAAAAGGAATGTTGCCTTGTTAACGGTAGGAGCAGATAGATTTACACTGCGTACAGCCTTTCGTGCCGAGTTTTCTTGTCCTTTTGTATCGAATCCCTCCTCAAAACATAAAAATGCAAGGTTTAAGCACTGTAGTAGAAAAAAAGGCACGTGTAGCCATCTGGGAATGCATCAGCCAGAAGAATATGATCTTTATTACCACCAAGACGTTGTCACGTCTAAACAAAGATGACCGATGTGAACGTCTTCAGAAGCCTCATGATAAATTTCCAGCGTTGAGTCACATTAGTAGCCGGCATTTCTACCTTCAGGTTATTAACTAATGCCCACATCTCATTCCGAGCGTGTTCTCTGCGTGGGAAGAGCGATGGAATAATGCCCCTACGGAGTCCTGTTCTTGACGTCTTTTATTTCAAGATAATTAGCGCGCCTCAGCAAGGAGTATTTGACATTTATTCAATAGCAGGACGGGCACAGGAGGAGCTGTGGCGGAACAGCTTGTTTTCCAGCAGCTACGCGGGTCTGTTTCCACAAGCAGGAAGGCTATTAAGGAAGATAAACACGAGTAACCGCGAGGAAATAATGAGAATGCTCTGAAGAACGACTACGGATAAAGGGGAGAGGAGAACGAGAAGAGAACGAACAGGGAAGCGTCTCCCCAAAGGCTACAGCATCCCAGGAAGGAGATACCGGGAGCAAACTCTTAGGTGTCAGCTCAGCCCTGACACATACGGATCCCAGGGGGAGAACACGGGGCGGCTCTTTCCCTCCTCCCTTATCTCATACCCCAGTCACAGAATCACAGAATCATATGGGGTTGGAAGGGACATCTGGAGATCATCTACTCCAACCCCCTGCCAGAGCAGGTCCACCCAGAGCAGGTTGCACAGGAACGTGTCCAGGTAGGGTTTGAATGTCTCCAGAGAAGGAGACTCCACCACCTCTCTGGGCAGCCTCTTCCAGGGCTCTGCCACCCTCACAGGAAAGAAGTTCCTCCTCATGTTTAGGTGGAACTTCTTATGTTCAAGTTTGTGCCCGTTTCCTCTTGTCCTGTCACTGGGCACCACTGAAAAAAGACCGGGCCCATCTTCTTGACACCCGAAGACAGTCGAAGAAAGCAATAAGAAAATTTACGCTACCCCTTGCCCTGCAGGGTCTGAGCTCTGGAAATAGGCTGAAAATGGGTTCTTTGACATCTCCGTACACCTTCACTCAGCTGCTAGTGCAATTCAGCTTCCCAAAAAGGCTGGTTTGTAGATTTTGGGGGAAAATAATCCTTAACAGGGTTAATAAGTGGCAGCAAGAAACAGCAAATCTGGAAAAGACCCACTGCAGTCATGACAGGGGTCATCTACAGAACATCTTCAGCCTGGAGAAGGCTCCAGGGAGACCTTGGAGCCCCTTCCAGTCCCTCAAGGGGTGGGCTCCAGGAAAGCTGGGGAGGGACTCTTGATGAGGGAGGGGAGCCATAGGAGGAGGGGGAAGGGTTTGACCCTGAAAGAGGGGAGATGGAGATGAGATCTGGGGAAGAACTTCTTTGCTGTGAGGGTGGTGAGAGCCTGGCCCAGGTTGCCCAGAGAAGCTGTGGCTGCCCCATCCCTGGAGGGGTTCAAGGCCAGGTTGGAGGGGACTTGGAGCAACCTGGTCTGGTGGGAGGTGTCCCTGGATGGAACCGGATGGTCTTTAAGGTCCCTTCCCACCCAAACAATTCTATGATTCTATGATTCTAACAGAGCAGCCCGTGAATGCATCGACCACGCATTCTATCCTGCTGTGGGCACCGCGTTTCCAAAATCATCTCTTCCCATGCAATTCCCTGTCTGCGTCAGCAGGTGACAGTTGGACACCACGCTTGCCTGGCAGCCGCCAGGCTGGGCCACGGAGCTCTGCTGCTCTGCGGAGGGAGAGCTACATTTCTCCTCAGCTTCTGCAAACCCGAGCGTCTGCTGCTCTTCCCCGCCAGCTTCCCACCACCCACCGTCTCCTCCTCGCTGCCAACACGAGCGTCTGTGCCTCCGTGCTGCGAACTGGGTCAGGAGAACCAACTTGGGTTAAAACAAATTTTTTCCTGGGGTAATTTTAGTCTGGATCAATCCCCCTCTCCCCCCCCACACTTCCCCCTTTTCCCCTTCCCCCTGAAACCAGCTCGATATTCTGTCACACCAACACCGCCGACAGGGAGCAGCGGGATGGTGGCACCGCTGTGTCTATGCCAGCTATAGTGTCAATGGAGCGGTGGCGAGAATCATAGGATTGATTAGGTTGGAAGGGACCTTTAAGATCACTGTGTCCAACCATCAACCCAACACTGACAAACCCACCACTGACCCATGTCCCTCAGCACCACGTCTGCCCAGCTTTGAAATCCCTCCAGGGATGGCGACTCCACCACTGCCCTGGGCAGCCTCTGCCAAGGCTTGACAACCCTTTCCAGGAAGAAGTTGTTCCCAATCTCCATCCTAAACCTCCCCTGGCACAACTTGAGGCCGTTTCCTCTTGTTCCATGGCCTGTTCCTTGGGAGAAGAGACCGACCCCCCTGGCTACACCCTCCTTTCAGGGAGTTGGAGAGAGCGAGAAGGTCTCCCCTCAACCTCCTTTTCTCCAGGCTGAACACCCCCAGCTCCCTCAGCCTCTCCTCACAAGACTTGTGCTCCAGACCCCTCACCAGCTCCGTTGCCCTTCTCTGGACACGCTCCAGCCCCTCAAGGTCTTTCCTGTTGTGAGGGACCCAAAGCTGGACCCAGCCCTTGAGGTGGGGCCCCCCCCAGTGCCCATTCCAGGGGGACGGTCACTGCCCTGGTTGTTCAGTTTGGAGAAGAGAAGGCTCCAAGGAGACCTTAGAGCCCCTTCCAGTCCCTCAAGGGGGGGGCTCCAGGAAAGCTGGGGAGGGACTCTTGATGAGGGAGGGGAGCCCTAGGAGGAGGGGGAAGGGTTTGACACTGAAAGAGGGGAGATGGAGATGAGATGTGGGGAAGAACTTCTTTGCTGTGAGGGTGGTGAGAGCCTGGCCCAGGTTGCCCCAAGAAGCTGTGGTTGTCCCATCCCTGGAGGGGTTCAAGGCCAGGCTGGAGGTGGCTTGGAGCAACCTGGTCTGGTGGGAGGCGGGGTGGGACTCGGGGGACTTTAAGGTCCCTTCCAACCGAAACCATTCTGTGACTCCGTAGGAATCACTGGCTGGGGGGGGGGGGGGGGCACACAGCGATGCCACCCCACAGTAGCCACATTTAGCAGGAGGCCACCTCTCCGTGCGTGAAACCACTCGCTCCATGAGAACTCCAGGTGGACACCGATTCCCACTGGAAGGCAACAATATTTTTTTTTTTTTTTTTTTTTTTTTTTTTACCTGGCAAAGGTCGAGGAAGGAAATTGCACACGTTTAATAAGTGTTAAAATAAACTCATGTGACGCAGGTGGCCCCGCGGCGCAGCTCCTCTCCTGGTCACAACAATGGCATTACTCAGCTGGCATCGCCTCTGGTTTGCTGGCAAGAAAACGACATGCATCCTCTTCCTCCTGCGCTCCCGGGCACTTGCTCTCACACTCTCGTCCTCTCTTTTACCCTCCTTTCACCGTCGCTCTTCATGTACCGCAACATTTTCCTCCCGGCTTGACATTGGCGTTCGGGTTACGGAAGGAGGGTGCAGGTCTTAATATATTACTCAGCGTTTCTTTTTTTTTTTTTATTAAAAAAAAAAAAGAGGTCTCTTTTCACCTTTTGTTTTTTCCTCCTTTTAAGTTTCCTGCTTTCAGCTTTCTGGATGGTTTCCTGACCTGGGTTAACGTGCCCGGTGATTGTAAAATTGCCCTTTTCACCTTCGGGGCGCAGCGCGTGTGCGTCTCGGTGTTTGTGATTGTCTTGAGGGTAAGAATGAGTTTACTGAAGTTCTTCGCTGAGGATTTCTTCTCTGTTTACAGAAATGCCATGGGACCTGGTTCTGATCTCACTCCTGCCTGCTTTATACTCTGCGGTAACTACGTCGGCATGAATTGGAATGAGAGAGGTTCAGACGGGACTTAAGGAGAAGCTTTTTCTCCAGGAGGATGGTCAAGCAGTGGGACAGGGCCCCCTGGGGTGGTTGTGCATTGCTGGTTTTGGAGGTTTTCAAGACCTGACTGGATAAAGCCCTGAGCAGCCCGGCCAGATCTCAGAACTGACCATGCTTGGAGCAGGAGGATGGACCTGAGACCACCCAAGGTCCCTTCCAACCCGAATTATGATCCTGGGAACCTCTGTGATCCTAGGAACCTCAGATCCTTGGAACCTCATTTCCATTTGCAGCATGGAAATGAGAGAAGCAGCATCTCTAGCATGGAAGGAAAGAGAAGAAAGGGTAGGAACTTCATTAATGCCTGAAAATTTACGCTTTTGAGTTTAAAAAGGCCTTGAAGACAGTGAGTACTGCTAAAGTGGAGAGGGCTGGAGCCCCTCTGTTGTGAGGACAGGCTGAGAGAGTTGGGGGGGTTCAGCCTGGAGAAGAGAAGGCTCCGGGGAGACCTTCGAGCCCCTTCCAGTCCCTCAAGGGGCTCCAGGAAAGCTGGGGAGGGACTCTTGATGAGGGAGGGGAGCCACAGGAGGAGGAGGAAGGGTTTGACACTGAAAGAGGGGAGATGGAGATGAGATGTGGGGAAGAACTTCTTTGCTGTGAGGGTGGTGAGAGCCTGGCCCAGGTTGCCCAGAGAAGCTGTGGCTGCCCCATCCCTGGAGGGGTTCAAGGCCAGGTTGGATGGGGCTTGGAGCAACCTGGTCTGGTGGGAGGTGTCCCTGGATGGAACTGGATGGTCTTTAAGGTCCCTTCCCACCCAAACCATTCTATGATTCTATGAAACAGCATTTTAAAAAATATAATGCTCTTTCCATTCTGAATCTAAAAGCATTTAATAATTAAAATCAAACACAATTGTTTCCATATCACACGTGAGTACTCGTATCTTCTGACCAGTCTCCCACCTAGTCTGGGTCCCAAATTCCCACGGCTCACACCTCTCCCGTCTCATTTTCCAACAGAAGGTCACAGAGCACAGGAAAAAAGGATCATCTGAAGCACGGTCAAACTGCTAGCAAGAGAGGATGGGGAGCAGGGGAGGTGCAAGGAGGTGGCTGTAATTCAGAGGAGCTGCCCCCAACCTGCAGAAGTCCTGATGGGATGAGGAAGCAACAGGAGAAATCAGCATCTCAAGCTGGTAAGACGGAGGCAGCCATGGCTTTGTTGTCTGGAAGGACACCTCCAAGAAAACCAAGGAAGAGGAACATCTATACTCCGTCAGGGGGCATATCATAGAATCATATCATATCATAGAGAGGTTTGGGTGGGAAGGGACCTTAAAGCCCACCCAGTTCCATCCAGAGACACCTCCCACCAGACCAGGTTGCTCCAAGCCCCATCCAACCTGGCCTTGAACCCCTCCAGGGATGGGGCAGCCACAGCTTCTCTGGGCAACCTGGGCCAGGCTCTCACCACCCTCACAGCAAAGAATTTCTTCCCCACATCTCATCTCAATCTCCCCTCTTTCAGTGTCAAACCGTTGTCCTCACAGACCCTCCCACCAAACCTCGTGTGTGTTTCTCTCTGCGCTCTTGATACCCCACCCGCATCCTGGATGCCCGTAGAGCATCTTTCCCGCATTTCTTTCCATTAGTCTTATTTCTTTCCCTTCCTCGACATTGTTTTCTTTTCCCACAAAATCTTCTTAGGAATAACCCAGGAGTCCACTCCAACATCTCTTTGTTCCCTGCTCATCTTCTGCCCGCGAGGTCCATTCCTACCCAGCCACCATCCCACCTCCATCTTCTGATCCAGCCTTTCGAGCGTTGGATTCACTCTTGTAGGAGCTGCCCTGTTGGTAGGATCCAGGTGTATCTGGAGCCTCCTGCTTATTTGATGTAGAAAATCATAAATACCATTCCCTGGCAGCTTAATAGCCCCCAGGCTGAAGAAGGACTGCTTGCAGAAGAAGAGCGGTGAACATCTGGGGTAGGATACAGCTGTGGTTTCCATCTCTCCAGCGGCTTGTGGCCTCCAAGCCCTGCTTTAGCTCAGATTTGGGGAGAAAGGCAGCGCTTTCTGACCCATATCCGTCCCTCACGATGCCAACCCCGCTCTCCTTCCAGTGGACGCTCAAACAGCAAGTCCATAGACAGGATCAGCTGCAAACCTGCACCTGAAAGTAACAGAACGAAGAAGCTCTTTGACATTTTTAAAAAATATTATTGATTTAAACACCACTAGGACAGCAACTGCTGCAAATCTGTGTGCGCCAGTAAAAAAGGAGTGGGGCTCAGGTGTCCCCTCAAGCAAGGTTCCTTCATTGTCACTGCAGCTCCCGGACGGACACCGAGGGGTTTTGCTCCTTGTCACAGAGAGCAAAAGCACCAGGTCTGATCCCCGACAGTGGGAATAACTGATCTTTGTTTTCCCATTCTGGTGTCTGAAATAAGACCTTTTTAAAAGAGACAACTGCTTCAAAGGAGGAAGAACTTCTCTCAGGAGATTAATCCCTGAAAAACATTCTGAACTGGAAGGTTTTTGGCAGCGGAAAGAAAAGACAGAAGGAACAGCAATTTTTACCATCCTGACTGTCACTTTTCACATTTCTTTGCACAAAGAGACCGGTGTCAAATCAAAGGCAGCCCAAAATTCACGCTGGATAGAGATAAAAATAAAGAAGGTGGGACTGGGGGGTGAGGAACTTCACTGGCCGCCTCTTTTCCCACTGGTAAAACAGATCTGGAATTCCTTGGTAAAAGATTTTGAGATCTATCAACATGCACTTGCCCCACCTTTTTCTTCTTCCTCTGTTGTGCTAACGCTGAGGTGTCACCCTCGAGGTGTGAAAAGCAGAGAGTCAATAAGGTGACATCAAAAGAGACGAGTTTCTAAAGGACACAGGGACGAGCAGGTCTGACTCACGGCAGCCGGGAGACGATTAACAACCCCTCTGAGCTGGTCGGCACAGGAAGGACATGGAGCTGTTGGAGCGGGGCCAGAGGAGACCACGGAGATGCTGGGAGGGCTGGAGCCCCTCTGCTGGGGGGACAGGCTGAGAGAGTTGGGGGGGTTCAGCCTGGAGAAGAGAAGGCTCTGGGGAGACCTTAGGGCCCCTTCCAGTCCCTAAAAGGGGGGGCTCCAGGAAAGCTGGGGAGGGACTCTTGATGAGGGAGGGGAGCCATAGGAGGAGGGGGAAGGGTTTGACACTGAAAGAGGGGAGATTGAGATGAGATGTGGGGAAGAAGTTCTTTGCTGTGAGGGTGGTGAGAGCCTGGCCCAGGTTGCCCAGAGAAGCTGTGGCTGCCCCATCCCTGGAGGGGTTCAAGGCCAGGTTGGATGGGGCTTGGAGCAACCTGGTCTGGTGGGAGGTGTCCCTGGATGGAACTGGGTGGGCTTTAAGGTCCCTTCCCACCCAAACCATTCCATGATGCCATGATTCTATGCTCTGATGTCCTCAGGACAGGCTTTTTCTTCTGAGCTTGTGCAGCCCATACCAGAAGAGCTGGGCCCACGTGCCAACCTCCTGCACGTTTCAAATAATTCCTGTCACTGGGAAGCAGAGCCGTTGTTTTCCCCGTTGCTGCTGTGGTTCTCAAGTACAATTTCCTTAAAAAAAAAAAAAAATAAAAGGGATTTTTCTTCTGCAAGGTTTGGGGCTGCGTGGAGGTGCCAGAGGCAGCCTGGGCTTGGCCGCTCTGCTCCTGGCTCTGCCCGTGACGCCGGGACAGCTCGGTCACCTCTCGGTGACATCCCAGCTTTGCCAAAATCAACAGGAATTTTGTCTCGGACTTTACCGGAGCCAAGATATTGCCCTTTGCATCCGTCTGGAGCTCTCTGCGAGCCGTGACGGTCCCTTTTGCCAGGCACCTGTTTCACACCCACCAACCTTTGTCCTCCCCCCACACCTTCCTGCCATTAAACCCTGACTTGATGGAGCTCCAAAGCTCCCCCAGGGAGGTTCTCCTGCCAGGAAAACGGGCTCAATCCAAGGAACTGGTGAGGATTCAAGAAACTCCGCTACCGTTAAATGCAACCAAAGGAAAAGGTACGACAGGACAGCAAATTACCCCACTGCGAATTAAAAAAACACCTTCAAAAGTACTCAAAGCCTGATGGAAGGATAAAACGTGGGGCATCCGTGGCTCTGGTCCACACAAATTTCCTCCCGGCTTCAAAAGCAGGATACGGGCAGTAAATAGCCCGGTGACGCCACCGCGCTCATCTCTGTCGGCTTATTTACAAGGATGCCCAGCCCCTATGACACACGACCGGCCCCGTCTTACGCAGGCAGCACCGCCGCCAGCCAAAAAGGAAGAGCCTTTGGCTTTGATCTCCAGCGAGGAGCTGATGCTTAACCATAAAAAAAAAAAAAAAAAAAAAAAAAAAGGAGGAAATCACAAAATACACCCAGAACGCGGGTGCAAAAAGACGCCTTTCTGCTGCCAAGGGGCAGAGACCCGGAGCGGCAGAATCACAGAATCACAGAATCACCTAGGTTGGAAGGGACCTTTTAAGATCATCTAGTCCAACCGATTAAACAAACAAACAAAAAAAAACAAAAAAAAAACCCCACACAAAAAACAAACAAAAAACACTAACCACCAAACCCAACAAAAAAAAAACAAACAAAAAAACACACACAAAACACCACCCAACACTAATCCATATCCCTGAGCACCATGTCAGCTCCTCTCTTGAATACCTCCAGGGATGGTGCCTCAACCACTTTCCTGGGCAGCCCATTCCAATGCCTGACAACCCTTTCAGTAAAGAAATATTTCCTAATATCTAACCTGAACTTCCCCTGGCGTAACTTGAAGCCATTGCCCCTTGTCCTATCATCTGTAACTTGGGAGAAGAGACCGACCCCCACCTCTCTACAGCCTCCTTTCAGGTAGTTGTAGAGAGCAATAAGGTCTCCCCTCAGTCTCCTCTTCCCCAGACTGAACAACCCCAGCTCCCTCAGCCTCTCCTCGTAAGACTTGTGCTCCAGACCCCTCACCAGCTTCGTTGCCCTTCTCTGGACCCGCTCCAGCACCTCAATGTCCTTCTTGTGGTAGGGGGCCCAAAACTGGACGCAGTACTCGAGGTGGGGTCTCACCAGTGCCGAGTACAGGGGGACGATCACCTCTCGGGTCCTACTCACCACGCTGTTCCTGATACAGGCCAGGATGCTGTTGGCCTTTTTGGCCACCTGGGCACACTGCTGGCTCATGTTCAGCCGACAGTCGACCAACACCCCCAGGTCCTTTTCTGCCGGGCAGCTCCAGCCACTCTGCCCCAAGCCTATAGCGCTGCCTGGGGTTGTTGTGACCCAAGTGCAGGACCCGGCACTTGGCCTTGTTGAACCTCATCCCGTTGGTCTCAGCCCATCCATCCAGCCTGTCCAGATCCCTCTGCAAAGCCTCTCTACCCTCCAGCAGATCAACACTCCCACCCAACTTAGTGTCATCTGCAAATTTGCTGAGGGCGCATTCGATCCCCTCGTCCAGATCATTGATAAAGATGTTGAAGAGAACCGGCCCCAGTACCGAGCCCTGTGGGACACCACTCGTGACTGGTCACCAACTGGACTTCACCCCATTCACCACAACTCTCTGGGCCCGGCCCTCCAGCCAGTTTTTAACCCAGCGGAGAGTATACCCATCTAAGCCACTAAGAAGCGGGTGGTCGAGGCGAGGAGCCCACCCGAAGCAAACGAGGTTTACGGTGGTTTTTTTCCCCCCCTTTTTTTCCCCCCGGACCATATTAATTTTATAACACTCGCTCCTTTTCCACCCAGAAAGCGGAGTAAACAAAGGGAAGCGCCTTCCCTTCCTCGCAAATCCCCGCACGCGCAAGTTCGACGCCGCCGCCGCGACGGGAGCTCGACGACCTGTGGTGACAGAGGGGGGAGATTGTAAGAGCGAGGTGTATTTTTGATAAAAACCGGAGTTTATCGACGCCGTCGGCTGCTCTAGAAAATCTAAACCCTACTTTTCACACGCCAAACCCGGTCGATAAGGTGGAAGGAGACGGCGGCGGGGAAGCCTTTGCTGGGGATTTAATGGTTGACTCATTAGCGGCCCGGCCAGACTTTATTATGATTTTCTACGTTTGTCATAAAAAATTGAGGTGGGGCGGTTTTATCGCTCTGGGAGTCGCGAGGTGACTAATTGCAGCGCTCGTTAGCGCGTTGGCGGGACAATGACTTTATTTACAGTCCCTGACCTTGAGGGGTGACCCCAAAAATCCCAGTTTTACCCCGTTTTGAGCAGTTCTGCCCAGCCCAACCTAGTCCCACTGGGGCGCCCCGTGCCCTGTCTCCTCGTCCCCTGCCCGTGTCCCACCTGCCACCGCTGCCCTGTCCCCCCCCCCGGTGCCCTACGCCCTACACCCTACGGTGACAGGGACCCTCTCTCTGCTCCCTGTGCCCCTCCTGCAGCCCTGGGTCCCATCAGCCACCCCCAGCCCCTGACCTTGTCCCCCTCCCTGGGCCCCGTCCCCTGGCCCTAACCCCTGTCCCCGATCTCCTATCCCTTGTCCCCAATCTCCTGTCCGCCGTCCGCATCCCCTCTACCCCCATCCCTGTCCCCTGTCCTCTATCTCTGTCCCCATCCCCTGTCCCTGTCCCCTGTCCCCATCCCCTGTCCCCTATTCTCCATCTTTGTCCCTTCTCCCCTGTCACCCCATCTTTGTCCCTTGTCCTCTATCCTCTGTCCCCATTTCCAGTGCCTGTCCCCTCCCCTCATCCTTGTCCCCATCTTCTGCACCTGTCCCCTCACCCCTGTCCCCATCCCCTGTGCCTGTCCCCTATCGTCCATCTGTTCCCTGTCCCCTCACCCCTGTCCCCATCGCCCATGCCTGTCCCCTATCCCCCCTACCCCATTCCCTTGTCCCTGTCCTCCCTTCCTATCCCTGTCCCCTCTCCTCTCACCCCCTCCCCATCTCTGTCCCCTCCCACACCCCAACCCCGTCCCCTGTCCCCATCCCCTGTCCCCATCCCCTGAGCCTGTCCCCCATTCTCCACCTTTGTCCCCTCTCCCCTGTCCCCCCATCGCTGTCCCTTGTCCTCCATCCTCTGTCCCTATCCCCTGTGCCTGTACCCTCTCCCCCTACCCCTGTCCCCTCTCCCCTGTCCCCACCCTCTGTGCCTGTCCCCTATTCTCCACCCCTGTCCCTGTCCCCTCTCCCCTGTCCCCATCCCTCATGCCTGTCCCCTATCCCCCCCCCCCATTCCCTCGTCCCCATCCCCTCTCCCCTTACTCCAAATCCCAATTTTACCCCGTCTTGAGCAGTTTTGCCCAGCCCACCCAGCCCTGTGCCCCACTGGGACACCCCATCCCCATCCCCTTGCTCAGTCCTGGCCCCCTGCCCACGTCCCACCTGCCACCCCTGCCCTGTCCCCCCCTCCCCCCCCCCACCGGGGCCCTGTGCCCCACGGGGGACCCCCACCCCTGTCCCGTCTCCTCCATCTCTGCCCCCCATCTCCCCCCACTCACCCCCATCCCCTCTCCCCGTGCCCCACGGGGGACCCCCACTCCTGTCCCGTCTCCTCCATCTCTGCCCCCCATCTCCCCCCACTCACCCCCATCCCCTCTCCCCACGGGGGACCCCCACCCCTGTCCCGTCTCCTCCATCTCTGCCCCCCATCTCCCCCCACTCACCCCCATCCCCTCTCCCCACGCGGGACCCCCACCCCTGTCCCGTCTCCTCCATCTCTGCCCCCCATCTCCCCCCACTCACCCCCATCCCCTTTCCCCGTGCCCCACGGGGGACCCTCACTCCTGTCCCGTCTCCTCCATCTCTGCCCCCCATCTCCCCCCACTCACCCCCATCCCCTCTCCCCGTGCCTGTCCCCATGCCCCACGGGGGACCCTCACTCCTGTCCCGTCTCCTCCATCTCTGCCCCCCATCTCCCCCCACTCACCCCCATCCCCTCTCCCCGTGCCTGTCCCCATGCCCCACGGGGGACCCTCACCCCTGTCCCGTCTCCTCCATCTCTGCCCCCCATCTCCCCCCACTCACCCCCATCCCCTCTCCCCATGCCCCACGGGGGACCCCCACCCCTGTCCCGTCTCCTCCATCTCCCCCCACTCACCCCCATCCCCTCTCCCCACGGGGGACCCTCACCCCCTGACCCGTCCTCCTCCATCTCTGCCCCCCATCCCCTCTCCCCGTGCCTGTCCCCACGCCCCACGGGGGGCACGTCCCCCCCGTCCCCCGCCGCTCCCTTCAGCGCCCCCCCCGCCTCCGCCCGCCCCCCTCACCCCCGGCGCCTCCCGCCGGCCGCGGCCTACCCGCTCCGCTCCTCTCCTCCCCGCGGCCTACGGGGAGCCGCCGCCATGTCGGGGCTCCCGGTGCGGGTGTTGCGGCTGGGCCTGCGGCCCTACTCCGAGGCGCTGCGGGTGCAGGAGCGCTGCGTGGGGGCGGCGCGGGCGGCGAGGGGCTGCGGCCCCCGACCCCCTACCCCTCCCCGGGGAGAGCGTTGTGCTGAGCGAACCCTCGGGCCCCGTCTACGCTTGGGGGCCTGCGGGGCGCCCCGGAGGCGGAGGCGGCGGAACGGCTGCGGGCGCGGGGAGCGGGGCTGGCGGCGGCGCGGCGGGGCGGGAGGATCACCTTCACGGGCCCGGGCAGCTGCTGGCCTTCCCCGGTGCTGGACCTGCGGCGGCGGCGGTCTGCCGCTGAGGGGGTACGTGGCGGCGCTGGAGGGGTTGGTGCTGCGGCTCTGCCGCCGCCTGGGCCTGGCCGCCGCCCGAGCCCTCCCGCCGCCCTTCACCGGCGTCTGGATGGGCGACAGCAAGATCTGCGCCATCGGTGAGCGCCGCGGGGGTGGGGGGGGCACCCGTGGGGGTGTGTACCGTAGGCGGGGGGGGGGGAGGGGGATACACCGTGGGGGGAGGACACCGGGGGGGAGATACGCACCCGAGGCGTGGGGAGGGGGGGGGGGGGGCACCGGGGGGGGCCGTATGTACCACCGGGGGGGGAGTGCACCGGGGAGGGGGGTGTGTGCACCCGGAGGGGGCAGCGGGGGGGGGGGTGTGGGTGCACCGGGAGTAGACATGAATGAACGCGGGGGGGGGGGCACCGGGGAGCATATGTACCGGGGGGGAGGATGTACCCGGGAGGGGGGAGATGTACCGGGGGGGAGGATGTACCCGGGAGGGGGGAGATGCACCGGGGGGGGTGGGGTGGGGGTTGAAAGCAGCGGGGGGAGA